>NC_134984.1:18527972-19158382 GCF_050947335.1 Megachile rotundata | reverse complement strand
TTTACGAGAGCATCCATCACAGAAGCTTCCTTCAACCCTTTAGCGGAAACGAAAGATCACGCGGTTAACTCGTCGGAGACAACGAAAGCGAGTCGATCAGCGACGAAGGGGAATTATTCTTTCGACCGTACGATCGCCATCCAACGGCAGCGTGCTCGTCCCAGGCAAGGGTTGATAATAAATTCAGATTTAGGGGTGCGCGCAATCTGTGATTCAGCACCATTAAGCAGAGGATCCAACGAAGGACGGGCCCACGTACTTTCTCCTAACTTGGCACGTTCGCGAGCTACCAGGTCTTTAAACCCTCCAAGAGGTAAAAGAGATCAGTTTGGCGGCTAAAGAGTTCCGCCGTGTCCAATCCCTTATCGTCCACGATTTTACGAGGTTGGCGCGGGAACCATGATAAGTAATTTCAACCGTGTTAAAGGTTGATTTACGTTTTCTGGTTCAAATGATGGAACTTCACATTTCTTATATTGATCTTATATTTATATTCTTTATATTTTAATAAGAACTTTACAAGTAAAGAAATTTACATGCAAGGCTTTTAATTATTTATTTAGTTCTTGTCCTTTCAGCCATTTAAACTTTTGCAGTCGTATGTAGAGTTACACATATGTGACTCGTAGTATGTACATGTCACATACTCTGCACTATTGCAATACATTTTATGAAAAAGTCCTTCGTGATCCATTTTGTAAATTAAAGAGCTGATAGGTAAAAGAAATGGAGTGCAAGGAGTTAACTTATTGTGTCACAATAAGGAGCCTCACTTGATCACACACTTCATCTACAAACACTCTAATCTTTCACTACCTGCATATGTCACTACCTGCACTTCATCTGCACCGCAAGTTTATTACGCTCCATTGAGAGCAAGTTAAAGGTAAAACTTAGACTTGATGCACACGAACGATCTCTCTGTGATCACATGTTCATCTTCATTGACCAAAAAGAAAAAATAAGAAGAAATTACTCGAAGGTGCTAGCGTGAACCTTGAGGGTGTTCAGTAAATAAATTGCTAAAATTATTACACTCCATTGAGATCAAGTTAAAGGTAAAACTTGTGCATCAGGTCTAAGTTAAAGGTAAAACTTAGACCTGATGCACACGAACGATCTCTCTGTGATCACATGTTCATCTTTGTTGACCAAAAAGAAAAAAATAAGAAGAAATCACTCGAAGGTGCTAGGGTGAACCACAAGGGTGTTCATAATAAATAAATTTCTAAAATCGTATCAGATTTCAGGGTTGATCCAGTCAGTATAATTGCATAAGCACAGAACGAATACACAGGCAGCACTCATTCACCGGACGTGCATCGTCGATCGTTACGTTCGATCGAGTCTCTCGGCACAGAGCGGAACACAGCAGAACGGCTGATAAATCCGCGCGACGTTGTTACCGCTATAAATCAATTATAATATTTCACGGTTGGCTAGGGCTATCGATTAGCGGCAATAAATGTTCCCGAACTTTCGAAGCCTAAGCACCGACGCGACAAGAGGCGCGTTCTCGCGAAACGAACGCGCGAAATGAATGCAGCGAACGTTGACGAGCGGACCGGATATGCGGTCCATCGTCGTTCCGTTACGTTCGATCGCGTAACCAAACAGAGAAGAGAATTTCAGTCGAGGCGTTTGATAAATCCTACGCGCATCGTTCCCGCGATAAATCAATTATAATATTCCACGGTTCGCTTGGGGTATCGGTTATTAGTAAAACCCGTCGCCGTTGCGGAAGGCGGCCATATATTCACGGCCGAGTGTTTCTCTCGATTACGAATTTCGTGATTTCCTCTCGAACGAGGTGAATAACCTTGCATTATTCTCGTTTGCTTCCATAACACTTTCACGCTTTTCTTCATACTTTTGTTCTCTGAGTCAAACCTCGGACACTTAGACACTTCATATATTTTTTGGTTATTGTACATTACATGTTTTTGTTAATTTATTAGATATTAGATATAATGTATATTTATTTTGGAGATTTTTGCCTGTGTGTACTTTTGAATACACTGCATTTATTCACTTTCATACAATATATGTACATATGTGTTCCTGGGGTACTCATATGAGTACTAAAGTTTGTAATATGAAGATAGGTATTATTTTTATTATAACAGGTTTTATTTGCTGAATAATATTGTTCTGTTGATTAACTCATTTTACCTCAGTGTACTTTTGAGTATACTGCATTCACTGATTTTTATAAAACATGAAATATACATATGTGTTCTTGATGTGCTCATATGAGTACAGTGCTAAAACTTGTAACATGAAGACATCTATTATTTTTATTATAACTGAAGGTTTTATTGGTTGAAGAAACTTGTATTGAATATCTGTACAAGCATCATTGCTTCTTTTTACAAAAAAATTGCTCCTAGAAACAAATGAGTTAATCAAAACCCACTTTGTGTTTAATGTGGATTTTATTCCTGCGTTGAGTATTATTCATGCAACTATTATTTTTACATTTACATAAATATTATGTATTATAATATTATAAGCAATATTATTAGCAATGTTATAAGCAATATTATAAGCAATGTTATAAGCAATGTTATAAGCAATATTATAAGCAATATTATAATATATAAACTATCTCACTCACTCACTCATACATTTTTAAAAACCAAAATATGTCATCTCTTCTCAAAAATACAAAAGAGAAGTATAAAGTAACAGCTTTAAATCGTTATAGTTTATGGCAGCCCCGAACTAACATATACAATCGATAGGTACTTCTATCATTCTTCTGAGCGTCGTTTGCGCATCGAGAAACGATGCAGGGAGGCGACACCACCGTGACATTATTCACCCTTTATTGGATTTGCCGATTTTTCTCCAGCGCAGCGTGACGTGTAACGCGCTGGAATCGTTATGGCATCAAACGCGTGCATAAATCGTTCGACTATCGCGAAACTGATAATACCGCGAACATTCGGGGAAACGAGGCTTGGAGCATCGATAATGGATTCGGGTTCTTGAATTCTTCGAATATTCTACCAATGAACGTCCATTTAGATTCTTAGATTGTAACATAGAAATGTGGAAATATTTATGAAATGAAAAAAATTAAATGAATTATTTTAATAAAACCAAGAGACTCCTCCGAGTAAAAGTTAAAAAAAGTTGAAACACTTAAAAGTTACCATTAATTATTTAGAACGATGAACGAAACATTGAATGTTTGAAACATAATAACATTTGAAACATAATTGAGACGAATGTTCTTTCGACGAAAAACCAGAAGTTGCAAATCAAAGAAACAGCAACAGGTGAAAGTTGCAAACAGCAACCACGTTAGATTGAAGTTAGAAAATGATTCACGTTTGAGAAAGAGTGGATCATTTCGATATGGACAAGCGAAGGTTCGGCACTTGCCAGTTATTCGTCCAGATCTAAAAGATTTGGAACGCATCGAACCAGCTCGTTTGCATACTCCAACGATTTCAGTGCTTTTCGCCATCCCCTTGTTCGTACTTTGCCTCGTCCAAGACTTAGTTCTTTCCACCGTCTCCGATGCAAATTACAATATTCCCGTGCTATTCGTTCGGATATGAAAATATATGCGTCTTCCAATCGAAATAACGTGCCAGTTCTTTCCCCTCGCACGTTTGTTTTATCGAACTAACCTTCGTCGCTTTTTGATAAAACGTCTTTCTCTTTCATCTGCCATCTTACATTTTTTACGTTCCGTCGGTTCTTTTAATCATTTTGATACGAGTCTTTTTGTCAGTATTTTATTTTGATAAAATGTGAAGGGTAGTTTAAATTCAAGATGTGGAGCTGGTTTGTAGAAGCATATGTGTATACATGACAGCATGTGTGACATATACGTATATACATATATTCATAGATACATGAAAGCACGTGTGATATATACATATGTACATATATTCATATATACATGACAGCATGTGTGACATATACATATATACATATATTCATATATACATGACAGCATGTGTAACATATACACATATGAACACATATTCATATATACATGACAACATGTGTAACATATACACATATGAACACATATTCATATCTCCATGACAGCATGTATGACATATACATATGTGCATACATATATTCATATATACATGATATCACATATGACGTGTATGACAACATACATACATTAAATTATGTTTGAGACAGGGTGAAAATTTTATTTCATTATAAATATGTACCATATATGATTGAAATAGATTATTTTTTTTGGGAGATGTACTTTATGCAAAGAAGTTATAATTTTCTGCAGGTTAATGAGACAAGTGAAGGGTGGTTTTCTACCCCTGAAGTGGAGATTTGTCAAAGTTTATACAATGTCCTTTCTCCATAATTGTTGGTAGTATCTGGAATTAGCCGGATTCGAGAAATCGTAGTCCGCACATTGCAAATCCGGTTACGTCTCACGAAGGGTGAGTGATCGAGGGTTAGCCTCATTATGGTTAGAAATATCCCCACAGGGCCACTGTACTCCTCGACTGAACATTTCATTCTTGGTACAAGAATGATTGCTATGTGTTCAAGTGTTTTTGCTATGTACACTTCTTTGAAAAACAAGCTCAACAAAATTTCAACCCTCACTGTATACCTTTTAACTATTTTAACTAATTTACCAGAAGTTAATAGTTAGTCTTACATAACTATTTTTCTTCAAAACTGACTTTTCTATAAAAGAATAATTAATTAAACCCGCCTTGATAAAGCAACGGGATATTTTTATGTAGGAGAATTATGCTCGTGCAATCGGCTCGCTGTGATAGGGATCGTACTTGGTCGAGAATAATGTTTCCCACGCGACCGATACCGCACTCGCAACTCGTTCGTTTTTTCTTTTACACTAATATTCAGATAAACCACGCTACGTGCCGAGAGTAGGAAACAAGCAGACGATGGATACACGAGAAACATTGTCGGTTTTATTCTTGCTTTCTTCTTCCAGCTTCTATTATTTTCCTGCTGCTTTATTTACAACAATCCTGGCTACTGTTACAGACATTTTCTTCAATTTTAATTAACTTGTAGATTCGTCTTAGATGGTGTGACTGACATATGTTCACATACGTATACATACATTGTATATATATAGTATTGTTTGTATGTAATGTATGTATGTAATGTATGTATGTAATGTATGTATGTAATGTATGTATGTAATGTATGTATGTAATGTATGTAATGTATGTAATGTATGTAATGTATATATGTATGTATGTAATGTATATATGTATTTTATGTACATATGTATATAGGGTCAGTTTGACACAAAATATCATTATAATTACACACTACATTTAACATGTTAATTGCAAAGTAACACATGACGATTTTTCAAACTAATTTTTAACGCAAACATATATTAAAATAATATTTAATAATAACAATTCTTATCTCTGACTTCGATCTGCAAACATTTTTAAATTAAAGATGACATTTCATAGTAAATCCTGTTTGTACCCATAAATAAAAAAAATACAATGGTAAGATAAAAAGAAGCGACAACGAGAGAACGTCTTTTCTCGGTTGATCGACGATCTAATTATTTTCAGTCTTTCCTCGTTAGCTCCCCGTTGGTCGGCGAAACCCCGGTGCAAAATCGTTCCTTTTGTAACGTCGGCGTGTTATCTAAATCGCGTCGAATATTTCCACGGTAGCACGCTTTCGAGAACCCGTGTTCCCCCGTTAAAAAGCAACTCGCGTATCAATTTCACGGGACAACGCGGTGCATCGCGGGTAATCCGGCGTGCTGGATCGTCTTTTTGTTCCTGGCCGCTTAATATTGCTTGT
Organism: Megachile rotundata; assembly: GCF_050947335.1. NCBI lineage: Eukaryota > Metazoa > Arthropoda > Insecta > Hymenoptera > Megachilidae > Megachile > Megachile rotundata. The sequence continues at coordinate 19,152,577 of NC_134984.1, read as the reverse complement.
CCTGCCGTAATCTCCACCCCCTCTCGACACCCTGTTTCCACCACGACCCCTGTTTCGCTCCACTACCTTCCGCCACCCTCTTCGTTGCACTAAAACTCGTATTTTCTTCCCGCATAATTCTGATTCCAATACTTCTGTATATAGTTAAAAGACTGTAGATAAATAAACAAGATTCGAGGAATAAAATAATTTTGCAACCCTCTCTACAACTCTCAGTTTTGCTTACGATATTTATTTTTAAGTATCAAGTTTGCGTCGAGTAATGGCGGAAATCTTACGCAGCATCGTCCGAAAGTTTTTCCTGCTGCTCCGTCAGGGTGGTGTCCGATATAATCCGCAAGTTGATCAGATTAAACGTTGCACAGAGGGCGAGCAGAGGTAGTCGCGAGGGTGTGGTTCGCTAGGAAACCACCACCGGTCCTCGAGAGCGCAACCATTACCGTCGGAATCGCGACGCGAGCACCGTGTCGCTGGATGAAAGAGGCTCAAACTCATCGTGCCGTAAAATAACATTGTCCCGTCCATGCTACAACGAAGAACTGCCGGATGAAAAAGAGAAGCCGTTGGCCCAAAGCTCTCGAGAGGGGTTTCTTTATTTTCTTCGACGAACTCGACGTACTTACGTTAAGTAGCAACGCGATGGCGAACTTTGCTTCGCGAGACACCGGAAACGACGCCATTGCTCCCAGATATTAAATACTTAATTTTTTTATGGCGCATCGTTGCTATTTCTGGTGAAAATATTCTTGATGCAATTATTATTAACAAGAATATATTAGACTATTATATTAAATTAGATTATTATTATAATAATCGCATTAATTAAACTGGACTATTAGACTACATATACAGTGTTTTTAATAATCTTCAAGTTTCAAACAAAACGTAATATAAAAATCAATAATTGTTTTTTCTTTGAATGACAATTCTTAAGTCTTTCAATAAAAACAATAAACAAATTTTTTAACAATAGAGAATATTATTTAACTTCAAGGTATTTGTATTTGAAGTGAGATTTTATTTTGACCAAACATTAAATCAATTATTTTGGAATAATCGAAACGAAATGAAATTCTGAGTACTTCATTATTTAAAGTATGAATAAAATTTTAGTCCACGTACAAGTTAACTTAACATACAAAATTAATTAATAAATCAGTCGAGATTCATAAACATCGTTTTATTCTAAACTGGGTCACTGGATCATTAAAAATAATGGACTCCACATAGAACACACACATGTTCCTTTTTTATAGACTACGTGAAACAGTCTAGAAACAGTCAATCGTGAAACAGTCTAGAAACAGTCAATTGTGAAACAGTTTAAAAACAGTCTATCATGAAACAGAAATATAGGAGAAATAGTTAAGAGAGTACAAATGGCGAGCAGCGTGAGGCCGTGGACCTTCGACACCTGATCCCCACTAAAGATCGTATCTGGAAAATTGGATTCGGTGTCAGGGTGACCGCTGAAACGTATAAGCAGCTCGTAAAATACTTTTTAGCGCGCCGTCGCCTTCGCATCGGAGGATTATGCTTTGTGGACAGATAAGAATCCCAAATCTGGATCGGTGAAGCCGTTCGTACGGCATTTAGTTCCCCCTCGCGGAGAATCAAACGATTAACGATCATCCCCCAAACACTGTAGGCGAGAATATTCAATCTTTCGATCTTTCCGGTTCGTAGAAGAGATCCGAAAAGTCTGGCCAGTTTCGCAGTCGTTGTAAAAAGCTGGGAGTCTTTGTTGCAAGAAACGAGCGAAATATCGTCTCGAAAGTCATTCTTCTCCGTGGCAATAGGAGTCAATTCGGGTCAGAGAATTGCCTTATTGAGGAACGGGCCGCAGGGACCTTCAGCGTTTCAGATGGAACGCAAAATTGAGTTACGACGACGCCATCGTCGTTGCAATAAGCGAGAAAGGTGGCTATTATCGTCCCTTTCGATTCTTGCCACTTTCGAACACTTTACTTTCTGGTGATTCCGACCACGTGGACTTCTGTAAAATCTTCTTTGTATTCGCCATTTTTATTTGACAAATCAAGCTTTAGCTAACTACTTCACATTTATATTTTTTAGGAATAACTTCTTGCAAAGATCTGTGGAACATTTAGTTCGAAAGTTATTCAATTTCTTTTTATTATTTCAACATTTCAACTATTATTTTTATGTATTGTTAGTGCAACTTTGGGAAGAAAATTGTTAAAAGAAAAATTGGCAAATAAAAGAGACGAAACGGAGAATCGGAACGTTGGCCGATAAAATGCTGTCGGGACAGCAGGGTGGTTCGATGACGTAAAAAGTGCCCGGGGGATGAGCGGCTGGCAAAAGGGGAATAAGGCGGCGTAGACGTTTATTCGGTCGGACAGGAGCCGAGTGACCGAGTCAAGTCGAACGTACAGCTTGGTCACACTTGGTTTGATCTAATAAAACGGCAAGACTTCTCTATCCTTCTGCAATTTTCTCCACCGAATGTGTACTCTGCGATACCCTGCGGTCAAAGCGTTTCTTGGACGACATTTTGGACCTCTTTTATTTCATTTTACGTATCAGTTACTTATTCTTTTTGATAATCAACGGTTAGATAAAGAGATTCATAGTCACTTTGATTTTTAAGTTTGAAGTTTTCATGTTCACATCTTATGAATGAAGAGATGATCTGCAATTTATTATAATCGTAATAGTTTATTATATGAATAATTTATATATGAATAAATATTACAATATTTATTATAAGCATGACATGACATAAACATTAAGATCTAACTTAATTATAATAATGATTAATCCTGTGTCAAGATGAAAGGTATTATAAACATGACATAACTTAAATATTAAGATCAAACTTAATTATAATAATGATTAATCCTGTGTCAAGATGAAAGGTATTATAAACATGAAATAACTTAAACATTAAGATCAAACTTAATTATAATAATGATTAATCCTGTGTCAAGATCAAATTTATTATAAACATGACATAACTTAAGCATTAAGATCAAACTTAATTATAATAATAACAGTATCAGTAGTGTATAATAAAAATCTATTATTGCTCCACATAACGAATGGTTTGTAGAAATAAAAATGGAGTATAGTTTGGTCGGTGTATCACCATATTTTAATGTTTCCCATGGCAAGCAGAATCGGGAGCAGATAAAATGCTTTACGACGCCAAGGAATTAACCCTTGATTTCCGAGCGTTACTCTCACCATGGAGTCTGCCGAGATAAAGGGGTGGCTTCTTCCTTACTATCTTCGTGGCATAATGGCCGACGAAGAAGGGCACCGTTCATCGCGAAAGATATAATGGAGGCACACCGTGGAGCCTCCTCCACGGCTCTGTACACTCGCGATTTATGGTTTCTTTTATTTAGGGGAATAATGGACTCCGCTTACGCCATCCTCCACCGTCGAACTCTCTCTTGTTCTTCCTATTGACGACTTACTACTTAAAAATTGTTTGATAGAAATAGAAGATAAAAATTTAGTATTTGAGTCCTATTTCCATAGGAAGCTTTCAAGGTTTCATTTTTTATCAACTTTTAAAAAATGTTTACACGAAATGCAGTTTTCGTTTTTAAATTATTTTGAACACTTGTCGTATGTCTGCTGTTAGTAACTGCAGTAAATAATCATACTGGTTGTTGGATTAAATTAACAGGTTACACAGGTTATGTTATGTATGAAGTTTAAAGGAGAATTAAGAAGCTTCTTCATAATCTTAAATATTAATAAACTTTTGAATAATCTTGCACATTAATAAATTTCATAATGTTGTACATTAATAAACTCTTTAATAATCTTGCACGTTAATAAACTTCTTAATAATCTTGTACATTAATAAACTCTTTAATAATCTTGCACGTTAATAAACTTCTTAATAATCTTGTACATTAATAAACTCTTTAATAATCTTGCACGTTAATAAACTTCTTGATAATCTTGTACATTAATAAACTCTTTAACAATCTTGCACATTAATAAACTTCTTAATAATCTTGTACATTAATAAACACTTTAACAATCTTGCACATTAATAAACTTCATAATCTTGTACATTAATAAACTCTTTAATAATCTTGCACGTTAATAAACTTTTTGATAATCTTGTACATTAATAAACTCTTTAATAATCTTGCACGTTAATAAACTTCTTGATAATCTTGTATATTAATAAACTCTTTAATAATCTAACATATTACATGTCTAACAAAAATTAATTTCGACCAGTATGTCACGTATGAACTTAATACAAGAGTCTCAATTATTCACTCCCTCTAAAGTGCCTCTAAAAACATCCATAATTCTCAGCAGACCATTCTATAAAATTCGTAAAAATTGTAGACAAGTATTAGCATAAACATCGCGTAGTAATGAACCTTCATATAATAATGAACCTTTGAAACTCTTAGAGACCCTCCACGATGTTATCCATCGCAATTTGCAGAGAACACCCTGCACGAACAAGCTGATCAAGAGTGCATCTGCATCTTTGCGGCATAGTTGCATTCGCGCGACACCTTGCGTTTCTCAGTTCAAGGAAGTGGAAGAAGAGCAGTAGGCAGACAAGGGGGTGGTCCGCCAAGTTTGTATCAATATTCATCAGCGTCCTATGTTCGGTTGGCTCAAATTCGTAGGATTAGCCGGAAACTTCGCTTCGGGCTGCTTCCCTCTCTCGCTTCTATGCAACTCGCCGAACAGCGAGAGGAGAAACGGTAACAGATAGAGACGGTTTAACGATGAACGACGAAGATGGTTACAGGATACGAGAGAGAGGGTGGGAGAGAATGTTAGAGGGAGAGATCGTGGCAGTCACCGTGACGCTCCACCGCGGGATTCTAATCCGGGTAGGCGGGCGTGTGTGACGTCATATTGCATAACAATTAATCAACGGGCGATAACAGCTAGCCGGGTCGACGGAGTGGGAAGCCCTGATAATCATTTCACCGGGCAGCTTAAAGTGCCACTAGTTAACGCTAAGCCGATTTAAAAGCGATTTAATATCCCGAATATTATACCTACGGCGCCCTCTTGCTACCTCTCTTTCCAACGACAAAAACGATCGTGCTGGGATAGTGTTCGATTCTCAAGGAGTTCTTATTGGGGATTGTTAACGGGATTCACTGAGATCTTCGTTGGTGAAATATCTTGGGATGAGTCTCTGTTTCTGTGCAGATATTTCAACCCTTAGGCTGTTAAATTCCTTATCAACTGCAGTATGTTCTCATAAATGCAGTTTTTCTTTACAAATGACTGTACAACATCCATAGTCATGTACATCAATAATATGAATTTGTAGATCATAATCTGGTGCTAAGGAGGCAACCCTTCATTGACAGTAGTGGTATCCGGGGCACGTGGGAACTGGGGAATGTGGAATTGGGAAGTGTGGAATCGGGGAATGTGGAATTGGGAAATGTGGAATTGGGGAATGTGGGATTCGGGGCACGTGGGAATTGGGGAATGTGGAATCGGGGAATGTGGAATTGGGGAATGTGGGATTCGGGGCACGTGGGAATTGGGGAATGTGGAATTGGGGAATGTGAAATCGGGAAATGTGAAATTGGGGAATGTGGGATTCAGAGCACGTGGGAATTGGGGAATGTGGAATCGGGAAATGTGGAATTGGGGAATGTGGGATTCGGGGCACGTGGGAATTGGGGAATGTGGGATTCGGGGCACGTGGGAATTGGGGAATGTGACCCACGTGCCCCGAATCCCACATTTCCCAATTCCACATTCCCCGATTCCACATTCCCCAATTCCCACGTGCCCCGAATCCTACATTCCCCAATTCCCACGTGCCCCGAATCCCACATTTCCCAATTCCACATTCCCCGATTCCACATTCCCCAATTCCACATTCCCCAATTCCACATTCCCCAATTCCCACGTGCCCCGAATCCTACATTCCCCAATTCCCACGTGCCCCGAATCCCACATTCCTCGAGTAGTGGTTCTTCTCTTCTTTCCCTAACATCACAAATCATTCTTTCTTGTTACACCAATAGCGTGTTGAAAGTCTCTGTACAGCTTGGAAGACATTACACATACAACAATTACAAAATCATTAACTAATATCAATCAAATACTTAAAGTTAAATGTTTAAAGTTTAAGCAAGAATAAATAAATTAAGTTAAATTATATGAATACGAAGTTCAATTGTATTTAAGCTTCAGTTACATTTGAAATTCAATTGCGTCTAAGGTTGCATTCAGGTAACAGTACAATGTATTATATTTAATTACTTGAACAATTAAACCTTTTATCTCGAGCCCCAATTAAAAATAACAAATGAAACAGAAGGGGTCCAGTTTCACATGACATAAGATACAAAAGATAAAAGAATGCACATGTTCTTGCTACCTGATGCAGAACTTCATACGTTTAACAGGGAACACCGTATGCCTCTTGTAAAGCGCTTCTTCCGACACCGTACCACTAATAAATAGTGGCACCAGCCACATGCTAATGCATAATACCGATCAAACAACTGTTTAAGCAGCCCCGAGTTAAGTGCGTCCCATTCTTTCGCGAGCCCCCTTTCACCCCGTCGCAGCCCTTGTAACGTCGATCGACGGGGTTGTTTTTGTCCGGGCGGGTTCTGTCACTTCTGATTCTTGTCACTTTTCAGTTTTGTCTTTTTTGGAGAGATATTTGCCAGGCTTATATTACTACATTAGTGAGTTCTTAGGTTTAAAAAATTATCAAGTTTACAAATTGTTAAATTTTCCAATTCCTACATTTTTCAATTTTTACATTCTTTGGTTCCTACATTCCTCAGTTCCACACTCCCCAATTCCACATTCCTCAATTCCCACATTTCCCAATTCCACATTCCCCAATTCCCACGTGTCCCGAATCCCACATTGCCCAATTCCACATTCCCCAATTCCACATTCCCCAATTCCCACGTGCCCCGAATCCCACATTCCCCAATTCCCACGTGCCCCGAATCCCACATTCCCTAATTTCCACGTGCCCCGAATCCCACATTTCCCAATTCCACATTCTCCGATTCCACATTCCCCAATTCCACATTCCCCCATTCCCACGTGCCCCGAATCCCACGTGCCCCGAATCCCACATGCCCCGAATCCCACATGCCCCGAATCCCACATGCCCCGAATCCCACATGCCCCGAATTCCTCGTGCCCCGAATCCCACATGCCCCGAATCCTACATTCTCCGATTCCACATTCCCCAATTCCACATTCTCCCATTTCCACGTGCCCCGAATCCCACGTGCCCCGAATCCCACGTGCCCCGAATCCCACGTGCCCCGAATCCCACATGCCCCGAATCCCACGTGCCCGAATCCCACATGCCCCGAATCCCACATGCCCCGAATCCTACATTCTCCGATTCCACATTCCCCAATTCCATATTCCCCAATTTCCACAGTCCCCAAATTCTCAAATCCCCAAATTCTCAACTCTCCAAATTTCCAAGTCCCCAAATTTCTATCTCCCCTTCCCAAGTATCCAAACTCCCAAGCTCCCAAATTTCCCAAATTTCCTAAATTCCCAAATTTCTGATATCACATTTCTCGGTTAGACTAGAACTCTTGTCAGTGTACCTTGAAGATATTCCAGCGGTCAATAATTTCGCCACGAACGGGACGCATATATCCCATTTTCGTAGGTCGCTGATTGAGGACAGATGCACAAGTAGGGGAAGTGCAGTGTGCAGTATGGATGAGGGTACAGTCGATCACAATGACCCCACGAGTGTACAATGGCGCACTGGCTCTCTTCAACGAGACCATTGCCGACCCGAAAATCACTCGGCCATGACAAAGAGCTGTGTTCGCGCTGCCGCAAATATGTTGTAAATACGAGAATAACCTGAAAGTGTCTCCGTCGGGAATGGAGAGTCGAGTGGATGCTTCTCGAGGTTGCCATCCTCATTTTATTCTAGCAACGAAATATTTCTGAAAACATGTTGCATTGTATGATACATGTAAACTTTGAGAATCACTTCATCTAGCAATGTATCGTTAGAAACTTTATATTTAATCAAACTTTATAATGTAACTTTATATTTAGTATAAAATATTGGTCACGTTAATTTTTTGTATAATACAGAACAAGTTTGTGTGTCTTGTATCATTTATCTATAAAAAGCAAGTTGAAATTGCTTATAAATCATTTATAAATGAACCACTATAAAATTTGAACAAATTTAATTATTTAGTTTGATCAAATTTTTACTTAGTTTGATTTGAAAGTATTGGCAATAATGAAACTGTTTATCAAGAAGCAACTCTCTGATCGATAAAAAATCGAATGAAAGAGTACGAAAAAGCAAGTGTCACGATCGATCCATGTATACGATGTATACGAGAGTGTAGGTTGGTTCGTTTCCATAAAATCTGTTGCTCGCGTTGCTGACCGAAATCCTAATTAAACGGCAGATTCGAATTCGCCGGTGGTCCGCGTACAAGCTTAATCCCGGGGAAGCGCCGATAATATCGATCGATGCGGCGAGTTAATTAAATTAAAATACTCGTATAATAGCGTGCCAGATGGCACGGCCAGAACATACAACCTGGTATTGAGTACTGGTTGTTCGACCCTCGGCAACCCCCTTCCGCTATAATACGTAACTCGTTTAGTCTTGCAGGTTAACGAAAAAAGTAAGGAGGGCGGATCCGGAGTGGGATTTCTCTTGGCCAAAGCGTTTAAGGGATACTCCTGATTTAGCTGGTTCATAAATGAACTCCTTTGGTTTCTTTATATAGACTCTATTTTTATTAATCATATTAATAGTTGATAGCATGTTAAACATATTGTTATTAATTTATTTATCAAAGTAGCATTTTGTAAGATACTTCAAGAATATGAGAAATTATATGTAATGTAATCTATCTTACATATAGGAGATAGATACACGTATTCATAAGTCAAAGATACAAATTAACCAGAGGTTACATATGTTAATATCACCAGTTGTCTACGTTGCAACCTCCTTTCAAATTTTTTAATTCTAACAAACTTTTTTGTTATAATAAAAATGAAGCTAAAATGGAAAATGAAATATTAAATCATTTCTTGTGCTGACCTTAAAAAATCTTTCTTGAACAGATTAAGTTTTGTTCTTCTCAGAGTCTGACTACCATTAGAGACTTAGTGTACTGTCTTATTATTTCTGTCTTATTATACTGTATTATTGCTATGTTTTTTATCTGTCGTTTAACAAGTACACAAATGATAAAATCATTGAAATTTGATACGGAGAGTATGTATCAATGTTTTTGCGAGCGAGAGCAGAATATGGTGATGTACCTGCAGCAGACTGATCCGAGATGATGCGGTCCTGATTACCCATTTACCAATGACAATCGAATGGTTATTTAGTTTCATGGGGTGAGAATCGAACCGCAGTTTAGCATTACGAAGGACCGAAGGCAGGTCGTTAGCGGCGTTGTCGCAACATATGCGCTCGGCAGGCTCCATATGGGCCACCATGGACCCAAATACAAAACCCCCGAAGTATCGTACCCCACGCCGAGAGATCGATACCGTTTCGCTCTTTAATCGGTCAACTTTTGCGGCTTTCCACAATGTTTCCCCGAAAAATACTCCTTCAAACCTCCACAGAAACCTCACAAATAAAAAAATACAAACACTCTACAAATAAAAAAATACAAACACTCTACAAATAAAAAAATACAAACACTCCACAAATAAAAAAAGTACAAATATCTGCATGAAAATTTTCTTGAACTGCAAAGTCACTCTTCATACAAATTTTACTGTAACATTTTCTCGTAAGAATTATTTGCAGGCGGAACTAATTACCAATCTATTCCTCGTAGGAATTTTAGAATTGTATTTTAGAACGATTTATAGTGATTCCCATAAGCATTGCGGTCATCGGCAAGTTTAAATGCGACCATATGATGAGGGCGTGTAAAAAACCTGGTACTTTCTATAACCAACGCGAGACCGACGCACGAGGGATGAGTTTGTGCGGCAAGTGCAAGGCACGAAGAGACCCCCATGGAGAATGTACAGGGCAGTGAGCAGGTTGACTAGCATTGTCCGTGCTCGATGATGACGATGGGGTCGGTCTCCGCACAGATGGGCCGCTAATCTCATTGAAAACTCATGAGGACTCTCAGGGTGGGGGTGGGCCTGCAGCCAAGGGCTGAACCCTGCCCTTAGAAGTCTCTGTAAGTCCTTGCATGGGGGCCAAGCACCCGTGCCAACCACCATATGTCCTACGTATACGCATGCTTACGAGAATATGTCGCGTGCTTTTTATCGAGATGCATGCTGATTCTACCTGAACTCAAATACAAACCCTACTTCATCTTTTTAATTATTTCAAGGTAAAAATTCTAATTATTTCAGGGTAGTTTTATTCTTCAGGGTAGTATTCAGGGTAGTATTATTGATATTATTATGCACTATTTAATGTAACTGTTTATCTGTTAGTTTGTTGCTTCGTAACTCAGGTGTATGTTGTCTTGATTCAGCAGTAGTTGTTATCTTGATGTGTATCTTCATATTTTGCTTTTTATTTTTGTTCATCTTCACTAAAGTTCTTTCTGCAGTTAACAAGGGGTGCAAAAATAGACGAACTTCGTTGCTTTATATCTCAGGTGTACGTCGTCATAATTCAGCATTAGTTGTCATCTTGATGTGTATCTTCATATTTTGCTTTTTATTTTTGTTCGCCTTCACTAAAGCTCGTATTGCAGTTAACAAGGGGTGCAAAAATAAACAAGCTTCGTTGCTTCATATCTCAGGTGTACGTCGTCATAATTCAGCATTAGTTGTCATCTTGATGTGTATCTTCATATTTTGCTTTTTATTTTTGTTCGTCTTCACTAATGTTCGTGCTGAAGGCTAACAAGGAATGCAAAACAAACAAGCTTTGTTATTTCATAACTCAGGTATTCGTCGTCATGATTCAGGTATGTGTCTTCATATTCTACTTCTTAATTTTTGTTCATCTTCATTGATGTTCGTACTGAAGCTAATAAAGGGTGCAAAATAAACAAGCTTTGTTACTTCATAACTCAGGTATTCATCGTTATGATTCAGGTATGTGTTTTCATATTTTGCTTCTTAATTTTTGTTCGTCTTCACTGATGTTCGTGCTGAAGGCTAACAAGGAATGCAAAATAAACAAGCTTTGTTACGTCATAACTCAGGTATTCATCGTTATGATTCAGGTATGTGTCTTCATATTTTGCTTCTTAATTTTTGTTCGTCTTCACTAAAGTTCGTACTGAAGCTAACAAGGGATGCAAAATAAACAAGCTTTGTTACTTCATAACTCAGGTATTCATCGTCATGATTCAAGTATGTGTCTTCATATTTTGCTTCTTAATTTTTGTTCATCTTCATTGATGTTCGTTTTGAAGCTAACAAGGAGTGCAAAATAAACAAGCTTTGTTACGTCATAACTCAGGTATTCATCGTCATGATTCAAGTATGTGTCTTCATATTTTGCTTCTTAATTTTTGTTCATCTTCATTGATGTTCGTACTGAAGCTAATAAGGGGTGCAAAATAAACAACCTTTGTTACGTCATAACTCAGGTATTCATCGTCATGATTCAGGCATGTGTCTTCATACTTTGCTCCTTATTTTTCCTTCATCTTCACTAATGTTCAAACTAAATTTTACAAGAGGTGTATAATAAACCTTGTTGACCATACAGCAACCCTATAATAACAAAATATTAATTGAACACACAAAATGTACATAATTGCACATATTTTTGTACAGAACTCTAACAGAGACGTAACTGATCGTTCGTACCCCGTTCATATCATCAAACTTTAAATTTGGAGCGAGTTTTCCACCCCGTGGCGCAGAAGTTTCCTTCCTCCACCGCTCCGTTCTTGTTGATATCATCCGTAGAACGATATCGACTCGGTGGCACGGTTGCTCCGGGGAATTTAATTCTATTCGAAGTGCCAGCTAAGATGCCACCATCGGCTCTTATCTCTGTGCACACGGTGGGCTGGGCGCGTGGCGGTTGCTTATGTGTTACGTGAATACCTTACCTAAACGCCCGGCAGGGAAACGTTTCTGCGTGCAGTTACCAACCTCACCGACAGCCCACGATGGAACCATACACCCCTTTCTCGCGGCACAGGAAGGGAGTCGAGGGAAATTAATGCGACTTCCAACCAGCCGCTATCGGACGCCGCTATCTCGCGCCCGCGAGCGGAAAACGTGAGTTGCCTAGGTGAGAAGTTTCGGAATTTAAGCGGCCACGAAACGTACCGCGGATTTTACCTTCGAATCGATATCTGTGTGATGGCTATCAGGTCTAACCGGTTGGTTAGTTGGTGCAAGGATGGATATTCTATGATGTATATCTTCTATGTCATTGCTGTATGTACAATCGTGTGCTAGTTAGACTTTGCTCAAATAGAAAGAAGAGTAAAAGAAGAAATATAACACTACTTGTCGTACTTGTCCATGTTCTTTACATGAACTACAGAGATTCAGAGATTCAGAGATTCTAAGACGGAGGAACAAAGATGGAGGACTCTTAGCTAACGAAGAGACACGATAAATATCAAAAGTTCCTGCATGTCTGTATCCCTGTATTCGCAGCTTCCGAGTTAGCTAAAGTACGTGGGTCGAATGTTTACGAATTACGATGTGACGTGTACGGGAAGTGGTCAATCGAACGGTAGAAATTAATGGCACGCGTAAATATCCATAGGTCATTAATCACCGAGGTGACTGGCATCACGAGCTCTTAAGAGCACCCTCGCTTAACGCCGATTTAATGAATCCTTAACAGAACCTTTGCAACCTAACACTTCCAATCTTACCATTGCAAAAATCCAATCTTAATAAACACTTATCAGTTTTAATTCTAGTCACTTAAAAAATACCTTCACTTACTTTGTTTAAACTCCACTGCACCTGCAAACATAGGACAATCGTGAAACGTCAGAAGAGCGTCAAAATAAAGAAAGAAAGGTGGTATCAAGGATCACGTAATTCGTATAAAGGCAAGAAATACCAAGGGCCACGGTCTGGTCGACGGTTTTACGATAATATTTGGCAAAATCTTGGAAGAGGGGTTCCGCGTGCACGGCTCCGAGATTTTCCCTTCGTAGCCCGCACAGAGCCAGCGAGGGTCGGAGGAGGTAGAGAACCGTAGAAAGGTGGATGGGAGGGAGTTATTAGAATGGTCCGGAAAAGATGGCGCGGAGTCGCTCCGTATTTTTATACTGTATGGCCGCTGCTTTGCATAATCCCGCACTTAGCTCGCTCGTCCCGAGATGCCGACTCGCTATGCAGATCTACTCTGCTCTGAAAACCCGAACCTACCGAGCGTTTCGTCGTTCCAACGAATGATGGACGACACCCAGACCCTGTCGCGAACCCTCGAGCCTTCCCTCTTCGAGGATTCGCTTCCTGACGCGCCAACTGAGACCGTATCGGTAACGCGACCGACACTGGAAGGATTCTTAAACTTCCACCTTATAATTCCCTTACATTTGACGTTGACGTATACTGATCTTACGATCCTTGCAAAATTTCATTTTCTTAAGGGACACCTTAAAAAATTCTTTCAAATTGAATGTTCAAAAATGTTCATAAATATGAATGTTCAAAAATGTTCATAGATCTGAATGTTCAAAAATGTTCATAAATATAAATGTTCAAAAATGTTCATAAATCTGAACGTTCAAAAATGTTCATAAATCTGAATGTTCAAAAATATTCATAAATCTGAATGTTCAAAAATATTCATAAATCTGTATGTTTAAAAATGTTCATAAAAAATGTAAGTGTCCAAAAATGTTCATAAATTTGAATGTCCAAAAATCTTCATAAATTTGACTGTTCAAAAATGTTCATAAATCTGAATGTTCAAAAATATTCATGAATCTGAATGTTCAAAAATGTTCATAAATCTGTATGTTTAAAGATGTTCATAAATCTGAATGTTCAAAAATGTTCATAAAAAATCTGAATGTCCAAAAATGTTCAAAAATCAGAATGTTCACAAATGTTCATAAACCTGAATGTTCAAAAGCGGAATAGTATTACATATCCGTTACGTCAAATCTCGGAAATACGATTCGGGTTCGCTGAAAGTGACAAAGATTGTTCCAAGACGAATGTCACAGGAACATTTGTCAGCTAGCTCCGTTGAGGCGGAGACGTCTAATTTGCACGAAGAAATCGCGTCTTCCTGCTTCGACCGACGATGGCGTGCAGAGAACAGAAGACCGAGAAACGTGGCGAGAAAGCGAGGAGAGCGTCATCAATCTTGCAGGCGAAAAGACCCAGGACGACCGTGGCGTAGTTCTCGACGTCACAGATGTGACTTTGATTCTCTTTCGATGTTCCCAGGAGAAACAAAGCTAGATTAAGTCTGTCCCGCGTGTAATTTGTCCGAGTCCTGATTCCCGAGTCGCGAGCAAATCAACGGGGACACCTGGGCTCCTCGAGTACTTTGATAACGATTCGAGTACTCGGAATAAGGACTTTGTATGTTGGGATCAAGCATATGTTATGTAGTTTCATTATTTTTCTGTTTAATTGTTCTGCCATGAGCAGTCACGATATTGCAACAATCCTCTCTTTGACATCTCATCTTGTACGAACCTCATTTTGACTATCTTTTATATCTTGAAAATCTTGTATCAGTATCAGATTATCTTGTATCAGTATCTTGTAAGTTCTATCTTGAAAATCAGTGTTCTTAATTTTGGATGAAGAAAAGTTTTGAAGGAAAAAGCGAGGAGGATCGGACACTCCGTATCTGGCCAGGTTCCGAAAGTTTACGCGGCAGCGTGTATTTTGAGAGGGCAGCGACGTACTCGAGGTCACGGTGGATGCACCGGGCTCCGACAGAGAAACAAGGGTATAAAATCTCTGGCCCGTTGCAGCACCGGCCACGTTACGAACAGCACGATTATACCGGAGGAGCAGGGGGCGAAACCGGGAGCATACCTTAGTTGTCCGCTCGTAAAGCAACCCCGTATGCCTGGGAGTGCGTGCCGGTCCTCTGTCTGTCTCCTTCCCTCTGTTCCTCTGTATTTCCGCCTCGACTCTTCTCTCTTCCTCCTGCTCGCGTCTCCACGGAGTGTTTGTTAAACCGGAGGAATATGCATGAGAGCCAGCCGGCACGGAGTTATGCTACGATGATCTTAACGGTGGTCACGAGCTTGAATATGAGTGCGATCAAAATGTGAACTTCTCGATGAAAAATTGTTTTAAAAAGATTTTTGCTGGACAATAAATATTATTAATAAGGTTAGCAATAAGATTAACAATAAGGTTATTAACGGCTGCTCTAACGTAGAGTAGTACCTATGATGCTATCTAGTAGCTAGCAAACGCATAGCAAAGTGGACGGAATTAAGACACTCGGTTTGATGGCTCATTTGGTATGCATGGTCCCGGTTACGAGTCAAGAAATTGCCCAAGCGTCCGTAAACTCTAAATCTCTGCTCGACACCTTTTCCCTTCTTTGCGAATCGCGTACATCACCCAGGGTTATTTCAAGAATCCTCTGAACTCATCACACGTTCAATTTGTCAGCGACTCGGGACGTCACACAGTTACAGAGGGCATACAAGAAGTGAACCACTTCCTTGCTGAGGTCTCAGCTCTGGACTCTGAAGTTCGTTCGATTTAAAGTTTTCGAATCAGCTAGGAGAGGTTCTTCTTTGAAGTTTCTAATTGTGTTCGTGATGTAGTTCTGTAGTTCGTGATGTTTAATTGTAGTGGATGTAAATAATTGTAGTGGTCTCATATCAATACATACGGAAGGTATATGATTAAATTTTTTTTAATAAAACATTCAGTGTTGCATTAAACAGACCAAACATGTTTTATATAACATAGCAACTGCAGTCAGCTGAATATCAGTGTTTCTATATTTTATAATCGCACATGCTGTATATCATGTGTTAACTAACATGTGAATATTGCATCACATATGTGAATAGTTTCCTGTAAAAGTACTCTACAATTGAAAATACTCTACAGTTAAATTAATAATTGAATATAATTCTATAACCTCCCTATTAAGAAATCACACTAAAATTAAAAAAAAGTCCCCGCCTCGCTAAATGCACAATCCACCCCCAATTCGCGTCAGTTAAAGAGGCAATATCGAAGAGATGCAGCGATTGGCCCACAGAACGTGTCTCCGTGGAATATTTCCTCGACACGAGAGTGGTGTGTATGCGACCAATGTGCACGTCGGATTTTAATGGAAAATCGACTGCGCCTGGGAAGCACAGTGGAAGAGAATCACGATGATTCCGTGAAATATGGAGGCAGAAGCGAGCAGGTTTTCGACGGAGCCGGCAAAGCTGCACGGCGCGCTAGGTCCGTGTTAATGGGTGATTGATAAACGACCTTCTCTCATCAACTGCATCGGCTGCATATTTATCACCGAACAGACTCAGCAGAAGCGGTTTCGCTCCCCGACGCTTCAGCCATGCGGAAAGTATTCGTTCAAAGATATCGCGTGGAAAGTGCTACAAACTATTCCCTTTTCGAGTCAATTTGGAAGTGAAACATTGGGTGGTCGAACTTGATTACTCGGATGCAATTAGAACTAGTAGAGCTAGTCAGACAGCACTTTACACAATATTCTTCTGTACAATTCAGTTCATTATTCTTCTACACAATTAGCATTCTTGTGTACAATTACAATTAGCAAATTCAACAAGTTTATGATAGGTGAAGTCACAATTTTGCATCTACTTTTACTACTGTGGTTCTTTGAATACATTTTTAGTATAAGTAGGAATTATGTCACTTGAAATTGAAATGTTTTTTCTAAAATTATGCACTGAGGAGTTAAATCAATTTTCCGAAGAAATGATACGATTTTTCAGGAGAAGAATAATTAATAATGGTTGCTGCAAGGTGTCCCTTCGGTTGATACAAACAGCCCTAGGACGGTGTCAGTGTTAACAGCTCACGCGTGTCAGCCACGTGCCGATCGAACTACGACCCTCTGCTCGTTTAACTTGGACGAATTGAGGACTGCTTTCTCCCCGATTTGCAGGACAAGGACAGATGCCAGTGAAATTTAGACGATTCTCACGACTGTGGTTTTTTCTTCACATCGTCATCAACCCTTTCTTCACATCGTCCATTCTAGAATGAATCTTCTACTCATTTCTGTAGTTGAACATCCTTTCTTATACATATAAATTATAGATCTTATAGAAATTATATATCATTGAATCTTCTGTTCAATTCTGTGGATGAATATTCTTTCTTGCATGAATTATAGATCATCCAAGAAGCTTAATAAAAATTAAAAAACTTATAAGACTGTTCGAAAAGAAACTTAAAATTATAAGAAATAAAAGCACAATTACAAAGTAACAGTGAGAAAATAATTGTAAGTAAAGAAAATAATTGAACGTAGTAAGCATCCAGTAAAGTAGAATTAGAGTGCAGGGATCGGCAATAAATATGGTTCATAATCCACGAATGGTAGCCAGAAGATACAGAAACGTCCTGCAGCGAGACGCGTGTCACGCGTTACGCGAACGACTCCATCAACTTTACGACCATGAATTAGGATTAGACTATCGTCTGCTCCGCTAAACGATTTATCGTTACAAGGGGAATCTGATCCACCGTTGTATTTTTTAATTTTCTTCCTTAAATAATTGCGGAACGTAGCAATCAGGGGTGTTTGATAGCGCTGCGCTTCTGTATCGAGAATTGGGGTCGGTGAGCCGAATCGAAAAGTCATTACAACTTTTTGCCGACTCAATCAAGAAGTTAATGTCCTTTAACCTCTAGGCGTTCCCGATAGAGTTCACGGGAATCTCGGGAATCGCGTAAGAACTCGACGGCTCTCACATGCCCAGCAAAATGGATCACCAGCTTATGATTGATCACCTATTGGCTCTGCGAGCTGCCCACTTTTTCCTTCGCTTTTTTACCGGTGTATTAGAAACCATTTCTGTGCCATGATTCCAGATTTGTTCTGCTTGCCTTACTTTTTTACTTACGTATTTGCGATGGTTTACCAAAATGGTATTAATTGGCCGAAATTGCAGATGGTCCGAGTAATACTGCAACGATTCGATGCAAATAACGTAACTTGATTTAATTTTCTTTTTGTCTGAGTTCAATGTGTAACAACGTGACTCTACTTTATAAAATGTGACTTGTTTGCTTTTGTATTCTTAATTTTATACATGTATTAATTTATCAAATTTGATCAACGTCTGCAATGTTAATGTCAAACTTGCTTTAGAGCCTTAAGTAATTTAATGATTTTTAAAAAGTCATCCTTATCACACGCCTTCCTAACAGCTGTATGTCATTTGAAGGGATTACGATATCGAACTGGCGAGAAATGAGGAGAATTCGTCAAGAAGATAATCCGTAAAATGATGATCCCTCATGGCTCTGCTGGTACCTTCTGTCCAGCTTGGTCGATTTAATACGCTCCATTTCTCTTTGCCAGAGATGTCCCGTAAGATGACCAACTTGAAATAACTGTTCGATCTTAAATTTCAAGATCTCGATGAAAATCGACCTGGAAAATCAGAGACCATAATTTATCTTAAATTATTGATATACAAAAGACTGAAAGTTTGTCTCCAAAAGATCAACTTCTGAAATAAAAATATTTAACTAATCATGCATTTACTAAGATTTACATACACCACTATCTCTAATTCAAATTAGAATAAATCTCATTCCAACTAGAGTATCTAATTTAAACTAGAATAAATTTAATTTAAACAGCAGTAAATCTAATTTAAAAAATATTAGTGCAGACATAAAAACAGGTATTCTAAATGTTCAGAGAAAAAGAATCGTGACCGCAGCTATAAATATAAATGGATTAAACATCACGGACTTTTCAGTTTCGTAAGCAACGTGCAGAATATTTGGAAGGAAAGAGACAGACTCCCTTGAAATGGAAAACGTTTCAGCGAACGATCATTGGGAGGATAATCGGGAATCGTTGAAGGTCCATCAGCGGATTCGACGAGTCTGCCGAACGTCCAATATCCAGGAGGTCGGGCATAAAAAAAAGAAAGAGCCCGGGCGTTAAAAATATTCAAGATCGTTTGTCAGGCTGAATTACAGCTACGGCTCCCGCCACCCTTCGAAACCTCCCTCTCTCTGACAGGAGTTTCTGCGTTGGCGCAACGCGACGAGGGCAGAAGAGGAAAGAGTCGACGACAAAGACGATCCTGGGCACATGTGTCGAACCTGAAATATGTAGGCGTGGTCTGGATGGAACTAGCAGACGCGTCCCGACGACCGAATATGTTCACCCCGTTCGTACGCTCCACCCTCGTCTAACCCTGGGAACGTTGCCATTGGACGGTGCCCACCCTCGTCGCGCCTCCACCCGCCACCACGAGCTACCCTCGAACGAGATTCTACCCCTAAATACAGGGGATGCGCGTTCGGTTCCCTCATTTTAACGTGGTCCGCCGATACACGCTGTACCCTCGTTTGTTCTCTTGTGCTCATTCAGTGCTAACAGTGGACGACTGATGTTTTGTTGTTGGAATGAATATGATATGGAAGTGTGAACGTCTTAGAACGGGGAACAATTGTACAAGGGGGTGAATCACCCGGAGGCGAGACTGAGAAGAGGATTCTCCGGTGGACGCGTGGTCCGGTAAGCAGAAATTAAAAATTTTTAGTTATTAAGGATTTTCATCTGACACTTAGCTATGACTGTCAAGTTAGTTGAAGTATGGTTTGTCAAAGAGGAAAATTGTGTCGTAAGGTAATTTGGAATACAAGCTCCTTGACGTACTTGATTTCGATTTTAAATTGACAGCTTGAATGTTACTTTATGACCGTCGTCATTCGATAATCAGATACTACTCCAAATTGTTTCAACTCTAATTGTCAACTTACAACTCCTATAATCGTACAGCTAGCTCATAAGCTTTGGTGCTGTCATTACATTCCTTCAATATCAAAGTTACAAGTCAAATAACACAGTGGTTACTATGGTTACTTGTTTCACAAGTTTCTTTGATCACTTTAGATAACTAAGTTCCATGACTGTAGTTCGTTACAATTCTATTGTGTCACTATAGATGACTACACTATAAATGATGAGTGATTATTGTGATTCAAACCTATGATGAATAGGTGAAGTTAGGTTATGTCAGGCACTCTGTCCAATGTATAGTACACAGTACTTTATAGTACAGTACTCTGGTTAAGTGAAAGTTAAATTACCATAAACTCTTCTTCCACATAAACGTATGGCAACTACTTTCATTCGCTCGTCTCAGAAATTACATTATAACATGTCCGACATTTTGTTTTAAATTCAGAAACGTATAACACAACTCATTTTTTCAACAATATACATACTTATTATAACTGTAATATACATACTGCTGCACATATTATAACTAGCTAATGATATTACTATACTGTAACATCAGTCTAAAATTTGTCATACAAATATCTTCTTTTAATTGTGAAAAAAAAACAGGTCTTAAAGTGTGAATACGCTGTCATACAGATCTATTTTCATCTATCAGTAAACGCGTTGTATAAATTTACCTCGGAATTCAATCTCCACCCGCTTATTTCAAATACACCTACCCCGTCTCATTGACCCGAATTCCCCCTGGTAGAAACAGTTCTAACACCTGGTCCGAGTGTCCTGGCGCGATCCATCATTACCCGTGAAGCCGGTTAAATTGACCAGCAGCCTTCATTGTCACAGGTCGATCATCCGGAACGAGCAGGATGACAATGGAAGATCGCACGGGTGGCATCGACCGTGCCGCCCCCGCGACGTCCACGACGGCCACGACGGCGCTAACCTCGTCCACCCCTCCGTCCATCAGCGACGTCACCACCGATGCCTCTTATCCTCTTCAACGCGCCAGTAAACGATCCTTCGACGTGGCCTTCCTGGTTGCCCCGGATGAGAACCTGGCTCGGCGTCAGAACGAGAAGATGAGGATGGTAACCAATCGGAAGCAGCCTCGGGAAGATGTAACGGAGAGCGTCCTGGACTCCGACAGGCTGCCTCAGAATCTGACCATCAAGAACTATGATAGTGACGCCGGAGCGTCGGACAGAAGGAGGATGCTGCACTGTACAGAAAATTCACTTAGTCCCCCGTACATCTCGCCGAGGACCCTGACACCCACTCTGCCGTGTCTGTCGCCGGAGAACGACGTCAGGAGATACGTCACTGGCAGTCGTCTGCAGAAGTCACCCAGTCCTCCGACGTTTGGACCTCATCAGGCGATATTGGCCACCTGTCCAGATGCTATGGAGCCAAGTCTAGCTTGCAACAAGGTCTACGACACCGCTATTCCGTGTCAGACGGACAGACACGAGTCTCGCAGCGCCTTCACGAAAGTGGCCCTGACGGGTCAACGAAACGGCTTCAGCGACGACGGTCAAACCTCACCCAGGTCGTCCATATCACCCGACGACCGCACCAGCTACCAGAGCAGCGTCAGTCCACCCGTAGTTCCTCTGGCTGCCACCGGCGGCTACAAGTACGCTCCGTTTCCCGCCAAAATGGCGTACCCATTTCTGGTCAATCCTGAAAGTCAACCAGGCTTACTGGAGAACCTCAAGATACCCCAGATCGCTCAACCGCCCAAAGTACCCAGCCCTAAGATGCCCACCTTCCGACCCGACATTCCTCCGGTTTACCCTAACCTCCCTTACAACCCTATCTCCGTATTTCCGCCGATGGCCGAGGCACTCACCAGACCCAGATTTTTAGCGACGGCGGCAGGTGTGGCCGGTCTTCTTCCGCCTTCGTTCGCTGCTCTGACGCTACCTGCGCAGAACGTGTGCGCCAAGTGTAACCTGTCCTTCAGGATGACGTCCGATTTGGTGTACCACATGAGGTCGCATCATAAGAACGAGAACAGCGGAGAGGCTGCTAGGAGAAGACGAGAGGAGAAGCTCAGGTGTCCGGTCTGCGACGAGAGCTTTAGGGAGAGACATCATCTCACCAGGCACATGACCGCTCATCAGGACAAGGAGAGCGACGCTATTGTGGATCAGGTCGAAGTGAAGAGACGGGCCACTACGGTTCACAGCAAGTGACGACGGAAATCGTCCACGGAGGATCCGGTACTTAGCAGTAGCTATTCTTTCGAATGATTGAAAATTTGGGATTTGAATGAGAGGTTGAAATAGTTGTGAATGAATTCTCAGAATTGACCCTTGTACGGTAGACACTTAGATTGTTTGTTTATAACGCGGTGTGGTAAACGCGTGGTCGGTGATACGCGGGGCAATATAATAAGAGCTGTAATTATTAGACAAATTATTGAACGTACAAAAATTTCTTTAATTTCGCTGCCGTTCAAGGGTTAAATCTCTTTTAAATTTCATGGTTGACTAGAATGAAGTGCATCAAACTAGAACACGCTCTTCCAATTTTTTTATGCAATCTTAAACGTAGTATGTGATAACAATCATTACTCTATCGCTAATTCCTTGTTACTGAATGTCACGTCTCTTTTTAACATTTTGAACGCCACGTTATTTAAACTGTTATTTTATTAGATTAATTTTAGTCCTTGAAGACGTCGATCTTTAGTTCCAACTTCTAGTAAAATATACATTGTTGAATGTCAGATTTTTTCAGAATTTCTGCGTCTAATATGAGTTGCGTGGCGTTCAAAGTTAACCTATTAACGAAATTAATCAACATTTACCTGGTATACGTGTACGATAACGTAATCGCTGTAAGCTTTAAACTAGGAGAACCTTATCTCGATAAGGTAATATTCCCTCTCTAGTCAATATTAGGTAGGACAAATTTGTAAATAATTCGACTAATCAGTAATTAATAGCTTTAGGCGTTGAGTGTCCTTTGAATCTCACTGCAAGATTCTATAATTTAAAAATTCATTTCTATCAAGTTTTATATCAATAACCATGATACACACATTCTATAAATTCTTCCAAGAACACTACCATAAATTATTAATCTCTTCCCGTGCTTTGTCGAGTCTCACTCGTGACGCACTTGGGGAATTCCCTTTTTAATTACGCAGCATACAACGGACGCGAACTCTTTCACTAGAACGTACTTTCATAATATTATTTTTTTTTTACTTAGAACATGTCCACCACTCTCAATAGCGAAATTCTTCGTGTCTTAAATTCTTGTCGAAACATGTATCGATGACTAATACCTTTGTTGTACGAAACTATACGTCCCACTCGTTCCAGGGCGCAATTATTTTAAGGACGTATTTACATGTCCTACCCGTACACGCTATTGTTTACGTTTGTCGTATTTATATGTCTCGCCCGGTTAACAGGTTAAATGTGACAAACCTTACTTAAATTTTGAACACTCTTCAACTTGAAATTTATCTATAAGTTACATTATCAAGGATCCTTAAATATAAAATATTCACAATACTTCAATTTTCTTTGTTCGTTTTAATGTTATAGTCCTGAATAGTCTTGACTGACGTATCTGATAAATAAATGGCACAGGAAGAGGTTAATATATTACAAGGATTTCAACATGTTTTAACTACGATCAAAGTATACAAAATTTTTTCAGCAAAACTCCAGTTAATAGTTAAACAGTTCCACAAAAAAAAAAATCGGTGAACAGGTGAAGGGGTAAAGATTCAGGTGGGGTTAAAATCGTAGTAGCAGGGATGTAAGCTGCGTTCGTTCGTGCGGTAAGGGGTGGCACGGGGGTGGGAGTGGCAATAAATAGATCGTAAACCGTACCACGGCTAACACACAAACCGTCGGAGCGCGCATAATGGTAGGAAACAATGAATGCCGTAATCGGAAACAGTGCCGGTTTGTTATCTGCCATTTACACTCCATTTAACTTCAAACAGTGAATCGGCTGGCGCGCATTCGCGTTTTAAATACACGCGACCTCCGAGCCGTCCCCTGACTCCGCACCCCCGCTACTCTGTCGACGTACGGCTTAACATAGGGTTAACCTGGCCAAGCAGAGTGGCTTAATATTGCACGGAATTGCTTGACTTATCGCCACTTCCTGTTTTAACGTTTGCTTATTTCGACACACTGTTACATGCTTTCTGTTCAAGTTTACAACAGCTCAGCGTCGTTAATAACTTTACTAATTTATTAAAAATAAATGCGGCCTTTGATTAAAAAATATAAAGCTTCTAAAATTTTGTTTAAAAATTTTTTTAATTTTATTTGAAAGCCTGTGAAAGAAATGGAATTTATGAAATTTATATGCGATGTTAATAAACGTTAACAGTAGAGATTCAAAGGGAACTGCAACGAGAGAAAATCGTACGATAAGATAAAATACTACAGTATTCTGTACAGCAATAATTTATAGTAGTGTGTATATATTCGCTGGAAGATAGTCTCAATTTTAAAGAGAAATGTTCTCGTATAGTCCGCACGAATTCCTCGTTATAAAATAACGGGTTCACTAGTTCTAATGTGCACGATGTAATTCGAATGTAAATGATTCATCATCATCTTAGACTTAAGAGTAATCGGATGTTCTGTTTCATTTTGTAAGATTTACCATGTCACGTTATATCGATTCGATGTAAATATCACTCTGTACATATGCACTGTATGCACTCGGAATATCGTTGTTAATAAATAAAAGAGTATCCGTGAAGCTTGTATGTTAACCTCATTTACTTCCACCTTACGTTAGGTTTCCTTTCATTTGTTCCTCGTTCGTCTGTGAGTTCTAAGTTTGGATTATTAACATGTTAATTATCAATTAATATAATTATACTTACAGTAACGCAAGTAACTATATTTACAGTAAAATTGCTTTAGTCTTTTGTCATCAATAAAATCACACAGAAGAACAAACTTGTTGAGCACTGAACTCCGAAGAGTATCTGAAGAGGTATCGAATCCTTGTAGAAAAAAAGCAGAGAAATCCCCTAAACGAGTAACGTTAAGCCCGTCGAAACCGCAGCCAATACGACAAACAATCTCTTACCGCCCTCGTTTCGGCTTAACTTCGCCCCTTAACCTCCCTCTCTGAACCGTCAGTGTAAGTGTACTTACCCTCTGCCCGAGGTCCATAAAGATAAATAACACGAAGCAGCCACAGCCTCGAGAGTAGTTGTATCCCTTATAAAACTAGGAAGAACCCCACCCCCACAGAAATTCCCATCATCCCCTATCGTTTGCCTTCTTCTCTCTTCTTCCTTTTAACGAGTAAATCTCGCTTCCTGTACTCCTCTATTATCTCTCTTCTGAAGCTGGCTATTCGAGGACCTTATGATCACATCATTCTTTTCGTTCTTCGATCTCCTTTAAAGTAGTCTCGGTTTAACTAGTCTCGAGATTTTAGGATCCTTAGAATTACGGGTTCGAGACTTTATTGTTAAATTGAGACTTTAAGACTGTACATGGGTGAATAGTAGTCGTATGGGATGTCAAGTATGTAGAGGTCTTCTAAGAGTTACATTAGAATCCTCGTGAAATTTAACTGGTGTCTGTCAGATTTTAGTAGGATCCTTCGAATTAGGAGTTTGAGAGTTTAAGGTTATTCAAGGTTGTATCGCAGTCCTATAGGATGTCAAGGAGACATTAGGTCTCCTAAGAGTTCCATTAGAATTCTTGTCAAATTTAACTGGGGCTTCTCAAATTTTGGTGGGATCCTTCGAATTATGGGTTTGAGACTTTAAGACTATTCAAGGTTGAATAGCAGTCATATGGGATGTCAAGTATGTAGTAGGTCTCCCTCAAGTTCCACTAGCATCCCTCTCAGTTTTGACTAGTGCCCCTCAAATTTTAGTACGGTCCTTCGAATTATGGATTTGAGACTTTAAGGCTATTCAAGGTTGAATAGCAGTCATATGGGATGTCAAGTATGCACCAGGTCTCCCTCGAGTTCCACTAGCATCCCTCTTAGCTTTAACTAGTGTCCCTCAAATTTTATTAGAATCCTTCGAATTATGGATTTGAGACTTTAAGACTATTCCAGGTTGAATAACATTCATATAGAATATCAAGGATGCACCAGATCTCCCCCGATTCTACTAGAATCCATTTTCCCTTAAAAACCAGTCTTTACAAAAATTTCACTATCCTTCAATTTACACCACGACTTGATCCTAAACCACGATCTAAACCGCGATCCTAAAAATCATCACTATGATTCTTCCCACAATTTCTTAAGATCCTACGACCCCTAAGATTCTGAGCAAAATATCTGTATACCAAAGTTGGCTAATTTTTTTTTGACACAGGAAAGAGATTTGAAAACATTATGCTCGGTGGTTCGATTTAAAAGAAGCATCGGTCATCTATCCCCTCTTTGACCTCGATCAGACGACACTCGTTCTTCCCACCCTTGTTAGCGATACTTCTCTCCGTGGAGAATCGCGCGCATGCTTGTTCTGTCAGTGAAATAATGACAATGTCATAGCTACGGGCCGATTCGACACGGCGCCCTTGCCACGTGGACCACGATTGGACGCGGATATGCTAATATGGCGTCCGTTCCAAGACATTAAGTCCTCGGTTTGCCGATTCTCGACAGACGAGTCATGTCTTCGACACGTTGCTACTTGTCGATCATTGGCCTTCCACTATTTTCAATTATTTAAATTGTCATGCTATAGACTGAATCGATCAGTCGATACAGAAGATGATATGCATCAGTAAGATTATACTTTCGAGGACTATAAATCAAATTCACATTGAAAATAATTTGAAAGCACGAATTTTGCTGTAAAAGTCGAACTTGATAATGCAAACGATAAACTGTGAAAAATGAACATTTTATTGTAGGCAGACATTTATAGAAATAAAACTGACATATAAATCAACTGTGTTGAATATAATTATGTTGAAGAATATGCTGACAGTTTTTTCTTGAGCGACTTTCAATGCAAACATTCCATGATATTTTATTATGGGCAGACGTATATAAAAATGAGACTAAAATTTAAGTCAATGTTGAAGAATATTTTCACAGTTGAACAACTTTCAGCGCAAACATTCCGTGACTCCGTACCGGCTAAAAAGATGGACTCCGCGTCCCCGATCGCCCCGATTCTCGATTAGCCACGGCGTTTCGGCGATTATGTAACTTGACTGCGAACACGCAGCTTACATCGGTCTCACGATCATCCCCGTTTCGATCTCAACCAGGCGTCGCTAAACGATTTTCACCGTACAACAGCACTTTTCCAAGACATATGCTCCGAGCGTCCTCTTTCTCACACGCGCACTCACAAAATTTCACCAAATATTTTATAGAAAAATAGCGATCGAATTGCATTCTACATTATTGTTGAAATAACTGTTCTGTTTTTTCTCGCGTTTCCCAAGCTTCATAAAACAAGAACATTTCCTCGACGTCGAGCACAAAACCAAAAGGATTCCAACATATCGCGGACACTGTTGAATCCTTCTGTCCGGTCGCGAGACAGTAAATCCGCAACGGGGCCGACAGCCGCCGAATTCGAAGCGGATACCGCGTACCGCTCATAGTCCGCGGCTCAACAAAGAGCTAGCTGTCCAGAGGGGAAAAAAAATCCGAGCCCTGTCGTGCGAGCTGGCTGGCCAAAATAGAAAGGACCGGCCAGGCGGGCAATAATTCGAAGCAAAATGTCAAGCGGCCACCATTGTCGAGGGTGGTGCGGTAGGCGCCAACTAGCGACGAGAAAATATCGTCGACAGTAAATCAAGGTGTAGAAGAGGAACTAACACCTTCCCTCTATCTCTTTCTACCTGTACGTGTGCCCTATCTCTTTTCGAAAACTATTTCATCCCTTTGCGGATGGACCGCGCAAAACTGCTTCCGTTTCTTGTCGCTCCCGAATTTGAACTTGACTGATTTCCTCCAGAGTCGGAAACTCGTTCAGTCGGAATTTTATTTAAAATTTTCGCACGATACAGTGATCGAAATTGGGGTAAGGAGTCAGCTGAAAAAAAAAGGCTTTTCACCCTGCTTAAATATGTCCGACCGCAAAAGCAATAAAATATCTTTATCTTACTCGTGCCATTACTCCCTTGATTGGGCGGGGGAAGGTTCAATTTACATTCCTATCGGAGCTTCGGAAAGATAAGTCCATTTAAATAAATTAGTAATGCTATCTCTTGGTCGATTCAGGGAGGGGGTGGATTTAATAATATTTTATCAATTTTCGCGGCGATTCGTTACGCGGTGACAGCGTTCACCATTGTCCCGGCGCGTACAATTGGCCGAGTTTTAAACTTTACGCCTCGATGAATCATCTTTCGTGATATTCACGGTATTATAAAGTTGCTAAAAATGTTCCAGCTACTTTCGAAAACATTTCGAACTTTCAAAATTTATGGACAGGATTTTTGAGGTGCTTAGTACCTTGCTGCAGTCAAAACAATCATCTATTAAGACACTAAATTATCTAACATCTTTTTTCATTAAAAAAATTCTAACCTTTAAGGAAACACTAAAAATGTTGTTCTAAATATTTTTGACAATTGGTGCTGTTAAATTAGTTGTTTTATCTTCAAGTCTTTGATGTGTCTTATACCCTGTCTTATTAATAAATAATTAATTAATTTAATATATCTCGTGCATAAAAACTGTCAAAAGATACAAGACGTAATTATTAATATAAATTGTAAAATAAACTTCGATCAGTGATCAAACTGAAAAATAACTTTCATGTTTAAACGAGTGCATTGAGTATTACTAATGATAGTAATTGATAATTATTAATGTTCCCTAAAATGAACTTTGTGGTGAATCAAGTAATAAACTTCGATGGTGATCAATGATCAAATTGAAAAATAACTTTCATGTTTAAACGAGTGCATTGAGTATTACTAATGATAGCAATCGATAATTACTACTGTACCCTAAAATGAACTTTGTGGTGAACAGTACAGAGATCAGATATATGTAGTAAAGGTAAGATTTTTGAAAGCAGATTCGTTTTGCGCGACATTTGTCGAGTTGCAGTTTCCCTTTTACCCTTTCTGGCTAACGTGTAGGTAGGACAATATAATGGGGCATAACAACGGCGTTAACACGCACTGGCCGACCCCGGACGCGACCCACGACCCTTTCCAGGGTGAATTACACCTCTGATAATTACTAGAAATTAATGTTCGAGCCTTACACCGGTCATTGTGAATCGCGTCGTTTAACCGGTCTCGTATTTACCTGCTTTTACCCTGTTAATCGCGACACTTGAATCATTCCACCCTTTGGAATCTTTACGACCCCTAGTATCAACCCTTTCACTATTTCTTCACGCAGAGAGATTAGTAAAATGATCTTATAAGAACGTACCTACTGTTGTGTACATAAAAAAAATACCCAAACGTATCTACTTGAGAATAAAATTCACTTTGATATTCGAAAAAACATTATATTCTAGCATTCACGCTAGCAGCGTTTATGCTATTTTTATTTATGCTGTTTAACGTGGAAGTTCCTTAAAATCTTAATCAAAGAACCTTTCACTAATTTTCTTTTTAACGTTCCAGTAATATTGCATATACAACGAAAATGTTTAAGAGAAACAGAAAAGGATAAGAAGCTGCAGATGGATAAAGAGGGAGGCTCGTAAAATTGGAAAATTAAAATCGGCGCCGACAACGGATCCGTGGGCGATAGAGGAGGCGGGCAAACCGATGGGATGTATTAAAGCTGCGGCCAGGGCTACACCAGCAGATAGGTTAATGTGAATTTATTGCGATCGAGATATCTCGTCGGCCAGAAAGCAGAGACGCGTGCTACGCGCGCCGTCAAACCGATAGCCATTGTGAATCAGAGATCTCTCAAATCTCTCCAAGAGTGAATCTAAGGGATGGGATCTCTGTCACTGTTTTAAAGCAACTATTTTCCTCGGGTCGATATTCTTATCTGGACCACGCGTGATTCCCTTTGGGTAACAGCGAATAATAAAACAATATAAATTTTATCGAACTTGCTTCTTCGTATCAAGCTCAACTTCTCTTTCATTACCAAGGTTAATACTGTAACATCGAATCTGCTGATATTTCTAGGAATACTATGATATTTTAAAAGGTGGAAACGCAACTTTCTAAGCCATTGAAAGCCATTTGAAAAGCAAGGCAATTCGTCGATACGAAACAAAGGTGAAATAGAGGGTTCTTCTTTCCGCTTCCGCAACGGAATCGGGCAGCAGCGCAGAATCGTTGGCGAACATGTTCGAATCGAGGGGGTGGCCGACGTGCCACCTTTCCGCTGCCATACATGCGGCAGCCTTCCCAATTATACCGCGAGAGCGCCGCGAAACTTTCATAAATTTCGTCACAGTGCGAGCAAATGGCTTCCGGTCCAGCGGTCGGACATTGTCGATAACAGGCACGTCGCCAGGGGCGAATTCAATATCGCATTCGCACCGTTCTCGTTCAACTCCACCCCCAAAACCTCTTCTATCCCCTCTGTCGCCCCTGTTCTACCCTCCTCCACCTCCGCGGACCTCTCGCTGCATCCTCTCCCTCCACGCACCCCCCTCGCATTGTACCCTCGCATTGTTCCGAAAGTTTTCGGCGGTACCGCGTAGTGGCTGCGTTGTACGCGATTACCATATGAATTAAAGTAATGTGATATATGATCGCAGGGACTATCCGGAGGCTCGAAGAAGCCGCGGAGGACACCGGAAGTGATCCCCAAAACCTGATCGTTGTTGCTCGACACCTTCTTTGCCATCTATTTTATTACAGATTACTTACATCGTTACAAATTACTAACGTGCAAATGTAATTACAAATTACAAATCTAACGTGCAAATTGACTTCAAAATTTATGAATCTGTGTCTAGTTTTAATTGTGGAGATATGGAATATTTATTTTGAAAGTGTAAGTCTATTTACAGGAATATACATTATTTTAGTTAAATCACATAAAACTTTGTATAATCAAATTACATATTGACGTATCACTAAAAAAATTGCTGAACTGCCAGTCTTGACATAATTAACCTATATTTTTTCATTGACTATAACCTATTTTTCTAACCTTCTAACCTTCTAATATTTTAAACTTCTTCTCGAAATAAATGAAAACTTACCACTTTAAAAATACCCACATAAGACCGTAAAATGTATGTGAACCGGTTTTGTACCGCAGTTAAAAATAGTCGAAAATCGACAGGGATCGATAAACGAAAGTACAGATAGCTCTTTCGATTGCATTGAAAGCCGCCCCGTTGTCGGGGACCGATAGAAATGAAATTCCCATTTCGCGATGAAAACCGCGGCTCGGTCCGCGACGAATCCATATGCCGAGAAGTGCACCATCCAATCTGAAAGTGGCCGGTTAACGCGAACACGGAGCTTATGCGCCATACGTTACAAACGCATGTTCGTGTCCACGTACGTGATTCCGTCCAGAAGCAACGAAAACCACCAATGAAAATGAATACCGTACCCCCTCTACCCGCTCTGTCTCCAATTTCTTCCTATTGGTTTCCTTTACTGCGATGAATTTCCAAATTTGTCATATTTGTGGAATGGTACGTACATCATTGGGGGATGGATCATGAAAATGTTAGGAAGAGATTATAAAAGATAATGAATGTATATTGGTGTCGTTAATGGAGAGAACTTGGAAGGCACGAGATCTGAAGACTTAAGGGGTGGTTTTTGCGTACTGTGATCCCTGAGATCTTTTTAGAATTTTAATTCTCAGGATCTACTGTTTAGATCCTTAGACTGTGAGATGCCAAAGGATGAGCAGATAATTTGGTGCTAGGATAAGCAGATAATTTGGAGATCATACGATTTCCACCCTTAGGACTCTTCAATTTTACAACCTCTAAAATCTCACAATTTCAATGTGGACCTCGGAATTTTTTTATCATAGAAGCTTCAGAACCTCACAATAGAACCTCTCAAGCGTAGTTCTATAAGTTCTATAATTTCCTCTTAGAAGAGGTCTAAGAATTCTAAATTCTTGAGATAACCCGAGGTGCCAGAATAGGTGCCAGAAGACAATGATTCGAAGACGACAGGAACCGTGCGTGCACTTGACGATTTCTTGCCGTGCCAAGAGGCTGTTTTGCCTCTCTTCCTTCGATATTCGCTCGACGCTCCCATCCCCCGTCTCGTCCGCTCATGGAGAATATGGATCGGCCCTGACAATATTGCCGCTGGAACCACCCCGTGTCTGCCGTCATGATATACGCGGCCGCATTTCATATATTCCATTGTTTCCAAGTTTTCGGATCCATTTGTAAGATTAAATTTGTAATGCGGCCCACCCCGCCATAGCGTTCCACCCCCTGAGTGCACCTCTCGCGCACAGAACGCATATGGCCGGCCGACCAATTGCTGCTTCGATGCTCTTACATTTTTCGGATCTCAAATAATTCTGGTATCTAAATGACTGGATAAACCATAGCTATCTTTGCTGGTCATTGTTTCAATTTTACCTAATTTATTTTTATAAAAGATACTATTACTGAGATCTATTATACTGACGTACTGAGATGTACTATTAGACTGATATATTAAGATATAGTATAAGTACAGAGAGTTTTGACAGATAGTTTTGACAGTTTTTACAAAGAGTTTGAACAATTAGATTGCCGTCGATAATTATAAGCTTGCTCCAATAACCGTAAAGAAGAAAAAGATAATTTATCCAACGTTCGACGATGAAAAGGCAAGAAATGGAGGGAGCATGCAGACGCGCAAGTGGTAAGGGAATGGCAGGGAGAAGTCGTAGGTTCGAGGCAGAATCTACCCGGCTAGATTAGCATAAATATGGCGTCTTAGAGCGGGGCAGTTTGTCATCGTTAGCAAAGCACACGCTTCCTGGGTCTCGACTAGTCACACTCCTCTGAATCGTCGTGTTGTTACTATTCCCCGTTGGGGGCACCGACGAATGTCCCGCAGGAAGGAAACCACCGATGTAGGTTGTTGAAGGATACGCGAGGAACCGTGCGAGTTACCAACATCCTGATGCTGCAATACACGCCTCCACAACTTGGTCGTCCTTTTGCCGACCTTGCGGAGACAGGTATTTCGCTAACCAAACTTCCCGAACGCGGGTTTTGGGTGCAGGATGATTTAGCTGCGAAAATCTGATGAGGTTCGATCACATAAAAATGTTATACTTATGTCAGTTTGTTAGGATTTAGTAAAAGTTGATATGTTTAACTCCTTGTCTTGTGGTTTATTTGTTAGATGTGTCAGTCAAAACTAATCACAGTTACAGGGATTTTATTGAAACCAAAAAATGTTTGCCTACGATTTAGTAAAAGATGAGATGCTGTACATCTTGCTTTATAATTTATTTGTTAGATGTGTCAGTCAAGACTAATCACAGTTACAAGGATTTTATTGAAACCAGAAAAAGTTTGCCTAGGATTTAGTAAAAGATGAGATGCTGTACATCTTGCCTTATAATTTATTTGTCAGGTGCGTCAGTCAAGACTAATCACAGTTACAAGGATTTTATTGAAACCAAAAAATGTTTGCCTAAGATTCAATAAAAGATGAGATGCTGTACATCTTGCTTTATAATTTATTTGTCAGGTGCGTCAGTCAAAACTAATCACAGTTACAAGGATTTTATTGAAACCAAAAAATGTTTGCCTAAGATTCAATAAAAGATGAGATGCTGTACATCTTGCTTTATAATTTATTTGTCAGGTGCGTCAGTCAAAACTAATCACAGTTACAAGGATTTTATTGAAACTAAAAAAGTTAAAATGTTATGTCAACTTGATTTCAATAAACTATGTAAATAACTAGACTTGAACTTCACATTGAAGCATATGCAAGATTTGAATAAAATCACAGCTGTAGCACAAATGCATCTAACCTAACCTAACTTAACCCGTCAGACTAAAACAAAAGCAATAATGCGTTAAAATAGTGTAAGAGGTTAATAAAAATACTTGATAACCAACCATGCACACAAACCTTAATTTCATATCAAAAGACAAAACTAAAAAATCGAAATGAATTTAACAACCCACAGTTCCGATTCATCGAGTGTCCACAAAATGGCCACGCGTCAAACAAGTATTTCGTCGGATAGGCTTACATAAAACGACTGGAAAAGTTTCTTCGTAGATATCGATTCCTTCTTTCGTTCAATCGGTCTAATAGAAAAGTAATGTCAACCCCGCTCGCGGACAGAACCTCCAGGCTAATACGTCTTGCGGAGTCGCAGGGGTGTTTATGAAGTATGGCAATGCGTTTTAGCAGATTGGTGACGGTACTGGGGCGAGATTGTAATAACGCGAGCCGACTCGAATGAGTCCAGGAAAAGTTACATGAGCTTTCGCGTGATCGATAAATCCTCGCTTTTATGTAATTGTAGATGAAACCTCGAACAATTCTTATTTCTACAATTTTGTTTCTACTTTCAGAAATTTAAGCTTCACCTTGGATATAATTTATGGAGTATTTTATATATTTGGGAGTGAGGTTTAGGATTGAAGGATGAGAGTTAGATAATCGGTAGTCAGATTAACGATATGTTTTCTAAATTCATAGTACTAGGGTAAAAATCAGTGGATTGTCAAAGCAATCACGCGAACCGATTGCGATTATAATTAGTCAAGTATTTGAAATATTTTAATAAGGTATAGGATTAAAGAATAAGAGTTAGGTTATTGATTGAGGATTAACGATGACATATTTTCTAAATTCATCGAATAAGGGTAAAAATCAGTGGATTGTCAAAGCAATCGTTTCCAACAATCACGGAAACTTAGCACAGATTCGCAGACGACTGTCGGTCTCCTTCGATCCCTCGACTTCCGTTCTCGGGGGAGCGTTTACCGCGGATAATTCATATTTATGACCGAGAACGCTTTATCAACCCCACTTGCTCTCGTATACATTTAATTGAGACGTCCGTGTCGGAGGCAATAGGGTGCGAACCCCGTTGTCTCAGGGGGTCGTCACAATGCCCATAGCGCTCGTCGCTCGCTGTCGTTAACGATCTTGCATGGATCTCGGATGCCGGACCGTGTGTCCGGTTCGATTCATTCTTCACGATTCGTCGCGGATGATTGTGGCCGATCGTTGACCAACCTTTTCTTTTATTCTGGAGACCCTCAATCTATCGCTTTGCCATTGACAATCACTTTCATATCAACAATTCTCCGACAAATACTTTCAACATTCTGCATAAACCGACTCGAAGACGACTTCTTCATGAAATGAAGAATAAGATGGTTCTTAATCTTAAGAACCTCCTCCAGGTTCTCCAAATCTAAAGAACAGTGTCTTCAGACATCATCGGCCAACGTAAAAGCTGAATAATTTACGAGAAGGTTCCGAATGGCCGATCGAACGATATCCACGATTTCATTAAGTTCTGGCCGCCTAAAAAGACAACGCCGATCTGATCGCGCGAAGTTCTTGCCGGCAGATAAACGCGAACGATTCAGCTTCGCTACCGATGCAATCACGTAGAAGGCCGTGATAACGGAGTTTCAATTACGAACCATTCCCAGGCTAATAGGCCGACGAAGATTAAAAGCCGATCGGCTACTGTGTCGACCGATAATCAGGCTTCGGACGCTTTTCAACTTCTGGATCTCCTTTTTCGAGGAGGAGCGAGAGGAAAGATGGAGAGCCGTTTCGTTTCTATTACTTTACTGGTCGTCGCGCGATAACTCAATCGTGGGGTCAGATACACGGCAATCGTTGAAAGGCTTTGGACTTCGATGACGATCTGATCGTGAGAACGCTCGATCGTTTCCACTTACGAGCTTCTTTACGAGCGCGTAATCGTTCCGTTCCGCGAACAGCTCGTAAATCGATGGACCACTCGTTCGAACTACGCTCGGGAGCTCCGATTTCGTTGATGGCCGATTTATTTGTACTTCCTCGATCTATGGAGTCACTGACTGGATCTACTTAATCGTTTGAACTGAATTGATTCAAAAATAAGCTTAGTAAAAACAAATGTAAACTGGTGATATTAGATAAGTAACTTGTAACTGAAGTAGCTAAGATGGCCACCTAACCTCCATTCTTATATAACAGTAAATCATGTAGTAATTACCTTATAAGTTAGGTAGAAACCAAACTGAAGATATAATACTTTTTAAAAAATTTTTAAAAATTAACCTCGTCAAAGACAATATATTTAATTTCTTTTAAATTCAACAACCACATATGTCAATCACACATGTGGAAATTCCCTAATGACTTCACAATTATTTTTGTATAATTATCATTTGAGGTAAGTAAACTATAATTTAAAGTATTGAATTATTTTTGTATCGAACTGAAAATGGTTCGTGAGAATAAAAAAGTCATATAAAGTTACATAAGGGTCGCAACGAGTTCCAGATATTTTCCTATAAAGAATCTTTTTTCGTCGAGACAACGACGATTCGATGGACAAACAAAAGCTTTCAACTATCGATCCTCCACGTCTACCACCCCCCGCATGGGGGTCCACCGGTTCCATAAGTATTTTCTCAGATTGAAAAGCTTTCGGCATGAAATATGGGTCAGAGATATGGGCTCGCAACCCTTCTACGGTTTTAATGGAATTAGTATTTAATACTCGGCCGAGGGCGCGAAAGGGGCTGGACCAGGGAAAAAAACTAAGTGGATCTGTTCTGTTAGAAAGGCCAACCGTTTACCGGTATTGCCTTTGCTGAGAATTTACTACTCGTTAGAGGTCTCGAATTAAAAGCTCGGAAGAAAAAATACTGCCCTTCGCCGTTCCATTTGCTTCGACTCTTGCGGAGTCTTGTCGAAATGGAGAATAGCAAACAAACAAGGATTTATATCAATGTACGATGACTAATAACCTACCATACATTTTAGTAGTAATTACATTTATTAATTACCTGTTACATTTGTTATATTACCAAAAATTTTTTCTTTATGTTTCCAATTTATTTTTCCACGTAAATTCCATGGTCGTATTGCACCACCCTTGCATGACATTATATAAATTTAATTTTGAATTTGACCAACGCAATTATGTGAAATCATAAATATCTAAATAAGTTGTAAATATCTCCCTGCAGCAATAAAGTGTGGAAGCAGAAGAAAACACAGAGTTCGAAGTCTGCAGGAAAATCGCGACGTCTAAACTCGCGTCCATATTGGTCGGGCGCGAACGTCGGCGACGCGTAACAACGATTTTAACGTGCACACTTCTGCTCCGTAGGTTCGGTCAATAAGCGCAATAAACTCATTTCGCGGTTTACTGCGAATCGTTTTACAGCCGTCTCGGTTACGACGCCACCTAGTCCTCCAATTCTCAGCCCTCCTCCCGAATGTCCATACACTTCACCCTTCGATCGTGGCATCGTTTTCTTTGTCGTTGAAAGTCCGAGCGAAACGGGGAGAGGAACTAGTTACCGAAACTGCGCTAGTTTAAATTACGAGCTACGGCGCCTTCGCGATTTATTTTTGAAGGGTGCAGCCTCACGGGCATATATCCGTGGAACTACGTGACGTCGTCTACTTTATTTCACGCGGCTCGTTTCGACGCTACTTTCCGCCATCGTCTCCTGTCTGGTCGGGCAAGTTTCTTTCTTCGGGAAACTTAACGGGCGAAAAAGTTGCTGAACGTTTGAGATATTACTCGTAGGGCAATCGTAACGTAAAACACTTGAACTGTTTGCTTTATATAAGGGACTGGAGAAAAAAATTCAGGTTTTGGAAACTTGAGAAATTTTTAAAAATAATCTGTGGGGCAAGACTCGTCCGCCATTTTGTTAAACCTAACTTCTTATGGTACTTATATTTTATTATTCGTTGTACGGATCGATGTACAGATGTTTCAGATAGCAAATATTTTTTCAACCCTTCACACTCCTACGTCGACAACAAGCTTCTCTCAGATCTTATAAATAATTCAGATAAATAGATTGGTCGAATATTTTCATTTATGCACTGCTTATAATAAATGAAAAAGTCACATACTCTATTGTAAAACATTTTATTGATTTTGTCGTTTGGGCCTTGACTGCTATGGTCATTGGCCCAAAACATTTTATTGAATATTCCTTTCTTGGTTCATTTTGTACATTAAGAAGTAGGTAAAAGAAACTAATAATTTTAATAATATACAGGTTAAAGTATGAATATAAGTGCAGAAATGAGCCCCAACGTTAATTCTATGCACGAAGCGATCGAAAAAAATGAAAGAAAATAGGAATATCCAGAGATCGGTAGCTGCGTCTCGTCCCTGTTATCAATCTCTTTTGCTCGTTCTCTCTCGCTCGGACATTTACATGGCAATAGCTGATGTACCTACACACCGGTCCGGGTTGTTCCCCGAGGCCAGAATTGAAACCACCTCATTACCAGCCGTTGGCTGGGGGTTACGTGGAAGGGGTTGTCGAGAGGATGAGGCCGTTGCCGGAGAATCCGTTTTGCGAATATTGGAGGTAATGTCGCGAGCGGTTTTATACAACACCCGTTCCGCCTTTTTCAGACCCTCCTCCCCGTACGGCTACCACCCTTTTCATCCCCGTATTACGGCCGGCCTGATGAAAAATGGAAATAGCTATCCTTCGGTCGACGTCGTTTATATTTAACAACGACCAAGGACTCTATTCTAGGAACATTTTGCGTTTGTCACTGATGTAACCCTCAGAATCGTACTCTAAAATATTAACTAATAACCTCTTTCGAGTTTAAACTCGCATCAAATGGAACATTTTGCGTTTGTCACTGATTTGTGTAACCCTCAGAATCGTGCTCTAAAATATTAACTAATAAACTCTTTCGAGTTGAAACTTGCATTACATCGAATTTTAAAGTACCGACAGATTCTTGGTATCTAAGATTCTATTTTAAAGATTCTTGGTATAAAAAAGTGCACGTGGAATCTTCAAAGTTCCGCTACTTTATGTGCTGGAAGCATCGGTACGAAGATAAGAAAGAATAGAGGATCATAAACGAAACAAAGGAGTATGTACCAAGAAAGCGAAACCGAGAACTCGGCAACGAGAAGCTGTGTTTCTCTTCTAGAGAGCTTCTACGGTGGTTGGTTCGCCAGTAAGGCATATTTAGTACATAAATCAAAGCTGCGACTGGCCCTTGCTGGAGGCAACGAGTTTATATGCTAATATAAGGTGGAGCACACTGCGAGTTGGGACGCCATCTTGACTGCCCTCGGAACGTCTTGAGGATTCTCCCCGGAAGATGTACTCGTAACGTTACATGACCTTTTTTCCTACCCAAAAAGAACATATTCGTTTCGTTCCTTTTATGAAATAAGAAATAAACCATTATGTACAGAAATTTTGCGTGTAAGTAAATCTAAGATTTAGATCCAAAGATCTGAAAACATAGAAATCTGAAAATGTAAGAATTTACTTACAAGAATAATCTAAGAATTAAGAAATATGTGTCTCGATATAATATAAATGTTTTATGTACATATAAATGTATAATATACATGTATAATATCATGAGAATTAAGGAATATGTGTCTCGATATGATATAAATGTTTTGTATACATATAAACGTATGATATACATGTATAATATCATGAGAATTAAGGAATATGTGTCTCGATATGATATAAATGTTTTGTATACATATAAATGTATGATATACATGTATAATATCATGAGAACTAAGGAATATGTGTCTCGATATAATATAAATGTTTTATATACATATAAATGTATGATATACATGTATAATATCATGAGAATTAAGGAATATGAGTCTCGATATAATATAAATGTTTTACATACATATAAATGTATAATATACATGTATAATATCATGAGAATTAAGAAATATGTGTCTCGATATAATATAAATGTATAATATCATAAATAATTCTAGAAACAAAAATACGAGTAACCATAAATGTCTGTTCATTCGAAGAGAGCAACACGTAATCGATTCCGACTCGAAATCGATTTTACATCGCACGGCGAGAAGCGACACGAAAGTTTTCCAGTTTAAAGAACGGACATGCAAAACTTTTGTGTGTACACCGAAACGAGAAGTTCTGGATCGGTCCGTGAACTTCATTCCGCTTCCGTTCACCGAAAAAGAATGGACTCGCCGTGTCGGGGGCATATTGGTGATCTCGGCCACGAAGAATATTTCTGCCAGCGTTTCCCCCGGCAAGATGGCGGATTCTATACAGTACCATTTGCATAGATATTCTTTGCATTCCCTCAAAACATTCTCCGACACCAATATTTCGCCAGTATTTCAACGTCAATTTGATAGATGTATCAAGTTGATAGATGGAGTATATAGTTATTCCGTTTACAAAATTTTATAGGAAGAGCGAAAGTAAAGCTTGAACAAGAGACGTTGGAAAGAGGTTTTATCGAAAGATCGTCGTTAAAACTAGAATATCCGAGGATGCTTTCTTCCAGCGGCCTTTAGAGGCACGGTTATGGCAAACATTTAATTAAACTTGTAAAGTTGCGGGGGCCCGCTATGAAGGGGTTGGTGTTGTTATGCGCAAGGCGTGATCCAACCCTGTTCAACGGTATCGCAGCGTCGTAAAGGCGACTGCCTGTTCGTGTTTCGTAATGCGGGCATCTTCGTGGTCGTGTTACGAGCGTCGTTTCCTTATCTTGGTCGGGTCGAACGTGTCATCTGCTCGGAGACTCTGTTCTCCGCCTCACCTATGCCTCTCTTTCACCGGCTACGCGATTCTTACCCTTCCACGCCGAAACAGATTTCCACGAAAAATAACGGGGGGATATAGACACTTATTTTATATCTTCATGTAAAATCTGAAATTGCAGGGAGATCGACTTGATAGCTTTTTGCAAAAATAATTACGGATTTCATGTATAGTCTGGTTTCAGATACAGTCTGGTATTTGGTCTGGTATCATTTTATATATAGCTTGGTTTCTTTTGGGAAATATATTTAGAGGGAACATTTAGAGGAAAATGATCTACAAGTACATTCTTAGGGTTAGGTTGAGGATTTGATAGTTTAAGAACAGTTTAAGAATTATTGTGTTAATTGATAGAGTCATTGAGTCCTTCAACTTTCAAATCAATTACCAAAAACCTAAATTGCCAGGTTTCTATGTACACACTCTGGCAGTAAAATAGAAATATTTTGAAAAGGTGAAAGTGTAAAAATAGAAATGTAATCAGAAGGTATCGCAAGGTGCAAGCAAAGTTGCGTCCTAATCCACACTAGACGATTTCCTCGAGCAAAAAAGTCGCGACGGGCGAATCGTACGCTACGATAAGTATGGTAATACGTTAGAATTAAAAGTCCGGTTAAGCCGGTAATATTTCAAGATCCGCGGGTGTATCAAGGCGAATAAGCATAAATGAATAATTGCGCGATAGATAATTTAACGTGCACGCTGCACGTCGGACAACCGCTCTCCCGTTGTTATCCCTCTGCGACGTTCCTTTAATTATCCCGATATTTCTCGTATTCGCCAGAATATCGGCAGACGTCATGAAAGACGCGAGAATCGAAACAGTTTCTCGATGTCGAACTCTTCGGTTTTTTATCGACTACCTTTTCTCGAGAATTTTATTTGACAAGATTATTTGCACCGTTTCATAGGGAACAGTCAAATATTTTTCGAACGCGGGGAATAAATAAGACCCTTTCTTCGAGCTGTGTCAACGCTCGGTACCTTCACATTGTGTGAAGATATTGAATCTATAAAGCATTATTACGAACTGCATTTCAGGACGGACTTTACGAGCTGTCAGGATTTTTTCATTGATGAACACCGGAAGGGTATAAACATAGAGGAATTTCGATTTATGGAAAGTCGATCGAAAAGCATCCTATGATTTAATACGCTTCGTGTCACGAGAATTTACAGATTTATTGCGAACGTTTGCGCAAGGAGCTAAGCGTTGTAACTGGCGTAGAATTGCTAACTCATCTGACCTTTAATATTATAATGATTGTACAGGAATAAATGAATAAATGTAATTTGCAATATTTTCAAGACGTAAATTGCAATCACAAAGACCTTTCACGTTCCATCTCTGTCCAATAATTTTTATATATTTTCTAATAGTAAATTATACAATCCGTATCTGTTACTTCTTACTTAATTTTTTATTTTTCACTTCTTACTTCATTTTCTATTTTTCACTTCTTACTTCATTTTCTATTTTTTACTTCTTACTTCATTTTCTATTTTTCACTTTTTACTTCAATTTGTATTTTTCACTTCTTACTTCATTTTTTATTTTTTACTTCTTACTTCATTTTCTATTTTTCACTTCTTACTTCATTTTTATTTTTTACATCGAAGGAAAAAGTGATCGTTTTTTTCCTTTCGCATTCCATCGCACGAACATTGAACGCGCACAAGCTTCGTCGGACCTCTTCCTCCCATGGAAATGATTACGAAAACCATTCGATTATGCTTCCTGAGAGTTTATCATCGCCGCTCGTAAATTCTCCCGCCACGAAAAGCAATCTGCGCTCGCTGCGAATAGTAGCAAAGGCGTTCGTTGCCGAATAGAACGGTAATCCTGAAGATACCAAACGATAAAAAGGGAAAGAAGAAAAGGAACGAAGATCTTGGAAGTGGCCCGTAATGAAGGCGACCAAGATAAATATGGAAAAGAGGGATTAAAGCAAATGGCCGAACGGCTTCGTATCCAACTTCAATATGCTTGAAAGTGTCCCGCTGACGTGGCACTTCGAAATTGAATGTCCACCGAGGGTTCGACGTCATCGTTGAACGGGATGAAATAAAAAAGGAAAATTCAACGTATTATTTTTTGGAATATTTCCTTTGTTGTTGGTATTGTTCATTTGTTGGTATTTGTGTGACCTGTTAATGATTGTAGATATTCTTTGAAATAATGGGGGTGTCTTCGTTGAAGAATGCTTCATTGCTATTCGGTTAATTTTCTAAGTATAGAGTCAGTCAATAAGATTATGTCACCCTTGAAATAATAAGTGTGTAATTTTCTTTATAATTCAAATTAATATTTAAAATATTCTCTCATTAATTAATGTTCATTCAAAAGTGTCTACACCTTCTCCCTTCATTATGGTTTCTACAGAATTTATATTCCCATGTGAACATGTCCAATTAGTTACCAAAATATACTTTTCTATATACAATAGAGAAATCGTGAAAGGTGGTATTTCTGCTTTTCTATTTCAGACGTCCAATCGTATGGAGATTGGCAAAGGGTGGTTGCTCAGAACTGATTGGCGAAACGGAAACACGACTGTTTTGCATCGTTGACCGCGATACTGCTTACGCTTCTTTCTGTGTGCTTGTTGACCGAATCCAAGATCAAAGACCGGGGGTCAATTTGATCTCTTCGAGAATCTTTGACTTACCGACAATTTGCAGCCTGCTTCTTTGCTGATACTTCCAATCCTTCTTTTAATTTTGCTTACTTGCTGTCGTTAATTAAAACTTGAAGTATATGGGTATCCAAAATGGCCACCGTGGGCTTCTGTACGTTTCATACCTGCAAACAAAAATTTTCTTGTGAAAATCATTCTTTGAATCGCTCATAAGGGAATACAAGCTTGAAATAAATTAAAACCTGTAGTATATGGATGTCCAAAATGACTACTGTGGGCTCCTGTACGTTTCATACCTGCAAACAGAAATTTTCTTGTGAAAATCATTCGTTGAATCGCTCATAAGGGAATACAAGCTTGAAATAAATTAAAACCTGTAGTATATGGATGTCCAAAATGATCACTGTGGGCTCCTGTGCATTTCATACCTGCAAACAGAAATTTTCTTG
This sequence comes from Megachile rotundata, assembly GCF_050947335.1. Classification (NCBI taxonomy): domain Eukaryota; kingdom Metazoa; phylum Arthropoda; class Insecta; order Hymenoptera; family Megachilidae; genus Megachile; species Megachile rotundata. The sequence goes on along the minus strand of NC_134984.1, from coordinate 19,108,975 downwards.
TGAAAATCATTCTTTGAATCGCCCATAAGGGAATACAAGCTTGAAATAAATTAAAACCTGTAGTATATGGATGTCCAAAATGATCACTGTGGGCTTCTGTACATTCCATACCTGCAAACAGAAATTTCCTTGTAAAAATCATTCTTTGAATCGCTCATAAGCTTACCTCACCCTCCTCAAGGCAGTAACAACCCAGAGGAACTCGGTGTCTAACGAATTCGTCTAGAGTTGCCGAAGAATATTTTCGATTCCATCGGAATATTTGAGGAGAACGCAGACGCTTGTGATTTTTCTCGGTCGTGCAAGGGCGACGTCGAAAGCAACCACCGAAGGAAGCCAATCCTTCTGACATTCAAATGTTCACAGCGCGTCGAAAAAAGGCTACATAGAGACCGCCTATTCATCGCTCAAAGGGATCATTTATCAACATATTTGATATGCTCCTGGCCGCGTTAACCCCCCGACCACCCCCGCAGCCGACTCTTTATATAGTCGGTCTTCCATAGAAATAATATGCTAATCGCGCGAAGGAGGAGTTTAAAAAGTGCTCCGATAAATTCTCCAGACTTTTTGACGTAATTTCGCCCCTTCTCGCCACCAGCCCTTCCTTCGCCGTTCGTCTACCAAAGATTCTTTTTCCCTGGTTTCCGACGTCTTAAGAGAACTTCGTTTCTCGGGCTCGGTATATCAACCGGATGAACATATATATTTTTTTTAAGGATCCGGAGAGGATGTCGAGACCTGTTCCACGGGAAAAAGATTCTAAGCTGACTTCCGGTAGATCCCTCCAGGAAAAGACGTTTCGGTCGTTGGTAGTTTGTAGCTTCTCTTCTTGTAATTTTCTGATTCCACTCAAAAATATGATAGCTGGAAAATGAGAACTATTATTAGATAAAGCTATGATACTTGGACATTTTCATATATATTCGTAAATTTAGATGTATTTTTAATTATTGATAGACTATGTGCTAGAATTACCTGCAGAAGATTTGGAAATGTTGATCGTTGTCGAATCTTCCCATTTTGCAATCATAAATTTGTAGATCAAGCGGATTGGCGTAAGTGATTGACGCGGGACGTTAGGATCATTTACAAATCCCCTCATCGGCACTTATGCGTGCGGTGACGCATACGCATATATTTATGCACCCCAATGCTTGCCCCCATACATACATTGGTCATATTAACCGCAAAGAGAAGCTTCTCGGTTTGTTTAAGGTTGCAGCGGTATTCAGTCATTCCCTACTTAACACAAAACGTTGACGTTGCTAATATAATGCGTGGCTATACAGGGTGTCTCACAACTAGTGGTCCTTGAAATGGGAGGTAGCTAACATAATTCTAAATAAGATTTCCCTTTTCCAAAATTTTGTTTGAAGCTTCGTTTTTGAATTATTAAGAAAAAACATGGACCAATCAGAGCGCGAGGATTACGCGCTCAGCCACTAAGCTCTGTGCATGCGTACTCGTACTAACACTAAGAGATGTAACGTATGACAACGCGTGACAAAATTAATATGAACTTGAAAGTGATTTAAATTGCTGAAAAGTCTCCGTGAAAATTTGTACTGGTAAAAGGTTGAACAGTTGAAACACCGAATAGAGAGAACCGAAAAGCACGATGTTTTTAAAATTGCAAAAATACGGTAACGGCGGAAAATTGCGAATCGAAATGATATTTCACCGTATTCGACTGCATGGAGAGAATTGAAATATTTCTCTGGGCGGCGATGTTTAACAAATTTTATCGTTCGATTGTATTTTACAAACTCGTGAACAATAACGTTCTGACAATTAGCATCATAAAAGGAAGAACGCACGTAGGATAGCATAACGAGAACCGAATAAATTTTCACGCAACGTAAAATTAATTGCAAGCTTCGAACAATGTATTCGTAACGACAGGAGGTAACGCCAAATATTGTCGACCACTAAAATGAATTCCTGCGTTGTTAATAAATGGTAATGTATTTATCGGCTGAGAAAACGTACCTTGAGTAATTTAGTGACGCTTGCTTCCCACGATGCATCGCGGAGAAAATGTACAGAATTGTGGGAAATTTCAGAAAGCTATCATGCTTCATAAAGATATCTGTGAGAATAGTTTTTGTATCATCGACGAGTACAGTGTGTGAATTGTTCTGAACATACAATCCTTCGGAACATATTGCAAACAGTGTCAAATCAATATTAATAATATATAGTGTATTAATCAATAAATTCAATTTAATTAAATTTTTACGGAAATGGAACAGGTAGCACCATCTCCCGCGCACAGAGTAAACTACGCACTTTTACGTCACCGAAAGGTAATAATTTACTATTATTTACCGTACAAATAAATTAAGATCTTAATTGCAAGTAAGATAATTGTAAATATTTCTTAAAACATAATAATAACAAATGTGTAATGAAATAATTAAATAAGGAAAAATAAAATTCTTGGATTCCCGCCAAAAAGTGAAAACCCATTCAATTGGAGCATGTGCGTTCCCGCGTTATGATAAAATTAGTTATTGCGTTTAATTTCTACTTTCTTGAAAATATTAATTGTAACTTGTATTATAATTTTGGTTATTTAAATAGATATTAGTGAAATAAAGTGCTGTTATTTAAAAATATGCTCAATACACGTTAATACATATATGTGATTTTTGGAACTGCTGTTTCAAGTGCTAATAATAATTACAATAATGTGAATAATTATATTGTGATACTAATAAACTATTAGATGAACTGCGAAGATTTCATGTCAAATTTTGTCACTTGTCATCGAAATATTGCAATGTAATATAGGTTATAGTTACACTTGAAGGTATTTCCTATCATTAAATTTGGCGGTATATAAATCAATTCAATTTGATATCATTATTTACTTCTTTTATCATAACACATTTACATTTTATTTTACAGATGTTATAAATTTTTATATTTTTGAAAGTGATCAAGTACAATTTCAAAACAATGATCATTAAACTTGCAAAAATAATAAGTTGTTCTTCAGAACATGCATCCTATCCTGCATCCAATCTTCTCCAGCATCGTTCAAATTCTTCATGGAGATGTGCCAAACCAGGAGAAATGCTTGCCACTGTTATTTTTCAAATGGCAGAACCTTCTTGTATCACAGGTTTAGACATTGGTAATTATCGAAGTTGCGTAGTGGTTGTTACTGCATCTATGTCAACAGAACCTGACAACTGGGTACCAATTGTAAATCACCAGTTCTTGACACATGATGAGGCTGCAAATGGAAAATTCAGAGATCAAGTACAGATATTCACAAAAAAGGAATTGAATCCAGAAACAATAAAGATGAAATTCGATCGTATCAAAGTAACTTGTATGCAATCAGCAAACTTAAAAGAGTTATTTGGATTGTCTTTCATTGTATTTAAAACAGAAGTTCAAGTGGATTTAGGATTAGATGTTTTTGGAAGATTTAAACTGAAACAGCCAGAAGAAAATGACAGCAAATCATCGGTTGATAATTTTAAAGAAAAGTATTTGAAAATGGTTGATAACAAGAAAACAGATTATAGAGATAGTTTACTTGCAAAGGTCAAGGAAACTGGCCTGAATAATTTTTCTAAGCGACAAGAAGAAGATAGAGAACCAATGAAAAGACCTTTACTGGAGAAATTAGAAGCAGGAAAAGCTGAAGAAGTATTTGGTACTAAAAATAAAGATTCAACTTCTAATTCATCATCAGTAAATGGTTCTAAAATAAAAAATGAGAAAGTTACAACAGATGAACCAGTAACAAGAACACCATTTGGGGATATTGTACCTTCACCTTCACCTAAAGCAAATAAGAAAGACACAAAAAAAGGAAGTGAAACACCCAGAAGAAATTCTAAGAAACGTTCTTTAAGTCCAGAGGAGAGTTCATCAAAGGAAAATGTACATAAAAAGAAGCAGAACTGTCCTGAGTGCCAAGGAGAATCAGAAGATAAAGTTTGTAAAAACTGTGGGAAATTACCCCCACCTAAACCAGTAGCTAGACCAGAAAGAGCTGCAAAGAAGAAAGCTGTAGAGGCACAGAAACCAAAAAAGTTGTTTTCTAAACTTTTTGAGGATGTTAGCTTTTCCCTTAGTGGTTATGTTAATCCACAAAGAGATGACATTAGGAGGAAAGCTTTACAAATGGGAGCAAGATACATTGCTGATCCTAATACAACTAATAAAAAATGCAGTCACTTAATTTGTGCCTTTAAGAATACTCCAAAGTATCAACAGATGAAGGGTCACACTAAAATTGTTTCTCATACGTTTATTGAGGATTGTTTTAATGAAAAAACAAGGTAACACTGGTTTCCTTCCAATAATATTTCAATAATATAATATAAATAAATATTCAATCAATTCTTTATTTTTATAGATTTCCTTGGAGGCGTTATGCTTTGGATAATAAGGAGAAAAATGAACCCGAAAGTGAAGAAGAAATATTAGGTAGTTCATCACCACCTAGATCCAACGTATTTGAAGAAGACACTGATTCAGATTCTTATTATTAAATAGCCTTATGTTAATCTATTTTGATATGTATGACAAACTGCTGGTACAGAATTTCATTCAATATGTATATAGTATATAACAATTGTAATTAATTTTCAAAAATATTTTCTACATGAGATGTAATAAATTTATTGAAATAATGTTATTCAAATAATTATTTATTAACTTCAGAAAGTACATAATAACTTAATAACAGTTTAGATATCGTATCAACTTTCATCGCACGCCTAAGTCTCTGCCTTCAACTGTTTCATACAAACTTTCACAATCAATTAATACATATCTAACTAGACTCGTAATTTCAAACGGCAACAACATTACAGTCTAGCTTTGGACAACTGCAAAGCATCTTCAAGAACGATCTTCTGCATCTTTACTTCGTTTCTTATGATCGTGTCCATGACCATGTCCATGCCCAATATCATGTATGTACGGACCTGCTGGGTACCCATAACCATGGGCGTAACCATGTCCATGACCAAAGTCGTGGCCAAATCCATGACCAAATCCGTGACCATACCCATGACCAAATCCATGGCCGTATCCATGACTATATCCATGAATGATCGGTGGACCATGTATCGCCGGGTAGATATGACCCCCGCCGTACCCTCGACCGTAGTAAGCCCCTGGACCGTAGATGGAGATCGGTGGAGGCACCGCCACCGGAAATGGAACGGGTACTGGTACCGGAAACGCTTGCTTCACCGGTACCGGATATGGCTGCTGGACAGGTACTGCTACGGGGTGTTTCACCGGCACCGGTACTGGGCGCTCCACCGGTATCGGAACTGCCTGCGACACAAAGGAAACTGATCAACAACCAGTCTTGGAAAATCGCATTCCGTGCATGAAAGCGACTTGTAGACGTGTTGAACGATACAGAAGAATTTTATCTCTGTACAGTTTATTTCTAAATACCCTCGAATTGTGAAATAATTTATTATTTAATACAGTTTCAAACTTCTTACCTCAGGTACTGGTACAGGAACCGGGAACGCTTTATGAATGATCTTCTCGACTGGAACATGGATCACCTTCTCCACTGGCACATGATACGGCTTTTCGATATACACGGGCTCTGGGACCGGAACTGGCTTCTCCACGACTACGTGTTTTGTTATGTACACCGGCACTGGTTTCACTACGTCTCTTCCGATTGGCAAGGCAATTGCTGGTCCTCTACCGTACGGCAACCCCCCGTATAATCTATCAAAATCAGGGTTGTTATCAAGAATGATAGGAATTCTAGAGATGTTAAGACATTATTGGGATTTTAGAGATTTTTAGCATTTATGGATTTTGAGATCCTTGACGACTGTTGATCTTTTGATCAAATGTCAAGAGACATTTTGGAGCTAGTTTTGGATTTAAGAAAGTCTTTTTTTTTGTGAATGAAGTTCACCAGTTTATGATGTACATCTCGAGGTAGTTTATATTTTATAAGTACAATGGTGTTATTACCCATGAGGAGCTAAATCAAAACCCGGGAACTTGAAACTCTTCAATGGACCACCTATCCAAGGATGACCATGACCGTACGAGTGTGGATTCGGTATTCCAACCCATCCACCGGTATCGATGATCCCTCGCTTTTCATGTTTCGATTCCTCTGCTTCCGCAGCTAACGCGGTACTACAGAAGAGTATCAGGAACAGCTAAAATTCAATACTGGACTGCAGCGAAACCTTTATACCCTACCTTAGCCTTCAGATGCTAATTTAAACTATTTTTATGTTCGCACTTAAAACTAATTTTATATTTAAAGAATCGCCAATTCTACGGAATTTTAAACGGTGTTATAAAACTTGAATGTGTTAATGGTGAAATAAAAATTTGAATACCACAATTGTCTCAGTAATTTAAACTATCAAATTGTGGTATCAGGAGATAATGTTAATCGATGCTTACCGGAATGATGGACATTGTTCTCTGTGCGCGGAGGAACTGTTCGTAAGATCGAGAAAACGCTAGCTTTTATATTTGCTATCTGAACCGACGGATCGATAGATCCAGAATCCAGATTGTGGTCCAAGTCAGGTTCGATGGGATCAGGAACTTGACCGTGTTGATTGGCGAGTTTTGTGTTTCCGGAGAAGAAAGTCGTTAAGCATTGTAACGACGGTTTGTGCCATATTTGGGACCCCTGTGTAATGAACTTGCATTTTCGGTTTCAAACTCCCAGACGTAATGAAGAATTTCTTCGATCCCTGCTTCTTAGAATGATATAACAAAAAATGCAGCAATTCTTTCATTCCATTCCATACGCGCTATATTAACTTATCACTTCATAGCATACCATTCTCGTACCACTTACCTACTTACGTTTTAATTATTTTCTAGTTGGTCAGAGCACGTACTATGGAAGTGACGTGACTAATATTATCTTTCAGATATGACCTTCGATTTTACAATTTCACTCGAGGTTCTGTTACTGTTTGTTATTACTTTCATTTTAGTTACATTAATTGTAGACATATTATTTTATAAATAAGGTTGCATTTAATGTATTGTATTGAATAACATACCCTCAACTATTTTTATAAAATCGAAAGAAAACTTGTCGGTTGTAGACTGACAATATAGCAGACTGACAGTTCTGATAGTACCATAGTTTCTGATTAAATAAATTCGCATTATAATTCAAAAGTAACAAGGTGCATTTTTAATCGATCACCGAGATCAACAACAAAACCGGATCGTTTCTTGCACCAGAAGCGTTACAAGGTTTTCCGCGTCGGTCGCATCCGCGAAACTTTCTTAACTTTCATTTTCTAATGCGAACCACTTCTAACGCCGGCTACTATCTGTCATTCATTATTCATCATTACCAGCATCGGTGAACGCATAATCCGGTGGGGCACGTACGAATGCTATGGCACAATTACGAAATACTTGACGGTCAGGTTGTTCAACGATTAACGTGAATTAATTCTTGGCTTCCACTCTGGTCATTCATGGAATTCGATTACTTTTACCAGTAAATGCTCGTTATCCACTTTGCTTCTATCATAATAACCTTTGTCGAGATGAAGAATAATTATGTAAATAAATTAATTAATTGTATAAATTAGTTTCATCCCTTGTATACTTATTGTTGTGCTTTATTTTTAATCTAAAAATTAGTGTATTTATTTATACTACTCCAAGGCTCTACGTCACCTATTCTTCCATTTTGCTTTTATCGAAATAAACTTTGTCATGAAGAATAATTAAATAAATAAATTAATTTTATAAATTAGTTTCATCCTTGAAACTTGTATACTTAGTGTTGTGCTTTATTTTTAATCTAAAAATGAGTGTATATACTTATACTACTCCGAGGCTCTACATCATCTATTCTTCCATTCTGCTTTCATCGAAATAAACTTTGTCATGAAGAATAATTAAATAAATTAATTAATTGTATAAATTAGTTTCATCCTTGAAACTTATATACTTAGTGTTGTACTTTATTTTTAATCTAAAAATGAGTGTACATACTTATACTACTCCGAGGCTCTACGTCACCTATTCTTCCATTTTGCTTCTATCGAAATAAACATTGCATGAAGAATAATTAAATAAATAAATTAATTGTATAAATTAGTTTCATCCTTAAAACTTGTATACTTAAAGTTGTGCTTTATTTTTAATTTAAAAATAAGTATATATACTTAAACTACTCCAAGACTCTACATCAGCTTTGTTGCGATTAAGTTCTTTCAATATCCCACAAATAAAAAACGCGAAACCTCTGTTATCCTCGGAGAAGAATTCAGTCAGCAATTTTACCTTGTAAAAACTAGAAGCTACTTACGTAAAATCGGTTATTTAGTATTCCTCGCTTCGGTTACAGCAGCACTTCCGTCGAGATATGAAAAATGTAACGAAACAGAGCGTCGCATGACGAAGTCGATATAGAATCGTGTCACGAATAGACGCATCGGTGTTCTTATTAATTTGAATGTTCACGTAGACAATTTTCACCCGAGTCGAGGCGTAACTATCTTTCGATCTCGTGAACAATACTTAGACGCGACGTCATTATACGGTGCACTTATGTGTTTTCCGGCTGTAACACGTGTCTTCCTTCTGTACGATATGAAAAGCGGCCGCGATCGTTTATTTGGCCATCGGCCAGGATTGGTAGCAGCGAAAGTCCATTGAGTTCGACGAAGACGAACCAATCGATGCTTCTTCCGTAGTGATGTGTCATAGCTGCCCTATAAATACTTATGGGAGGTTATTGATAGAGAGCAAACGTAGTTTTCGTTTGGACACTGTCGCTAGTAGATACTATTAACTCTACTTCCACCATGAAGTTTATCTTGGTACTCTTTTATTTATTTTATAACATAATATTCTTCGTGGAATGTGATTGTGACTTTTGGTGCTGCAGATCTTTTGCTTAGGATTATTAAGTTTTGGATTGTTATTACTATGTTTAGGACGTGTTAATTTCTTTCTTATGTCAGTGATGTGTTTAACTTCTTTGTGACATGTGGTGATTCGAAAAATTTAAAAAAAAAATTATGGCTCTTTGTGTTTGTGATATGAGTCTTTATTTTATCTTAACATAAAGTCTTTATTTTAACATAAAATTATTTTCTCATATTTTTTGTATAACTTCCATTAAAATTTTTAAAGGCTATTAATAAAATGTAACCAGTAGACTCTTTCAGTATTTGTATTATATTATAATTGACTTAAGACTACTCTCTTGAATATAATTTATGTTGGATATATATTTTGTTTGTTTACAGATTTTGTCACTACTCCTAGCAGTCAGTACAGCAATCACCGTCGATAAACATAAACAAAACAAGTCGTTGATCACGAAGAAACATGATAAAAGAGGACTGGCTTCCTTGGAATATGGTTTACCTCCAGAACACTTCTTCCACCCCGAACCAGCACCCGTTTACGAGGCGCCGGTACCGGAAGTGGCTGGACATTTTGAAGCTGTGGCACCGGTTCCTCCTCCGGTGCATCCACCTGTGGCACCTCCGCCTGTGCTAGCACCAGCTCGTTAGTATCTTTTTAACTTTTTACAATATCTACATTTGTCATTATTTTGTTTCGCAAATATTTTTTGTTTTGTAAACATACATATGAAAGAATGATTCATCTTCATATAACTCGTTATTCAATACTTAATATATTTTCAAAATTTTATCAAGAATCAATGAATGTCTTTTTCAAAAATATTTGCATTCCTCGTCAACGAAACCAATAACAAATCTACATTGTCAAAGTCAAGATAAGTCAACATATTTAACAACAAATCTACGAAAGAAATGACTTTCTTCTGATCGAAATGTCGCTCTTTTAAAAAGCAAGTTTAACTGCGAATTAATTGATATTACTGGTCCAGCAGCTCAATCAATCTTTCTCAATTATACTTTCCCAACACCAACCAAGAACCGCAATCAAGAACCGATTTCACTGTTTGAGCAGCACTAGTGCCGCTGCCACTGCCGCAGCCCGTTCCACATCCGGTCCCAGTCGCAGTTCCTGTGACCAAACACGTTCCGGTACCAGTACCAGTGGACCGTCCAGTTCCCGTGCCAGTCGCAGTTCCGGTACCAAAACCGTACCCGGTTCACGTGGAGAAGTTGGTGCACGTCGACCGACCAGTTCCAGTGCCGATTGAAAAGACAATTCACGTTCCTGTTGATCGACCCGTTGCCGTTCCTGTTCCGGTACCGAAACCATATCCGGTTCCATTTGAGAAGATTGTTCATGTAGACAGACCGTATCCTGTACATGTGGCTGTACCTTATCACGTCCCTAAACCTTACCCTGTACCCGTCGCTATTCATGCTCATAAACACCATGGATGGCTTAAGTAAGGTTTTAATGGAGCGTCGTTTATTCTTTTGTACATAACGTTTTTATATTGATTAAAGGAAATATATTTTTAAAGTAGTGAAGGGTGGTTTTTACTGGGTTGAGTGATGGAGTGGGAGAGTATGGTGTGTGGTAATTTAACTCGTAGCGATTGTAATGCGTGGAGATGGTAAAACGTGGTAATTCCATGAGTAGAGACTACGGTGCGTGGTAATTCCGCGCGTAGGAATTCCACGTGTGGTGATTTCATGCGTAGTAATTCCATGCGTAGTAATTCCACGCGTAGTAGTTCCACGCTTAGTAATTCCACGCGCAGTAATTCCACGCGTAGTAATTCCATGCGTAATAATTCCACGCGTAGTAATTCCACGCGTAGTGATTCCATGCTTGGTAATTCTACGCGTAGAGATTATAGTGCGTGGTGATTCGACGCGTAGTAATTCCACGCGTAATAATTCCACGCGTAGTAATTCCACGCGTGGTAATTCTACGCGTAGAGATTTCAATGCGTGGTAATTCTACGCGTAGAAACTTCAACGCGTGGTAATTCCTCGCGTGGTAATTCTACGCGTAGAGACTACAGCGCGTGGTAATTCCACGCGTAGTAATTCCACGCGTGGTAATTCGACGCGTAGTAATTCCACGCGTGGTAATTCTATGCGTAGAGATTTCAGTGCGTGGTAATTCCTCGCGTGGTAATTCTACGCGTAGAGACTACAGCGCGTGGTAATTCCACGCATGGTAATTCTATGCGTAGAGATTTCAGTGCGTGGTAATTCTACGCGTAGAAACTTCAACGCGTGGTAATTCCACGCGTAGTAATTCCACGCGTGGTAATTCGACGCGTAGTAATTCCACGCGTGGTAATTCTATGCGTAGAGATTTCAGTGCGTGGTAATTCCATGCGTAGAAACTACAGCGTGTGGTAATTCCACGCGTAGAGACTACAGCGCGTAGTAATTCCACGCGTACTAATTCCACGCATACAGACTCCAGCTCTTGCAAATTACAACTCACAGAAATTTCGGTGCATGATATTTCAATTCCTAGTGGCAACAGCTCATGAAGATTACAACGCGTATAACAATGCATGGTAATACACCCGGTAGTCACAGCAATAGAACGCATGACGTATATTGAATGAAATATGAAACCGTTTGCAAGAAACGGCAATATAGCTCGACAGTAATCATGTTATGTATCTCACCTCATACATCATAATATTTGAACATAATTAACAAATTGATCTTGCACTACTCGTTGATTGTCCACTTTATATGAAGTCGATTATGCCGCGTTTGTCGACTTTCCACATGCGTTTGGTCGGCAAACGCTATCGGCATAATTATAGCAGTTGATGTTTCAAGGATTATCTTGGTAAATATATCTTGATTTATTGGTTATGAAACACATTTTTTCTGTCTTTCTCGAAGACCATTATTTCGTTACGAAACATTAGTATTAGGATCCGTGACATTCGCAGTCGTCAAAGTTTCGTTTCATTCCGATAAATGTTACACCTGATATTTAGTTTAAGATTTTTTTCATCGACTGCAGAGTCATCCTGATGTGGACGTCAGTTAAAATGCAGTAAAAAAAATATGTTACATTGTGGAATGAGATTCTGGTAAACAAGGATTATCTTTTAATATTCATCTCTTAATATAAATGTTTCTTTATTATTTCAATGAGAAATTATTTGATATAATAAATCAATTACAAGTTATTTAATAAAAATTCCGTGTCACGCCAAAAACTTTATACACCCAAGTGTATCGTAAGAAGTGACAAAAACCTTGAAAGAATGAAATCAATCTTGTTAGACTTTTATATATCGTAATTAAACTTTTTGCACGGCAATCTCCGTATTACTATTTACGAGGATACATCATGTACAACAGTTTTACTTACGTCGTCCTAAGTGAAAGTAATAACAGAAAAAGTTCTGGAATCGAACGTGCTCTAGTAACACGTGTATAGGCAACTCATGTTTAATAGATTGTTCTACACCTTTTCGCTCGATAGGCGTTACACTTGACACTAAAATGAAGTGTATAGTCACACCGATCAATTTATAACAGTAACGTCTTGTAATTTATAACAGTCTTGTAATTTTTTACGATAATATTACAATGTAACGTTTATTTGTAATTAGCATAAGTTCTTCTCATGGAGCTTTAGTACAATTCAAGAATTTTAATGCAATTCAAGAATTTTTTGCTGTTGCAAGATTTGGAGCTGTGAAAATTTCAGTGCTGTTCGATTATTGGTTTTATGTTTGATTATTGGTTTCATGTTTATCAAGCTTTATTATTTGAATTTGCTTTCGAGTATTCGAGTAGTCAATGATTTTTAGATATTATAGTAATCGAGTAATTACTATTACGAAGAGTAATTATACGAGTATTTAAGTGTGGTCAAGAGAGATACTCTTTGAGATATTTGAATTGCGCGCTCCAGAAGGGTCACGTGACGTCCAGGTCTTCTATCTTAGCCAGGTCCTTTATTTTATCTTATTCTAACATTCTCTTATTCTTCTACTTGAATGCTAAACATTCTAAATACTCTGACTGTTCTGAATACTTCAAATACAGTATTGAAGCATCTGAATATTTGATTAAATGAATAAATAAATCCTCTCAGTATTCAAAACCTCCATCTCCGAATACAAGAATTCATACGCAGAAGAAATAACAAGGTGTAAACGAAGAGATTAATGAATAGCAAGAACATCGTCTTCCACCTTGATCGTGAACGGAGGCTACCGGAAGTTCACGGAAGAAAATTGACACGTGGTCACGCAGGAATGGATGCATCGTCGCGGTCGTCGCGTCGCCGGACACCGTCGACGTTCCAAGACTAATCAGTCCTTTGTCGCGAACACTCGACGATCGACGACGACCCAGGACGAGGTCGCGTATCGAAAAATCATTTGTCCCGATCGGCGATCGACATCGTTCACGGTGATTTTTAAATAAGGTGTGATCGCGTATCAGCCTGTTCAAAAACCGCGGGGAAAAATATCGGGAGAAAAATCAGTGATCCTTGATCGCGATGATATTTGTGGGAAAATCGTGAAATGAATATCAAACGACTCGCTTACGAATCGTTTACGTGTGTTTCTCGACGGTTCCTCGATCTCACTGTGTACACGTCCATTTTGGGCTGGTTGTCGTTTCTTACTACAAGCCGAAAGCTTCAGAATAAGCTGCGTGCTTCGGACACATGCAAGGTTTTCAGAGTTTGATAAAAGAGAAGGTCGTTTGGACATTGTCTGATTTTTGGGATAAATTGGGGAGATGTTTTTAGGGGTAGTTAGGGGTAGTATAGGTACAGTGAATCAGAGAAGTATACCTTACAATTTGCATTTTTGAGCCTTCACTTGTTTCAAAAATATAAAAAAATCCCAATAGGGTACCTCCTTCTAGTATCTATACAGAGAGGCATATCTAAAAGACCAGTTATCTCGTTATCTATCAGTTCTACAATAAAAATAGCTATCACAAAATTTATAGCTTGAGAAATTCTCTATAAAAAAGGTCCAATAAGTTTTTTTCGTAGAACTAACCATACTCATGCATGACAGCTTGCAAGTTTAGAACCCTCATATATTACAGTCAAAGGTCACGACTTGACCTCCAGGTTTTCGAACGAGTCCTCACTTAAATTGCAGGGAATGATAAATATAATGAGAGAATGAGAGTATTAGCTACAACTAGTCAGTTTTTATGAGTGTCTCTAAAGCTGTTACCTGTGTATTACATGTGAGTTGTGTAATTCGTAATGCAATAAAAAATGGAGCGATTCTTTAATTGATGTTTAAAGTTGCATATTTTTCTGATCCACTGTTATTGGTGAACTTGTTTAGTTTTCTTCTTTAGTATTAGTTGATCCTTCTAAAATTTTAGTCCGTTACAGATCTCATTCGCATTGATTTTTTTAGTGTCTTAATATGAAACCGAAAACACTTGGAATCGTCGGTGGGTCGATGCTTAGCTTTGGAATTCTGATTTGTAGTATAATATTTCCTGCATTTCTGAAATCCCAAATCAAAAAGGTAAGTTACTCTTTTACTGTTACATATTTCAGTATACATTATTTTATTGTATTTTATTTATTTTTTCTCACATTCTGCTTCTGTCATAGCCACTGTTATGATATAGAAATTTAATGAAAATAAATGTTCCATTTTCCTCTTCCTTATTTTCAATTTTTTTACTTGTCAAATTTTCACAAAATTCTCAAAATGTCCAAATTGACGACAAAAAGAAGCTTTGTTAATTTGATTGGCAACCACAAACAACTAAGATGTAGCAACATATCAAACGAAGAACTACATATCATTTGTCACTACACAAATAATAGTTATTTAATTAATTATCACCTTGTGTTGTATTATCCAATACGTTAATACCAGCTTTATGTAATCGTTCCGTCTTACTTGTCATCGTTTCGATGTGAGAATCTTGTGTTTATTCTTTCGACGTACTTTCGTGTTCCGTTTTTAACAACAAACGAATCATGAGAATACATTTTGCAAAAATTTACAAAATATCTTCAGTGATGAACCGGTTCACTGTTAGATATCAAAAATGTATATTTCCTATGATTTATATATAAATTTTAGCAAGTAGCGTTAAAGCCCGGCTCCGAGATGCGTGAAATGTGGACCTCTTTCCCTCTTCCTCTGGATTTCAAAATTTATATGTTCAACGTCACGAACCCTACCGAAATACTGGGAGGAGCAAAGCCAATTGTCGAAGAAGTAGGTCCATTCTTTTACGAGTAAGTACAATTTACATTGTACAAAAATACAATCTCGGTGATCAGCCCTTAGTATACGACGATAATGTTTTACTTTGCGAATAACGTTTTACCTAGCGAATACAAGCACAAGGTGAATTTGGAAGATCGAGAAGAGGATGATAGTGTTTCGTACAATTTTAAAACGACCTGGTACTGGAACCCTTCGAAAAGCAACGGTTTAACCGGTGAAGAAGAGTTAGTGGTGCCTCATCTTTTTATAATAAGCATGATCAAACTTACGCTGATGGAGCAACCGAGCGCCATTGGAATCGTTAGTAAGTGCATTTACAAATAAATATTTTGTATTATTTTTAGAAGGTTAAGTACAAGTAACCCTTTCATTTTTGATTGACAAGTTATTACTGATTTTGGTGAAAGAATCAACAAAATACGATTTATGAGATGCTTCCATTTTGTGTACTGCACATAACATATATTAGTATGTTAATATAATATATATTAGTATATTAGTATAATTCTAACTATTTATATAACTATTCAGGGCAATAATATTAAAACACAAAAAGAAAATTAAAATGTAACTATTTTATATTCAAGGATCCTTGATAATACAACTAACAGTTGTACCTAAATTTCAAGTCAAAGAGTATTTAAAATTTGAGTAAGATTTGTTTGAGCAGTAAGTGCGTCACGAGTGAGACTCGCCAAAGGAAGAGGCTAATATCTTTTGACAGTAATACCCACGAAATAATAATACATAAAATGTCCATAACGCGTGAAAAATAACATGAGACCACAGTAGAAAAAAATAATTTAATCTTTGTTTATGTTCATTTTTTCTTGAAAGTCGCATCGGACGTGTTTACTAGTTTCGATCAAAGGTAAATGTCGACTTGGCCTTACCTAAGAATATCCAAGAATTCTAAAGTAACTAGAAGAGAGCCGTGACAAACGTTTTACTTATACCTAATAACGACTTTCGTTTTGCACCATAGCGCGAGAAGTTTCTTTATAAACGTTCGATAAATGGTATAGGATAAGGAACTTCTCTGATTTTAAACATTGTGATGTTAAACGACAAATAATAATATAACTTGTCGTGTTTCATAGATAAAGCCATAGACAGCATTTTCAAGAAGCCAGGAACCGTATTCGTAAGAGCCAAGGCGAAGGACATACTCTTCAACGGTTTGCCCATCGATTGCACCGTGAAAGATTTCGCAGGAGCCGCGACCTGTAACGTTCTGTCACAAAAAGCTGAAGAAAGCGGCTTAATATCAGACGGCGAAGGACACTATCTGTTCTCCATATTTGGCTCCGTATGTACCTTCAAACCTTTTATTAATTTTTTAAACAAAAGCATTTCCCTCGGAACATTTCAACAAGTTCTCCTTCTTAATTATCCAGAATACGAAACTTGTATCGAATTCTTTTCTACTGTATTATAAGGTGCGAACTTCGTCACTTGCCCTTCTGATTTATTCAATCATCTCCCACATTTTCGATCGATAGTCTTTACACTCGGTATAGTTGTGCATCGATCACGTTAATCCTACCTTTGTTACGTAGAAAAATGGCAGCGTGGTGCCTGAACGTTTGAGGGTGTTGCGAGGAATGAAGAATTGGAAGGATGTTGGACGGGTTATCGAGTATGATGATAAACCAGCGTTGACGACCTGGCCTGAAGAACATTGCAATCAGTATAATGGCACGGACACCACCATTTTTGCGCCCTTCCTCGAAGAAGGGGGTGACATTGTGTCCTTCGCGCCGGATCTCTGCAGGAGCTTGGGCGCTCATTATAGCCACAAGAGTGTGGTTAAAGGTAAGAGTTGTTAGAAAATTTAGTTGCTTTTATACTTGCAAATTTAGCTTGTGTAATATTATCTGGGACTTTGGGCAGGTATGTACGAGTGGTAATATTATCGACATTCGAAGGTTTCATATATTAACACTGTTTTTATGAATTTAGAAAGTTAATGTTTGGTAGTTATGTACTTTTGGTAGTTATGTTCGTATGGTCATCTTATGAAGATTCAAGGTTTTCATATTTTAACACTGTTTTTATGAATTTAAAAAGTTAATGTTTGGTAGTCATGTACTTTTGGTAGTCATGTTCGTATGGTCATCTTATGAAGATTCGGGGTTTTCATATTTTAACACTATTTTTATGAATTTAAAAAGTTAATTTTTGGTAGTCATGTACAAGTGGTAATATCATCAAGATTCGAAGTTTTATTTTAACACTTTTTTCATAAACTTGAAAAGCCAATGTTTGATGATCTGATGGTGTAAGTCACAAGTACATTTGCTTCATAGGTGTACATACGTATCACTACACAGCAGATTTAGGAGACATGAGCAAGAACGAAGACGAGAAATGTTTCTGCCCCACACCCGACACTTGTCTAACGAAGAATTTAATGGATTTGTACAAGTGTATAGGCGCTCCTCTCATTGCTTCCCTACCACATCTTTTTGGTTCAGAGAAGAAGTACCATGAAATGGTTGACGGACTCCATCCAAACGAGGCAAGATGTTTTATATGTTCTTCATCTTTTTATATCTAGGAATTAACAAAGTTCTAAATGATCAAATTACAGTCTTCAAATCTCTTAATTACCGAATCTCAAAGCCCCTAAATTTGAATGATGTGCTTTTCTGTAGGAGGCGCATGGCATTGGTATGGATTTTGAACCAACAACAGCCACCCCACTTCTCGCTGCCAAGAGACTGCAGTTCAACGTATTCCTTCACCCTATGGAAAAAGTAAAGCTTATGAAAAACTTCCCAGAATGCTTATTCCCACTGTTCTGGGTCGAGGAAGGTATTTTGCTTGACGATGAGTATGTGAAAATTGTGAAGAAGCTGTTTATGATTAAAGGCATTGTTGGGTAAGTGTTCACATTCACTTTTCTTTCTATCCATAGTAGTTAAAAATCATGAAAAATTTCTGAATGAATGAATTTGTGGATGAAGAAAGTAGTATCTTAAGAGTTTACAGTTCACAAAATTTGGCAATCTAAAAATTTCTGAATGAACGAATGTGTGGATGAAGAAAAGAAGTACCTTAAGAGTTTATAGTTCACAAAATTTGGCAATCTAAAAATTTCTGAATGAACGAACTTGTGGATGAAGAAAAGAAGTACCTTAAGAGTTTATAGTTCACAAAATTTGGCAATCTAAAAATTTCTGAATGAACGAACTTGTGGATGAAGAAAAGAAGTACCTTAAGAGTTTATAGTTCACAAAATTTGGCAATCTAAAAATTTCTGAATGAATGAATTTGTGGATGAAGAAAGGAAGTATCTTGAAAATTTGTAGTTCACAAAGATTGACAATCTGAAAGTTTCAAAATCTTATGTATAAAAATTGAATAGTATATGAATGTTAATTATGTATGAAAATGTTAATTTTGAAACAGATTCCTGAAATATCTGACAATATTCGTCGGAACCTGTGCCAGCGGAGCAGCAGGCGCTCTGTACTTCAAGAACAAAGACAAAAACAAGCTGGACATCACAAAAGTGACTCCTCAGTCTCAGAAGGAGAATGACGACGAGAAGAAATGGCCACCTCAAATGAATATCAGCACGATACAAAGTGCAACAGTTCCACCTAACCTAGACAATTAAACATTTCCTTCTTCTTTAAGTTTCTACGAGTATCCTCTAATTATGAGAGGTGACAAAGCTGCGATGATCAAAAAAAGTATTGTACGAAGGGGGATGATTTTTATTGATGAAGTGAAGAGAGATCTTTTCTTCAGTGAAGGTTTTAATTGTCTAAAACACGTTGAATGTCGTGAAAGTTAGTAGAGAACATTAATTTTATAGTTAAAAGAAAGTTTATGTTTAAATGCTGAATAATTTTAATTTGTACTTTCGCGGTATTCAACGTGTTAGGTTACGCCATCTTTTTTAGATCTTTCAAGTACAAATAAATGATCTACTTAACTAACTTAGACTTATATTTTAAATTAATAATTTAAACATTTCTCAGAGTTATTTATTGTTTTGAGGACTCCAAGTGACTATTTAAAACCACCTTAAAATTATGTAATAATTAAGTGCACTTACAGCGATTATTATTTAAAGAAATTTGTTATTTAAGCGTTTGATTATTCGATTCCTGTGACCCGCAAGAAGAATATATTGTCTGATGATAAAACAGATGTTGTTTTGAAAGAATCGAATGGTCAATCAAACGATTATAATTATTTTAAATAGATATAGGTAATATAATTTACAAAATATTTAAGAGATGCTCAATTCGTTTAAATTTATTTAGTAAGCCATAGAACAGAACATTGAAGACAAAAACAATTTGCAATAAAAAATTTATTTCCTCTATTTTTGACAAACTAATACATTACTTTTAAGTACATTATAATTTCTATAGCGATTTTGTGTTTAACTTGATTTTGCTCGATTTCAAACTATGTCACTAATTTGGACATATTGTTGATGTTAAATTTAAGAGATTTATCAAATGCAAATTTCTTGCAAGTACATAACGCCTTAAAATATAATAGTAATTAAGTTATAAATTATTTCGTAATAAGTAAATAATGTCTAACGCAACTTCTATATTTATTCTGCGTTTGATACAATCAAATTTGTGTCGAATTTTAAGTTTGTGAAATTTAAGAATAACGCCGTATTTTACGTTTGTTAGCTGTACATTCCTTTAACGATTAGTAAATATATGAAATTAACTATGGATTTTGTTGTGATTGAGTTCACTAAACGATTGATATGAATATCAGTGCGATGTTTCGGAGTTTGGGGATTTGGGAACTTGGAGATTTGAGAATTTGGTGAATGTGGAATTGGGAAAGTGAGAACTGGGGAATGTGGGAATTAGACAATGTAGGAATTGGACGATGTAGGAATTGGACAATGTAGGAGTTGGACAATGTGGAAATTGGACAATGTGGGAATTAGGCAATATGGGAATTGGACAATGTAGGAATTGGACAATGTGGGAATTGGACAATGTAGGAGTTGGACAATGTAGGAATTGGACAATGTGGAAATTGGAAAATTTGGGAATTGGGAAATATGGAATTGGGAATAGTGGAAATGGAAAATGTGGGAATTGGAAAATGTGGGAATTGGGGAATGTGGAAATTTAGGAGTGTGGGAATGAGGGAATGTGAGAATTGGGGAACGTGGAAATTGAGAAAAGTGGAAATTGGGAAAAGTGGAAATCGGGGAACGTGGAAATTGGGAAAAGTAAAAATTGGGGCACGTGAAAATTAATGAATGTGGAAATTGGTAAAGGAATTCGAAAAATTAAAAAATTCGAGACTTGATAGTTTGATTCTTCCAAAATTCCAAAATTTGAATATCTAAAAATTAACCATTAAAGTTGAGTATTTAAAAATTAAGGATTTTGAAACTTGTGAAACTTGGAATTTTGACAACTTGAAAATTTGGAAACTTCAAAATCCACATACGCAAAATTTCTCCAAACCAAACTGTCTTACACGTTCCACCTCTCAAACCCATCACCCACATCTACATCAAAACAAGCCTCCTTTAATCAAACATCTTCCTAGTCTCTTTCCTCCCATCGTTCCTACAGAACAACACATTCTTATAAGCACTCCTATACTCCGAGCTCATAACTACATAAACAACAGGATTTATACAAGTCGTCAAATAAATCAAAATATATCCCGCTATATTCCAACCCCGCCAATCAATGGCGTCCTTAAACGTCTTCGTAATAGTGATCGGCAAGTAACAAACGAGAAACGAAGAAAATATCACTAGTATCATTTTCAGAAGCTTCTTATCTTTGTTACTCATTCTAGGTGGCTCCAGATTCTTCATTCTTCTCGCGTTCGTGAATCTCGATTCGCTTCGAACGATCATAGCTTTCTTCGCCGTCGATCGTTCCGGAGAGTTCGATCTCGAGTTCTCGAACTGGTCGCTTCCGGTCGAGACCTTGGAGTTCAATCTTTGAACCCAAAGGGTTGACTCAAGAATGAAGGAAGCTCTACTAGCCATTCTTTCTAATTTACTTCTAGTATTCCCAACGGATTCTTTAATTTTATTGGAAAAACTTTCAGTTTCCGGTGAATCCGAGTCAGCGTACGGAATGTCGTTCGCTTTTATTTCCAATCCTGCTTCGTAAACCTCGAAAATGTTCGGAGGATTCTTTGGTTGCTCTTTCAAGTTTTCTTGACGATATTTCTCTTTCTTGTTTTTAGGGTCTCTGGTTTCTTCGTTTGCTCTGGGCGAATGCTTTGATTCTTGATGAACTTGCAAATTCAGTTGATTTGTAGAGAGATGGTTTGGAGAAAGGTTGGTGTCGAGGACACCTGCTGCGTAATTTGATCTTGATGCTGACGGATCTTCTTCTTGGCTTCTGGGAGAGGCGGAACGTTGCTGTAATGAATAATATATAGTTGTCTTACAGTTTATGGTGACAGTGTATATTATGTTGATGCAATTCACAATTCCAAATTCCCAACTCCAGCAATTATAAAATTCCAAATTTCCAATTCTCGCAGTTCCTAAATTCCAAATTTCCATCTCCCGCAATTCCCAACTCTTGCAATTCCCAACTCCTACAATTCATAACTCTCGCAATTCCTAGATCTTGCAATTCCCAACTCCAACAATTCCAAACTTTTGCAATTCCCAAATCTTGCAATTCCCAACTCCTACAATTCCTAACTCTCGCAATTCCCAAATCTTACAATTCCCAACTCCGACAATTCCAAACTTTTGCAATTCCCAAATCTTGCAATTCCCAACTCCTACAATTCCTAACTCTCGCAATTCCCAAATCTTGCAATTCCCAACTTCTGCAATTCCTAACTCTCGCAATTCCCAAATCTTGCAATTCCCAACTCATTCAATTCCAAACTCCTATAATTCCTAACCCTCGCAATTCTCAAATCTTGCAATTCCCAACTCATTCAATTCCAAACTCCTACAATTCCTAACTCTTGCAATTCCCAACTCCTCTAATTCCCAATTCCCAAATTCCAAATCTCAATATCTTTAATTTTTCTATTAAACCCACTCGATAGAAGAAACATCCACACTTCCCTATTTCGCAATACATAATTCTTACCTCGTGACTGATATCGATGGCGTCAGTGCTGGCAGCAATATGCGGTGTCCTGCTTTTAGAAGCTGTCTTACGAACAATATAGAAGATTCTTGCATAGCAAACAACGATCGCGATGCAAGGTATCAGGAAAGCAACGACGAAGAGAAATTCCTTGGGACTTCGACCGTTCTTGTCCGGGAGAATTGAACATGAACCAATTGCGGTATCCAGTCCAAAACGACCCCAGTTCCCGAACCATGTCACGATCAGAACACCGAAAGCCACTATCCATGTACTTAGGACCATTGGAATTAAATACTTTGGTTTATATATTCTGAAAATATTTTTCTTTAATTGTGTATACATGTGTATTCTACTTTTTATTTATTTGTCACGTTAATGTTTTAAAATTATTTGTATATAATGTTTGTTAAATAATTTTCTGAACTGCAGTAAATAGTAGAGGTTTGTGAAGTTCTTTCTCTTTTAAAAATTTATTATGTTCATTACAAACTTATATGTTTTGTATGTTTGTGTTCCTTTCTGCTACAAAATATTTTATACATGTTTATGTTTATTATAATCTTGTGTCTTCTGTAAATATCATTAAAATATAAATTTGTTTAGGATAATTCCATAAATAGTTCCATCTTGTTGTTTCAGTTTAAATCTTTGTTGATATAAATATTTGACCGAACTTGATTTTAATGCTTGACTAAGTTTTGTTGATATAAATGTTTGATCGAACTTGATTTTAATGTGTGACTAAACTTTGTTGATACAAATATTTGACTATACTTACGTACGATAAAGCGTGGGATGACCGATCATAACGTAACGATTAATCGTGATCGAAAGTATAGTGAAGAGGCTCACTGCAACTAAGCCGTATCGTAGCAAAGGAAATAATCGACACAAGAGTACTCCATGATTCCAAGAACTATGCCAGAATGTTGATGTAGCGAGGGGCAGGTTGAAGCAGCAAAACATCAAATCTGAGATCGACAGGTTGATTATGAAGATTGCGGTTGCATTTCTTAACTGTAAAAATAATTAAATAAATATTTTAATATTGTCTACTATTTTGTTATTCTCATATTTAATTTTGCTAGGCTGATATTTAGTTATTTTACTATTTTACCATTCACTTATGCCATGTCTGCCACATTCGCACTTTAGACCATTTTTTAATATCATAACATTTCAGCAACTTTTATCATTTTTCATTTAATCACCTTATTCTCCTACTTCTCTACTCTATTTCACAGTTTCACTACGTTAAAATAACAAATAAATAGAGAATAAAACGATCGAGAACATCTGTATGCAACTTCCACGTTTATTGCAGGAATGCAAGGTTGGTTGCCTAAATTTAGGCTCGCGCATAGTAGAGTATCGATCAAAAAAGAACCTAATAATCGCATAAAATTGATTATTATCGTTGCTGGCGGGAAGGAGTAGATTTGATTATTATTTCACTTCGATCAGGAATACAATTTCAATCGTGAAACGAAAGTGAAACGCGTGTGGAAATACCAAACCGATCAGAATTTCACGTTAGTCAGCGAAATCCAGTATTGTGCAATAAAACACGAAGATATTATGTTTCTTCCCGGTTTAATTCTAGTTCATCGATTGCATCAACTGTCGGAATTGGCACGAATAGTTATGTGTTTGTTGGATCGACGAAATCCAGGAAAACAGAATCGCGATTTCCAAACTTAACTTTTTCATGATTGACATGGGACCGGAAGTCTCGTGTAACTGACGATGCCGATGACCTTAGAATCGTTGCCTTCTTTCGGTGACAGTTTAATCATTGCATGATTTCTTTTTTCATAAGTGCATTTTTAAGGAAAAACGCAAGTGATACTATTACGAAAATAGAAACAAAGAGGCATTTTCTTTTTAAGTATTTATTTAATGAAGAATGTAAATTTGCAATAATTTGAGAAGACATAATGAACAATTAGTGTAACGCTCTATTTAGGACACTTTTAATTTTGTTAACATAGTAGTTAAAATTAATTTTGAAGAATTATGAGTTTGCTTAGATAGAAATGTCTTTTGCAAAGGTTTTACTGTTTTCAATAATTTCGTTGATTATTAATGAAATTTTCTATTAGTCATTCATGTCTAAGAAGCACAAAAGTAATATTGCACTTTAAGAATTTTTATACTGCTACTCTGCTGGCGGCAATATAACGAGACTCTACTGCACCTCAATTTCTCAGTACTTGTAATGAATGCTCTAATCATTTTAAGATAATTATTTGTTCAAAATAAATTTACATTTACATATTTTACTTTAAAAATTTTTATATTGGTACAACTCTGCTGGTGGCAATATAACGAGACTCTACTGTACCTCAACTTCTCGGTGTCTATAATGAATGTTCTAATTATTTTAACACACTTATTTGTTCAAAATAAATTTACATTTACATATTTTACTTTAAAAATTTTTATATTGGTACAACTCTGCTGGTGGCAATATAACGAGACTCTACTGTACCTCAATTTTTCGGTGCCTATAATGAATGTTCTAATTATTTTAACACAGTTACTTGTTCAAAATAAATTTACCTATGCAATGCACATTTCAGAAACTTCTCCAATATAAATTCAGTGAATTTGAAAAAAATATTCAAAGATCCTAATCGAAGTCTCAGACTTATCGATATCTTATGGAACAGCAAATACACTTTTCCCAAAAGATAAGTACAAGTTTGTCAACCAAATGGTTGTGCAAAATTTCACTCCTCAACAAAGTGTATAATTGCTAATTGTTAATAACGTCGAGACAGATTTAACTCCTTCAAAAATTTGTAACTTTTGAAAATTTCTCAATTTACTCCGATTCATTTGTGATAGATCGACGTGTCGTAATTGTTATTTGAAATGAAATTCAAGGTAAACCACTTATTCACGTGTTTGTTCTAGCACTGAATCTCAACAGGCTGGTTGCTCTAGAAACCCAAGCAACCACAACGTGTAATCTATCTCGTTCTGAGAAAAAATATTCGTCACTTGCAATTCTTCGTCTTTTTATCATATTCGTGTATCTATAATTTTATTGTAGTATAAATGATCAACTGGGTTTGTTAAAAATATGTTAAGTTTCTATAAAATGATATTTCGTTGTCTTCAAGGTATTGCATCAATAAACTAGAGAAGTACTTTCTGTAGATTTGAGTGGCATTGTGCAATTCTTAATAATGATTAATAATTAATAATCATTACTTACTAACGCTGCAGTAATCATTACCTATTAATACTGTATAATTTATTATACACTTATATATACATTTATTATACAGTATTGCACATTGATTAATATTGTACTATCATTATCATCTAACTATTTATTACACAATTAAAGTGTATCATTACAATGTATTAGTACAACTTCATACATGTTTAAAAAATTTTGTAAAACCCCATCAAAAATATATTTTAATCATCAAACTATGGCAGTCCAACCATACGATCATGTATAAAAAAAATATCACAAAAAGCAATAGAAACTGTTAAATTCTACATCAGAAATGAAACACGCATGCAAACTAAAAGTAGTAAAAAAAAGGAAGTATAAAATTTAAAGAAATATAAATGATAATGTGCTGACCTTTTTAGTCCTAAAAAGGGCGATAATGGTGAAGAGATTTCCGGGAATTCCAACGAGCATAAATAGTATGCAACAGCTGGCGGCGAAGTGCAAAAGCCATCGTGGATAACCGACGAAGAGAACAGCCGATCCTGGATCTTCGAGGACCTCCTGGATTGCCTCTTCTCTGCCATTGTGGACGGTCGCGTTGCTCGCCATCCAGTACTCCATCTGCAAACAGCATGGTAGACAGGTGTCGTTTTGCACAGGGCCGTAAAAAACTGGAGACTCTCTGACGTATTCGCCTTTTCAATTTCTGAGTTATCGCTGAAACTTATCGCCTCTTGATGCAACACGAAAAATTTTCGTTTCAAAGAAGAAACCTTTCAGAGTTCTAATTTTTAGAAATAAACCTTAATGTCTCATTATGAATTATAGACATTTTACTTTGCATAGATGGAAGCTTTTTTTACTTCGTATTTAACAGAAGCTAATTTATAATTTTTTTAGCAGCAATCGATGGCAATTTTGTATACAATATTTTTAGTACACTAACATCTTCAATTTGTTACTACACAAAATTGTAATTAAGTCTATAAGTACACTATAATACGACAGTATATTATATTACATTAATTGTATAGTAATTTGAAAAATTTTGAGTTGCGACACTAATGGAGAGCAGTAGTACAATCAAGTACAATAAAAAGTTGCAGTTTCTTGTTCCACAATTTGCATTGTAATATTCGATAATATTAAGCAGTATACCCCTGACTTGCAGTATACATATGTAGGTTAGTAATCGATGCACGATAGCAATTAGCAAAAGGTGAAAAGCCACTCCCATGACCGTGACAAAATCGAGTCTGTTTGATGTAGCATCGAGTAAAGTAGATAACGTTATTTGTCGAACGTATTTATACATGTTCCTGATACCTTCCATTTTCATATTCGATGATAGCTTCCATTATTTGATTACACCTGGGTATATTTCGCAGAAGGATGTAGTAACAGTGTTATTAATTCTCACTCGAGTTTGACAATTTTTTATTTCAAGTTTAAAATATTTTTTATACTGAGATATTTTTAGGTTTTAATTGAACTGATTTCTTTAGAAATTGCAGATGATAGGGAGATACTATCATTATTTTAAAAGTGAACTATGTAGACACTGTGGGAGAGTGATTTAGCAGCCACTACTTGGCAGTCACTTAACGAGCGGCTACTCTACGAATACTTCATCTGTGCTCAGTTTATTTGTCATCCACGAATTCAAAAATCCACCTCGCAATTTTCTTTTCTTTCATGATACACGTTTCTGGATCATATGTTAAACTCTGATAAAGTTATAGACATCGCTTGTTTTATATCTTTTTCCGTCTTCGTTACGTTTCACCTTCCTCGTTTCGTGCACGTCGAGAAAATGCATCGCAAATTCTTTTATTCTTTCCTTCGCAGGGAACCAAAGAGGAAGACAGAAATCTATTTTCGTCACTCGAGACGATAAACTCTTTTCGTGCGAAAGTAAACTTTAACGAGAGATTCTATCTCCTGTAGGGATTGCATTCGAATTACAGCTCGGTGCGATTTTTGTTTTCTCGCTGATGTCTTGTACTAAATGTTAGTCGAACTGTGTGAAAATATTTATACTCCTATTTTAATTACGATCGAAGTGTTTCAGATATTTATTATTTCAAAGTTGTAATATATTGAAAATTAAAAATAAATTAAAAAATAATATATTATTAATGTATCTTCAATTTTTAAAAATAGTTTGAAAATGAAAACTTGAAATAGCTCAATTGAATTGAGCACCGTATTGTTACATAGTAGGGTTTAATGTGTACACATTCTTATCAAGAATTGAACAGGAAATAACTTACCTTCGTGAGATGTTGACGCTGCTGCTTCTTGATTCATTGATACGAGTCATTTACGGGATTTCATTCGATACGTTCACTTTTCTCTTAATACCTGTTCTACCTGTCTTCAAAATATTAACTATTGTATATCAAACTATTAACAATTCATTAATTACAATATATTTATTTCTACCTATATGAAATCATGATATGAAGACAATATGAAACAGTACTACACAATCTAGTGAAGAATAAATGTATATACACTTGCATTTTTATTATTTTCAAATAATAAATTTTTGATAAAATAATCACGATTACTTACGGGCTTTCACTGTCAGAAAATAGAAAATATTTAACGCCTTCATGGACTCCCATAGCCACCTGTCGTCCATTTTAAAGGATTTTATTATACAATTATAATTAATATTTTTATATTAATATCAAACATAAAAATAATAGCAAAAATCACTTTAAATGTTTATAATTTTAAAATAGTCAACACGTGTAGCTATTGAACTGCAGTAGTGTATATTTTATTTGGACACTATATATATTACAAATAAAAGAATACTGTTAACACTTCTATTACTATTTTAACTGTAATAGATATTTTTTAACAAATATTTGTTAACAAAAATTAATTTGAATGAAGTTATTAGAGAAGCTTGAATGAAAAAAATATGGAGTGAATCAGATTTACTCTGGTAACGCGCGGATTTCACGAACCGACTGACTGGACCACCAAAATCGCTCGTGTAAATTAGTTTCACGAATTCAAAGAGAGCGCAAGCGTGAATTTTGTGTTCTTCATCAACAACGAAACCGTGCGAAATCTATTTTATGGATTTCCACAGAAGCGAAAGAGTTCATGTAGACAGGCAGATATAGCCGCGCGAAGTTAACGCTAGCTCGTATTAATATTCGAATAGCACGATATTGAGCACCTTAACTACCGGAAGTCTATCAATAGACTCTTTAGTATCAACTCACTGCAACTGATTATGCGATATTTTTATTGTCAACAGATATTTGTCGAAGAATAAATATTGAAAATTGCATTACAGTCCTCTGAATAATTTCACATTTACATTACACTTTACGCTAATTTTATAATTATGGAATTTGGATTTCGAGGATTTAAAAATTTGTTCACGCAGAAAATGAAAAGTTTATAAATTTGTTTTTTATTCAAAATTGAATACTTCACTAGTGTCTGCAGAGTAATATTCGCTATCTACCATCGTCCGCAATAAAGTAATTGAAAGTTGCTTTTCGGAACATTTCTTAACGAATTATAATGGCTTGTTTCGTTCTTAAGCCGTTGTTAAGAAAATCCGAGGGCGGTAAAAGATCCGTGATGAAATCAGTGAACTCGCTTGACAAACGGCGTTTAACATGCCGTAGTGCGGAGGCATTTATTGCTTAGAATGCATTACGTGTCTCTGCGACTATAATTATACACAGAGATTTCTTTAATTGTTTACCTCTTTAATTCTTTTCTCTCATAAATTCTTTTCAAACTTCAATAAAGTTTAGACCTTACCTAAATGTTTAAGTAATCATTTTCCTTCAAGCATCAAGCATTTTCCTTCGATCTTCAAGTTAATATGTCATGAATTTACTTTTATTTGCACCTCTAAATTACCTACACGACAATCTGCTACATAGAGGTTTAAAAAAGCCTACTTCAAACCAGCCACATGTTATCGGAGTTTATACGAAATGGACTGTAGGTGTGCACGATTGCGCACAAAGAATGATTTATAGAAACGCAGATCGGACCTGTCCCCGGTCGCTTACTCTTAAAGCACCTACGCTCGATTTGAACCACGCATGAAAACACGAACGGTCCCTACATCCTTTTTAAAAATAATTACATTTGGTTACCAGGGTACCGTGCACCGTGCATGGGGAGTAAACCAGCTGGGTACAGGCGTACACAGCGGAAGAGCGGCCACCGCGCCCCTAATAAATCGGAAGTGGCACCGTTCCTCTTCTCCTCTTTTTTTTCTCCGTTCGCCTCCTTCGCAAAGGGGAAACGCTCTTTTACGCGCTCGTTCGATAATCGACTCGCAAATAGAATTAATTAGAGGTCTACTGAATCAATCAGTGAACCATTTTCAAACTTCACGCTCAACTTGTGTACAAACATTATTTACTTCGCTTTATTCATCAATTTATTTTACATTTTATTTTCAAGCATCTTCAGTTGAACTATTTTATTTTCAAGCATCTTCAGCTGAACTATTTTATTTACATTTTATTTTCAAGCATCTTCAATTAAATTATTTTATTTGACATTTTATTTTCAAGCACCTTCAGTTGAACTATTTTATTTTACATTTTATTTTCAAGCATCTTCGGTTGAACTATTTTATTTTACATTTTATTTCATCGATGTCATTCTTCACATTTAATAGCATTAATTATATGAACATAAGAACATTGAAATCTAGAGATATGTTTATGGCTGTGAAAATATTGGAACATAAGTATACAGAAATACAATACAAGGATCTAGGGATCTAGGGACATATGTACATCTAGTAATCGATCTATATACATAGATTAAAAGAAGTACAAATATAGGTCCAAATATAGCAGACACGTCTGCGTTATTTTAAATATAACACGCAGCTTCGCATAATGCGTAATTCGCATCGATGCTGATTTGACGCGTAATCGGTTAAAGTACATACTATCATGGTTGATATCTGATCTGCTACATTGCCCTAGATTAAACGCCGAGTTATACCGATGTCTCTAATAAAAAGCAAACACGCTTTTTGACAATTTATTTCGAAGGGGTCGTTCATTCCCCTTCCTATAAGAAGTTTGACCCAAATCAAATTCTACCTATTAATCAAAAGAAATTGGTAGAGTCGATGTTGATTGCGAATGTTCAAATAATAGGAAGAATTTGTAGACACGATTAATCTTTCGTTTCGATCTCTGACAAATTAGTGTACTCGGTTTATGGTGGCCGGATGCGGGTTTCAAAGGAACAGATACGTCAGTAGATATCTTAAAACATTTCTTTTCTGATTTAGTATATTTAACATATTAAATACATCTATTATGTGTATAAAATTAATCTATTAATTGTATAAAATTAATCTATGAATTGTATAAAATTAATTCCGCAATAAACAATTTAATTTTGATAATCATTTACGTAAGAATAACACAGTATTTTTTTTCCAGAATTTGAAATTAATTTATATTTTCAGTATAATCTGTCTAAAGAGGTTTGTAAAAGCACCCCAACATCGTTTAAAGGTTAAAAATTTCAGAAGAGCGGTGCATAATAATTCAAAAACACGTTTGGGTCTTACCGCGCTCTTAAAAACCTGTATTCGTGTCAATGCGCATGCGCGAGCTAACGTTCGTGCCTATTCGTCTATGTTCGTGGCCTCACCCCCACCACTCGACGACCGCTGGGCCCGTATCTAACGCGGTAAGCCAGTCTAGTCACGGCAACAGAGAAGAATGGACCGTTTGCGAATTGTTTCGCATTACAGTTTATTTCACTCACAACAATCGATTTTTGTTCGTAGATCATTATCGTCGCCAGTTACAGAGTAATAAAAAGTAAAATATTATAACCTAACTGTTGAATCGAATTGCTAAATAAACTGATTACTATTCGTTATTGTGACAAATCGTCATCGTGAAAATGAACAAGGAAAAGTGTGTCTCTGACTTGACTGAAGTGACTTTTACATAATACAATTGTTATAAGTGCATTTTGTGCGAGAAAACATTGTCCTGTATGAAGTTGCAGCTTCGTTTTGGCGCGTCGTTCGTGAATCAAGAAGAATCGAAAATTCTGTCGTGCGTTGCGGATGTCCTGGTGGTCGCTATGACGAATGCATCGTGAAAGGAATTAATGTAGTAAGTCGAAAACGAAACTGACATGTTCCTGGTCGCTCTTCTCATACTAATGCTATTATGTACTTTTATTTGAAACAAAATATGAATAAGTTGCAAATGAATTTTCAATGATATTGGTACAAGAGTTTCAAGTGTGTTTTCGATATGTTTGAAACGAAACAAACAACCATTGGTTCTGAGTGTCATCTCGAGGACCAATGCCAAGATCAAAGCAAAAAGTGTTCACATGGGTGTCGTGCGACGACGAACGTTCTCAAAACGAAAAAAGAGTAGCATAATATGCAACACGGATCGTGTTGACGTATTTCCTTCTCTCTGATTCTGTCTTTCTTCCCCTCGGTAAATTCGAATGCGTGTAACACGTGGTGCGTTGCGCGTGGGATTTGAAAGTTAATCGCGATTAGAGCAGTTGTGAAGTACATAAAGTTTGTGTATATTTACATAATGATATAGGGGTCATCGATGTCACTTCAAATTTGATGGAGCAATTGAATTAAGAAATCAGAAATATAAATTACTATTATGCTAATATAATAAATTGAAAGCTTAAATTGAATAATTATACAATTACGGGGGCGCCTTGTCAATTTAATTTACAGTACATTCAAATTTGGCGCTCAAACAGTAATGCATTAGCAAGTATTTACAATCGACTCTTCGATATCGAGTGAGCGATGTCAAATGTGTTTAGATATTGTTTGTCATGATGATCATGGTTCATGAGTTTTCTCGTAAAATATAACAAATTACAGTTGTGAAAGTAGATGTGAAAATTACCAGAAAGCGTTCGTTTCTCTTCCCTTTTTTACTGGATGCCTGGAAAGTGTTAAAAAGTGTCGCACTCGTTTCTTCTATTTTGTATATACATTTTTCAATTTCTTCGAGAGAAATAAGAAGGATTAATCTATTCGATGTGTCATCAGTCAATTTACATAAGTCTATTCTATTCCTGAAGTATTGTTTATAATACTTGACAAAACATAGTCAATCAGACATGTAGGAACATCATCGTTGCAACAATAATTATTCATATGGATATAAAAGTAAAGTCTGCACACTATCGAGCATACTAATTAAAGGCAATCTAGAATTCTCGGAAACTAGCGTGAATTACAACAAGCATCTGTTCCATTTTCGAAGTCAGTTTTATTACCTTAATATACTAGGTCGTTAAATATGAAACTTGACAAATATAACCTAACCTAACCACGTCCCTTACCCAGTCCAACCATATCCTAATCCTAGTTTGACCCTATTTGCCCCAAATCAAACCTTATCTAATCCTCCATTAAATTTTTCACACCAGTCAGATCTTGACCGACCTAATCTCTAAAACCAACATATTGAAATTAGAAGCAGGCATCGTTAAAAAATGTATATTTGAGATAATAATATTCAGAAAACAATTTCTATGAATTTCCGTTAAAATTAACTGTGTGAATGATTAGTAGAGTAAGAGTAACATAGTTTACATTATATAGCGAGGTATAATGTAAAAGTAAAGAGATACGAACGTTCTGATAATGACGATTGTTTCCATGAATGAAACCAGTCATCATGACAGGTAAAAGTAAATTACGGTTGAACTGGAAATCAACCGATCAGTGGTGCATAGTGCACGAGCAGTGTCGATCGTCCCGCGAATTGCCTTAGGAACTTTCACTGTGAGTCAAGTTGACTCATTCATTGCCATTCGCTGTGTGATTAACTCGGAAATCATTCGGTGACGTCAGGCGGTCACAGTAGATTCTATGGAAGACGACGTGACGTCTCTTCAGGGTTTTGTCATGCTCCAGGATACATCGCTCGAGCACGAAGAATACAATTGACTACGTACTTAGACTACTAGAAAGAACTCCTTAGTTCTGACAAGGGCTTCCTATCTGATCGAGTCGCTGCCAGATTTTAACTGCGGGCGCTGACCATTTCTACCTTTTTCGACGGTCAGATTCCACGTTCCTGATTTTCCACATTTACAAATTTTCTATTAAAAATTTCTGTACTTATTTCATTATTAATTTCTGTACAAATTTTTAAGCTTCTCAATTTCAAAATTACTAAATGACTATATTTAAAAATTTAGAAATTTAAAAAATTGAAACTTGGAAAATTTCAGAGAAAATGATTCTGTCATAGCAAATGATTGCGCTACTATCAAAGAAGATATCAATGACACATAGTAGAAGGAAAATCTTCAGTACCTATTCATTCTCCGGCTGGTTATCATCGCTCGTCTATCAGCGTTAACCTATTTTAGTGTGGGCTTACCGATAATAAAAGGTACTTCTGCATTGCGTCGTACGCAGAAAAATATCTAACTAGTATGTTTCTATTTCTTAGGTAAGATTTGGTGTCAGATTTCTTGTGTTTGAAAGTCAGTCATATCTGTCATCTTCCACGTGCAGAACCTTGTTGATCCAGTGATTGAATTACCTAACTAGTTAGTTAGTATGGTATCATAAAGGACAACACGATTGGCTGAACTCTTTCAGTATTAATTTATTTCGTTGCTACTAGAGCATGATTGGATTCACCCTTCGCGGTTTAGGCGTCATTAATGCGATCA
Organism: Megachile rotundata; assembly: GCF_050947335.1. Taxonomy (NCBI): domain Eukaryota; kingdom Metazoa; phylum Arthropoda; class Insecta; order Hymenoptera; family Megachilidae; genus Megachile; species Megachile rotundata. Next base: position 19,074,855 of record NC_134984.1, on the reverse strand, counting down.
TGGGTCACTAGGTATTATTTGGCATTCGAACAGCTGTGAATAATCTAGTTAGTTCAATAAGCTTGTATTTCTTTTTCAATTTAATTCACTGAAAGATATAGTCTATTTTATTTCTCTGGAACTACATTTTTTTTATATCTAGTATCTTCAAGAATATAGAAAATCTTAATAATTTTATCTTAAATTGTAGACTAATTAAAAATAAGATTACATTGTAGCAAAAAAAAGCATCAGTGTTCTATCAGTTGTAATGAATGATTTTATGGGTGTTTAATAGTACAGTTATAGCGAGAAATACAGGATTAATGGTGGCAAAGCCACATCCAAGGAGATAACTCAACAAAGAGTTCAGTGTGAAAAGAAGAGATAGGGCAAAGAGGCGACATCAGTTGGTTCCCATGTCTCCCATGTCTCCCATCACTTTTGACGAGTTTTTTGTTACAGGGGACGCCTAGTACCGGGTATCCGTTAATTTCTCTTAATTAAGCTCAATCGAGGTTAATGCACCGCAGTTTGACCCTAGTTTACCAAATCCAGCATAGCCTGCATCGAGGATATAATTTCTTCATCGATATCTCTGCTCTATCCTCCTGTCTATGAAAATATTACTTTTTAAAAAGCAGATTAACCATTATGATTCTTCGTTTGACAGTTCCCGCCATTTTGGTACTCGAATACATGTTACGACATATTATGTTACAAGAATTATAAAATTTTTATCCTCTTAATTTCAGGCCTCGGAAGTGGAAATCGGATGAATCACTGGAAACGAATTAAAATTCGTCATCAACGAAATGGAGGATTTAACCACGCGGTTGTTACGCGCTTCCGAGAACAGCACGGAAAATACGATTATCGATGGCGAATTGTCGAGGTGATTTTAATTTCTCAATTCTCAGATAAAACATAACAAAATATTTCTATCGTTTATTTACATAAGTTATTTGTTATTTATTGAAATAGTTTATATACGCAGGTTCCCAAAGCAGCTGAGGACATTTGCAGCTGTGGTCGCCATTATAATTATGGTCATAGGCCTCACGGGTAATTTGCTTACTATCATTGCATTGTGCAAATATCCCAAAGTTCGGAATGTTGCCGCAGCTTTTATTATAAGGTGATTACTTGTAGCATTTTAATGGACTCTCGTTATATTGCCACGGATGAAACGGGGGCCGAAAAACTCGGAATGGGTAATATAAATGTCACGTGCCACTCGGTGTTTGTTTCTCAACTAGGCACACGCGTGATCGTGCGTGGTAATATAATGCGAGTCTACTGAATTTTAAAGACACTATTTAAAAGCATAAAAAGGATTTTGTTGATTATTTCAGTCTCTGCGTAGCCGACTTTGTATTCTGCGCTCTGGTGCTGCCATTTGATTCTATCAGATTCGTGGATGCGAGTTGGACGGATATACGATTTCTTTGTGTTCTTGTACCTTTTTTAAGATACGGCAATGTTGGTGTGAGTCTACTGTCCGTTGCGGCCATAACTATCAACAGGTATACAATGCTGGCAGAAAATACTTTTCTGAGAAACTCAATGCTCAATAGTGAAAAATTGTTTTTCCCTCTTTTTCGTTGGCTAATCTTGCTATGAATTATCTTTGGCTTAAATGAAACTATTATTTATTTTAGGTATATCATGATAGCTCATCATGGTTTATATAGTAAAGTTTATAAGAAATATTGGATCGCTTTCATGATAGTATTCTGTTGGATGTTTTCCTATGGAATGCAAGTACCCACCCTGTTAGGAATTTGGGGTAAGATTTCAATACACTGCATCAAAGACAACTTCAAGAAAATATCAACACCTTATATTATTCCATTTCTCCTTCTTTAGGCAGATTTGATTATGATTCCAATCTTGAAACTTGTTCAATTGTAAGAGATAGCAATGGTCATACATCAAAAACATTCCTTTTTGTGATGGGTTTTGTAATACCTTGCGTTATAATTGTTGGATGTTATACCAAAATATTCTGGGTTGTGCATAGGTAATTATCAGAATTGCTATTCATAACTCATCATATGAGTTATAGTTACAACACTTCAATACACTTTGTTTCATTTTACATAATTTATAGATCTGAGTCAAGGATGCGAAAGCATGCAACACCCACAATAAAATCACCACATACACCAAGAAGAGATACCAGAGAGATTAAACAAAGACGTAGTGAATGGAGAATCACAAAGATGGTTCTTGCCATTTTTCTCAGTTTTGTTGCTTGTTATTTTCCAATTACCATTGTTAAGGTTGTAGATGTAGAAGTTCAATATCCAGGTAATATATCTATTGAACTATTTCTGTACTAACATTTAAGTAAAGGTTACCAATGAACATTAACATTAAACTGTTCATGTATTGCGTTTAGTGATAATTAAAATTGAATTTAAAAGCATAGGCTTGTTTAAAGTATTTTCATTTTTTTTTAGAGTTTCACGTTTTGGGCTACCTTCTGTTGTACTTCGCCTCCTGCGTGAATCCAATAATTTACGTGATCATGAATAAACAATATAGACAGGCCTACGCCGGCGTAATAAGTTGTTCACGGATAAGGACCAGCTTAACTCCTTACGGTAGCAGTGCACCAGGACAACAACATCAACAGAACTACGGCCAAGGTAACTTCGAGCCCCGTCACGTGGTAACGCTCACCAAGCTCTGATCGAACGCGAGTTAAGCGACCACACTTCGCTCACTTCGTAAGTTAAGGGCACAAATTCGCTGCTTTCTAAGAATGCAATTGGTCCTGTAGGCATACACGTACTTTTTATGTCTTGAAATAACATGATATGTACACTCTCTGCATCTAAAAGTTTCAGTAACATTTTACTAATATAGGAGCCCTTACTTCTGCTGTGCAAGACATTTTTCGTTTGTGAATGTCCATTCAATGTAATACAGAGATCATCTCTGTAAATCATACTATCTCCTTAATAACTCGAACAATCTGTCATTTTTTTTGTTACAGTTTTCAATCCTGTCACTAGATCAAATTGGAATAAATAAATATTTATTACACAATTATATAAGACTGCAAATTTTATTTTTAATAAATCTATTCGCTATCGTCGTTCACAGTCGATTTCAATATTTAGAAATCATTTTGTGGCAGTTGTGGATTTCAGAAGGTAAAAATAAGAATATATTATCTGGCTAATTGAAGCATACTGAAATTAGTTTATAGTAATTGACAGCAGAATTAAAGGTGTATCCGAAAGAACTGTAAAGTGTGCTATTTATAATCATGAATCATTTTACTTTACCGGATTTTCCTCGTTAACTGTTTCCTGCTTACTACTATGCGGTTCATCAATTCTTTAAGCACGCGTTCGAAGAAAAACCGGTATTACGTATTGTTTACCATTTTGCACAATTTCTTTTTTAGATTACTCAAAGGACTTCAGCAGAACTATGGTGTCAACGGTCTCCATTGCAATGAACCCAGTAAGAAATTCTCAGTTTGATGATGGACCATGAATTTCCAAATGGCACTGCCCAAACAAATAATACCAAAACATGAAAGTAATATATGTAACAAGAAAAAGACAATGACTGAACATCGTTGAAAGGAAACTAAAGATATGGTTGTAAATAAAATACAAATTAAACGTATTGTTACTAAGATAAATATAAAAGACAGCAGTGCTGTTCTTGTTGCATTTATCACAATTTTATAACGAAACATTTAAACTAATAAGTATTATAGTATTATATGTATAATAGACGATGACATAAGTTATTTATCGAATTAAGCGTTATAATGTAAGAAAATTTTGTTAAAGATCTTGAAACCGAGGAATCAACAATTTATACCGTGATGTAAGCTGGGAATATTTATGCATTTATACAAAGCACGTGCCAAACCTTTTTTATGTGTAATGTAACACGTTTTTAATATTGAAGATATGTAAAATACGAAGAATGAGAAAGATGAAATATATATTTGCATAAATTTCCGCAGCCTGAACTGTTTATCGATAAACAAGATATACAAGTATTTAATTTTTCAGATGCTTGAATATAAGCGTTTATACTTTTACCAAAGTTTACACACAAAAATCCATTTGTACATAAAGAAGATATTATATATATGTTGTCGATATTACAGAGTTCCCAACTTTTTAGTATTGTCAATAAGCATTGAGAATTTTGAAATATCGACAATATATATTAATCATCTGGAGTCTTCATAAGAAAGATTAGAATAATAAAGATTGTTAAAAGTGTTCATACTGTTTTTAATTGATTTTTATAAAAAGAAAAATAATACAATCTCAATTACAGGTATAAAAACTTGACATTTTTATTACAATGTTTCTTAACTTTTAAGTGTTGAAAATCCTATAGTAGTTTTAAACCTAGCAATACATTGAAAGAAGTTGGATATTGAGTGTTTTAAAATAAATATTCAAAATTAAAATAGGATACGTTATCATCTGTTACTGAAATTAGTAATAAAACATACTAAAACATATTAAAACATATGCTTCACCAGTAAATGCATATAAAAAAAAGTCTTGTGAATGTGTATTTTTAGCATAAACTAATTCAAGTATGGAGAAACATTCATGATTTACAACATGCATTCTTCTCTCTAATCATAGGTTTATCTCGCAATCGGACGGAATCTCGTATTCCTCCATCAATTTTAGTCTTAAGAACGTTCTCCACTAAATACCGCATCGCCACATCTGTAAAAATTATATTAAGTCTAACTAATATTTATAATCATAATAATTTTTATACCTACCAACATTTGTATTTTCTTTAGCAGAAGTAATGTACCAAGCACCGATATTGTTCTCTTTACAAAATCTAGCGATCTGTTCTGTCGGAACTACCGGATAGGGAATGTCACACTTGTTTGCTAAGAGAACTACAGGTATATTAGAACCATCCGGAAGCGTAACCTTTTCTCTGAGATCAAACAACCATTTCTTTATAGACTGGAAGGTTGCTATTCGTGAAATATCGAAAACTAAAGCTGCTGCCACTCTGAAAATGTTGAGAATTTATTTTGATAGTTTGTAAATTTAAAAATTGAATGTTTTCAAGTATTTAAATTTTAAATTACTGCGCGTGTGCACTGCGCAAGTTGAGCTTATGCGCATGCGCAGCAATGGCGAGAAAGACCGTTTGGCGAGGATGGAAGACTACATGAAGGGGCATTCATTAAACCGTTGAAATTGAAATCTATTGTAAGTATCAAAGGTAGAATAGAAAGGAGAATTAATTATTAATATTAAACTAATTTATAAAACTTGTACCCACGCGTATTTATAGTAAACCCTAGTCATATATCCGAATCTCTCATGGCCAGCAACATCCCTACAAATAAAAATTTATTAGAACTCGAAAGTACAAGTACACTTGAACCTCATACAAATTATCATATAAATATACCATAATTGCAGATTGATTTTAGTGTGCGGATCCCAATCAAGCGATTTTATTGCAAAGTCAGCTCCTATGGTAATTTTATAATTTGACGTAAATTTTCCTGCAAAATAAGAAACTTTATTGTAACTTTGATAAACGTATCTAAATAAATACAATAACGCTTAATAATTGAATACGTAAATGTTAATCTAACAATTTGTTTACAGAGGCTCAAGAAAGATTACATGGTTTTTTACGTTACGAACGATTAACTTCGGAGAGATTAAGCAAAACAGGTCAAGATAAAAATAGAGATGCGATTATTTACGTCTGTCATTGACTACAGGTGTAGTATGACGTTCAAGATGAAGACAACTTGAATACTTATATTACGGAGCTTTCTAATTATAACACTTTTTTTTCCAGTTATACTTTCTGAATACAATTCTTTTATGGATGCCATTACCTTCTGTATATCTTCTAACTAGTGCAGTTTTTCCTGAAAAGAATAAACAGAAGATTGTTACTGAAAGAAAGGTCTAAATAAAGAATTATTATATGCGATTATAAAATTAGGTTTATGCTACTTAATATAAAAATGTATCTGTAAAGTTGCAGCTGTTCAATCAGAAGAAGCAAACAATAGTCGTGTTTAACATGTAAACAGAATTGTTCAGATGCTACACAATTTCTAATGACGTGAACCTAAGAAAAGTTAACCAATCAAAAGATGAAATCGCGATGAATTCACACGATATTGAATGGAAACCATACTAACAGGTCTAAAGGTCGAATACACGTAGACGATGGTGAATTTTCAAATAGGAAGTTTATTTAAAACAGCCTGGACGCACCGACGCCATAATCACCGATAACGAGGAACTTGAAGAGGTGCTCCTTGTGACCGAACTTGGACAACAGCACGTCCGAGTCTCTCCTCGGTTTTCTTGAGTTCATCCTTTGACTATCCTTGTTACTTTTCAACGTTATTCGTGCCACGTATTTCCGTGCTTTACTTCTACTTGTTCATTTGTAAACTGACGGTAAACCGAAGGAGACAAAAGACTCGACCTCTGAGGTCGATTCGTGTCATCTCTCGTTCCCCCTCAGTCTATCGCTCTGTGCTATCTGTGCTCCAGTGCTGCTAGTAAACACTGGGTCAAAGATGGCCAAGCTTACCTCAAACTTTCACTACTAATGATCTTCTTATCTTTTGTCAGTAATATTTCTGATAAACAGGCAAAACCAGACTAGTCATTTTTTCATTCACTGCTTACTTTATCGGAGCTGCAGACAATTTAAAGATACTTAATCTGCTTCTGGCGTACAAGTGTGTTCAAAATAATTAACACGTTCACACATGTGTGACACTCCAGTTTTTTGAGAGGACCATATGTTTGACTGGGAACATTCTTTTAAATAATTTTTGGACTTTTATGGGACAGGTATTACTCAAAAGGAAAGTTATAGGAAATAAACGTCACGTTACAATTTTATATGCAATGTTTACAATAAGTAATAATATTTTTTTAAAAGTATAAAAATTTGGTTCGTACAGAAAAGCTGGTTCGTATATGAAAAATAATTAAAGTGACAACCAAGTCATTGGGTTGCGAATTGTTATTATGTCGATTTCTTCTTGAGTGAAACCCTTCAGCATCATTTTTGGCAGCACGTTATTCAGTATATGAGAAAATCCATGTCCACCGAATTTCATCTTTAAAAAGAACAATAACATAATATTAATCACTCTCAAATTTTTTATTAAAATCGTAAAAATGATATACCATATATAAATAAAGTAATTAAGATATTTTTCAAATCTTGCCAAAAAGGTAATTCGATACGTACTAATCTGTGTTTCGTGTGAATATCGTGACTGATAAGCACACGATTTAATTTCTGATCGCTGCGAAGAAGTTTGATGCGATCCATGCGTTGCGCGTCCGACTGCATATCAATCACCGGATTCAATTGATAAAAAGAACATTCGCAACCAAACAAATCAAACTGACAATAACATTTCGTCATATCAGCAAACTCCAACAGCTTCTGTTCGTCGGGAATGGTTCCTATAAATACATTTTAAATAATTTATTGTAACCTAAATTATAAATGTATGTTGATAAATGAAACGTACGATCTAAGTGAGAAAGAACAGCTTTACTCGAGTCACCACCCGCTTCTTGATAAAGTCTCATTATTTCGAATGGTGCTTCAGGGTTTCTTCCAGGATGAAAACTTACGGGGCATTTCAACTGTGCTTGAAGTTCTCCTGTAGCTTGAATGGCTCTTTTTTCAAAAGCTATGGAAAAAAAATTATAAATTTATAAGTAATAATATTAATTAATTAATTAATTAAAATTAATAAGTAATAATATACCCACCTTCAATTGGCCAAGTGCTTCCAACTTCTCCAATGAATCCTGTTCTCACATCAGGACTCTGTTCGCAACCGACGGTCATCTCCTTCATCATGACGTTATACATTTGCTCCTTAGATAAGTTCAGATCACTTGCACTTTGGGTAGCAGCAACGTAATAGCCTTTCATATATCAAATTAATATCATTTAACAAATTAAATAAATACAAAATAAATGTTAAAAATAATATACCTGTTCCAGCAATCACGTTAACTCCAGTTTCTTGGCTAACCCTTTTCATCAACGGAATATCTCGGTTCAAACCATAATTACTATTCTCAACGATGGTACCACCGCCAAATTCGCGGTATAATTTCACATCCTCGAAAATGGCTTCCACTGTGTCCGCATCGTTGTACTTTAAGTTATACAAATTACTGTAACTGTGAATGAAAGCTTATTTGTTATTTTTGTCTAGTTCAATTTATTACATAAGATAAAATTATGGTTGTTTTATGTCCAGACATAATTAAAATAATAGATGTATATTTGTACTTACGGATATTGTTTAACGAGCCCAATATTTTGGAGTTCGATTTTACCATCTAGAAAGCGTTTCAAATGTTTAGGAGGCTGGACGTAGAAATTAGTGAAACTTAAAGCCAAGTGTTCGTGCGTAAGGGTTCTGCCAAGCTTGTTTGCATCTTTTTCACCGAGTACTAAACAAAAAAATAGTCATATTAATAAAAAATATTTTAATTCAAGTACTTACTTATTGTAGAAATTCAGTTTCTCGTATTTTGCACGTCAAAAAAGTAGATCAGCGTCATCTGGCGGTTTATATTTCGAACTAACAATAGTGTAATAGGCTAACATAAAAGTGAAGGAGGTAGATTTATATTAGTGTCGTCTAGCGTAGACATTTGGAACTGAAAATAATGTAATAGGCTAACATAAAAGTGAAGGAGGTAGATTTATATTAGTGCCGTCTAACGTAGACATTTTGAACTAAAAATAATGTAGTAGGCTAACATGAAATTGAAGGAGGTTTTCACAGGATCGATTTAAAGTTTTTTCAACCTTGAGAATGCAAATAAAAACCAGGGCTTTCGTGAAGATAAGAATAAAGATTTGCTATAAAAAGTCCACAATGTTTCAAGTTGTTTTTTATTTTGTATTATCATAATTCAAAATTGTTACAAAACATGAAATGAAAATACAGGACAACAGGTATTAAATTATTTTAAGACATTAAAAATATTTATTTTTTAAATTACAGCTGACTATTTTGTCTAATGATAAACGTGGTTCAACATGATTACAATTATTACAGCTTTTGATTAAAAGAGTTTAGATGGTATTATTTATTTATCAAATAATTAAATACTTACCCGTTCGTACAGAATTAGTAGCACGGTCCATAATTCACGAATAAATGTTGAATTTCACTTATTACTAAAAGAAAGAAACAATGAGAAACATTGACAATAAAAATTTTTAAACATATGGGAAGACATACTTGCTGCTATACACCTATCTTAAACCTTCCAACTTTCAGCTCCACCCAGTAAATACTGATTTAAACAACATCCACGACGACGTGTTATATAACAAAAATATGAACAGAGATTGTGCTAATGATATATGGACAAGATATGAAACATTCAGCATCCACTGCTAAGATAATTATTGCCTTATTAAAAGAGTGGCACAATGAATGTTTACAATGAATGCTTAGAACATTTCTATCTTTGTAGATAAAAATAGTTTATTTTAGTAGATATCTGAAGAGTCATAATTTTGGAAATGTGACACTCTTTCAATAAACTGATAACATGGATACATCATGGATACATTTATGCGTACAGTAGGTTTCTTTTGATTAAGGAATAGATCATCTTGTCAATATTGGAGATACTAAATTGAATAGACCTAGGAAAACCCAAGGGGAACACATGAAGAGCCACTCATCAATTTTAAGAAAATTCAGAGAGAGCATAGGGACTACAGAAAACCACAGACAATTAGAAGAATAAGATTTTTTCTATATAAAGTCTAAGAAGATCTGGAGCTATGTTTCATTTTAGGAGAATCCAAGGAAAGTATAGGGAAAGTCTATGAGGAACCTAACATAAAACCTCACATAATATTTAAACATTTTGAGAACCTTGAAGTGGATTTTATCAAAGGCCAAAAAATATAAGAAAGGAAATAACACTTTATACAAAGTGCAGGCCTTTATTTTGCACGTACATCTATTCATAACAAGTAACATGACAACATTCCCCAAAATTGATTGACTTGATTGTGATATTAGATATTACAAAAACAGAAAGAGTTCAAATTTATTAGACAACATAGTAGAAGTAATATGTTCAATTAATTACTCTGTGAAATTTCATTGTGACTTCTGCTTAATTCAGATAGAAATCACCTTATTCTAAACATAACTAAAAAATTGAACATCACACTAATATCAGAAAGGGCTATTGAATTTATTAGTCACCTGGTCATGTTACTTTCCTTTCATCCAATGCAAACACATAAAAGAATGTTAAATGAATAAATAAGTAATATTAAATCAAAAAAAGAAAAAAGAAAACGACGATGTAAAACGAAATAAAAAAGCGTATCTCAACTCAAACCCATAGAACTACTCGACTCTTTGGAAAGAATTATCGAAGGTACCTATCAGCCTTGTACATTAAATACATTTTCGAGACATGTTTCTAATTACAGATCTCCAATTATATTTCCTACGCTTTCTGTAATAAAGAGAAAAACAAGTACGGAGAAAAGTAAAGCGTAATGGAAACACTAAATTCACTGTTTTTGACCTTTGGTCAGAGAAATCTTAAACAAAGAAAAGAGTAAGGTACTAGATTATATTCAGTTTCTTAACGATCAACACGGTAATTCATTAACTACCATGTTATTCATATATGAATTTGAATAAAAAATTAATTGTAATTTTATAGCATGTGAAGAACCAAAGGACGCCTAAACAAAATCTCACAAAAAAGTCATCTTTAGAGACAACATGTAAGGTTGAAACAGTTAGGATACGCTTTAATTGAAAAGAAGAAACAAGGACGAGATGCCGTATCACATATTATACGTATGCTTATATAGATATATATATTATATATACAGATTTTATGTATATATACAAGGTTTTCAGTCGGCCATTTCGTCTGTTCTTTTCATCACCTTTTTCTTTTCTTTCTTACACAATATAAAATGCTACGACCCTTGCGTTAAAACAATGTCTTGTAACGTATGCGTATATCATTTTGCCAACAGAATATACAGATATACGTATAATCTGATAACACCGTAACGCATTTTGTATTCCCATGAATACGAACACCAAAATATTATACAACGATACAGAGATTCTTGTCGCATGCAGCATGAAAGAATTTAAAAGTCACGGGTCTCAAAACAAGTCTATAGCAAAAATTTATTGAATCGCCCCATATTCTGATTTTGAAAAACATAAAGGAAAAGATGCGCAACAAGTTTGCAATTTTTAACAAAAAGAAACAGAACGTTTGATAAGTTATTCCTAATGTGATAATAGGAGAAAATGTTAATTATTGTACAGCGAATTCATAATTGTAGAATACATTTTATTCAGAACAATAGCAGGGTTTCATCGATAAAGATATGCGATAGACTTTTGAGACACTCCGCTTGAACACTCGCGAATTGGATTTTACTTAGGGATGTGCGGGTAGCCCGGTAAACTGCACGGGCTATCGTCTGGTTCGAAAAAATTCAGAATTTGGAATTTGAAAATGTATGATATTTTGAATACAATCCCAAATCAAGTCTCGGGTACCAAAATTCAAGGTCCCGAAAATTGATATATAGGAATATACATACTTCCGAATTTCCGCTTGATGACACGAATATTTCCGAACCCGACATGAACCGGTAATCTCGGATATCCGCACATCTCTAGTTTTGACTCGTCCATAGTCATCGAAATCGTCTGTTTGCCAAGTAGATAACGGGTACAATTTTAAATTGCCCACGATATCGGTTCACCATGAAGATTGACCCATCAATAACTGTGTTTCACGACGAGAATTGCACGATCGTCCGATGGCCATTCACATGGCCAAAATAGTTTTCGTAATAACTAAATCAACAACGGTAATTGTATGGATAATAGTACTGATAGCACTAATGGTAATAACACTGATAATACAATAATAATAATAATAATAATAATAATAATAATAATTTACATTTACACTTTCTCGTACTCATTTACTTAATTAATTATATTTTTCCTATCTACTTACGACATGCTTACGTACGTGTTTACACTCATTCATACCCGATACAATACAGTAATCTGTATTGAACCGTAAATCCTTAACGAAAGTGTGATTAAACACTATATGTATATGTATATATATATAAAAGATAAGAGAAGTAATCATAAAAAAAATATACAGAGAAACGCGTAATATACAAATCGATGAAACGGATGTTTACGGAATTTCTCTTTCGGAGAACACCGATCGTTTGAATGTTTTTCTTGGACGAACGCGAAAAAAGATTAACTCGTAACGGATCGGGAAACATGAAAAAATCGAATTCTGTTTCGATTTTCCGAAGGATGCAACGCTATACGAAACTAAAACGACGGGAAATATTAAAAGTCTAACGATAAAGCGATAATCCAGATGAAATTGTCGAGTCCACGCGAAAGTATGAATTTCAGAAGTGTGCATATTGTTCAAAATGTCAAGAACCCGAACCTCGGGACGGATCAGAAAAATCTTCGATCGACGCTCGGCCGAGATCAGTCAAGATTGGACGAGATTTCAATATTATGGTACGGCGCAGGATCCCAAAATTCAGTTCTATCTATCGAACGACTCGATTCCCTACTGGCACATTACATTAGGGATAATTTTTCGTGACCTATAAAATAGGTAAAATAGAATAAATAAATTTTTCAATTTCAAAGCGTATTCAGGAACCGAACGCGTCCGACTTTTATCGAGTAGATCCGATTCGTATCAGAATACTGAAATCTCGCCCGATTTCACCAGAAATTTTCTGTCGCGATCTCGAAAGCTCGGAATTCCGTACATTCCCTAATGAATTTGCAATGATCTAAATTGAAAAAATGAATCAACCAGATCGATACAAATGGTGACGCGCAATAATGCTTCATTTTATAGCAATCTTGCACACAGTAGGATATCTTCATAAACTATCGTCGCTATCGTCGGCATGAGCTTCGACTGCAACATTTGCGGCAGGTCCCGCGGCACTTCCTTCTCTGTTGGTTTCAATCTCTTGTTCCATTGAATTGTTTTGCATCGGCTGTTCGTCTATATGTGTACAAATATAAAAGATACAATCACAACGTTTAACCATAATCATTAAGAAATATAACATTTCAAGCAAAAGATTTGAGTACACGAAATTTATATTTGGTGGATTCTAGAATCTTGCAGCGAGATTGCATCGTATACTGAATATGTACCTGACTGAGTGGCCGGCGATTCTTCGTCCCCTTGACCAGGACTTAATATAACTTCTTTAATTTGACTGTTAACACCTTTTGGGTCTAAATCTGTCGCCCAACTAAAATACATTAGCGCAAGATGAGTATTACCCAACTTTTTATGTATCTGTAAAAAAAAGGATAACATGTTTAAATTAAAGATGAATGGTTCAAAGATCATAAGAACAACTCGTAAAGACATTTACTTTTCCTATGGAATAGTAGACTAGAGACTCTTTGGGTACAATATTTTTCAATTCCTCAAATTCCCTAAGCGCTTCCGTGTGCCGGCCAATTGAAAAGTTTATACTAGCACGATGAAATTTGCATAAGGTATTGTCGGGGTCATTTGCAATGGCGGTGTTTAAAGTCTTTAAAGCTTGGTCAGTTTTCTTGAGTGCATGTTGCACAACACCGATGTGGCACATTATGGCAGAATTTTGTGGATTTATTTGTAAAGCACGTTTAAAATGCAATTCTGCCAAACTGTATTGTTCTTGCTTGGAGAATATTGTCCCCAATCCAAACCTGTACAATAAAGAAGTATTATAGGATGAAAATATATTTCATACATATTTTTGTCAAGACTTACCATGCGTTATAATGCCTAGGATCAAGCCTAATGGCATTACGAAATGCAGTAATAGCCTTATCTAATTCTTCTGTCATAACATATTCGTGTCCAAGAAGTGTATAGGCATATGGGAAATTTGGATCTACCTAAATGTTTAAAACATACGATTCTCGTCATAAATATTATTTAATATATGCATAGAAGTGAAGAATAAAAAAAAATATTGAAATAAACATACCTGAATAGCTCTTTGGAAGAATTTAATTGCCGTTTCGTGTTCTGTTTGCGCAGAAAATAAATTTCCTGTAGAGCACCAAGCAGCTGGCGAATTACGATCCTCGGAAACAAGTTCTTGTGCAAGAGTAGACAGTTGCACTTCAGCATGTAAATGCCACAAAACTGTACTATAAATTTCCATAAGTTCAGTCCTTTGAGGTTCCAAATGTCTCACTTCAGCGAAATAACTTAAAAAATATTAGATTATTAATACATATAATTTCGTTTTACAACATTATATGTTAACTAATATTTACCTTGCAGCTTTCTTATAATCTACCATCTCAAAGTGTGCACGAGCTAACATAGAAAGTACCCATCCTGTATTATAATGTTGTGCTGGAAGAACACTTAATATCTCAACAGCTTGAGTGCAATTAAATTGACTTAAATGTTGATATGCCATTCCTAACTCGCGTAGCAGTGCCATTAGACCTTCTAAAAATATATGTATTATTTAAAAACAAACTTTTTTTTTTTCAAAATTAAATAACAGTGTTATCAACATACCAGCACATTGTTTTTGAAGTGTTACTGCACAAATATTAGCACTGCTTTGATTATTTAAAGCATTCACGCTAGTTACAGCTTTTTCCGATGTGATAGTTTCACTTTTTTCTTTCTCATTCCGATTTCTCTCATTTAGTTCGTTGAAATTAGTTTTATTCAAATTAGTTTTCGAAAGTCTAGCTTTCGTTTTCCGAGATGGAGATTTAGGAGTGGCAAATTTATTCCTATTTGGAGATTTATTATTTTCCTAATACGAGAGAAAATATTTAGACTACACTTCTAAATTATATCTATATCATCAAAAATATTTAAATAACAAAATTAACTACCTTAACTGAGTAGCTATTGCTGAAGAGTCTCGATGAACGTCTGACATTAGTACCTTGTAATGTTGGTGGAGTTGGTGTTGGAGTGGTAGGAGTAACTGTTACTATATTGGCGCTGTTACTGGTATTCCCAGACTGTGAAAATACTGGTTTTCCTTGTTGTAAGGGTGTATCTTTCCTCGACATTAGTTGCTATAAATTAAAGCATTACACTGCAATCACATAGTACATAATATATGTTTAAAAATACGACGACCGCTACTTAAATCTTACCCCTACATGAGCCCTTACACGTTTTGCTAAACTTTTCTGATCATTGGCTTCTGTAAGAGTTGTATGAGAAGGTAAAACTGCAGGTTCAGGTGTATTGCTTTCCAGTGGTAAAATACCAAAACTTGGAGTAAGGGGACTCATAGTATTACTAAACATACTACGGTATCGTGGAAGTTTAGCCCTTGGTGATATCGAAGAACAATTACTATAATGTAAACTTTGAGGGCTTTCATCTACAGAGGAATACAACCGTATACTAGATCCTATGCCATTCATTATAGTTGATGCCGTTGTCATTTGTGCAGGAGTACTACAAGATACGCATCAAATATTAATACAACACAAACATAATTACATGCTAAATTAACATGTACTTACACGTTAATGCCATTTATAGTAGGTGTACTGTTTGAATTATTATTAGGTAAAATGAGATCAGATTCAGTGGCATAATTAGGAGTAGGTGTACTACCATGGCACATCGCAAAATTGTCTAGCTTATCTAACTGAAAAACTTTTGCAGGATCTACCACTTCACCAACATTACATAATTCTTCAAATGAATGCCAAAGAAATGGGTTTAACTTTAAAGCCAATTTATGTGCGTCATTTCCCTTTGCAGTACGCATCATTTTGTAATAAATTTTTGCTATAATCTGAAGAGAAAAACAAGCATGTTCACCAAACTGAGTTGCAATTTCTTCTAAATTTTTCAATTGCTTATAATATCCTCCTATTATTGCTGCCTCTGCCTCTGCATACCTACAAATTTAAATATAAAATTATATATGTAATTCAGTGCATATAATAAAAATCATAAATAATTTCACACTTACTTTTCTAAATCGTAACAACATTTGGCTAACAGAAATCTGCATTGTGCAGAACTTGGAGCTTTTTTAGAAAGTAACGCGTAAGCTTGCCTAACTCGACCTGATCGATAATAACAAGTTGCCAAAAGAAATAGAGTTTCTTCTGTATCAACTGTAAAATATTACAAACAGTAATACAACTCTAATTAAGATATAAAAATGACTTAAAAATTATAAAAATCATGTAACAAAATAAAACTTGCCTTCTGCACATAATCTTTCTGCTAAAAATATTGCATCCGGATAAGCATAATGATTTAAACAATGCCATATGGCCGCCTATAATCAGATATACATATATATATCATAACATGTTGAAAAAATTCATAATATAAATAACAAAACAGTCCAGTAATAAAAAATCGTTTAATCGTATTTTTATAAACAAGGATATATATACACAATATTTGTTAAATTATTAATTCAAAAAGCAGCTTATCAAAACTTATGTAAATTCATAAATTTAATAAGCTGTAAGAACCTGTAAACGTCATTTGTATGTATTTAGTTATAACCCCTCCCATTTACGTCCATTTCGCAAAAGCAAACAACCCTAAGGAAGCTCACCCTCGAATAAAGAATGTATTTAATGCGATATTAAATAAAAGCTGGATAAATTGATAAAACGTATCGAGCATCATGAAATATTGCAGAAAATTAGAAATCAGTTTTCCGTTAAGGAGAAAACAAATGTATAAACGGATTCGATTTCTCATGTCAGTATCAATAAGTGTGAATGCGCCCGGAGAGAAAATTGCACGTCACTGGCAACTATCTTTTTGAACTTCGTTTACTTTACCTGCACTGGCTCCTGTACAATCATCCTTCACACTGCAAGCTTAGTCATATAAGAATAATCTCGAACGTTTGAAGGAAATTTAATGTAGAAAATCCAAAGTCGAATGACTGCTGTGTATAAAAATTTCTTAGGAGTCCATCTTGCTCCGATTCTTTTGAAGTGAACGACTGACTTCAGAACAAAGGTTAGCCAACATCGAAGAAACGTCAATTCTACGTAAAGTTAATACAATCTTATTTTTACATATCATATATTAAATTTTTCCTACATACATGTAATTTAATAATTTATTTAAATTTTCTGAATATAAAAAAATTTTAATTCATGATTTACAGTTCACGAGAGAACTGTAGTAACTCGCGCATCTCGGCTAAGTTCAAAAGACTCTTCGTCAGCAGTGTGATATCATTCTACAGTCCGCTTCTGTTGGCGTAGTAATATACACGGGGGGGAAAACGAACGGACAACAAAAACTGATGATGAATATACAAGAATATATAGGATAAAAGAAATATCGTACTTAATTATATCAATGTATTTATAAAATATATGGGTATAGAAAAAAGAAGTATTTTGTTTAATGAACAAAATATGCTGTATTCAATAAGAATTAGAACTAGTGAAACTTTTTGTCCGCTATATATATTTTTAGTATCACGTTTGTCATAAGAGCGTATGCGCATTAGCATAGATCACAGTGTGCAGAACAGAACAGAGCCAACATGCGCAGAAAGAATAAAAATTGTCATTTAATTATGATATATTTACAAAATTGTATCAACAGAATGTTAATTTTGTCATCATCTAGCATGTAATTCTGTTAGCAGTACTACATATTAACAGCAAATTAATTTATCATATATTACAAAATAATTTTTCAAATTCAAACAGTTGCTACGTTCGGTTGGTAATATGTGCAGATGAAGTTAGTATAATTCTACCGACAAAAATGTGGAAAGGAATATAAAATTAAGTTTTCACATATTTGTGTATAAACATCTAACAATGAAAATATACGTTCCATCGAATATTTGACAAAAACTAACATAAATCAGTTAATAGATTAAAAAGATTATGTTCATACGTATACAAATATCAAATACTAACCAAATAATATGAAATATCAATTGTACAAAGTACGAAGTATAATTTATAATTAAAGAATTACTATTTTAATCTAATAATATATTTAGTAAAATGTACTGCCAATACAACTTTAAGGCTGTCAAAAGATCAAGTATATTTTTATGCTAACTATGTAAGTGTTTCTTTATATTTTAAATAATGGAAAATTGACAAAAATACAACATAAATATGTACTGTTATTTTACAGATTTTTGTAAATAGTAAAACATAAATTATGTAATTTCTATTTTGCAAGAATGTATTGTTTATTACGTTCTTGTTTTCAAAAATGTGTTCATTTAATAAGAAAGATCAAATTAAAGTATGTCTGCATTTGTATTGGTCTTGTCGCAGTGCTTGATTTTTTTGGTGTATTCACACATATGTTTGAAATTACATATGATTCAAATTTTGTGTATCCATATGAAGGTGACATTCATGAATTTGTAAATGCATTACGACATAATGAAAAACCTGTTGTTGATCCTATAAATGATTATAATTTTTCATTTTTGATTGATAATCATGAAAAATGCATAGAAACTCCTCGCACTACTTTTCGTGTTGTATATATAGTGAAATCTGCAATAGAACATTTTGAAAGAAGGTCAGCAATTAGAAATTCTTGGGGTTTTGAAAAACGATTCTTTGATGTACCTTCAAAAACAGTTTTTATGTTAGGCATATCTCCCTCTGATGAAATTCAAGCAAAAGTAAAAGTTGAAGCTGCAACATACAAAGATATTATACAAGCAAATTTTATAGATACATATTATAATAATACTATAAAAACTATGATGAGTTTTAAATGGTTAATAAAACGCTGCTTGAATTCAAAGTTTTATATGTTTGTTGATGATGATATATATGTTTCGGTAAAAAATGTTTTAAGATTTATAAGAAACCCAACTAATTACCCTAGTTATTTGAAAGAACCCAAGAAATTTGAAGCTCATAAGAGGGAAATCAAAGATAGTGATATCAGAGAAGAACCATATATTAATGATACTGTTATACAAAGAAATGTTCATATATTGAATAAGCACGATTTACCTATGTATAACAACTTAAAAGAGAAGATTACTGCAGAAAAAATTATTCATGGATCAGAAGAAAAATCTCTATATAACAGTCTAAATACAATTCCTTCAATTATTACCAATTTTACAGAGAAAGATAGGGATAGTAATAAAACTATGATGAATGAACCTTTTAGAGTGAAAAGACAAATTTTTGATTTTGAACTTCCAGAAGATGTTAGACTATTTGCAGGATTTGTATTTGTCTCTTCACCACATCGTCACAAATCTTCTAAATGGTACGTTTCTCTTCGCGAATACCCATACCATTTATGGCCACCATATGTCACAGCTGGAGCATACATATTATCTAAAGAAGCTCTTTTAGATATGTATTATTCTAGTCTTTATACAAAGCATTTTAGATTTGATGATATTTATTTAGGCCTAGTTGCTAAAAAAGCAAATATTGAACCCTTCCATTGTGAAGAATTTCATTTTTATAAGAAGGACTACACAAAATTTAATTATAAATATGTAGTAACTTCTCATGGTTATGGAAATCCAAATGAATTGTTAAATGTATGGAATGAGCAGAAAACACTTGGTAATGCCTAAATTTTTAATTGTTTTTACAGAGTTTTATTTTAATGAATAAAACTTGTATTATGTAATAACATACTTGCATTCTTCGTAGATTTAGAAGTGTATTAATAGTTTATATTTAAAGCAAAGTACATTTTCACCTATTAAATACATTAATTACTTTAAAATCATAATTTTAAAAAATGATACAATAAGTGCAAATTGTTAAAAAATTATAAACAGGGTTATAAAATGTTACATTAAAAAATTAATTTATTAAAAAAATACATTTAAAAATAGTTCAGTATTTAAAATCGACTTAAATACATTAATTACTTTTTATATACATAATGAACTATCAAATATAATTTATTCTAACATTTTCATGTAAATAATGTACAGTATTACTAACTAGGCTGATCCACTATAAAAGTCACTGATGCAAACACTAAATAACTTCATTAATGTAATATATAGTATGTAACATAAGAATTATTGTTCCATAAATCTGACTGGCAGGTAAAAAGTATAATATTATAAGGTTAATGCTATCATAGAAATGTCAGTATTTATAATAGTACAAATTAAGAAGTAATAGAATGTATTAGCATGTACATATGATGGAAAGAATTAGTAAATTTTCAAAATATTTACAGTTTTGTACTTGTAGAATTGTTACTAATAACTTTGTCATTAATTGTACTTAAGATACAATAAATATTTCTGTTCAATTTATATGTTCAATGTTTGTTATTTAATCTTTTATTAGTTTTTGATGTATTTATTTATGACTGATATTGTTGTTTATCCATGTTTGTTTTCAGTAAGGTTTGGTCTAAATTTGTGGCTTCCTTTTTTATCATGTTCAGTAACAACTGTGAACTTTCCAAAATCTGCAATAATATTGAAATTTGTATTATAAAGTTTACAAATTAATTATAATCACATATGTATACCTTGATATATGCTGTTTCTGTATCAGCAATAGTTCTGTCATATTCATTTCTAACAGCTATTCTTTTAGTTAGACTATCATTTAAGCCTGTTAATTTATATGACAATTTTTCTATTTCTCTTTGCAAATTATTTTTTTCTTCTTCTTGAGATTCAATTTGAGCTTGCAATTCCATACGTCTTAATTTCATTTCTTCCAGGCCTAAAAGAATAAAACTGGTAAGATAATACTATAAAATTAAATATACGAATTAATAACCTATAATTTCGTTAACACAATAGAACAATATGTATTTTTTATCAATTACATTATAAACAAATAATTATAAATTATAGGTTATACAAAAGTTATTTACACTTTACAAGTTCTTGATTGTATGCTTGCAAAGCAGCACCGTGTTGAGACATTTCAAACCCTCCATGCACAAACAATAAAATTAAAGTATTCTTGTAATAATAAAAAATATTCTTTTTCTACCAAAAAAGGATTCACTGGAAATTTAATTTAAATCATCGCAACCTCTACAACAGAACCTAAACAAACGGTTCAGTTTTGGCGCGGAATTTGGAAAAAAAATTTCTTTCGACGCATGCGCGCTTGTCATTACAAAATTATAATTCAAAAATTAACAAAGCAGTCACACTTTTTAATAACTACTACCATTCATACATAGACAATTAACAAATGGATGATATGATGCGTAGCTGTACATGTGACAATATAACGCACGGTGGTAAAGATGGTAATATAATGTACGGCGATATAACGCGTGGTAATATAACATAGAATAATAAAATAGTAAGATGAGTCAGATTTTGTGTAAATAGATAAACACTGTTTAACTTAAGTAGTAAGTTAAGCATTTATTAAATAAATAAAAATAAAATTAACATCATAATATTGTTAATAACGAACACCTGTATATAAAGCAATTTTCTAATGTATACTTATTTTTACAAACTGACAAATAATTGTTGACATTTAAAATATGACTTTTTTGTAACAACAAAATATTGCATCTCTACAAACATGTAGCTTGCTGCCTTGCCTTTTAAAGGCGTCACGAAACGTTTTCGATTAGCAAGGTGCAATAAATGCACCTTTCGCTCAGGATCTTTACGCCAACGTGAAAGCCTTCGAAACGCAGTTGTATTCTGCACGCATTCATCGATCGAATGCGAATAAGTCAGTATCTTATAAGTTGCTCTTAAAATCATTCTGCGTGTGTCTTTTCAATTAAAAAGCAAGAGTGTTTTATTAAATAGTATAACATACCAAATATTGCACGAATACATAATCAAGTGACAATTATGTTCCAGTATTATTTTGTGTTTAGTCGACGTTTTGTGACAAGAAAAAGACGTTTCGTACACACATACGAATTTACTAGTATATAAAATACGACGAATAAAATTTACTTTCAACAAGTTTCTTTAACATGAGTATTTAACGCAGGTATGATTGTCATATTTAATAGTGATACACGAGATTATGTTGTAATTTATGTATCGTCTTTTCGTTCAAATGTTTTAATTAAATACTGATTTTTTATTTTGATTGTTAATTAAGATAGATCATTGGAAAAAAATAAATTGAAAGCAGTTAACATTTGGTTGCAAATTGACACGATTTACGGCGCTTGCGTAGGTAAAACTTTCAACATAATGCTTTCGAGTTTTCGTAATACCAAAAATTTAATGTTTAATAAATAATAGACTTCAAAAGGATGAAAAATGAAAATGAAAAATTGTTAGAAATAAGAGTAACGAGAGAAAATAACTTGATCTTAATTTTTTGGATTATTGATTTGATAAAGTTTAGTTAAGTACGAATAGAAGTTTTTTTGCAAGTGGAATAAAAATTTGTTATGTAAAATGTTAGAAACATATGTTGGTAAAATCTAAGCAATCTACATATAACAAACAATAGATCGAAGATAATAGTTACATGTAGGATGATTTTGTTTTCATTTGAAGATGCATACGACCTTCGCAAATGACATCATGTCACCAAATTAGGATTTCTTTGCTGACACAAGCATATTGGCGGCTAGGCCGTACGACTGAAAGATTTTATGATAATTAAATGATTTCATTTACAGACAAGCCTACTTCTTCTTTATTGTTCTCATTTAATTTAAAAAAAGCACTTCATACATTTATTTTATAAATAGTAATTATGTATAATTAGAAAGTTACATTTATACTTTACATTAAACATTATTATTATTATTTAAAGTATATATTCTATCAATGATTAATTCTTGTTTAAGTTTTTTATTTAATTATTTCATGTAATCAATTTGTTCATTTATTTGTTTAAAATTTAATTTATTTATGTTTTAATTTTTAGTTCAGTTTCCTGTAACTAGTATGTATACAAATATGTACATAAATGTATAATATATGACATAGTTTGTTGAAAAATACTACTTTTGTAAACAGAATATATAAGTACTTGTTTTACAATGACAAAAACTTCAAGATACCCTGGATATCATAATAGTCAAGAATATTTAACAGATGGAAATGAAAGTCATTGTGCTCCATCAGATCGTACTATATCAGAATATATTGTATCCAATGATCATACTACAATGGTAATTTGCAAATATACATATGCATAATAATTGTAAATATATTTACTTATGTCCTAAGAACAAGTTTATATTTATAATGTTTAATTTTAAGGTGAAGCCAATGAAAAAGAATCATCCAGAAAAATATGAGAAAGAAGGAAGACAGTTGCAAAATGTACCCAATAGTAGAGGTTCAGTATTATCTGGATCTTCAAGACACAGTCTTCATCCCCTTAATAAAAGTACTTCGCATGGTAGTATATGTGACAATGGTTCAGACATATATGTTACAAGTGCTGCATATAGAACAACTTCAGATATAAGGTTGAAAATATAATAAAGTATAATGTTCTTAGTATATGTTGTATTATCTAAATTATAATTTATAAACATTATTTTACACTTATGATTATAGCCACATGTCTCCTCACAGTTTATCTCCAAGTTCAAGAATGGGTCATCGAGCACCTAGTCATTGTAGTTATGGCTCTGCAAAATCAGTGAAATCTCATATATCTAAAAAAAATGGTATAATCATAGAAACTATGTCAACACCCAATCCTTTTTGTCCAAACACAAAGGGTGTTTGTTGCCTCATGTTACTTATCAATCTGGGTTTGATTCTTGTTGCATTAGGTTTTGTTATAGTAATTCAATTTTTCCAGCCATTAATAGTTTGGTAAGTATACTCTTTCTAATTTTACCTTGTACTTTAAATTAAATTCAGGTATGTTTAATTAAAATTAATAATTTTTAGGATCTTGGGAATAGTATTTTTGGTATTTGGATTTTTGACTTTAGTAGGTAGTCTTATATATTGTGTACATGTATTTCGAAATGCAAAACACCCTCATGATATTAATCCAGAAGATCTTTACTGGACACGATATTGGCAAGGACATGTAGGGTCAACACCAGAAGTGTATTATAAAGCAGAAGATAAATATCATGATGATGGATACAGTGATCGTTTGAGCAAATATTCTAGCAAATATTATGACCGTCAAAAATATTAAATTTAATAACATGTATTTAATGCAATCAGGGTATTTAAATTATGTACATTCAACTGCTGTACAAATTATAATTTCAAAGTAAAATGATATATACTATGCATATTAATGTTACTAACATAACTATATAGCTTATAAAAATATATTTTATGTAAAATTGTAATTGTTATTTATTTAGTATATTTACAATAAACATTATTTGTATACTATTTTTCTACTTTTAACACAGTTGTATTTTTGGTTTGTATAATATCAAAAATAAAACAGTTATTGAATAAATACAAGTTGTTTAAAGTTTATTTATAAGAATTATATACAATATGTAATATATGACTGCGCAATATTTCTGGTATCATTTTCGTGTACCAACTGTACAATCAAATAATTTTTCATTTATGAATTTTCCCTCAGCATCTACTAAATAATAAAATGATTTTCCTTGAACTTTTAGTGGTAAGTAATCCCTCATTCTGTTCCGTGAACAAATAGCTGTTACCTTCAAATAGATAATGAAAAGTTAGGTACAATATGTTAGGTACAATAAATTATGAAAGCAATATAAAATCAATAATATATTATTATTGTTGATATTATTACTGGTAGTAATACACTTACTTTATTAACAGGGACTGTGAGAACATCTTGACGTTTAAATAAATGATGAGTGACTAAAGACACAGATGTACCACCAGGGTGTAAAATAATGAATTTTACAAATTTCTTATTTGCCATATACAATAAGAAAAAAGCAGAAGGTCCTAAATATCAGAATATAAAAATGACACTAGAATACTTGCAACATAATGGCATAGTTTGTAAATAACTTACCGACTATTATTGCATATACAAAATACAATAAATTTGTTCCATTTAGTTTCAGATACTCAGCCCAAGATACATTTTTTCTCCACGTTAATATAAATTTTGGATCAAATGTATAATATGACAATACTGAAGAAAAAAAGATCCATATGAAGCAGAAAGCTCTAAAGGTACGGAAGTATCGAGGGTTTTCATACTTATATAACAGTACATTATTTTTTATATTTACATTCACATGAAAACTGTCCGCTTTTGTTTTTTGTCCATACTCTCTATGTAAGAATGAAGAAATGTAAATACTATAGTGATTAAAGTAAAATATTTTTCAAAATAATAACATATCTAACAAGATTTTTATTTTAATCATAATGTATTACATAATATATATTTTTCAAGAAATACTTTTTAATAAACTTTAAGTATTAGATTATTACCTTACATTGTTTATTCTGAATGGGTACCGACATGAAAAATTAAATGGTTTAGAATCTTTTTGTCTAACATTCTTAGTGAATGATCTGTAAAAAGTTTGTAATTTGATATAATTTGTTGCATTTCTACAATGTAAAAAGCTAAGCATTTTTATAATGTAATATAATGTAGATCTTTGAAATGTACTTTTATCTTCAGTTCAAGTTTACAGCATTTCTATCATACATTTTAATTAAGTTTAAGAATGAAACAAGGATAATATTTTTAATTTAATGAATAAAACAAAGCTTATATTTTAGTATTTGCAGTGACTACTATATCTGCAGTTAATGGTGCTTGAAAATTAGGTTAGGAACAACACCATACAAAATAACTGTGAAGTAGGGGTAGGAACGATCAACGATATATCGATATTTATATTAAATTTTGTGGAAAATTTATAACAACCTATTTATTTATATGTTTTTTCTTGGAATTGTTTAAAATCTGATATTAAATAATAAGTACTCATATTTACTATTTTAAAATATATTTCAATGGACCGAAGATGACCGATCATACAAATGACAGTTCTCTTTATCACAGCTTGTCAAAAAATCATTGACTGTTTTCGTTGTTTATACAATGTTAAGGAACTACCAGACGCTTTTGCTAAAATAAATAATTTACAAAAATGGGCGACTTTTTGGCAGCTAATAATATTTGTGGCCAAAATTTATTGCGTTTGGTATCCCGTGGAAATGCTATTATAGCAGAACTGATGAGGCTAAAGGATTATGTACCATCAATATTTAGGTTATTTTTTTTCTTACAAAACATTATAAATTAATAAAACATTGTTCATGAAAGCATTACAATGTTTTTAATTTCTGTAATTGCAATTTAATTTAGTAATTTTTAAATACATCTATACAAATTTTCATTTATTTTGCAGTCTAGATTCAAAGCAAATGGTTCAGAAGTATGGATCAATTATAATTGATTTTGCATACTTTAAATCAGCAAGCACTTATGAACAAAAAATAGAAAATGATCCAGTAAGTATCTTTAATTTAAAATATTTTCTGTTCCTTCACAAAGAATTATTTTTATAGGTTCTTCAAGAGACAGATGAAGAACTTCGAAATAATTTTTCTGATATAATTTCAAGATTTTATTTGGCTTTTGAAAGCATACATAAATATGTTACGGACCTAAATTTTTATATAGATGAATTAGGAGATGGAATATATATTCATCAATCTATAGATACTATTATGCTCAATGAAGAAGGACGACAGTTAATGGTATTGTCATTGTAAATCAAGTCTTTCCTTATAAGTAACAAAGTAACAAAATTTATGTTTGCAGTGTGAAGCTGTATATTTATATGGAGTAATGTTACTCTTGGTAGATTATCATTTTGAAGGATGTGTAAGGGAAAGATTGCTTGTATCTTATTATCGTTATAATGCTCAACATTCCTCCTCTACAAGAGTAGATGACATATGTATGCTATTACGCTCAACAGGATTTTCTAAAACCTCCAATAAACGACCTGCAAATTATCCTGAAGAATATTTTAAGTAAGCTGCTTTAAAAATGTGTAATTATATAATGTTCCATAATTATACAAAATTTAATTTGTTTTATATTATAGGAGAGTACCATTAAATGATTCCTTGATAGAACATCTTATAGGACGTTTACGTTCTGACGAAATATATAATCAAAGTCTTGCTTTTCCACATCCAGAACATCGTAGTACTGCTCTGTCCAATCAAGCATCAATGTTAGTTATAATTTTATCATTTAAGCCAACTGTGTTGCATACTCAAACAGCCATGATGAGAGAAATAGTAGATAGATTTTTTCCTGATAATTGGGTAATTAGCATTTATATGGGAATGGTAATAAATTTATGTGATTGGTGGTTACCATATAAAGCAGTAAGAACAGCTCTTAATAATACTCTTGAATCATCAAATGTAAAAGCTGTTGCACAAAAATATGGTCAGAAAATGAAGGTGGTCCTATTTTCTATTTAAAAAATATTATATTTAAAGCTTCTAGACTATTAAATTTTGTGCATATACATTGTCTATTTTATTTTATTTTAGAAATTATTATCCGAAACGGAAGAAGTACAGTTAGCTGTTACTCTAGATGAAAGTGCACTTGGATCATTGGTCAAATTAGTAAGAGAATGTAATGTAACATTACATTGGATACTTCTACATACAGCTACTTCAACCATTTCAATAGAAGATTCAAAACGTTCGCGTATTCTCAGGCAATTAGTAGTGACTGAAAGCAAATATAATACATCCGATTGTCTGCAGTTGTTGCTAAGTACTGCTCAAATCGAGCAAGATGTTAAACAATTGTACAAAGATGTATGATTAGTAATATTTCTTACTTTGTTAGCTACATGCGAAAAGATATTTTCATTAAATTTATTTTGAATTGTTAGTTATTACTAGGTAAAGAAACTAAATGGCTTAGAGATAAAGGAATATGCGTTGAACGTATAACAGATCTTGCTCAAATATTTGGTGGCAACAAATCACTTGATGGTATTGAAAGAAATCAGAATCTATATGTTTGGTTTATGGAAATAAGTAAACACATTGATTCATTGCAACAAGAGGATGGAAGAAAAATAGTACAGTTGTTACAAGCATTAGAAGAAGTGCAAGGTAATAGTCCATTCATGAACTTTCATAGGTACCTTTGTACATCTTTGTCACTGAAATTATGATACTTTCAGAATTTCATCAGTTGGAAAATAATTTACATATATCACAATATTTAGCTGATACGCGTGAAATATTGCATAATATGTTACGCACAGGAAGTATAACAGAAGACACTATGATAAGTTTAAATATAGTGACAGATTGTTGTTACGCATGGAACATAGTGGAGTCGTTTATTGATACAATGCAAGCTAGCATAAAAGAAAGTCCGCCTACTGTAATAAAATTAAAAGCCTTATTTTTAAAAGTAAGCTGTAATTTTTAATTGAACGTTTTACTTTATACTTAGTATTTCATTTATCAGATACATTTGTACTTACATTTTGTTCATTTCTAGATGGCTTCAGCTTTAGAGACTCCTTTATTAAGAGTAAATCAAGCACGCAGTGCAGATTTATCGTCGGTCTCTCAATATTACAGTAGAGAACTAGAAAAGTATGCGAGGCGTGTTTTACAAATAATACCTGAAACTGTGTTTGGTTTGCTTGCTCAGATAGTACACCTTGAAACTAATGCTTTTAAAGAAATTCCTACTAAATTACCAAAAGATAAATTGAAAGACTATGCACAACTAGATGATAGACTAAAAGTATGTTATAGTTTCCATTTTCTTTTAAAGATACAAGTTGCAAGTTGCAGTTGATCGCTAATAAAAACAATATTTTATTATAGATGGCTAAATTAACGTACGCTGTATCAGTGTTTACAAAAGGAGTATTATCTTTAAGAAGTGTTCCATTAGGAGTATTGAGAGTTGATTCTCATCGTTTATTGGAAGATGGAATACGTCAGGAACTTGTAAAGAAAGTTACACTAGCTTTAGATAATGGTCTTGTTTTTGAACCAAAATCAAAAGTAAGTTTAATGTATTTCATTAAGAATTACTGCTTACATTAACGATGTATTATTTTAGATGTCATTGTTACAAAAACTTCATAATTTAGCTACAATTATGGATGGTTACCGTAAATCATTTCAATATATTCAGGATTATATTAATATTAACAGTTTAAAAATATGGCACGAAGAAGTAAGCAAATCTATATGTAATGTGACAAACATTCAGTTTAAAACTTGTAATTAACAGTGATGTAACATATAACAAACTACATGATAATTTCTGCTTCTTCAATTATAGATAACATATATCATAAATAATGCAGTTGAAGAGGAATGTACAGATTCTTCTTGGACTTCACAAAGATCATGGAGATATTTTCAAGATGAAAAGCATACTTCTGTGTTAGATAGCAACTCTGTAACTTTTATTGGTAGACTTGCCCGTGAATTAATTCGTATAACTGATCCCAGGTAAAAATTGACATTTTGACAAAATGTCTTATATATTAATTTAAATAATATGTACTGTATTATATCATTATATTATAGAACAACTGTTTATATTGAACATTCCCTTGCCTGGTATGATCTTAAAACGCAAGCAGAAGTATTGAATTATAAAATCTTTTCAAGAACATTAGAAGCAATCGGCACACCAGGATTAACAGGACTTAATAAGCTTATTTCGTATTATATTATTACTGAACTGAATAACATGGTTCGTTATATAGAAAAAAATATACGTAATAAAACATGGACATCCACGCTCGATCATTTTGAAACAATGTTGAGTTCTATAAATAATCTTAAAGGTATTGTTGTTTTATGATGCATCATATATTTGTAATAAAGATAAGGCAATGAAATTTATTTTTTTTTCATATTCAGGTAATGCGTCAAAATTTCACAGTTCTGTTACTACATATAGTAATAAATTTTGTCCACAAGTACTTGAATGGGTATTAAAAATTGGTCATTACCAGCTACTTAAGAAAAAGATAGCATATGAATTAAATACTGCTTGCAAATTCGAAGCAAAACACATGGAAGCTGCACTTCAAACATTAAATACGTATGCTCAAATAATACTTCTAAAAATCTGCCATTATATAAACATTTTCTTACCGTTCAATAAATTACAGAGCTGTTTTATTTGAAATTCATAAACAAGATAATAATGAACAGAATGTGGTAGAACAAAATGAATTATTACGCGAACTTAATGTGCGATTGGAATGGGCTGGTATAGGTAATCTCCATAATAACGTATACATGAAGTGCCTGAATATACAAAATATTGCGCTCATTATGTTTCTGCTTACCGCGTCACAATTATCGAGATTACATTACTGTAAAAATACAGGTAAAAAAATGTATATCATTGTACAATTATTAATTGTAACACATTTATATTAACAATAGCATTTATTATAGGAAGTTTACTAAGTAAGAAATCTCAAGACTCTCTCGATGTCGTGGTGTTTGTAATTGGCATACAAACTATATTACGTCAGTGTACTTTCGCAGAGATGACACGCTATGTTAACTATCTTTGTATCTATGTTCTTTCTTGTGTCGTTTCAGATAGGTATATAAATATTTCATAGCGTTCTATTTTCAACAGGATATAGTTAATATTAATATCAATATTTCTACTTACAGTACAAAACCAGGAAGTGATGGAGAATCCGAAGGAGCTAACACTTTACATATTTTAGAGTTATTTATAAAATATTCTGGTATACCAAGATCAGTCATCCTTAAAGAAATTCCAACGATTATTATCGATTATTTCCAAATAAAATTAACTAAATAATTATAAGTTTCAAGTTCAATATAATTCCTATAAATACAACTGATTTTTATTACATTCAATTATAAAATAATATGTTTTCTATTTTGTATATATATTCGCATGTAAATTTGTATTTTGTACGTACTTGTATTATAATAAAATTATTGTATCAGTTATTGTTAAATGAAAAAATAAAATTCTATTATTATTAAAGAATTTAATGCTGCATTATTTATTTCCAAAATGTTTTTATTTATTCGATATTGCATTCTTTTAATACATTTTTTATTAATTAAAAATTATTGCCAATATTCTTTTACTGTTATGAGTAATTCGAAGTATGTGTTAATTTTAAATAGACACGTAATTTTCGTGTTAAAGTCATATGTAAAAGTACTGTTCTGAGAATACGGGTTCTTACTGTCCACATCTGCAGTGGAAATTTGTATACGCATTGGCGGCTAAGCGTTCTATTCACCGCAAACGGCGGCATTGCGGTGTCGCTCGCCGCTGACTAATATATCTTATTTAATTTAAATAAAAGATGATACCTTTTAATAAGCATAAAACATTACGTTCACATTACTTTAAAATATACATTAAATTTTATTACATTTTATATTTCATTAAATATGTACTACATGCATTGTTTTACTAGACAAACATTCTTCATTATACATATGTATAAATGCAGCTATAAAAGAGTAAATGCATTACAATAGATGTAGTAGCCACGTTTAGCATTTTTATAAAAGAACAAAATTTTATTTATATCGATTGCATTGAATGTTATGTTAAATTTATAAATAATAATAAGAGATTGTCATCGATAAATAAATCGGCGGCTAGAACGCTGTTGACGCCGACGACGGCGGCTAGGACGGCGGCCACGACGGCGGCCACAACGGCGGCTACGACGGCGATGCCGGCGATTTAGTACAAAAGAGGCTGCGATAAACTCCCGGTGGAGTCTTCCTTGTTCACGCGTGCATGTAACATAACATTTCGTTCCTACTTTATAAAGAACTTTAAATAACGTCGTGATGATAAAATGTGCATTTGAAAGTGTATATAATAATAATTTAACAATGTTTAAAAGTATAACAATTTTTTATACATTGCACCGATCATCGTTAATCAGGTCGTAAATTACATTTTTCATTTTAACTAATATTAATAATGTTGCGTTTACAATTAATACGTCGTCGTGGTATGTATAAATCTTAAATAAAATTTTTGTTGGGTAACAAAGAACTATTTTGCGATCGTGTATGCTTTCTTAAGAAGTTCATCATACTATTAAAAAATAGAGACGAAATTATATGAATATTACTATTCTTTAATCCTTCAAAAATAGTATATTTTATTATTTTGTCTCTATGAAATTCAGTTTTATAAAAATAAAGAGGAACAAATTAATAGGAGTTACGTATATAACTATGAAAATAATTTGTATTAAAAATACGTGTATAAACATTTTCCGAATAGTTCATTCACGATTTTATTAATTTGTTCTTTTTATGTAAGACTTATATATAAATCGTGATTGAATGTGTTTGTATGAAATGTAGCAATTTCTCAAATATAATTGAACATATGTTTTACTGACATTAGCAAATCATGCGAGCTAGCATTATTGTGGTTTTGGCGTTTGCCACTGGAATTGTCGTGGTGTCATCGAAAAATCACAATTATTCTCATTTCGTAAAACATCATGCAAGACCACGGGTAATTCGAGGCTTCAAACCGGAATACATGTCCACGGCATACGGTTTCGGAAAAAGACAAAGTATTGTTGACGTTCCAAAGTTTAACAAACGCGAACGACTTTTATCCATGCTTTTACAGTATTTTCCACAAGGGTATGTATCTCTGTAATTAAAAATAAAAAACTTCTCATTTCGTGGAAAGATTACGTGAAATTATATAACCAATGTAAAATATGTACTTTCATTTCAGAATACCTGCAGAACGATTACTTCAGCAAATGAAAACAAATCCAGCTTTTAATACAAAATTAACGCAATTATCGATGGACGAACGTGGAGATCTGATGTCAATGATGGATCACTCTAATCCAAAAGAACTAACCTGGCTATTTTAGATCTTTTATTGTACGATCAACTGATGTGCGCAGTTTCTAGCTATACATTTTAGTTTAAATAAATCTATATTATTAAACAAAAATTGTTTAACTGCTAACATACATTTATTTGTTTCTTCAAAACGAAGAAAAAATTCAAATATAACCGTTTGATTTTTTAAAATAGGTTCATACGGTTCCTTCCGCTTGCTGTAAAGTTTGAAATATAAAATTTGAAAGCTGAATTATGATTGGTTTAGTATCTATCGTAATTTATACGTTAATCATACCAAACCGTATAAGTCAAAATATATTTACCGTTAAACGTTATGGACATGCATATTAATAAGTGAAAAAAATAACAGAATCATTTAATTTTATAATTTACCAGGTTATAAAATCTTTTGTATTCTTGTTTAGCCACGCATGCGCATTGGCACCAGTGATGAGATATGGGTCGGGTCTTTTCGCGCATGCGCGAGAAATGCAAGAGCGTACGCAGCGTATGTATTTAGTGGCGCCACTAGATGGCTTTATTATATATTTTGCTTACAGTTATTTTAGTACCTTTCCTTTCCATCTGCTCCTCAAATATGAAAGTATGTATATAATGTAATCATATCCAACCTATACATTCATATTTCACAACCAAATTATAAAAATTTTTGAAAAATAATGAGGGGTGATTGAGATACCCTATTTTATTGAAACTTATACTTCACTGAGACTAAAATTGCCGCGCATGCGCGAAAAAACCCAGCCCATATCTCATCACTGATTGGCACACTGATTAGTGTTTGCGCGCGATTTTACAAAACTCTTTACGGAGGAAAATGTAGACGTGCATCATGACGCACGCAACGTTGATTATATTTATCAGTATGTGTATTTACACAAGAATACAATAGGGCCCAATAGGGCCCTATATTCTCTTTGTATTATTATATTACATTTTCCGCTTGAGTTCCCACTGTTGATTTTCCCATTTCTATGGTTTACACGCCGCTAGGTGGCGAGAAACTATTTTTTTTTCATTAAACACACGAAATTCTTCGCAAAATATGAGAATCAAAATCTGAAACGTTACACCAGGAGAGTACATATAACATGCGAGGAGGTGACACAACATGCCACTTCTGAGAATTTTTATGACGTTAAATTCTAAATATTACCGAAATAAATTTACAAGGTTGAAATCTTTGGATCCGAAAATTATAATGGACGAAAAGATGACACCATTTCCCATTTCTACTAATTTTTAGAAATCCTATTCCACAAATTTCTGCGTTTCAGGTAAGATTTGATTCCCAAATCCATTATTGTTATTTAGTATTTTCTGACCTAATCTAACATGACTGATGGAATATGGAAGATTATTATATTTAAAATAAAACAAAACAGAAAAACGTTTTAAATACAATAAGCCTAAATGAATTTATTATTTAAGAAAAACGACCATAAAGTTTAATGAAGTTTAATGAACTTCTTTAAAATAAGTTCTTTAAAGTGAGTGTTAAAGAAGTTCTTCATTAAAGTTCATTTAGCTTCACAGTTGCATTTCCAAAATAGTAAATTCATTTAGTCTTTCAAACGTTATTGTGTTTTCTGGTATTTTAAATTAAATAATGTTCAATATTCCATCAGTCAGGTTAGGTCATATTATGTTAGGTCAGGGCTTAGAGTTACGTCATATTAGGTTAGGTCAGGGCCTAGGGTTAAGTTACATTAGGTTGGGTCAGGGCCCAGGGTAAGGTCGGATTATGTTAGGTCAGGGCCTAAGGTCAGGTTTGGGGACCTAACACACATTATTCCCCAATTACTGGACAGTAATTACTCTATTATAAGAGTAATTATCCTTATTACTCTTTTTATTTTCAGTAGAACATATCATTACTCATACTACTATTGTTATTATGGTTAGAGCTATTATTATTATCCGTATTACTCGTACTATTAAGAATATAATATATATTATTATCCATATTACGACTATTATTATTACTGAAACTGTAATTATACTTACTACTCTTATTATTATCAATATTATTACGCATATTACGACTACTATCATCGCTGGGACTGTAATTATCCTTACTACTCTTATTATTATCAATATTATCACGCATATTACGACTACTATTATCGCTGGAACTGTAATTATCCTTACTACTCTTATTATTATCAATATTATTACGCATATTACGACTACTATCATCGCTGGGACTGTAATTATCCTTACTACTCTTATTATTATCAATATTATTACGCATATTATGACTACTATCATCGCTGGAACTATAATTATCCTTACTACTCTTATTATTATCAACATTATTACGCATATTACTACTTTTATCATCATTATCCTTATTATTCCTATTATTATCAATATTATTACGCATATTACGACTATTATCATCACTGGAACTATAATTATCCTTACTACTCTTATTATTATCAATATTATTACGCATATTATGACTACTATCATCGCTGGAACTGTAATTATCCTTACTACTCTTATTATTATCAATATTATTACGCATATTACGACTATTATCATCGCTGGAACTATAATTATCCTTACTACTCTTATTATTATCAATATTATTACGCATATTACTACTTTCCATATCATTATCCTTATTATTCCTATTATTATCAATATTATTGCGCATATTACTACTTTTATTATCATTATCCTTATTATTCCTATTATTATCAATGTTATTGCGCATATTACTACTTTTATTATCATTATCATTATTATTCTTATTATTATCAATATCAGTACGCATATTACTACTGTTATCACCATGATCCTTGTTATTCTTATTATTATCAATATTATTACGCATATTACGACTATTATCATCGCTGGAACTATAATTATCTTTACTACTCATATTAATATCAATATAACCTATATTATTACCCATATAACTATTGTTATAATAGTTAGAACTATTATTATCATCCTAATCGCTCGTATTATTATCAATTTAACCTATATTACTACCAATATTGCTACTTCAATTGTCGATATAACTATTATTAGTAGTAATAATCTATTTTTAATATAAATAATCCTTATTACTCGTATTACAATGGGTGGAACTATAATTATTATTATAACTACTGTTAGTGCTATCAGCCAGGGCCCAAGGTTAAGTTATATTGGGTTAGGTTAGGGCCTAAGATTAGGTTATATTAGGCTAGGTCTCGCCCTAAGGTTAGGGCAGAATAGGTTAGGTCTAAGCCAAAGGTTAGGTTATATTAGGTTAGGTCTGGCCCTAAGGTTAGGTTATATTAGGTTAGGTCTGGCCCTAAGGTTAGGTTATATTAGGTTAGGTCTGGCCCTAAGGTTAGGTTATATTAGGTTAGGTCTGGGCCAAAGGTTAGGTTATATTAGGTTAGGTCTGGGCCAAAGGTTAGGTTATATTAGGTTAGGTCTGGCCCTAAGGTTAGGTTATATTAGGTTAGGTCTGGCCCTAAGGTTAGGTTATATTAGGTTAGGTCTGGGCCAAAGGTTAGGTTATATTAGGTTAGGTCTGGCCCTAAGGTTAGGTTATATTAGGTTAGGTCTGGCCCTAAGGTTAGGTTATATTAGGTTGGGTCTGGGCCAAAGGTTAGGTTATATTAGGTTAGGTCTGGCCCTAAGGTTCGGTTATATTAGGTTAGGTCTGGCCAAAGGTTAGGTTATATTAGGTTAGGTCTGGCCCTAAGGTTAGGTTATATCAGGTTAGGTCTGGGCCAAAGGTTAGGTTATATTAGGTTAGGTCTGGGCCAAAGGTTAGGTTATATTAGGTTAGGTCTGGCCCTAAGGTTAGGTTATATTAGGTTAGGTCTGACCCTAAGGTTAGGTTATATTAGGTTAGGTCTGGCCCTAAGGTTAGGTTATATTAGGTTAGGTCTGGCCCTAAGGTTAGGTTATATTAGGTTAGGTCTGGCCCTAAGGTTAGGTTATATTAGGTTAGGTCTGGCCCTAAGGTTAGGTTATATTAGGTTAGGTCTGGCCCTAAGGTTAGGTTATATTAGGTTAGGTCTGGGCCAAAGGTTAGGTTATATTAGGTTAGGTCTGGGCCAAAGGTTAGGTTATATTAGGTTAGGTCTGGCCCTAAGGTTAGGTTATATTACGTTAGGTCTGGCCCTAAGGTTAGGTTATATTAGGTTAGGTCTGGGCCAAAGGTTAGGTTATATTAGGTTAGGGCTGGCCCTAAGGTTAGGTTACATTAGGTTAGGTCTGGGCCAAAGGTTAGGTTATATTAGGTTAGGTCTGGGCCTAAGGTTAGGTTATATTAGGTTAGGTCTGGTCCTAAGGTTAGGTCAGAATAGGTTAGGTCTGGCCCTAAGGTTAGGTTATATTAGGTTAGGTCTGAGCCAATGGTTAGGTTATATTAGGTTAGGTCTGGGCCAAAGGTTAGGTTATATTAGGTTAGGTCTGGCCCTAAGGTTAGGTTATATTAGGTTAGGTCTGGCCCTAAGGTTAGGTTATATTAGGTTAGGTCTGGGCCAAAGGTTAGGTTATATTACGTTAGGTCCGGGTCAAAGGTTAGGTTATATTAGGTTAGGTCTGGGCCAAAGGTTAGGTTATATTAGGTTAGGTCCGGTCCTAAGGTTAGGACAGAATAGGTTAGGTCTGGCCCTAAGGTTAGGTTACATTAGGTTAGGTCTGAGCCAATGGTTAGGTTATATTAGGTTAGGTCTGGGCCAAAGGTTAGGTTATATTAGGTTAGGTCTGGCCCTAAGGTTAGGTTATATTAGGTTAGGTCTGGTCCTAAGGTTAGGTTATACTAGGTTAGGTCTGGGCCAAAGGTTAGGTTATATTAGGTTAGGTCCGGCCCTAAGGTTAGGTTATATTAGGTTAGGTCTGGGCCAAAGGTTAGGTTATATTAGGTTAGGTCTGGCCCTAAGGTTAGGTTATATTACGTTAGGTCTGGCCCTAAGGTTAGGTTATATTAGGTTAGGTCTGGGCCAAAGGTTAGGTCAGATGAGGTTAGGTCAGGGTAGGTTAGGTACCCAGACCTAACCTATTCTGACCTAACCCTAGGCCCCCACCTAACCTAATATAACCTAACCTTGTGCCCAGACCTAACCTATTCTGACCTAACTCTAGGCCCAGATCTAACCTAATATAACCTAACCTTGTGCCCAGACCTAACCTACTATATCCTAACCGTGAGTCCAGACCTAACTTAATAAAACCTAACCTCAGACCCAGACCTAACCTAATAAAACTAGCCTTAGGCCCTGACTGATAGTAATAACAGTAGTAAGAATATTAATTATACATAGTTCCAACGATAATAGTATTAGTAGTATGGGGAATAATATATGTCATATTGATAATAATGATAGCGATAATGATAATAATAATAGTTCTGACTATTATAACAATAGTTATGTGGTTAATAATATAGGGTTTATTGATAATAATAAGATTAAGAAGTATGATTTATATTAGAAATGCATTACTACTCTTAATAATAGTTAAAGCGATAATAGAAGTAGCAATATGGGTAGTGATATAGGTTAAATTTATAATAATATGAGCGATAGGGATTATAATTATAGTGAGAAGATAATAATTATAATAATGTGGTTAATATATAGGTTATATTGATAATAATAAGAGTAATAAGGATTATTTATATTAAAAATCGGTTATTACTATTAATAATAGTTATAACGATAATAATAATAGTTCTAACTATTATAACAATAATTATATGGTTAATAATATAGGTTATATTGATATTAATAAGAGTAGTCAAGATAATTACAGTTCCAGCGATGACAATAGTCGTATTATTTGTAATAATATTGATAATAATAAGAATAATAAGGATGATGGTGATAAAAGTAGTGATATGCGTAATAATATTGATAATAATAAGAATAATAGGGATAATGATAATAAAAGTAGTAATATGCGTAATAATGTTGATAATAATAAGAGTAGGAAGGATAGTTACAGTTTCAGCGATGATAGTAGTCGTAATATGCGTAATAATACTGATAATAATAAGAGTAGTAAGGATAAATACGGTTCCAGCGATGAAAATAGTCGTAATATGCGTAATAGTATTGATAATAAAATGAGTAGTAAGGATAATTACAGTTCCAGCGATGATAGTAGTCATAATATGCGTAATAATATTGATAATAATAAGAGTAGTAAGGATAATTACAGTTCCAGCGATGATAGTAGTCGTAATATGCGTAATAGTATTGATAATAAAATGAGTAGTAAGGATAATTACAGTTCCAGCGATGATAGTAGTCATAATATGCGTAATAATATTGATAATAATAAGAGTAGTAAGGATAATTAGAGTTCCAGCGATGATAGTAGTCGTAATATGCGTAATAATATTGATAATAATAAGAGTAGTAAGGATAATTACGGTTCCAGCGATGAAAATAGTCGTAATATGCGTAATAATATTGATAATAATAAGAATAATAGGGATAATAATGATAAAAGCAGTAACATGCGGAATAATACTGATAATAATAAGAATAATAAGGATAATGATAATAAAAGTAGTAATACGGGTAATAATATTGATAATAATAAGAGTAGTAAGGATAATTAATGTTTCAGCGATGATAGTAGTCGTAATATGCGTAATAATATTGATAATAATAAGAATAATAAGGATAATGATAATAAAAGTTGTAATATGCGTAATAAAATTGATAATAATAAGAGTAGTAAGGATAATAATTACAGTTCCACGATAATAGTGATAGTAACATGGGGAATGATACATGTTAGTTTCCCAGACCTAACCTGATACAACCTAACCTTAGTCACTGACCTAACATGATCCGAACTAACCTTAGATCCTGACCTAACCGAATACAGCCTAACCGTAGGCCTGACCTACCCTAATATAACCTAACCGTATGCTTGACCTAATCTAATATAACCTACCGTAGGCCTGGCCTTATATAATCCGAACTAACCTTAGGCCTTGACCTAACATAATATAACCTAACTGTAAGCCCGACCTAACCTATTCCGACCAAACCTTAGGCCTTGACTTATCATAATATAACCTAACGTAATCCGACCTAACCTTGGACCCTGACCTAACCGTATATAACCTAACCGTAAGCCTGACCTAACCTGTTGATTGTCTGTTATGTTTAAGAATGTAGTGGAAAGGATTGTAAATAAGTACATGATTTCTTTTGTTTATTTATTGTAACTTCATAAATACATACAATTTGCAAATATATTTTGTACAATTTTTAATTTATGTAACTCTTCATTGGCTTAATTTTTTGTCGAAGATTGAGGCAGATTGTGTGTATATTCAATTTTGGAACTGAAAAATAAAAGCATTTATAATAACGTATTTATTGTTGTTGCACGATTTGATATTTTTACGTGAAAGTTAGAACATTGGTAAACAGAAAATGTTAATTATAAAAATAATAAATTGAATAACTATTTATAATGTACAATTGTTGTGACTAAATATACAGTAATAATAAAAAATAGGACTTACGTTGAATAAATGGAACGCAGAGATCCTTCCTCCACTTTAATGCTGTAAAGACTAGCTCATCGGTCTGATAGCATGGCAGATTTACACCGAAAACTTCAAGCTCACCAACTATGTAGCTCTGAAAGCACAAATTATTACCCGAAGATGGCGCTTCACAAGCTTTTCTCTGTATTGCCCAATCGGACTTGTGCTATCCTATATATGAACACAAAAGATATGCATAGGTTGGAAACTTGCTATCTATGTTAAAAATAATCAATGGTTTAGAGCAAAGGATTTTCGGTTCCCATTCTCCATAACTTTTTCGTTTGTTCATTGTCCACTTTACTACTAATTCTGCAGTAGTAAATTGGAAGTTATTAACGTTTGATTTTGGGATAGAGTTAGTGTTAAAAACGATAAAACTGGCACGGAAGCGAAAAGTCTAAACGATAATAACTGGGTGACGCCGGCCGCCTTAAGCCTCGGAGTCTTAAAATCTCCAAAGGCCTACGGCATACGCGCGACCAAGGTAAGAATCTCACGACACGTTCTAGACAAAATTATGAAGATACATATATTTTTGATGAACAATACATGAAATTTCGTAACATCTTTCGTTGAGAATTTCACAGATTAATTTACAGTAAGATTTAAAATCATTTACACCCTTAACCTCAATATATCCATGAAAATATTTCAGTGGTCATAGTATAATAACTTATGGGGATTAACATAGAATTACAACCACTTTTTAAAGACGACTAAAAATTTGGTTTGTTTGGAAACATGTTATTCTTTATTTTTTATATTATTTTAGATTTTGTAATGTTCACGTTCAAACCTGTATTTGTCTTTATGTGTGATATTATTTAAATGCGATATTTATGAAATTTTATCGCGAATTTTGATTATTTGTATTTTGCAAAACAGTGTAGAAAAACTTAATCAATTTCGATTTAAAAATTATTTCAGATATACCACATTTGTATAATATTATATGTTTTAATAGTGAAAATGTTAAGTTATAATAGATTTTTTTTTATATTTCAATGTAGCAATGTAATTTGATGATGTAAGATGCTATGATAGATATTTTTTAATTTTTTCTATTTCATATAATATATTCAATTAAATATTTAATTAAATATATTTTAAATATTCTTTTAAAAATAAATATACTTTTACAAGTATAAATTAATTATTATATTTATGCAATATTATATGCATTTTGCAAATAATGTACATCAACAATTAGATTGAGCATGTAACATTATTTCCAATAATTGCATTAATTTGTGTTGTATCTTTGCTTAATACCAAGTTGTAAAAATCATTTTTTTATCGTAAAATTTTTGAACATAAAACATAAAACAGATCTATTCTTAAAATCTAATAATTA
Organism: Megachile rotundata; assembly: GCF_050947335.1. NCBI lineage: Eukaryota > Metazoa > Arthropoda > Insecta > Hymenoptera > Megachilidae > Megachile > Megachile rotundata. Next base: position 19,033,048 of record NC_134984.1, on the reverse strand, counting down.
TTTTGTATGTTGTGCTTTCAGTGTCTGTTACTATCATTAAATGAGTAAATATTTAATTCCTCATTATTAATCATTCACTTATTATTTATACATTTGTTTTTTATATGATTTGTTTATGATAATACTGTGTTCATTGATTTTGATCTTGAAATTTTATTCATACACAATGATAAAAAAGATTTAGTTTTTTTTTCCCTATACATCCCTCTTTTTCCTATGTTCTTTCTTTCTCCATATGCCCAAAAGACATTCTTACAGGTTAAAAGTCCGTTCGTTATAGTTTCTAGTGCAGTACAAAACAGTTTGCGGTTTACCGGTATTTCTTAGTTTGTGTTGTGTTCGAGTTGAAAGTTTAAAATGTAAACTAAAAAGTTCCGGGCAAGAAATCCTGAAAAATAACAGTATGTATTGTAAATGTGAAAAAAAGTTCAGTTTAACTATAAAGTACAAAAGTTATTAGTAAAAAAGTTATCAACGTGATATAAAAAGTATGTTCGACACGGTATGGATTGCTTGCATTGTGCCTTCAAGAGCAAGTACTGCACAGGCTCTTATTGATACAGGTAAGCCCTGCGATGCTACTGATGCAGATTTTTCAGTGCTACATTCGGTCGGCACGGCTAAAAAATTCACTTCTCAAGTAAGAGGAATTAACGATTTGTTTGAGTGGTGGTCCCATTTTTTGTCAAATTATAGTTGTACATGTTGTAACAAAAATTACTTGTTTACAGGCTAGAATAATTCACCATGTCAGACTCTGGTTCAGAAAGTTCCTCTTCGGAGGGTTATGATGGAAGGAGAAATCGAGTTACATCTGCTGACAATGTGGCATCACCAAACTTCTCACACCATTCATCTGTGTCGGGGCATAAATCTAGGGGAAGTTCTATTTCTTCAAGAGGAAAATCACCTACATCTATTATATCCGAAAGGGATTCAAAGTCTCCAAGATATATACCAATATCCCCAAAATCTCAAAGGTCTGGACTAGCATCTCCCAGTGAAGTGGGTTCTCCAAGATCAACTCGGAGTTTATCAAAATCACCACCTATGTCACCAAAATCATATCACTCAGAAAACAATTCTTTGGATTCACCTAGAAGTGATCGTAGTTTATCTCGCTCTCCTATACAAGATGAAAGATCATACCCATCTACTCCAAATGATTCCAAATCTGTACATCTTGAAGATACAGAACAGAAGCAGTTTGATTTAGAAGTAGATGCACAACAATCTGGAGATAATTCTCCCAAATCATATTCTTATAAAAACAGTGAATCAAGGCAAAGTTCACCAAAATCCCCAAGATCTGGACATAGTTCAGCCAAGTCATTAATATCTGGAAGAAGTTCTCCAAAGTCAGGTCCAGCATCTCCTATGGATGATCAGGAATCAGATAAACATTCACCACCCCATTCTCCACCAACCAAAGGAGGTTCTTTCAATGAGTTAGATGGAGAACAAATTTCGGATGGAGACATTGAAGATGAACCAGAATCTATAGCCAAATTAAAACCTATGCCAATTACGCATGGAGAGGACTTGTCGGATGTTTCCGATTTGGAAAGTATGGACGGAGTTGATGGCACTAATGAACACGATTCGATGCTTAAGGAAAATCAACAGAATGAAGAAAAACGCGCACTAATTAATGATAAAATGGAGAAGGAAGATAAAAATGCACCTGTTGGATTAACTGAAGAAAGTGAACAATTAGATTTTGAAGCTGATGGTCAGTGGAAAGATGAACGCGATGAAGGTAAATATTTTACATATTAAAATTTTTAAATAAATTTATGTAAAATTATGAAGTATAATTAATATGTAATTTTTAGGAGAAACAGAAGGACCTATTATTAAAGAAACTAAAGATAAAGATGAAAAAGATGGAAGAGATAAAGATAAAGATAGAGATAAAATAAAATCAAAAGATGGAGGTGAAGGAAATGACAAAGAAGAAGGAGAAGAAGATGGAGAGAAAGTAGAATCTGAATTAGAAGAAGGTGAACTCAGCGACGGTGATGATGCTCGTCCAGAAGAAACAGAACCTAGACCTGTATGCCGCTTTTATAATCGAGGACAGTGTACATGGGGAGTTAGTTGTAGATTTTTACATCCAGGTGTAACTGACAAGGGTAATTATACCATGTTTGATATGGTCAGACCAATGGCATATCCATCGCATGCAGCAACCCCACACGAATTCAGACCACATATTGATAGACCAAATATGGTACGACCATTACCTGGTTATGGAGCTCCGCCGCATACACCAAAAATAGAAGATCTTCCTACAGAATCTGCATGGGAGCGCGGATTGCGACATGCTAAGGAGGTACATATGTTCACAAATTATTTTATTTTTATATAAAAATATATTACACACTGTTTCATATTGTACTTGTTTCACAGATGATGCGTAAAGCAAATAAACGTAAAGAATCAGATATGGACTTTGAAGAGAAAAAAATGAATTTAAGTTTAGGACAAGATGAATTAGATAGAGAAGCAGGATATTATGTTAGAGCAGCTAGTCCTGAACCACCTGTTGAAAGATGGCCACCCAGAGAAGCACCTCGAAGAATGCCACCGCCAAGAATCACACCAGATAGATATGTCGATGAACCTGATCCTTATTATGCCCCATCAGCAGCACCACCAGAGTATTATAGGTAAAATTTATACTATTCAACATTTGTAATGTTTTTCGGTTTTTTATAATCTCGAACAAATATATTAAAAATTATTTTATTTAAGGAGAGTACACTACAAAGCAGATACACGAGTTGCTACCGAGTATCGAGAACGTATTGATTACCATGCTATACCTCGTGGAACGCCACATTCTGTTTCTCCACCACCGCACACAAGAGAACGGGAAAGGGAAAGGGAACGTGAACGTGACAGAGAACGAGAATATTACGAGAAATATGAGAAAAAACATAAGCGTCCATCAAGAGAAGTTATAGTGGAACGCATTCCACCGACGAAACCTTGGAGAGAAGAAGAACCACCGCCAGAAGAAAGAAGTAGAGGAGATGAATGGGCAGATCCTTGGATGCGACGGAAGTCTCCAAGTACCGTACGACGAAATACATCATCCCGACGATCACGAAGACAATCCTATTCTTCAGGTTCTTCGTATTCATCAACCAGGTAACCCTTGATAATAATATAAATCATATTACTATTTTAACGCGTTCATAAAAATTTCCATGAAGTAGAAAGTTCATCGGTCACTGAAATCTGCAATGAACGTATTTAGTTAACAGTAGCTGTATATCTGCATAGAGTCTAATTTTATTATCTTACTACTCTATATTATATTGCCCCGTATTACGGTTTACACTATATATTATAGTCTCTATTATTTTCTTTTTTTTTTTTTAACATTTATTGTGTATGAAAATGTACAAGTGTACTGTATGCTGTTTTTAGTTCTAGCCGTAGCTCGAGCCGCTCTAGCTACAGTTCTTACGACTCCCTATCCAGGTCCCGTTCACCATCCCCTCCCTCTAGAACTCGTGGTACTGGTAAAGGGAAAGCAGTCGCTACATCGCCGCCTGCAAATCCTCCTACGGTTGCAGCTGCTGCACCCCAGCGTGGTGCTATGTTAATGAATCCACCTGCCCCTTCACCCCGTCCACCTAAAGGCTCCATTTCTCCTACAACTGGTACGCTTCATCGGCGTGCTGGTCTCAATCCGCCTGCACCTAGTCCACTTTCCTCTCATCAACGGCACCACGAAAAGGCAAGGGATAAGGCGGCAATAGCAGCAGCTGCAGTTGCTAAAGTTATCAAAAGCCGTTCAAGATCTAGGTAAAAAAATATAAATTTTATTTATGAAACCTGCATGTTAGAAACATTTATAAAAACTGTAAAAACTGTAAATTTTTAGGTCTTCACATAGTAGTTCAGGATCAGAGAGCAGTGGTAGCAGTAGCGACTCTAGCGAGTCGAGTTACTCTTCTTCTTCCAGTGAAACTCGCCGACGAAAAGGTTCAACTCCGCCATTAACACGAAAAGATTCAAAGGGTATTGACGCGTTGAAACTCAGCGGTACTAAACAGCAAATTAAGCTTACGCTGAAACCAGCAAGTAATGCTACCTCTATAAAAAAGGTCGAACGCTCTACTTTAATGGCTGGGAAAAAAAGAGCATTAGAGTCGCCTCCATCAATTGATAGTAAAGCAAGCGTTGCTGCAGCTGCGGCTAAAGCAGCAAAGAAAGCAAGTTCACGGCGTGAAGAATTACTGAAACAACTTAAAGCAGTGGAAGACGCAATCGCACGTAAAAGATCAAAAGTGTAATGATACATTGCACATTTAACATTTTAAAAAGTAAATGTGTATACAATATTTCCTAGATATACTATGTAATTAGCTGCTATGAAGTAGCTTGTGATATGAAAAAAAAATAATTCATATCAAAAACAAAGCATTTCTAATTTCACGAACTTTTCTAAACACGATGTCAACACTTCATTTTTCTAATTCTCTTGATGCGTTGAATATCATAAAGGTTGCGGACTTATCACTGATACTATGGGGATCGGTAACGAGTTGTTACTAATGACTAGTGATATCAAAATTAATTTTATCGACTAATAAAAAGTTTTGCTAAATAAAACAGAAGTAACTTTGAATAACACTAATATTACATTAATAATATGAAAGCAGTAGGTTTTATTTTCATGTCCTAAGCAAGACGTACAAAATTTGTCCGACGTTCAACGTGTTAATATAATATAAACATACATAACGTCATACTGTACAGTTTCATTATTGAAGATTAAACAAAATATGTGTGTTTTACGTATATAAAAACATGCACATGCGTTCATATACGAGCTTCGAGCACTGAATTTTTTTAAGAAACAAATGATCATGATTTGTAGAAATAGGTATAAATTACAAGACGATGTTTTAAGAAAATGCCAAATGCACGTTAACAAAAACAAGCGTGTAATTTATTTATATACAGATAAAAGGGATTTTGTTGACACAAAATTTCTATTATCGTAAACTTAATGTTTTTAAGTAAATACAAATTTAGTGATCTTAAGCGACAATAATATATTACGCCTGTATAAATATTCCATAATCTTTTCTTTTTTTTATTTTATAACAATTTAAGTTCGTATTCTTAATATTAGTATTAATTTCTTCATATAACGTAAAAAAATTACATTTAAACATTGATTAGGATAATCGTTAGTACAAGTAATTCATTGATTAAAAAATTTGAATTTTATCTGAGAGAAGAACAAGATATATATTACAAAGTGTGCGTAATCTTGTATCACTGTTTTTGTGTTTAGTATACAATCACAAAATGTTATAAAATTACAAATATTTCAGTTTAGAACATGAAACAAATAATTCCTATACAATTTTGTGCACAATTATTTCTATATTTAAATAAATAAATTTATTGGACATACGTAGCGACATGGAAGTTGTTTTTTCTTAAAGGTGTTCTTGCATATGACTTCTTGTAGAGTAGTTTGAAAATTTATGAAAGAAAAAAAACATAATGTATTTTGTACTTTGAACAGCATATATCATTTTATACATTGGACAATTAGTTAACAATAAGGTTTATTAAATATAAATTATGAAACAATGTCACAAAAGATATATCCATAATTATGATTATATTAAATGGTTATCGACTTAACAATCCATAAAGAGATACAAAAACACACATTTCATTTAATTACATTATGTACACATTTAACAGATAGCGATACTTAGTAAGTTCTTCTTTTTAAAGAAAATATTTTCGTCTAAGGTATGCAAATAAATATGTAATTCATCTAAGTACTAATTTGAGGTACTTAATGAGTCATTACCTTTTGATAAATTGAAATATTCTAGACTATGTGGCTTGTAAAAAACGGCATAAATTGTATTGTTGGATACAAGAGTTTCAGTGTCATCAGTCAGTTTTGAGAAAAGGATATCTAAACATTATAAACTTAAATATTATTTATATGTAATGAAACCGCAGTAAAACTACAGAAATTTGATATTTTTACCCCGTAATTTTTTTACATTAAAAAGTATAATTACAGAGAAATATCAAATTTTTGAACATTATCATGTAGTTCTACAACTTCATGATGTACAAATATCTAACTTTGTAATGTTTAAATATTACTTCTTTTTAACTCATTTTTGATACTGTAGTCTTTGCATTTAACACTTCAATTGATAAATAAAACTAATAAAAACATAGAATAAATAACCCTAAACATTTTACATAAAATATATTGATACATTTGATATACAGTCTATTTAAAATGAGCATAAACACAGAAACCACAAATTTAGTATAATTTGATAACATAAAATAGCAGTTATTTTGTATTAGTTTGGAGGGTAAAGTGTGCTGAAAATGACTATACAAACCTCTTTTCATTATTCTAAATATAAAATTGTTAAAGAAAATATTGACAATATATGTTGATCTTCTGAGGTTTCTATAACAATCAACCAATCCACTTTGAAAATTCACACTTCAGACTAATATATAATAAGTGTTATTTTATGATTCCTTTATGTTAACAAAGTGTATCAGATTTTTGATGTTTTGAATATAGAAAATATTAATTTTGGAAAACTTTTTTTCTGCAACTCTTATTGTGATTAAGTCGGTAATATTAAAAAGTATCTAAACTTATTTATAAATAGACTGTATTATACAACTAAATATTCTTTTTGTTTAAATAAATAACAAAAATTTCAACCAAATAAAAATTAACAGATATTTAACAATGTTATATTCTAGAAGAGGATAACTCTGTATCTAACTGCCTATTGATACCACCTATATCAATATTATCTTGAGTTGTTCGAATTGGAAGACCCATAAACCTATTAGTACCATTTAATGTACTTCGTCTTGACCTAATTGAACTACTGTCATGATTTCTAATATCAGCGTATTTAAACAAACCATCACCAGGAGGAGGCAGTAAACTTTTAAGCAACTTGTACCACCACTGATATGTAACAAACCATGTTATAACAGCAGCTATACCTCCTAGAAATTTTTCTATCATAATATGATAATAAAGCATTGTAGATACTAACATGATGTCCCAAAGTAACTGTTGTAGGGTCATCACAACAAAAAGACCTCTCAAATAAGGTGTAAGTGCTTTGTGTGCTTTTTTTAAAAATTCTAAATCAATGTTTGAAAGATTTCTTAGGGGTCCAGTGCTGGGTTCATTAGGAGTTGTTCGTGAATGTTCTTCAAGCATTATTAAATCTTTTATACCTTCCCAACCAACCAGTGATGAACCTTCTTCCGCCAAAATTAAACTAGAATATATGAGAATGAACGTATGTCCAGATATATCTAAACCACTCCAAAATCTACCAGACTGAAGGCATTTTGCTTTTGTTTGAAATTGTATGTCTTTTGTGTTAAGGCATCGACCATAATTTGTTTCAATATAATTAAACACTTTAATCCATAACATCCATGCAATTGTAGCTACACCCAATCTGGCAAGATGTTTAAGTAAAATTGATCTGCGACCACAACCAAGTGTGTGTGCAGTTAAAGCAACCCATGGAATGGTCACAGTCAACAACCATCCCCATCCCCACTTGACAAAGTACTGGTTTAACACGTTATCAGAACGTGAGAAATATGTTCTTGGTATAGTGATGAAGTCCGCTATTAGTGATACTACGAAAATCGCACCGCAGTATATAGCAACTTTGAGCCTTGTATCGAATAACAAAGATTTTTTACAAACATGTATCAACATCGTAACGAGTATGAGACCTATGGAGCTTGGTGCAGCAGTTGGTCGAGTTCCGCCCCTGTCTTCCTGAGTAGAATTTGGACGGAAATTTAGACGACTCGACCTTAAATTATTTGCTGAAGAGCCGTACATTGTGGAGTTACCGGATGCCGTGTGTATACCTCTTCGTTTTCCGATAGCCATCATGTAACTAGTGGAGACGGTATCGTTGCGTTATCTATATGTGATAGAAGGATTATATTGCCGCATGGCAAATAGAGTAACTTCTTTCGCACAATGGAGGTTAGTTTTTTAACTGCTTGTATTATTTCTTTCGTGTGTAGTTGATGTTCTTACTGTTATGTACTATATTGTATGAATCAACTGGTACGGATTGCCAATAGTTGCACGTACTGTATAGGATATACTTTACTTAAAATAGTACTCTTTGACACCATCTGACTTCGACCGTACAGATTCGCTTTGTCATCCAATACATTATCCCCACTACTATCGTAACACTTTATACTAAACTTTGCTCTTTCATCTAGCAATTTTACATAATTACAGAATAACAAACTTTGAAGTTGAATTTTGAATTAAATTGTCTTTATAAAGTCAATGATAATTTTCGTTAACAAAGATTTCACTGAAAAGAAAACACTCGTATTAAAAATTATTATTTTATATAAAACAGATTAAGAAACAATGAACTCACAAAATTAATTTGGAAATTAAATAATATAGCAATTCAGTAATACAAAAATTTTTAAACTTAGAAGTATAGTTCTAAAAGTTGGGATATTTTTAATTCATAAATAAATTGCCATACGAATTATAAATAAAAAAAATTCAGATTGTATTTTGGAATGATTATAACAATTTACAATATTCGTAAACAATTTCAAATTTTAAAAATATAATACAAATATGACTAGAGCATGAGTTTTATTTATTATTCAACTTTTATAATACTGCGCTAGCATTTGTGTGCAACATGATCAATCTTTTAGCAATGAATGCACTCAAACTGTTGAATATACATAAAACATTCCTACATACACTACTAAGGAATATTTGAAAAGGAACTTTGTCATTTCTTTCAAAATCTTGTTAAACGTGTAAAACTTTTAATAAATAAATTTTCTCTAGTAACATGCAAGTATCTTCGTAAATTTTAATTATCTGTTTGCTCGTAATTCTTGTATATAGATTTTGCAAGGCACCATTGAGAGTTCATTCAAAATATTTAAACATTAACAATAACTGGTGATTATGAAAATTACCGCGTTAAAAATTATGGTAAATTAGGCGCCTATGAAAATCGTTGCTGCGTTATTACTAATTGCAAGTGCTGACTAGTTCTGATAAATTTATGGCCAGACACCATTAATAATAAGTCTGCTCAAGTTTCCTTCTCTTGTTTAATGGAACGGATACGTTTCCGTTTCATTATTAAGATGTTGATAACCTTTATGTTATAAAATCTAATAATTAGTTTTATCTACAGAAAAAAATGAACGATGAACAAACAAAATAATTAAACACCCATATGCGGAAAACTAGTTAGAAATGAATCTAATTTCACAACTTGTACTTTTGATGTCAGTACTTTCAGTGATTCTATGTCATAGGAGGACCAGTAAGTTATTAATTCAGGAAAACCATCTTCACTAATATTATCAATTTTAATTGAACTAAAATGAACACGGGAATTCAGATCTGGTTGACAATCTGTGTCCTGACATAATTGAATAATATCACTCTGACTTGCATTCATAACTTGAACATCTGTATAATTTACAAAAACTATTAATACTCTTTCTATTAATCTTCTTTCTGTAACAACAGATACTTTTCTTGTATGTTCAGGCATTGAATTAATCCACTGCCAAAATTTAATAGAAAATCCGGAAGTATAAGGTTTTCCTGACATAACTAAGAAATCTGGTTTTGATACAAAAGAATTGGGACTAATATAATCCCATATCGTTATCGGTTGATTTCCCAATTTTTGTAGCGTTAAATTTACTCTAGCTTTGCAAAATTCTCCAGGACACGTTCCTTCGTTTTTTATAGATAAATAATGATATGGTGTGAGTGTCCAATTATATTTTTCATTGTCAATATTTAACGTTTTAAACGTGCGAATTGTCACCGATAACTTCGTGATAGATTGTTTATGTGCTTCTGGTAATTTTATAGCATGTAATAATCCTTTAACAGTCATTGTTTTAACAACACCTGAAAATATTAAAAACTGTACATTATCTTGTTTGTAATAAAAATAAAAATTAAACATTTTATTCCATATCATTTATATTTGTAATTAGAATATATTTCATACTTACTTTTCTTGTTATTATTATAACAAATATAAGATATAGTATTATTGAAAATATGACTATACAAGTCAATCAATGAACAATTTTCAGGTGAATATTGTCCTAAAAGGTGACCAGTTCTTCCAGATAGGAGAACAAGATTAGGCATTTTTTTTGAAGCTACTTCTACACTTAAAAAATCTTCAACTCCGTCTGAATCAATATCTGATAAAATTAGTGGTAATTTTTCAAATGTATGAATTTTTGAACTCCAATGTATGGTTCCTGCAATAGGTTCGATACTAGCCAAAAGACCTTGATCACCAGCAACTATACAATCTGGTTTTCCTGATTTATCTGTATCAACAGTGATACAATCAATTTCAGTAGGAGATCTTTTCAATGAAACAAACCACAATGGTAAACCACTGTTTCCTTGCATAGACATAACTCCTTCGCCTTCTGTTGATATCTGTCCTTGACTATCATTTGTGTCATTTCCTTTATATCGTTGTCCACGAACAAGAAATATAAGATTTGTTGGATTTCCACGAATAATAGAAATAGGACCAGTTAATTCTAAAAAAAAAAAACATTAAATAAACATGTCATATAGTTTTATTTAATAGGTCATTTAGTTTACTTTAAATATGAATGTTATATAATAAAGAATATCTTCAATATTTAAAATTTGAGTCCAATTTTTCATATACCCTCTTCATATTCAATAACAAACTTTTCATGTTAAATACATGCTGTTAATTAAACTATTTCATTCTAAAATACATGTAAATTATTACACAAAATTAGTTCTTTTTATGTTTTGTTATACTAACCTTTTCCTTGTAAAGTTTTATCCCAAGAAATAAATGGTTGTGGCTCATTAATTGAAGGACATACCATTGAATTATCACATGGTAAGACATATAGAAATACAATTATTGTAGCAATACATAATAGTACAGAAGCAATTAAACAGAATCGTCGTAAAGGAGACATATCACGTTTTTTCCATAAATCACCGCCTTCAACTACCATTATAGGCATATCGTCTCTATAATATTTAAGTATATTTTGCCCATTTTTTGCACGATTTGCTAAATTTCTTGTTTCATCCAGTGGATAATATGCTCCATTTTCATGGATAGTAGTTGATTGCTATAATTGTGATTCATTATATGTCTGTTATTTAATTTTATATGTATAACTTTAATTCCTTCTTTATAAGATTAATTACATGTTGTAAGTACTAATAGAGACATAGTTAAAAAGTTTTAATTTGTATGAATTACGTTATTCTTGTTAATAATGTGCCTCATAATATGATTGAAACAAGTAGAATTTTTGTATAATTTCAACTTACCGGCATTGTATCATCGACATTATCTTTAGGAATTTCGTTTGTTTGAGCCAAACAATCTTCCTCATCTTCAGTATCAGTATTGCTTATACTTTGCGGTAAAGGTGTATAACCTTTTCCACTGTGATGGTCAGACATGTCAATTCTGTATGTACAACGCACTTCGAATTTAAAAAGAAATAACAACTAAAGATTTATGTATGCATATATACATATATATATAAACGTATATATTTATTTATGGTATTAGCATTATTTTAATGCTGGTACGAATAAATTATTAATAGAGAGTTAAATTAGAATGTTCACACCCGCGATTCAGTGCAATTTGATGGTTCTCAGACAAGTGCTGCACCAAACGATCAACTCTAAAAAAAAGTAGTAATCTGTCCTACCCACATAGTTTCATTGTGGTTCTTGTATCAGCTAATATTGAATTGTACCAAATTTCGAAAATGCAGAAGGAAGATATGAACATTATATTTAATATAATAAAATTAACAAAGATTTTAATTCTTATAACATTTACAGGAATTTATTTATTTTTTTGTACCACTACATAAATATGTTATATATTTAAATTTAAGTCACCTCCAGTTAAAAATCTATAATTATAGTAACATATCTGTTGTTTCACAAAATCTTTTATCTATATACATATACATATATTTTATTATGTTTTCTATTAAATAAATATATATTTATCCATTTCTCTATTACTATTTCTTTTCATTTTGTATACATGTATAAGTTCTTTTAACATTGTATTTTCAACATTAAAACAATATACAAATATTTCATAATAAAGAAAAGTATAAGTATTTACTCTGAGTTAGGTACATTGCATAATTTGCTTCTAAAGCGCACGTAAATCAACTATGTAAAATATACATAAGATCGCAACTGGAAATGTAATGCAACCAGAGAAATACCATGAATTGTGCCATATTATTTTTTACATGACTACTTTTTTCGGAGATCCATTTTACCCCTATAGAGAATTGGCACAATTTAAAATATACTAACAATATAAATTGAAACATATTTCATAGCACTTTTTGAATATCAAGTCGAATTTTTGAATTCTGTAAGATTATAATCGAATTAAAGACAAATAAAAATTACCATTTTTTTCCTCTTTTTCTACAGATTCATACGTATATTTGTATCAATTAAAACATATTATTCAGTGTCATAATATTTAGTATCAGAGAATAGTCAAGTATGTAAATATTGCAAAAGCATGTAATAAAATATGACATCAGTTGGTTTATAATATTACATTTTGATATATTTAAAATACTTGTTATAAGAAAATATTTTATGGTTAATACTGCAGAATAAGAAAGATATTTGTACACAAATTATGACACTGATTATAACAAAAGTATAAAAATGTACTTTATTACTTTGTTCGATAGTAACTAATATGTATTATATTAATTATAAACAAATTAATACATGTATAATGTATAAACTGACTACAGTAAGTTCATTAGTTCTTCAAATAATATTAAAACTAAACACTATTGCTGTTTCAAATCATATGTAAACGACAAATGTAATGTGAGATTCGTATCTATTATTAGAAATCTTAAATGCACAATTACAATTTAAAAATATATTGAGATCTGATTGATGTAAATACACATACATTTAATTTTGGGCGAATGATCGGATGAATTTATTTTCATTGATAAATTCACTGTTATTTTATGATTTATCAATGAAGAGAAATATCAAATAAAAATATATTTGAAAAACATTTTAAGTATTTATACGATATTTAACAAATATTTATAATTCATAGAAGTTCTTTTATATAACAGTATGTCTGACATTCTTTGGTTTAATCGTTATAAAAGAAACATGTAGTCAAATTTCTATCATCATCACAGTTTAATATAAATTTTTTCTCGATAGAAAAATGGACTGTTTGTTGCGGAATGCAAAAGAACTGCAAATATTGCATTACATGCTTCTTAATTGTCTAATTATAAAATAAATTTTATCATTATCATTTCATTTAATGTTTAACTGGCCGCTTCTTTTATGTAAATAAATAGTTTATAATTGTTAAATAATATGATGAATTTTATATTAATTTTTAGAAATCCAATCAACGATAATTAATTAGCCGTGTAATTTCATATGAATTATTTCAATTATTTCAATCAAACAAAGTGATACTCTTACAAAACCATTAAAAAAACATAGTACAATGTTTTGCGACAGTTATATAAATATTTTTGAATCTTGCAAGTTTTCAGTAAAACATGCGACCAGTTGAGTATTAATATATTACTATGATTAGTATTGTTAATGCTGTTTCCACAAACATTACATACAATATTCAGACAGATATTAGAAATAATTTTTCTAACATTTTTTTCTGCTGTTTAAAGGTGATACAATTCATTAATAATTATCACCAACATTAGAACATCAATAAATATTCAACAAACCCCTGTTTTCTAGTGAATCCTTTAATGTTTGAAATAATTGTAATTGTTGTTCTGGTTTTAAACTGTACACCTGTGTATAAAAGTGACAAGACAAATCATTTATAAATTATATATAAAATTATGAAGCAAAATCATGAAAACAAATGATTAAAAATTGTAAACTGTACCTGTTGTAACAGTTTTTGGGGCGACGCAGTTTGAATAAATGAAGATATATAAACATTTACAAATGTTGCCATCAAATACTGACAATCAAATCTATCCATTATTCCACCATGACCAGGAATAATATCTCCAAAATCCTGGAATTATTAATTATTATTAATCATGCAACTTACTTAAACGATAAAAAAAATTAATTGTAATTACTTTAATTTTAAATGCTCTCTTAAATCCACTGGCAAAGAAGCCCCCAAACGGTCCAATTACAGAACTAAATACTGACATTGATAATGAATGGAGTAAAAATGGATATAAAGACATGGTAGACTTTCCACTAATCTGAAAAAAGCATACATTAAATTTATTTAATTTCTGTTGTATGTAGTAATAAATCATTGCTGATTTATATAAAGAAGTTACCATTTTCCACACAACTTGTAAACTACCAGGTAAACTGTATTCCTGAGGTTGAAATAAAGCAGATGGTTCACAATCCATTGTCATTTGTCCTAAAGCTTCACTATATTCAATAGGACAAACAAAATAGCGGTATTGACACATGATGTATGAAATCTAAAACATATGTTTCAAGTCTTCAAATCTAAAATACATTGTAGTTGCACGGTATATTAATAAATAATATAAATGTATTGTTACCACTAAACCAAGTATTACTGTTGAGATTCCACCTCCTATAAAACCTTCCCAAGTCTTTTTAGGAGATAGTTTAATTAAAGGCGTTTTACCAAAGAAAAAGCCAAACATATATGCCATTATATCATTTATCACTATCATACTAACTGGAACAATAAACCTGGACCAAATAAATATACATTACTATAAAATATATACCAGATAACAACAATCTATTTAAAGTTACTTACCATATCAAGCCTTGAAAAATATTTGTAATTATAAGATAACTCTGTGTCACAACAATAAGTAAAGCAACATGTGTCCAAGCAAACAGAGAGAATTGCTTCATATAATATTTTTTCACAAGTGAAAGTACAAACCATACGAAACCAACAATATACAAACAAAATGAAATAAAACGATGGTATGTAACAAGTAAACGTAAATATTCCTGTAAAACAAACGAAAATATTTCATTAATTTTAAATTTACACATAATATAAATTTCGAATTTATTGTAAAAATAATTTTTTTTCAATAACAGTACTTTTATATATATTTAGTACATAAATTAACTTAAAATTTAGATATGTTGGAAACCTCACAAAATAGAACTGGAAGCCATACAAAGTATATAAAGGCAATACTTGAAGCTTTGTTTATTGATTTTATGTCAGTATTAGGCATGTTCATAACATATTTTTTAAATTAATTAAATCATAAATTGATATTACTATTAATAATCACTTTACTTTATTAAAGTAAACCTTGTAGAAATAAAAATATGTAAACATACTTACTGTTCTATTAATTACTACAGCAAAATAGTCCATTAAATTCTCTCCATAAAAGAAATAGTTGGAAGTAATTAAAAAATACCATGATAGAGATCTAAACCATGGTAAACCATGAATTCTATAAACTGCATATCCAATGTTAATAATTTCTTGGAAACATTTCACTTGTACAATTAATGTCTACAAAAGCATATAAAAGAATACATCATCTTGTAAATTTGAAATTCAGTTTATAAAATTGATTAATAAAATTTACCGTAGCCATCAATGCTAATGGTCCAGCATAAATGATACCACAAAATCCAGTAATCATAAACAAGGTAAAAATAGTTCTGATCACCCAATTTTTCCATCTACAAGAAATTCTACTTTTTATTGTCAAAAATTTATATTTTCAAATTACATTTTATCATTTCAAATACTTATAGAATACATAACAATTAGATTATTAGCTTAAAAGATTTTACCTATCAGATAAGCCAGAGAGGACTGAATCCAAAATGTGTGGAGTATGATCAGTTCCTTGTGGTAAAGTCTTAGCCAATTCCTCAACTTCCAATTTTGCATCATCTTCAGATTCCACATCTTCTTTCTATATAAACATAATTTTTACTTTTAGATAATATATTTAATATAATTCCTTAAAATTATTATATTTTTATTTTCTTGTTATAACAAAAATTTTTTTTCAAGTACTTATAAGCAAATTTTGTTTTACTTAAATATCTGTATATAATATTTTCATTATGTTATATAAAAAATATTAGTTAAATCTCCAAAAGTACTTGTTCCTATTTATATCCTGGTCACTGTACATATATTTCTAGTAGAAAAATATTTCACAAAATATATTTCTTAATTTCTACAGAAAAGAATACATAGAAATATTTGTAAGTATGATTTAACAACTATAAATGAATTAAGTAAACATTGTATAAATATTGACAAATTATTTATTAACAATTCATTTGGAATAAAAGAACACCAACAAAAAAACATCGGAAAAAGTGACGTAAAAGCAATTATAAGACCACGGTGATTGAGGGTATTGTAAAAATAGTAGTATTGTAGTAGTATATTAATCAGAATGATTTAGTGTTAGTGCTGTCATTACCATTCAATTTAAGTTGATATACATATATAACATGGAAGACAAAGGTCAATTCGCAATTAATCTGAAGGAATAATGAAACAAATAGTAGTCAATTCCACGTAGAATTATTATAAATTAAAAAAAAACATTTTTGGAAATGAGGAAACTACATTTACCTGATTATCACTGACATCCCGCGTTTCTGCTGATGCATCTCCAACTGTTCTTTTACGAATCTCTGACATTTTGTATTAGTTACTGATGTATAATACTCGTATATGTATAAGAATTTAAAATAAAAAGTTGCACTGTGACCACTGATTTTTTTGATTCAGTTGCATATTTACATGTTTAAGTATTTTATTGAATGGAACGGACGTGACGGACAACTATCAACTTCGCGCAAAGCAAACTGACAGGTTAGCGCAGGGAGTATAATCATCGTTTATATTCGGTTTGTTTCGTGTCTTTCCGGAAAATCAATGACAAAAAGATTAAATGAAATCTGGTATTTTACTACGATACTGTTTTAATTAGCAGTAAATGATATACACGTTATTGTTTTTCCATAAAAATTTAATAAATAAAGTTACATTTTTGTATGTTTTATTCCTTCCACCATACATTTGATTTCTGTATATGTATATGACAAAAATTCAGCTGTAAATGTATGTATATGTACAGTATATGTATGGTGTTATGTGAGTTATGTTTAATTATAATGTGATGTTTATACAAAATTGTATTATTATGCATATCAAATTAAAAAACAAAGGAACTAGATAAAAAGATCTATAAAATTACTAAAACAAATAAATATTGATAGTTGGTTTAGCCTAGACAAATATAAAAAGTTAACAATGACATTACCTGGTATTGGAGTATTTGGTACAGGAAGTATCGTTAGAATAATTATTCCTTTCCTAAGAGAAAAGGGTTTTAGAATTGAAGCTATATGGGGACGTACATTAGCAGAAGTATCAGAAGTTGCCAGTGATCTTGAAATACCATTTCATACCAGTCGAATAGACGATGTACTTCTTAGAAAAGATGTTGACTTAATATTTATTATGTGCTCTCCCAGCTTACATGCACAGATTGCAGTGAAAGCTCTAGGAATAGGAAAGCATGTTGTATGTGATAAACCAGCTGGTTTAAGTCAAAGTGAAGCTCTAAAAATGGTACGAGCTGCACAATATTATCCTTCTCTGATAAGCATTGTCAATCACAGCTTACGATTTTTACCAGCATTTGTTCATATGAAAAAAGCTTTAGAAGATGGATATTTGTGTGGTCCTGCAAGTGTTGTAGAAGTTAGAGTACATATGGGTAGTTTATTACACAATGGTTAGTAATTGATGATTACCTATAATTATCCAAAAGTATTTATTCTCTAAATATAATTTTATTTGCTTTTATAGGATATGATTGGCTATGTGATGATATAATGGGAGGAGGAATTTTAGCATTGGTAGGAAGTCATGTAATAGATTTAATTTTTCATTTAATTGGTCAACGTGCTTCAAGAGTACATGCTGTAGTTCGTACTTTTACTCAAACTACAAAACACATAAATGGAATAAGGCGTGTCACATCTCCAGATTTTTGCAGTTTTCAAATGGAATTGAATGGTGGTACATTAGTAACAGTGACTTTAAGCAATCATTTACAAGGTCAACTTTCTCAAGAAGTATTAATATGTGGGGGTGGAAATCATCTTCTTGCACGAGGTGGAGATCTGTATGGTTGTTGTAATGGGCAAGAACAAGTATTATATCGTGATACAGAAGATTTACAAGATATATCACTTCCTGTTGCTGATTCCATTCCAAGGCCATATATCAAAGGACTGAGGAAAATGATCACTGCATTAAGAGAAGCTTTTCAATCTGTTGAAGATAAGAAAGGTTGGATAAAAGAACCAGTATTTTCTGCATCATCTTTTGAAGATGGTTTATATGTGCAAGCAGTTATTGATGCACTACGACAAAGTAATAAACGGCGAGAGTGGGTAAAAGTTAATATATTAACTGAAGAACCAGATCCAAATCCTTTGTTGAGTGCAGCTGTTAGAGCTACAGCTATTTCAATATAAATGATATTTGAGACTGCTTCTAAGCAAAACGAAAAATTTTGTTCTTTATTACTGTATTAATACAGAAAAATTACGAACAAAGGTTATTGTATTATAACTTTATTCTTAGTGTTCATATGGCAGCTCTGAATAAAAATTAAAAGTAAAATTTAGGCTTTAAGTTTTTGGTATTGTAAAAAGCATTCAACTAGGTATTGTTTAGTCGTGTACAGTAAATATTAAGGTTTATTATAAAGTAATTTAATTTACAGATAATGTTTGTCAATAAACGTATGTATAAATTATGCAATTTTTTTTACATAAGTTATTTATATTTTTTTTTTTTCAATGAAAAATATAGAGAAATAAGTTTTTCGTTTTTTTTTAATTAATTTATTGCACTTTTGATATTTCCCGTATTTATTGTAAACTTTAAACTGACCAATTTTATTAATATATAATTAATGTATAGTATAAATAAAGAAATAAAATATGTTTAATTTATAATAAAATTATATGAAAAAATTGTTTTATTTATTTCAACGTACTATGATATTAAGTAGAAGATGTACATATGTATGTATTATATAGATACACAATTCTCAAATTATAATTTTTGGATTTATGTTTATATTAATTATGATACGTTGTTAATCAAAAAGCAACAGTTTACAACATACTTGAAATTATTATTATAGATGTATCATGAATAAAAATATCTTCTGTTTATTTGTAAATTAAATAAAAGTTGATAAAGTAATGCAACGTATATTATTTTTATGAATAAAAGATAAATATTTATACGTATTTTTGTACACAATTTGATTCGCGTATTCTACGACACGTTTAAGAAACAAACATGTGTTGTTAACCTCAAAATATGTTATGCTTTTTTTTATCTGGATAAGAAGAATTTTGATTCTGTGAAAAAAATAAGACGTATAAAGGTAAATAATAATTGTTGTTTGAAATATTGTATATAGTTTGTGCCAAAAAAAATAAATTTTTCATTCATACTTTTTCGAATTGTTATAAAATATGATTTTATTTTCACAAGTAAACAGCTGGTAAATTTTTATATTCCACAAAATAATATAAAATGCATAAAATGTAATAAGAGCTTCTGTAATCTTAAAATTTTATGATAATGTTATCATGTATTTTCATTATTGATATCTTTCTTTTTATATTTGTTCTGATTGGTCTTTAATTTGAGTCTTCTCTGTAAATCTTGTTATTTATAATTATTATTGAAAAATTTATTTTTATGAGCTTGACTATATATTTAAGGTACCTTAGAATAGTGAAGGGAAATAAACAGCAAAAGACAAGAGCCATATATTTGGCAACACTTAGGAATTCCTTAGCAATAGAATTATCTTATAGATGTACACATATAGCTTATATTAACCCAATGAAAGTATTAAAAACGTAAAACATTAAATGTTCAAAACAAAACCGATTTATAATTTAATTAAATGCGGTAATTAGAAATTCTTTATAGGGTACATTCATAGATAATACATAATTATATTCTATGGACAGAAGTCGATGGTTAATTACAATAATCAAGAGATGTTTTTGGACACAACATCGCTTTTACAATAATACAATGACTTCTTTGCTGGTTCCTCATGAATCAGTGCGAGGAATGACATGCTTGAATCGTGAAGCATTTAAAACCACTGTAGAATTATCATGTTTAAAATATAGTAAGATTAACATTTCCAAAATAAAACCAATTCTGAAAAAATATGTTTTTAAAACAAGAAACTTTAAATCAATTCAAAAAGAGAAAGATGAAGTTACAGTGTATCTAAACCCGTTTATCATAAAATGTTTCAAAGATTTTATGGAAAATGAAAGAGAATATTTAGAAGGATATGTATATTTTGGAACAACAAAAGTTGTTTTGAATTATGACAACTGGACTGCATACGACATGTTAAAAGCTATTTTGCCTGAAGGAATTGATATCCCAACTTCATATAGTTTGATAGGTCATATTCTACACTTAAACTTGCGTGATGCACATTTACCATATAAGAGTATTATTGGTCAAATTTATCTTGATACTATTCCAAATGCCAAAACAGTAGTAAATAAAATTAACAATATTGATACAGCATTTAGACATTTTAGTATGGAAATCCTAGCAGGAGATAAGAATACTGTTACAACTGTAAAAGAACATGGTTGTACATATGAATTAGATTTCTCTCAAGTTTACTGGAATTCTCGATTATCTACAGAACATTCAAATTTGATTACATTTATGAAAGAAAATGATGTTTTATATGATGTGTTTGCTGGAGTTGGGCCATTTGCAGTTCCTGCTGCTCGAAAAAAAATTGAAGTACTTGCAAATGATTTGAACCCTGAAGCTTACAAATGGCTTCAGAAAAATATTACAATTAATAAAGTTCAAGAAAAGATTAGATCTTTTAATATGGATGGTAGAGATTTTTTAAGAAACATTGTTAAAACTGATATTTTAAACAGAAGAATTAATCATAAAGTGGGTACTGAACATATAGTTATGAATCTACCAGCTCTTGCTATTGAGTTTTTGGATGTGTTTTTAGATTGGTTTAATTCAGATGAAATTAAACAAATCTGTAGTCAACCACCAATCATACATTTATATTGTTTTGTAAAGGCAAGTAAAAATGAAGATGCTTGCAAGCTTGGACAATTATTGGTGGAAGAGAAACTTGGTTGTACGTTAAACTCAGATTCTTTAGTCAATTTACATAATGTCAGAAATGTTGCTCCATCTAAGGAAATGATTCGTGTATCATTTCGATTAACTGAAAGTATTTTGAAAGGCGAGGAGCCAGCAATGAAGAAATTGAAAATGGAAAATAATTTCAATGAATCTACAAATAATAGTATTGCAGAAAATAATGGGAAAGAACAAGGGGATGCAAAGGAAACAAAAGAACAAGAATGTTTTCAAAGTAGCAACTGTTCGTAGTGTAAAATTAAAGGCAAAAGCACAAAAAGTTGTAACCAATTTGAAAAAAGTAAGTGAATTTTTATGATCTGATGAAACAATGTGATATTTATATAATGAATAGTAATATGCCTATTTATAAATTCTCACATACATTTCCTTCTTCATTTTAATAGTTAAATTTAAAAGAAAATAAAGCTGTGAAGGAGCGCAAGGATAAAACAGAACAAATAGATCAACAACTTCAAGAATTATCTAAAGAAGTACGTCAGCAAATACCAAAAATGAAGACAAGGAGTGCTAAGCAGAAAAAAAAGAAGAAAACATACAATACAACACCAGTACCAACTGATGTAACAACCTCCATGATTGAGAAAATAAAAATTTAACAAACACTTTCAATTTAATTTTTAAGAAATCTCTAATAAATTAATGAAAATATTAATTTGTTTTATATAAGGTAATAATGACATTGTAAGTTCTGATTTATGTAAATTTTCATTAAACGAATTTTATAATGTAAAATAAACAAAATTTAAGGTACAAGCATAATGTGTTATAGAATTAATTCTTATCACCTAAATTTTATCTTTACTGAAGTGGAACCTGAGGTGTAGCAATAAAACTATTTGATCAATGATAACAAAGCATCATTCCTACCAGTCATGTTAATTAGGTTTTAAACGAATTAAGTGGGAAGTTTACTAGTTATTATTAATATATTTAAAACTATAAATTGTGCTAAATAATTACTTATATAAACTTATTTTAATTTACATAGGAACATCATACAAAATGGACATCATCGAAACTGCAGCCTTAATTGTAATAGGAGATGAAATTTTACGTGGACAGGTTGTAGATACAAATACCTCGTATTTGGCAAAATCTTTACGAACTGTTGGTATTAAGCTTCAAAAAGTAACTGTGATCCCTGATATTGTGCGTATTAATGTATTGCTATCTTCATATTAGATCAATAGATTAAAAAGAGTTGCTTTGAAGTATAATCAGTTACAGTTATCATATTATAGTATCTAGAGTCTACCATTAAATTAAATATTAAAGATATTAGATTTCATTCAAAAGTTTTATATTCCAGTTATTCTTTTACTAACAAAACATTTAAAAGTAAAATAATATATAAGTATAATATTCTCATTACGTGTAATGTAGCCTTTTATTTTAGGTAGATGAAATTGCTAAGACTGTGTACAATGATTCCAAAGAATATCCTATTGTATTTACATCTGGTGGTGTTGGACCTACACATGATGATGTAACATATGAAGCTGTAGCTAAAGCTTTTGAATTAAAACTTGAATCACACGAAGAGTTAATTGATATCTGTGCAAATATCTATCCAAATGAAAAAGAAGCTGAACGTCTTACTATTGTACCAAGACCTTGTGAACTCATTTATGCTTATTCACCAAGTAAGTAAATTAATAAATAAAAATATAACATGTCATTTGTATAAATAAATATAAAAATTAATTTTTAGAAAAATATGCAGTTGTGAAAGCAAAAAATGTATACATATTACCAGGTTCCCCAAAATATTTTGAAGGTGCTATTGATGTTATTATATCACAATTAAAAGGGAATATTCCTTTACACATTGAAGAGATAGACATTAATTTGAATGAATTATCAATAGTAAAAATTTTGGATAAGCATGCAGAGCAGTGGAAAGGGAAAGTTAATATTGGTAGTTATCCACAAACAGCACCTGAATGCTTCACAAGAATTAGTTTAGAAGGGAAGAAGGAAGATGTTTTAAAAGCAAAAGTAGAACTTTTGTACAATTTACCAATTCAAAAAATTCGACAGTTAGATGATAAATTCAGTTATTATCATGCAAAAATGGTTTTTGAAGATGCTGAAAATCAACCTCATATAAAAAATGCATTGAATATCTTACAAAAGTGTTATAAAATGTAAGTAAGATGAATTAAAGTTAATTATTTTTAATGAATCATTTATTATTAGTAACATTTATTTTCGCTTTAGGTATAAACCAGAAGAAATTTTTATAAGCTTTAATGGTGGGAAGGATTGTACAGTAGTTTTGCATTTGACAGCTTGTGTTGCAAAATTACAAAATATTTCATCATTGTTATGTCTATATGTAACAGCTGAGCCTTTTCCAGAGGTAAAAGTCATGTATTATTTATGATATAAATTATATATTTTTTATACAAATGTTGTATAATTTTTTGAAATGATTTTAGGTGGATTCTTTTGTAGAAAAAGCTGCTCGGTATTACGATTTAGAATTAATAAAGAAAAGATTCCCAATACAGCAAGCATTGCATTCGTTGTTAAGTGAACGAAAAAATTTAAAAGCAAGTCTTATGGGAATGAGGAGCGGCGATCCTGGTTCTGAAAATGTAGAGGCTTTCACTCCAACTGATCCAAGCTGGCCAAAATTAATTCGTGTAAATCCTATTCTAAACTGGTCATATGATCAAGTTTGGAAATTTTTACTGAAGCACAATGTACCTTATTGTCCACTATATGATCAAGGATACACAAGCTTAGGAAGAAAATCAACTACAGTACCAAATCCAAGATTACGAGATCCTAACAATCCATCATCGTATCTACCAGCCTATACCTTAGCTGATGAATCTGCTGAGAGACAAGGCAGAGTATAAATTAATGAAAATTTAAGAAAATTATAAAGTTCGACAGTATTTGCAATTGTTATGCTGCTAGGAAATATTAAAAAAAGACAAAAATGTTTTACATTTTATATTTTTAAAAATATGTGATTTTTAAATCAAGTATTTAATATTTATAACGTGTAGTTATTTAATTTGGCTAGACGAAAGTATTAAAAAATTCTATTATTAATTTAAGATTATTTAATTATTGTTGCCAATTTGTTTGCCATAATGTGTAAATGTATAATTGTGTGAAGAAGTAAATGGGGATAATGTTAAAAATATCAAGCTTTTGTTTTATTATTTTCAAGCAAACAAAAATTCTATATATAGGAAACATTATGTTAACTAATTAAGTATTCTTTACAAAAATCAAAATGTGGACTGATGATCTGTGTGACTAACTTTTACGACATTGACGCACATTTCTGCTGACCCAGAGTAACTAGGGGATAATCTCTTGGCTGATCCTCGTGTGAAGCCAGCTAAGCTAACGGATTAGGGTTTCGTTGATTCAAGAGGGTAGAACGAATGGTATAAAACAGCTGGTTGATCAACTGTATCAAGGAGAGGGGCTGGCAGACGGAGTGGCCGACATGTCCAACGACAGTATTCATTGGGAAGCGAGATATTTACCAGCAGGACCACCACGTATGCTGGGATGGAACGTTCCCCCTGAAGAAATAATCCATATACCGGAACATTGGCTGGTCTACCCTGAGCCGAACCCCTCCCTTCATTATTTATTGGCCCTCTTATATATCCTTTTTACTTTCCTTGCCTTACTTGGGAATGGTTTGGTGATATGGATCTTTTGCGCGTAAGTCATTTTTTTTATTTAAAAAGTTTCTTCTTTTTATGCATATATAAAAGTGCTCAGGTGCCAATGTAGGCTTCTTAAGAGTGCAAACAAGAGTAAAGGGCAAAGGCAGGAGGATCTAAGTATTCCCTAAGTTTAGGTTTTTCTTATGTTCTTCCAAAACTGAAAGCAAATAGTGGGAGTAGACTTACTTAGAAAGCTTGCATTGCACTTGGGTATACAAAGAGTTTGTTATGTTATCTTCAAATTAATAGTTATAAATAATTGGTATTTAGCATACTAAATGTTCTTGTTACTTGTTCTTCTTTCAAGTGCCAAATCACTAAGGACACCCTCAAACATGTTTGTTGTGAATCTTGCTATTTGCGACTTCTCCATGATGATCAAAACTCCAATCTTTATATATAATTCATTCAACACTGGTTTCGCTCTGGGAAACTTGGGATGTCAAATATTTGCAGTAATTGGTTCCTTAAGTGGAATTGGTGCTTCGATGACAAATGCGGCAATAGCATACGATAGATATAGGTATGGACTTTATTCATTTTTGTTAAAGTGAAAAAATATATTGGAACTATTGAAAATGAAAATTTCATACTTTCAACAAATTTTATTTATTAATTTCACTATGGAAAGTTAAGTATTAGAAATAATCTTTGCCTACAGAATTTGTAATAGATTCATTGATAATATTTTACATTTTTTTACTCTAGTACAATAGCAAGGCCGCTTGATGGAAAATTATCTCGTGGACAGGTGATGCTATTTATTGTGTTAATTTGGACCTACACCATACCTTGGGCATTGATGCCTGCTATGGGTGTATGGGGACGTTTTGTACCTGAAGGCTTCCTCACCAGCTGCACCTTTGACTATTTGACTGACTCAAATGAAACACGAATTTTTGTTGCCACTATATTTACATTCTCTTATGCTATTCCAATGACGCTTATAATATATTACTACAGCCAAATTGTCAGTCATGTAGTCAATCATGAGAAAGCTCTACGCGAACAAGCTAAAAAGATGAATGTGGACAGCTTACGGAGTAATGCGAATACAAGTAGTCAAAGCGCCGAAATTCGCATAGCCAAGGTATTTTATACTAGCTTGTATAAAAAATATTTTGACACAGAGTCATTATTTTTTTACTAGTAAAGATATATATTTGTTTGAAATATGTTATTAATTTAATGTGTATATTTAATTGAAGGCTGCCATCACAATTTGCTTCTTGTTCATCCTCTCATGGACTCCATATGGAGTAATGGCAATGATTGGAGCATTTGGTAATAAAGCCCTTTTAACACCTGGTGTTACAATGATACCAGCATGCACTTGTAAAGCTGTTGCTTGTTTGGATCCATATGTATATGCCATAAGTCACCCAAAATATAGGTAAGATTAGACAACAAATTCCAGTAAAATATTTACTTACTATTAGTAAGATGCATTATTAAGATGAAACATGATATGTTTATTATTATTTGTAACAGGTTGGAACTACAGAAAAGATTACCATGGTTAGAGTTGCAAGAGAAACCAATATCTGATTCACAAAGCACTACAACTGAAACAGTAAATGCACCGCCGGCATCGAGCTAGACTTCAATTAAAACTCTTGTTTCTCAAAAGAGAAGAAAACAAAAAAAAACGACACTTGGTTTTAATCGACACTTTGTTTCCACTCTGTTAAAAACACATGATCCTTGTATAGTAAATGCAACTGCAATAAAGCAATTTCCTCGCATTACTCAATGTTTTTTTCACACAACTTAAGAGCTTTCTTTGCAGGTTGTAGTCTATGTACGATGTTGATAGTATCAGTAAGTACATTTTCATAAGAAACAGTTATTTAACAAGAATTACAATATTATATATTTCTGAGAACCTTCTCATTTCTTTATACATATTAAATTAATGGATATAGGATTGATATTATAGGTTGATACAACTGATTAAAACTATTCACCTAAGGAACAAAAACTGACAAGTTACAACTTTATTTATTTTTACATATTACTCGGCTTATGACTACAACTGTAGGCCTTAAAGATGTAGAAACAAAATATGTATGTAACAGATGATTAAATTTAATTAAATAATCTGTGTAACAATCTTTCGTATAAGTATGATATATAATTAAAAATGAATTATGTATACCAAAAATTTAATAATTTTAATTATTTCTAAGTTACTGACTCTATCAGATCATACATTTAAAGATGTATATGAAAATTGTTGTTTAATTAGAAAGACATTAAAACATATATTAACTAAATGTTATTTATAATTCTTGAATTATTTAATAAAACAATTAAAAAACGAGTAAAAAGTTATTTAATTCTCAGACTTATATCATTAAATCAATGAGTTAACAGGAAAACATGTCTTTTTTCAATACTCTTCTAATAAACATTATAAACTGTACAATCATTTAAATTTTTCACTGCTACCCTTGTGAACCGATGAACTCATTCAATACCACAAATGTCTATGCAATGGCTTTCTTTGTACTATCTCAATGCTAATTCTGCTAATATATCACTACAACAATAAATAATAAATCACGTTCTGCATATTTTCCTAGGAACTTTCTACTTCCAACTTTGTTAGTTTATAGAAGACATTGATTTACTTAGAAATTCCAAGCAACTATCAGGTATCAAGATCCACCTTCAAATAACAAGTATTAAAAAATGATAGCATATAGAGAGGTGAACAATTTTATAAAGCTAAATGATAATGGTGGCCATAATAGACCATGAACAGTATAACATGGTAACAATGTGAAATAATTAATATATGTTATATGTACAAGAAATTCTTATTTATGAGAAAAGTATTATAGATTAGATTGAAACAAAACAACGATATTAATATGTTCAACAATAATAAAAAATAATATTTCGTTGACTAGATCAATATGCATGAATATCCATTAACAATAATTGTTTGTTTTAAATAAAATATTCAATGTATAAACATTCTTCATTGCTATTAAATAAACACAAAGTTTTACAGTATTAATACGTTTCAAGTAGTTTTTGCATTCTTTGTTACATCTTGAATATAATTTTTCCACATTTGTTCACGTCGAAAATAATTATAAAATATTATAAATTATTCGAGGCATGAACTTCAGCATAACAATGACTCTCAAACAGTTGCATCATCTGGGAATATTCACCATTCTTTCTCTTTACTCAGCAACTGTACAATTACTCGTTTTCCTACAACTACGATAACAATGAATAGAAATGCCATTACAGATATGTATTTTACTGACGGTTCATCTAAAAACTTAACAAAACATCTCTGTTATTCAACTATATAAATTACAATGAGATTTAAGGGAGGTTAAGTGTTCATCTCTCCCTTCTAAAATTAGAAAACGAATCACCGTTTAGAGAAAGAAAAAAAAGGAGATGACCGAATTTTTGAGCACGCATTGTAATTATATTTATAAGGTACACGCGTTATAACTTGTTCTTTAGCAAATCTTTTTCGGCGAAGTTAATTGATTCCAATATTTTTATAGTTAAAACATTGCTGTAAAATTTGATTGGAAAACATGATGAATACCGTGGCTAGACGTCGTTACCTGAATGTAATACGGATGATATTTACGCTTTGTTTCTAGTCTACGTGAGCATGTTAACACGTTTTTCTCTTAATATCTAAACATCCGCGAAATACGCTTCAACTCTTAAAAACGACTGAACAGAATTCACATACGGTTGTGCATGTAAATATCCTCGGCTTCTAAAAATCTGATCCACTCTGATATTTGCATTATAAAGTATTTATATATTTTATACATGGAGAAACGTGATCACGTAGATACGACTCCCTTAAAAATTAATGTTCCGTGTCACTTAATTAAGAGCAAACTTACAGAAATTTCATTTCGGGCCCAACAAAAATTAAGGAAATCTGCTCGATCAATTTTACAAAAATAGATTATGAATTAATCATTATTCTTAAAAACCGGAACTTGAAAAATGGGCAGTTATAGTCGAGTTTAAATTATCTACGTTTTCACGTTGCTCCAAATATCAAATATCATTGATCCAAATTGTATTTTGATTTAAACGAGGCTTTCTTCGCTTCGCGTGTCTGATAATCTAATATTACAACGATATCGTCTAATTGTATAGTAAAACACTTACAATTAGCAGACGAACGAACACTCGTGTCATTTTGAATAACACATACCGAAGTACTAGAATGTGATTAAATTTATAAACGCTTTGTTTCTCGAGTACGATGTTTGTTCATATATAAACTGAACGCGTGTTTCATTTACTGTGCCATTTATGTAATGTATGTAATATATTTCTCGCGACACGCAAAGCTGTCCTAATTTGACAAGATTAGGCGTAAAGAGGAAGTAACAGTGCTGTACGGCTAGATTATTTATAATTTATATTACGAAGAGTTCTCTTTCTCAGCAAACGAGTAAAGCATATTGCCTAAAGATTCATTAATTGCTATTATTATTATTATCAACATCATCGATATCGGCGTCATCATCAGACCATCGTCGTTATTAGCTTCATCATTATTATCACTTGCTATATTTGTAACTTTTTACTAGCATCATTCTTTGGGTTCTTAATGGGAACCTATAACTGACTTCATGAATTGATAATAAAATAAAAGGAAAAGTAACTTGACAATTATGCAGGATACGGAAGGAATGTTATCTCTTCAAATCCCTAAATTCTATTGCTTGTAATTAGGGGATAACACTTTATAAAGAACACAAAATTACTAGTTATCAGAAAATTAATTTCATGAGATGTACCTTATTCTGAATAATCATCATATTAGATATATTTTTTGGAAGTTACAGGTTCCCTCAATAATTTTCATCACTTTTTATTCGACATATTTTCCTTATTATAGTTCGATTTGTTCCTTTCATGAACACTGTACTTAAGTACGTGTAGTTATAGGCGTTTTGTAATTCTAGTTTCTTTCCGAAAATACGTATTTCTTCACGTCGCGTATCATTTTTCATTAAATTTAATCATTTAACGTCTATATATCACTGTCTTAAATGTATATGCGTCTCTTATATATACAGAATATACTTAACCGATAAACATTGCATTCGAATACAGACATATGAGTCCGTTGGACATATTATGTAGAGACAACAAAATGGCGTTTTATAAAAGAGAAGATAACACCGCGATGCGATTGTATCTTCGTATCTACATGTATGCGACATAGAAAGTGGATGCCAGCACGAAGGGAATAAAAGAGGCTACGCTACGACGAGAAACGGTGTTCCTGAGGAAGACAATTGGTGTCGGTGGTGGTTGTGCAGCTGTGGCCGGTCGCTTTGGCTTTTCGTTTTTCATCGCAGCTTAATTTCTTCGCTTTGTGCGGGCGTAATGAACATATCAGCATCGTTTGGTTGTCCTTCGATGCCTCTTCTGATCTTGTTTTCGATCTTTTTCTCTCTTCTTTGTTCTTATTCTCTGACATTGCCTCGTCTTGTGCGTGCTTTTCTTCTAAACATTGTTAAAATAATGCTTAAATAATTAAAAAATACTTGAGATATTTAATCGAAAGATTGTAACACCTCTGCAAGGAAGAAAAAAGGCGAACCGAGGTGTGTACAGAATTTATTTAGCCGACAAGTTGATCTCTTGTTACCTCTTTTGTGACAAAGTAAAAGGTATGACAAAAGTACCTTGGAGGACGTCGTCGAATATCGATCTGCTCATCTTCGAGGCACGGTTCTTTTCTTCGCTCTGATCCACTTCATTCTCCTTGTCGACGTTGTTGTTCGTACGAAAGATCGACTCGAGTACTTGTTTCGAGAGCAAGGGTGAAACAGGTTGTTTCAGCCTCGTTCCATTGACGTTGGCAAAAATGTCGCAGGTGCTGGTCTCGTTGTCGCACATGGTTATCGTTGACGCGTTATCGGTAATCAATTTCTCCGTGTCCGAATCGTCGGCGTTGTTATAATAATTATTGCTGCTCTCAGACTTCTTCAGGATCGATTTCGATACTTTTTTGTCTATGAAAGACATACCCTCGCTGTCTATCGAATCAGCGGACAAGGAAAGCTTGCTTTCGGTGCTTGTTCCTGAAATTTGCCTTCGATGACCTGCATATACAGTGGCTCCAAGTATTACGTTGACCCAGAATATGTATAAAGGAAATCAATACAGGGGTTGAATTGACAGGCAAACATAATTGGGATAATCTTAGAAGGCACTAACCTTTACAAGCAACGTACCATTAACATATTAACTAAGCGCTAGAATAATACTATAAAAGATTTTTACATAAACAAACTATTGTTGTTCTCATAGAAAATGTTACTTGTGGATTGGACGTTTACTCATAAAAATAAAAAAGAACATTTACTAAATTACGACAAGAATTTGTAGTAAAACTATTACCTGTATAATGTCTGGGACCAGTGCCAGTTCCGAAGAGATGATGGTTCAGAATTTTAGTAGCTGATACCAGACTACTGTTCGTCGTAGCAAATGGTCTACCTCCCCGGAGTCCTCCATAGTAATTGTTCTCTGCTATGCCCTCCTTCATTATATTACGAGTCATCGCGCTTTCCTGGTCGCTGATGAACTGTGCACGCGGCCTTACGCTCTGCAATCATTCACATACACGATAACAATAAATTGTACCAGTGCATATATTTATTAATACACACACACCAATATATACATATATCTTGAGCTTTTCCCGATGGAAATATTCACTCAGAAAAAATCAACAGAAGCCACAGGATTTAACAGGAACTCGTACAGAAAAGCGGTTTACGAGTTCTTTATCATTCGTTGAAAAATCAACACGAAGAAAATTGGACGATCACGAGCATAAGAAGAAGCTTCCTCTCATCGGCGAGGATTTTTTGATAGAAAACATAATGTTAGATGAAGCTTTACCAGCGTTTTCAGTTCATTGGAAATGTAATTGTTTTTAATGTAGACTCCTTCAACAAGAATGTACCGTGTAAAGAATGTTACAATGAGGAATGTTACAATTTTATTACAATGGGGTCTCTTTACATTGCCACAAAGTTGATGGAAAATTGCAGTTACATGAAATTGGTCAGAGAAGATAAATCTTTCTTTGTGAAGTTAACAATGTAACGAGAGCCTATTGTGTTTCAATGTACTGAAAACTGACGACAACTGTTATTTCCTATTGTTAGTGTACATATAACGATGAGGACCACTTGGCAGTACCAAACAGTTGGTTGTGTATTTTAAAACGGGCACACGAGCACACTTAAGAAAAGGAACGTAGAGTAGCCTTGTTAGTGTATGTTCGTACAGGGTGACTCATTCAAACTTTCGCCCGAAATTTTCCAAACTACAGCACGTTTCAAATAAAACTTACCCTGGAGAAGACCTCTGTCAGATAACCTCAGTGTAACAGTGTAAGTTTTATTCGAAGTGTTTGAAACGTGATTTGGGAAATGACGGCGCGAAATTCAAACGGGACAGCCTGTGAAAGATAGAGTGCGTAATTGAGAGTGCGGACAAGCAGGGTTAACTGTCAACGGTGGAGCATTTTGAAGCGTTATTTTTCGTGACGCAAAATCAACAGTACCGGAAATCGTTCCCCGACTCAAGCACGGGCAAGTCGGTTACGCTGCAACTGTATGGCCCTTTTTTCTAATCGAGACACAAACGACGCCCCTGGCAATCTCTCTCTCTTTCTCTCTGTTTTTTTCTGTCTGTTCTTTGAGCACGGATACGTGTAATTTATCGTGTGTGTGCAGCCCCTTCTGACAAGCACCAGGGCATTCGGTAATGTACGATCGCCCTCGGCGATTCGTTCAACTGAGCTCCGTTTGCGATCTTGACGGTTCGTGTAACTGAAAAAAGCAGTGATGATACGCCGTCAGAGCTCGTGCAATTGAAAAACAGCCTTTGTGATTATCGCGGGAATTCGGGGTAACTGCGAGGAGGGTATTCAATTGCAGAGGTGCTGGAAAACAAAAAGACTCAACGAAGCTTTAATCCGTCAACTGGGACAAAATAAAATAAAACTGAAGTTAAACAAGCGACAGTTTACCGTTTTACTCCTCGTTATCGAAGGGTGCATTTGTCATGCATATACAATTATGAAACGATATTTCTCAAGAAAAGTGGCTTGTCAACTTTGTGACCTTCGGTAGAATAATGCTTGTGAATTTTCGAACACCTGTATCAGTAATTTTAACTGAATCAAACACATCGCAAAGATTACGACGGATGCCAAGCGTCCGAACTGAATTGAATGCTTCACAGATACGCGTGCAGATGACCAAAGAGAAAATGAAGAGAAATATACCTGTTGAATACGAATTTTCCTGTGCTTGGGTACTGTGTCATTCAAGGTAACCTTGCTACCGTCGTTCGAAGGGCGAACATCTTTCAAAGATTCAACGCTTGGCGAAGCGTCAGCGGCGTTACGCCCGACATCACCTGAAGCGGATTTCTTTACCCTGCTATTTCCACACTTCTCGGCAGCTTCCAGAGGGTTTACGTATAGATTGCTGTCCACCTCCTCCGTTAAATCACCCTGTGAGATAACGTAACTACATTAAAATACTATTCATCCCATTCAGTGTCGTAACAAGTCATTGGTACAATTTAAACGATTAAAAATAAAATAAAAGGAATTTTGAATACTGTGAAATTTTTAAATTAATAATATTAGTAACTCACATGTAAGCTTGGTTCTTCAATCCGGGCTAATATTAATAGAATAAGGTCTAAATTAAAGTTGTACGGTCCTAGTAACACGGTACTAAAGCCATTTGGTAGAATATTTAGAATACTGCGGTAAAGCGATATCATGTCTTCTCCCAGCACTACATACTAACTCTACAGCTTACACCAATGTAACTCAAACTCGAAATTATTCATTCTAAAGCACACATAAAGTATCTTTCTGACGCAAATGTACCACAAATATACTCTACAAATGTTCCTAGTTCTCTTCCTACATGTATTAAATTTGCTGAACTAAGAAACGAATATGAATGAATGTTCCTTTCGTTACCCATGTAGCAGCATTTTATCAAACTCATCGGTTACTGATTCAAAATGATACCTGCGAATGAGACGGATGTGTCTGACAGCTGGCATACGTATCAGAGCTGTCTACGCTTCCCTGCTCGTTGTATATTTTCCCATAGTTGGAGGCATCCACCGCTTGAGGAGGAGACACCTTGGTCTCGCTGAAAATGCTCTGCACAGGCGGCTCCGCAGACATCCCGGATTTCATCGACTTCATCTCCTGGCAGATGGGATTACGAAAGTCGCTGGTCGCCAGTGGCATTATATTTTCCGCGTCTCTGAAGTCTTTGTATTCCTAGAAACACGATCAAGATGAAGAGCCTCGGTCCGTTGAAGATACGCTGCTCGAAGCGTTGTCTTCAACATTGATCCGATCTTTAGGATTTTCGGCAATCGCACATCTTTCGTCAAATTTCACACAATTTTTTGGTACTTTTTCGTGTTTAATTTATCACATGATTAACTTTACACATATAATGTACTATCACATTTTTGTGTTTAATTTGCAATTTTTCATATGATTAATATATGTCATTAGCTAAAATCATATTCCGTTAGCTAAAAGAAAGGAACGTGTTATAATTAGAAGACGAAAGCTGTACTCGTTAATGAAAAATAAAATGGTATCATCGTGTACTAAACTCTAAGAATAAAAATGGGGTTCATTCTATGTGCTCTCTAAGAAATCTATTCAATATGACCTGTCTACTTCTAATACCTGTCCGTATTATTGTTATACTCGCCTGATATGGTCCAGAACAGTATTTGCACGGTCATTAAGTAGATTAGAGGAAGACGATTACACATACATATATGTAATATGTAGGCCTGTAATAAGGTGCGAAACTTAAGGAAAACAACGGTTACTAGTGATTAGTTGTTCCCAAGCTTGCCAGAACTGACCTACCAGATGCAAAGTTGCAATATGTGCATACAATAATTATTGCAAAGTCTGTATGCTGTTATCGTGCTTGTTGCTGATTCTCTGTTTCTAAAAACATGCTGAGAAGATGTAACGTGAAAGAAGCGTTGTACTTGCAACATCCATTACACGATATGAAGAGTAGAATTTGTTTGGAGAGTATCGTGTAACAGACTCGAACGATCCGATATACATAGGATAAATAGGATCTAAGACTTCAGTGCATTAAAAGTAAAAGTTTAATTGATTTAATTTCACAAAGTATCGATTGTATAAAATTTTAAATTCCTTATAGATAGATTTTATTTTCTTCTTTCAATAGAATCTTCTTCTGTAGAGTCTTAGATCTGTGTTTAAAAAACCTTGTATAGATCGTTGATATAAAGCATACATTCCGTGTTTCAAAATTTCCGTGTATCAAACATATGCGTAGAAAAAATTGAGATATCGTTAAATTACTGTCAGAAAAATTCGAGAACTGCCATTTGGCCACTCGCTCGCGCAACAACAATCTTCTTGAAAGTCAGTCGTCGATTTGAAATTACAAGAATCAGATACGATTTCGTTCATCGAATCACGATCATTACAGTCGCAACTTCATTATTTAATGAAAGTTACTCTTTCGACAACAAGGAAGGGAATTGTTGTACATTCGTGGCAAGATTAGCATGGTTGATAAGTTGTTAAGTGCAATGTGTTATTTAGAAACATGACCCTACGTAGCATTCACTGATCGATCAAATCGCATGTACCTGTTATCCGATCATGCCACGTACGATGATTGAAATGAATGAATGTTTATATCGTGTGCGTGTCTCTTGCTATAAATATGCAGCCAACGAGCCAGTGAAAAAGATCAGTAATTACACTAACGTTGTTCTCTTTAAACACCGTGTTATCGTATTAAATAATGTTGCGAAATAATTTCCTGCTTTCTACAGGAGGTACTTTTATAAATCTTATTTCACGAAATTTTATTTAATAATTTTATGTGCAAGGTTTTCAAATTTTGGGGTTTAGATATGGGGATGTGGGGATTGGGGGTGTAGGAATTTGGGGATGTAGGGATTTGGGGGTGTAGGGTTTTGAGGGATGTAGAGATACGGGGATGTGAGAATTTGGGGATGTGAGGATTTGGGGATGTGAGGATTTGGGGATGTGAGGATTTGGGGATGTGTGGATTTGGGGATGTGTGGATTTAAGGATGTGAGGATTTGGGGGTGTGTGGATTTGAGGATGTGAGGATTTGGGGATATGTGGATTCGAGGATGTAGGGATTTGGACACGTGTGGATTTGGGGATGTGTGGATTTAAGGATGTGAGGATTTGGGGATGTGTGGATTTGGGGATGTGTGGATTTGGGGATGTGTGGATTTGGGGATGTGTGGGTTTGGGAATGTGTGGATTTTGGGATGTGTGGGTTTGGGAATGTGTGGATTTTGGGATGTGAGGAGTTGGGGATGTGTGGAGTTGGGGATGTGCGGATTTGGGGATGTGTGGATTTGGGGATGTGTGGATTTGGAAGTGTGTGGATTTGGGGATGTCTGGATTTGGGGATGCGTGGAAGTGGGGATGTGCGGAAATGAGAATGTGGGGAAACGGGGATGTGGGGAAATGGAGACGTGAATATGTGAAGTTGTGTGGCTATGAATTTGGAATTTGCCAATAACAAAATTTCTCAGTTCGGAAATTAAAAAATCCAAAAATAAAAAACTTGTAAATTCAAAGATTGTAAACTTGAGTAATTTAGAATGTTAAAAACTATAGAAACATAACCGAAATAAACAGAATCAACAAGTAAAACAGTAATTCCAGTTCTATTTATAAGGCTCAACTTAAGCCTTATATAAGCCTTAACGTTGTTACATATTGTTTATGGAATAATTTATAGGCTACTAAAGTTTCACGAAATGAATGTGCTCTACTCTAGAACAGTATTATTTGTCGAGACATTTGTCTAAATCGGTAACAGCTTGCAGGCAAATTACTTCAACACTAGTACACTCTTACTTTCAAC
The DNA here is from genome assembly GCF_050947335.1 of Megachile rotundata. NCBI lineage: Eukaryota > Metazoa > Arthropoda > Insecta > Hymenoptera > Megachilidae > Megachile > Megachile rotundata. The sequence continues at coordinate 18,995,935 of NC_134984.1, read as the reverse complement.
ACTGTACCCCGAAACGATTATCGGTGTATAATTCATGCATGAATCTAGCGTGCAAACTTGCCGTTCGTTTTATACTAGAAAGCAGGAAATTATCTGTCAGACTGTGTATATCGATTTCGGTATATGGATGTAGGCACGTGAGAATAATTTACATACGTTACAATAATTTATATTCTATCGATATTGATCGAACAAAATACATCTTAATACGTTGACTGTCTTAAGGGTCAGATAATATAATATCAATTGTACAATTTTTATTAACATAATGAATATCATGTCTATTTTATTAAACTTTCATTTAATGGTAACAAGTGACCTGCAGGACATTCAACGTATTAAAATGTGATGCGCTAGACAAATCTGTTTCTATTACGTTAGTCAATCTGTTAATTAAAAAAAGAAAAACAAAAATTCATTCGCAGATACCTAATGATTATAATATGCCCAACGGTAAGTGTACCCAGTTTTTAAACAAAACAAGAATATATTGAAGAGCTATAATAATAAAATTCAGGTTCCATAATGAATTATTGAATAATAGATATATTTGCAAAAATTACTCGTGGTATATTTATACAGGGTGTCCCAGGAATTAACAAACAACTTTTCTAGCATGTTTGCACTCAAGATGATATGATTATATTTCGAACTAGGAACGTAATAAAGTAAAAGAAAAGAACGTAAATAAATCAACACCATTTTGAACCCAAAGTAATGTAAGTAATGTAAGGTTTGCACGAAAAGATATGCACAGGGCATTCAAGGTTTTTCAATCCTTAAGTATTCAATTAAAAATCGAGGCCTTCCTTATGGAAACAAGAATGAGTAATATTTAGTGAATACTTTATTTCAGTCTCTAGGCAGGTATTTTGCTTAACCAGGGCCTTAAGTATCAATAAAGTATTGATAGCATATCGACAATCGATAGTTTCCCTATATAAAATACCCCATCGATTTTGTCAATTTCGAAAGGTGATGCGATGTCGCGCGTCTCTGTCAATAGGAGTCCGCGCATGCGTAAACGACGTACAGTAGCTGCAACGTCGTGTGCGCATGCGCAGACTCCCAATGAAAAAATTCCACAAGAAGCGCTAACTTCGAAAGTTGAAACATGCTGCAAAAGTTGTTCCGAAACACCGTGTATATTGTACCAGATGTGCATACGTATACAAGCACTGACCAAGACCGAAATAAAAACCAAGATTCACAAGCTGTATTTCTAAAGTTACCTGTGGCAAAGAAACCCCGTGGAGTTCACGCGCGAACGTTTAAACAGTTGGCATGCTATTGAACTGGATAGACTTTCTCGCGAGGCAAACTAACAAGAATGCTATATGTAAAGATCAAATGAGAGATAGTTTCAGTGTAATCACGAGGCAAGGGCATCGCGTTGTTTCGTCTTCTTAGTGGCACGATGCCCGTGCCTTGACCTACAAAAGTCATTCGTTTGCACGCAAATGAGAAATTAGTGTGGACGAGCTAAAGGATTGTTGCGTCTAAAGCGTTGAATGAAACTGGTGTCGTGTCAATGAAGATAAACTGATGCTCTGTGTGAAGGGGTTAAAGGCAGTGCATACACCCAGTGGACTATACATGGAAATAACCGTGCATCGTTCTACAGAACGAAACCAAAATGGCGGACAAACAACGTACGTAAAAGCCAACGGACAAAGAGAAAGTACGCGATTTATTTTTCTTTTTTGCTTTTCCGTCGTACGCTGGAAAACAAAGCGAAGCCAGAGAAAGAGACAAGAATTTATAACAAAACGAATAATTAAAAAAAAAAAGAAACGAAAATAAAGGAGAGAGCGTCTCCCTTAATCCCAAAGATTTTTTTTTCTTTTTCTCGACAGCCCATTGGTGTATGTAGTGCCGTCTAAGAGAGAACGTTAATGATCGTAAATACCTTCGTAGTACAAAAGCAACACTCGAATTCGCTAGGTATTTCATCATTTTTCTCGAATTTTCTGCTGTCTTTTTTCTCTTCATCCTACAATGTCACACACACAATTTCCTATTTTACTTTATCGTAACACACGGCTCGGTTTTGGTCGGAATCGATCGAACCATTTCGTTCTTTCGTCGTTTGAATTCGCTTTACAATGAATTCTATTGTGAGAACAATGGGTACATTCAATAAATTGAATATTTCAGAATTAAAAAGTTGATCGATACGAAATAATTCGAACGCTTCTCGAGCGAGTGAACATTAATCCCTTGAAGCACGAAGAAAAATTTCTAACATTCATATTTGCAAAATAACAAGAAATATTTGAATGAAATGCGGTGCTTCAAAGGCTTAACCCTCGCATGATGAGTGCAGGGTCATTGCGACCCACAACTGCAACGTTATTATCCATCTTTCGAGGATTAATGAGAGAGTATGAAACGCAGGGCCACAAAGAGAGAAATTCTCACATTCAAGGGTAAAAAGGAAAATGTGTCATTGTTATATTAGTGAAAAACTTTCTGTAGCGTGTAAGTTGATTGATAAATATGCACGATTTTTTCGTAGATTTCAATTTTCTTATTTTGGTAAATTGCTTATTGTAATATATATCAAATGGCCGATTTCGAAATGTGAAATTTTAATATTTAATACAAAATGATTACACAAAGGTTTCATTAATTTTTATATTTCAGTTACGTTGCATATTGAATTAAAGTGAAATTCTTTTGTAGAATATAAAGGGCTGATATAATTTGTTAACGTGAAAGCATTTTTAATTAGCATTTAAGCTACACCAAAATTTCCATGAAAATTACCGTATGAAACTTTCGAGTAGAGTAAACTTTCTGTGCAGTAGCTACATTTAATAGCAATGTGTTTCCCGAGAGAATTTTTTAAATACAAAATAATTTTAACGAAATAAATGTTCAAATCGGCCATTTTATGTACAACCTAAACTAATTTTAATAATAGCACTATTCGTGAATCTATCGGTACACAAGGTGTGATAAAATGTGTTCATCGAGATATGTATATTAAGTGACAGTGAAACGCATCGTATCGAAAAAGAAATAAAAAAGATTGTGCATGGACGGACGTCACAATTGCTTTTCGTTACTTACGCGAATCAATTAAATAATTGAGGTAGTGCAAGTCATAGTAACATATCTAATGCTTACACTAAAAAACCAGATATATTGAATCAATTAAAAAATTGTTTAAATCATTCAAATTTAGAAATTTTTAATTATTTATGTATTTATGCCACTATGACTTTTACCTCGACTATACTGAAACCCCTTGATCCTGCTGTCCTGTATATGTCTTGACAAAAAGAAACGTAATTTGCTGTTCATGTAATTAGTATCCTGAAAGTTGACTGCTTTACTTAAATATCTTAAAGTGTTATAATTATAGCGATAATTATGTATAAAAAATATCATTCCTACAATTCAGTATTGTGTAGCTTTGATTGCTTTGAATATCTTGAGTAAGGTTGAGTTTTGTCAGCTTTGGTTAGAATTAGTTATGGAAGATTTAGGTTATGTTAGGTTAGGGTATGTTTAAGTTAGAGTTAGGTTTAGAGGTATGTTAGAGGTGGAGCTAGTATTAGAGTTACATTAGTGTCATATAAGAGTTAGGTTAATTTTAGGTTCAGGATATGTTAGGTTATGTTAAGGTAGGTAATATTTAAGTTAAAGTTAGGTTTAGAGGTAGGTTAAAGGTAGAGCTAGTATTAGAGTTACATTAGTGTCATATAAGAGTTAGGTTAATGTTAGGTTCAGGATATGTTACGTTATGTAATACTAGTTAAGGCAGGTAATATTTAAGTTAAAGTTAGGTTTAGAGGTACATTAGAGGTAAAGCTAGTATTAGAGTTATATTAGTGTCATATAAAAGTTAGGCTAATGTTAGGTTCAGGATATGTTACGTTATGTAATACTAGTTAAGGCAGGTAATATTTAAGTTAAAGTTAGGTTTAGAGGTACATTAGAGGTAGATCTATTATTAGAGTTACATTAGCGTCATATAAGAGTTAGGCTAATATTAGGTTCAGGATATGTTACGTTATATTATACTACTATAAGTTAGTCTTATGGAAGATAGAAATATATAATGTAAGGTCTATTGATTCTAAATTAACCAACTAAACTAAGAACACTAAGCCTCGAAGTATCCACAGCAATCATTAAATGCAGGAATGACTTCCATAAACATAATTATCCTATTAAATCGCGAACAGCAATATAAGACGTCCCCCACTCTTATCATTTACTGACATATCTTATCACATCCTCGAAGTTAGTCCGAATCGCTCTTAAACAAAGTACATACAACACACAACGCATGGACCAACTTCCAGGATTCCAATGATACAAAATAATTCAATAAACAATCGAATCGGATTTCAATGAGTTTTATTCGATTACAAGGAAAAAATTTTATCTCATATGTATAAGAATGGACGTCGAATCGTGTTGTATTTTTATTACTACTAAGTACGAGCTGATCAAGATTACATCGTCCCTGATAATTCGAAATTTATGTATGTACTTGTTTCTTTTCTCTAACGCTTTTATTTCATCCTTATGGCCGATAGTATTAATTAAACGTTAATACGGTATAGTTTTACAGGCAGTGTTTCATAGAATCAACTTTTGGTTAACTTCAAATCACATTGGTGTATGTAAGTGTATCGCTAGCTGTTCGACATGTATAAATATTTGTCTTTCAAGTCGTTTCGTTGAACATTTGGTTGAGCGTACAATGTCCTGCTTATCAGTTTCCAACAATTCATATGTTTTAAGTACACGCTTTAATTATCCTATGTAAAATATATTGCGAGTAATTTCCTGTTTATCTGTTTCGAGAACGTTGTCTAAATCGTATCTCAAAAATTGATAAGTATATGTATATGTGTACGCTGGCCCCTCGATTTACGCGATAAGTGTCTGTACGGTACTTTGCATACGCGGTTGGGATATGGCGATATAGGGAGAGCGTCGGTCTTTTGGAAATTTTGATTTGTAGGAGTTTGGGATTATTCGATTGGCAAAACTTCGAGATTTTGAATCTTTGGGGCTAGTAGATCTATGAGAGTAATAGGACTTTGGGACTGATGGAAATAATATTATTTTGGGGGTAATAATGGGACTTTGAAATTAATATGAGTTGACGTTGGTATTAGTGGGACTAATGGGAACTTTGATAAGTTGGGACTTTAAGAGAACAAGAGTTTGGAATTTTAGGAACTTAAAACTTTGGAAATTTCTGACACTGGAACTTTGTAAAATAGAAGCTGCTCTAGAAGCCCCTGGCGGAGGAAAATATCAAGCAGCAACCGAGCATAACTCGAGGGACCAGCATATTAGAGCCATGGAAACTCGATATTTTCGATTCGGATCTACGCGATATCTACCAAAATTTATTTTTAGGGACTAAAAAACAACACGAATCTTAAGAAGAGGTTTTGGTCTAGAAATCTCAAGAATTGCTCTCCTACTAATCTACAATTCAATATTTATTGTATAAGTTTTAGAGATAAAATACCAAAAATCTAATCGCATTAAGTTTCTCTTAATTCCTAAACGGAAACCTCCTTTTAAAATTGTAATTGCAACGTTATTGCGAGTAGAAATGCTGAACAGAAAAAGATCTGAGTCCAAATATGCACTTTCGTTTCATCCAAATAAATCGAGCTGAGCAGATCATCAGAAAGAACTGTATGCATACAACGTGCACGAAAACAAACCGGTGTACATGTTTTGTTTTCTAAATTTAATACAAAATACACGATCTATCAAAGCAACGAAACAGAGTCTACTCAAAGATACACTCTAACTACTAGCTCGTACTTTGAATGCAGGGTTGAGTTTGCAGCATAATTCATTACATTGAAATGTCCAAACAGTCAGTAAACTTGTTGATCAACGTAAGGAAAAACAACGATCCTAGTCGCAGGAAGGGACTAGAGCGCTCGAAAGGCACGGATGAATGAAAGATTAATTAAGCGGCATGACATGATGGGGTTCTACGGAGTCTCTCGATAAAATGCATACACAGTTGGAGTAATTATATCAATTATTTTAACTGATTTTGAGAATGCATTGATTTTTAATTGTTATATTACTTCAGTGTTAAGCTTCAAGTTCTTAATTGCAAATTTGATATTTCTTAAGTTTTATATGGCTGAATCTATGAATTTCTGGATCATCAAGTTTAGATATGAATGTAGATTGCTAGATCTTGAAGTTCAAGTTGTTAGATTGCAAAGCTTTGTATGTTCAAATCTCTATATTAGCAAATCTTCATATCTTAAAATCCTAACATCCCTATATATTCATATGTCCACATCTCCACAAGTACATATCCTCACATGTCCACATCCCTACATCTCTACATGTCCACATCCCCACATCTCCATATTCCCACTTTCCCACATCCTCACATTCCCATCATCCCACTTCCTCACATGTCCACATCCTCATATCTCCACATCCTCAATTCCCCACATCCCCAAATCCTCACATCTCAAAATTCTCATATCCCCAAATCCTCACATCCCCAAATTCTCATATCCCCAAATTCTCATATCCCCAAATCCTCACATCCCCAAATCCTCACATTCCAAAATTCTCATATTCCCAAATCCTCACATCCCCAAATCCTCATACCCCCAAATCCTCACATCCCCAAATCCTCATATCCCCAAATCCTCACATCCCCAAATCCTCACATCTCCAAATCCTCACATCCCCAAATCCCTACATCTCCAATTCCCCACATCCCCAATTCCCCACATCTCCAATTCCCCACATCTCCAATTCCCCACATCCCCAATTCCCACATCCCCAAATCCTCACATCCCCAACTCCTCACATCCCCAACTCCTCACACCCCCAAATCCTCACATCCCTATTTTCTCACATCCCCAAATCCTCACATCTCCAAATCCCCACATCCCCAATTCCCTACATCCCCAATTCCCCACATCCCCAAATCCTCACATCCCCACTTCCTCACATCCCCACTTCCTCACATCCCCAACTCCTCACATCCCCAACTCCTCACATCCCAAAATCCTCACATTCCCAACTCCTCACATCCCCAACTCCTCACATCCCAAAATCCTCACACTCCCAAATCCTCACATCCCCAACTCCTCACATCCCCAACTCCTCACATCCCCAAATCCTCACATCCCCAAATCCCTACACCCCCAAATCCCTACCCTCCCAAATTCCTACACTCCCAAATTCCCAAGTCCCCATATCTCTAACCCCCAAAAAGTAACGAACACAAGTAGTGTATACATTTGATAGTGAGACTCAGTAGAAAGAGAAACAAGTCGAACGAGAGGAGGAGCATATGAAAAGTCAGAACGTAAGTATCTTCTAGAAAAGAAACGATCAAGCATCCCGCGCTTTTGTTGGATCGAGCACGGCAAAGTCCGACGTCCGATTATCCTCCACGTCACGTATGTATTTTCTCTTTCTCGTCACTCGTACTTGATTGCTTTCGTTCTGCCGTCGTGTATCTCGTGGCTGCCACGTCGCTACGAATACTTTGAAGACTTTCTCATAATATTGTCGGACGTTGCCAAGAAAGATCTTTCTAATCTTTCGGTAACACTCAACTTTGTCTTTGATTTCTCTCGCGCGATACGAACGTCGTTTCTAACTGGGAGTTTACAACAGGCTCTCCCCCGTTTAACGTCTTTGATCGTCACGTTATTAGTCAATCGTTTGATTCAGTACGTATCTATACGTTCAATACGTTCTTAAATGTGATTGCAATTCGTCATCGTACACGTTGATTGTTGCGGTGGTAGTTGGAGAGCAAGAATTGATAATAAATAATGTATGATGAATGATAAGTAATAAATAAATGATTCATGAGAGACAATAAATAAATGATGATACGTGATACATAATAAATAATTCACATTATGATAATAAATAATAAATACGACAGAAATACTCATTTTTAAAAATGGCTCTCATAGCCACTTTCAATTCAACTAACATTATTTCTACATATTCAAACTTCCAGATTAGTAACCTTGAAATGAAAGCAGATATTAATTAAATCTTGTTACACGAAAATATTCAGTGTAAAAAATGTTCGAATTAAAAAATATTTAAATGGAAATTTGCCTATTTAAGAATTATAAAATTTGAATTATAAACTAGACGATTTAGAAATTTGTGATACAACGAAAGTATATAATATGCAATATACCCCCACAACATTCATCGTGTTTAACTTATAAACCGAGAGACTTTCGCACAAACGAATTAACATGACAATCAAAGAATTAAAAGGACAGAAGCGATAGAGGACGGTTTCAGTCTGTTCGATTTTTTTTTTGTTCTTTTTCTTTTTTTTAAGTGATACACGAATAGTGATAGAGAAGGAGACACGGCAAGGTCCGACAGTAGCAGGTAATTCGTGTGTGTGACCAAAGTTTCGGCGGCTTTGTTCAACGATGGTGGTTCAATGCGCGCTGTCGGACATTGCCTGTAACATATCGACACGAAATCCGTCAGAAAGTGACCGCCAATGATGGGAGAATGATTCTGAAGGTATTATTGGGTCACTATTACCGAATTATGTCCAGTAGTGTAACCAATATTAGTGTAACCTTAGTGTAACATTTGTTTTAACATTCTTTATCTGAATTGTTTTTTATTTGTTACACTGCTAGTCACATTCGTTCGGTACGGAAAATGTTGATTATGAAATGCGTTAATGCAGCAAGAATTTGTTAATTTTTTATATTTATGGTTAGTATGATGACGCGTGAGATGATGTTTTTATATGTCGAAGTGTTATAACGCGTTGAATTCCCACGCATTGAATTCTCACGCGTTGGATTTCCACGCGTTGTATTCCCACGCATTGAATTTCCACGCGTTAGATCTCCACGCGTTGAATTCCTACGCGTTAGATCTCCACGCGTTAGATCTGCACGCGTTGAATTCCCACGCGTTGAATTTCCATGCGTTAGATCTCCTCGCGTTGAATTTTCACGCGTTGAATTCTCATGCGTTGAATTCTCACGCGTTGAATTCCCACGCATTGAATTTCCACGCGTTAGATCTCCACGCGTTGAAGTCCCACGCGTTTAATTCTCATGCGTTGAATTCTCACGCGTTGAATTCCCACGCATTGAATTTCCACGCGTTAGATCTCCACGCGTTGAATTCCCACGCGTTGAATTCTCATGCGTTGAATTCTCACGCGTTGAATTCCTACACATTGAATTTCCACGCGTTGAATTCTCACGCGTTGAATTCTCACGCGTTGAATTCCTACGCATTGAATTTCCACGCGTTAGATCTCCTCGCGTTGAATTCTCACGCGTTGAATTCCCACGCGTTGAATTCCCACGCATTGAAACTGTAACTATTTGTTTAATTGTAAATGTGGATTTATTATTCACATCTCTTCCTAAATTTACGAAGTAGTGGAATAATTTAATTGTTAGATAAGAATGAATTTTTCCAATGAAGATCAATCCTGTATACATGTATAGTTATTTATTAAAATTATTTTAAAGTGCATGAAACCTAACTTGATTATTTTTTTGTATCACGAGCAGTGATTAATTAACAAATTCTTACTGTGTTTGGAAACCTCTTATAACAAGTACCAGAACACAGTGCAAAGTTATGGACATAATTTTGGTGATGTTCATACAAGATATGCCTAATAAATGACAAATCTGCATAGACTGTAACAATCTAAAAAATTCAGTACTTTTGGAAATTTATTGTAACAAAGTTGTAGAAAATTTTTAATTAATGCAATCTTAGTGAGGGTGAGGGTTAAAAAAAATTTATAATTTTTACTCACACGAGACCAAAATCCGATATATAATAATTCATAAATAATAGTTAGTTATTATTTCTATATGGCTCCTCAATGATGTATTAAAATTTAATGAATACCAAAATTGAAATTTCAAAAAAATAAAGCCAAAATAAATTTTTATTAATTCTCTATTAATTGTATTATTTATAAATTAAAGAAAGAGTGAAATTATTCATTAAGCATATCTTGCACACAGTGTGCGAGAAGCCTAAAGGAGACGTATTCTGACACAAAGTGACATTTTTACTGCAAAGTGCTCCTTCAACGAAAGTCGACGATGAACAACCAAGAAAATACGCTAACAATGAGTAGAACGAAAACCAAGGAACATCGAACTATGTACTGTGAAATAAAGAAACATCTAACAGGGAAATAACACGCGCACACATCGAGTTTTAATGTAGGTGTTTTCAAACATGGTAAATTGCTTTATTGCAATGTGCTCATATTTTTCATTAATCATAAAATATTTATATGCTTGTTCAGATTTCTGTGCCCTGTGTATCCTTTGTAAAAAAAAAACAAATAAAAGCACCGTTTAAAAGCAAGCATTCCAGGACCGCAGTGATTTGGCGAATTTCGTTTAATTAAATCGATCAATTTCCAGACAAAAGCATTTGGACGAAACCGATTTACTGTGAAAAAAATATTCGATGTCTTCACTGTCTTTGAAATGTATAACGATCCCATTTGTGAACACTTGTCTCAATTTCGGACAGTCCACAAATTCATTTTCAGTCCGGTAATTAAGAACGGGGGAGTAGTAGCCAATTATGTGTGCGGAATCGGATTATGAGAGGATTAGTATTGCAATTGATTCGTGTACTTGACCTCGTTTGTTTGTAATTGACAGGGTGACAATTTTCAAATTTACTCTTTATGTTTGATTATTTGAATATTTGGAAATTTAGGAATATTAAAATTTAATTCACAGATTCCCATGCGGTGAATTTCTACGCGTTCGATTTCCACGCATTGGATTTCCACGCGTTGAATTCCTATGCGTTGAATTTCCACGTGTTAGATCTCTACGCGTTGAATTTCTATGCGTTGAATTTCCACGCGATGAATTTCCACGCGTTGAATTCCCACGCGTTGAATTCCCACGCGATGAATTTTCACGCGTTGAATTCCCACGCATTGAATTTCCACGCGATGAATTTCCACGCGTTGAATTCCCACGCGTTGAATTCCCACGCGATGAATTTTCACGCGTTGAATTCTCACGCGTTGAATTCTCACGCGTTGAATTCTCACGCGTTGAATTCCCACGCGTCAAATTCCCACGCGTTAGATCTCCACGCGTTGAATTCCCACGCATTGATTTTCCACGCGTTAGATCTCCTCGGTTTGAATTCCCACGCGTTGAATTCCCACGCGATGAATTTCCACGCGTTGAATTCCCACGCGTTGAATTCCCACGCGATGAATTTTCACGCGTTGAATTCCCACGCATTGAATTTCCACGCGATGAATTTCCACGCGTTGAATTCCCACGCGATGAATTCCCACGCGATGAATTTTCACGCGTTGAATTCTCACGCGTTGAATTCTCACGCGTTGAATTCTCACGCGTTGAATTCCCACGCGTCAAATTCCCACGCGTTAGATCTCCACGCGTTGAATTCCCACGCATTGATTTTCCACGCGTTAGATCTCCTCGGTTTGAATTCCCACGCGTTGAATTCCCACGCGATGAATTTCCACGCGTTGAATTCCCACGCGTTGAATTCCCACGCGATGAATTTTCACGCGTTGAATTCCCACGCATTGAATTTCCACGCGATGAATTTCCACGCGTTGAATTCCCACGCGTTGAATTCCCACGCGATGAATTTTCACGCGTTGAATTCTCACGCGTTGAATTCTCACGCGTTGAATTCTCACGCGTTGAATTCCCACGCGTCAAATTCCCACGCGTTAGATCTCCACGCGTTGAATTCCCACGCATTGATTTTCCACGCGTTAGATCTCCTCGGTTTGAATTCCCACGCGTTGAATTCCCACGCGATGAATTTCCACGCGTTGAATTCCCACGCGTTGAATTCCCACGCGATGAATTTTCACGCGTTGAATTCCCACGCATTGAATTTCCACGCGATGAATTTCCACGCGTTGAATTCCCACGCGTTGAATTCCCACGCGATGAATTTTCACGCGTTGAATTCTCACGCGTTGAATTCTCACGCGTTGAATTCTCACGCGTTGAATTCCCACGCGTCAAATTCCCACGCGTTAGATCTCCACGCGTTGAATTCCCACGCATTGATTTTCCACGCGTTAGATCTCCTCGGTTTGAATTCCCACGCGTTGAATTCCCACGCGATGAATTTTCACGCGTTGAATTCTCACGCGTTGAATTCTCACGCGTTGAATTCCCACGCGTCAAATTCCCACGCGTTAGATCTCCATGCGTTGAATTCCCACGCATTGATTTTCCACGCGTTAGATCTCCTCGCTTTGAATTCTCACGCGTTAAATTTTCACGCGTTGAATACTCGCGCGTTGAATTCCCACGAATTAGAGCGCATGCGTAATCCTCGCTCTCTGATAAGTCGATGCCCTCCTTAATAATTCAAAAACGTACCTTCAAACCCCATTTTTGCAAAGGGAAATCTCATTCAGAATCACGTCAGCTACCCCCCATTTCAGATACCTACACCACTTATGAGACAACCTATATTAAATCTTGTCACCCTGTATAACCAAAATTTGCAACTATTACTCCGTACAATGAATTCAATTTTTCTCTCATAATTATTCAGATTTCTAAACAACAGACTGTCCCGTAAGGTTCATAAAAGCAAAAAACAATACGAGGAAACATGTGGAAGACCTCGAAGTCGTAAACAAATTATGAAACTTCGTGAATATGCAAAGAATGTCCTGATTCTACGATCGTTTTTCCCTAAAAGAACATCCCCTGCACAGTTATAAAATTTCATAATCCTTCAAATAATTCTGCATGTTTTCCACACACACCATTGCGTCATACTAAGATGCCCCCGAAAAAAGGAAATGTTTTCACGAGAAGTTTTCTTACACGAGCTGGCTCGAGGAAACATTTATTCGTTGCATGTTTGTGCCAAATCTGAATTCTGGCAAACATTTTGCTGACACGGAAGGAAACACGTGACTAAACCGGATGATAATCGATTGATCGCTATCCGGTAAAAAAAGGTGGACAGATAAAATTTGCACATCGAGCAAATTGTTTTGCTCCACTTTTGATTGACGTACTTCACACTGTTCTACTTTTTTAAACGATATTTTCACGCTTGACTACGATCACGTGTATAAACCTCGAATTTTGAAAATAAAATTACGGATCGTAAATAGAAATATATTTCCAGCTTTCAGAATTAATAAGCTTTTTAAATTGTCAATAAAAATATCTGTACGAATTCTTCGGGATAAATGTAAAAAAATTATAACAAAAAAAAAAACTTTCTTGATAATTTATCGAATATTGATATCCTGGTACAAAAATAAAAGATGATTACAACAAAGAATTCTTATAATTAGAAGTGATGATAATAGAACGACGTAATGTGCTTTCTCTCCGTAAATAAAAATAAAAAATATAAAAACTGTTCACACTAGGCGTGCTTGGGTACATCGTGTCATTCTGCATGATTCAAATATCCTAGTGAATTGTTATTTTTAACTTTCAACTATCACACGACGATGTGAGAGAAAATGTTAGGCCGTGGTTAGTCGACACCGAATCAGTTCACATAAATTCCAAACAAGAACGATATCATTGGATGCGCATTCTGTCAAATCAAAATTCACACTGAAAACGAAGCAGCAATTATAATTAATGCATACACGTATACCAGTAATAAGTATCGAATATTCAAATAAAAACAACGAATGGTCAGTGTGCTTGAAATAAATGTCTTTTCATTTGTTAGATGGTTTTGTGGAAATTGTGACGTTTGGAAAATATGGCGTCTGTCTTGTTGTACGCTTTGAATGATTATTTAAGCTAAAAAATATTTTTATAGATTGATTAATTTATGTAGGAATTCAATTTATATGTACAACGTGTTATCGTAACGGTTTACTGGTGTATGATATAGCACACTCTCGTTATATTGCCGATTACTAGGGATAAGTTAATAATGATGTGAAGGAAGTTCTGGTTTCTTATAAAATTAGTTTTCTAGGTTTCTACGTCTCAATTGTCTTTAAAGTCCCTCCCAATATCCCTAGATCCTAAATATCTGTAATGTCTCAGATATCCCTGAATCTTGAAGTATATTATAGATTCCTAGATCCCAATATTAGATTTCAAATATTCTCAGATTCCAAATATATAAAATTGCTACGCGTTGAATTTCCACGCGTTAGATTTCCACGCGTTGAATTCCCACGCGTTGAATTTCCACGCGTTGAATTCCCATGCGTTGAATTCCTATGCGTTGAATTCCCACGCATTGAATTCTCACGCGTTGAATTCTCACGCGTTGAATTTCCACGCATTGAATTCTCACGCGTTGAATTCCCACGCGTTGAATTTCTACGCATTGAATTTTGACGCGTTGAATTCCTATGCGTGGAATTTTGACGCATTGAATTCCCATGCGTTGAATTCCTATGCGTTGAATTCCCACGCATTGAATTCTCACGCGTTGAATTCCCACATGTTGAATTTCCGCGCGTTGAATTCTCACGCGTTGAATTCCCATGCATGGAATTCCTATGCGTTGAATTCCCACACGTTGAATTTCCACGCGTTGAATTCCCATCCATGGAATTCTTATGCGTTGAATTCCCACGCGTTGAATTTCCACGCGTTGAATTCCCATGCGTTGAATTCCTATGCGTTGAATTCCCACGCATTGAATTCTCACGCGTTGAATTCCCACATGTTGAATTTCCGCGCGTTGAATTCTCACGCGTTGAATTCCCATGCATGGAATTCCTATGCGTTGAATTCCCACACGTTGAATTTCCACGCGTTGAATTCCCATCCATGGAATTCTTATGCGTTGAATTCCCACGCGTTGAATTCCCACGCATTGAATTCTCACGCGTTGAATTCCCATGCGTTGAATTTCCACGCGTGGAATTCTCACGCGTTCCTACACTTTGTAATTCTCAATTAATACTAACTATTAATTACTAATTACTAAATTAACAAATTTCTATAAAAAATACAAGTTCCAAAATTAAAAATAAATAAATATTTTTCTAACAGTTATTCTAAAATTTATTAGTGAATGTACAATTAATTGTTACCAAAAATTATATCATTTTATGCATCAACATATTTTCTAGATTTTCAATTTGAAAGATCGTTACGATAAACATGATGTACATATCTTTTTTCAATGCAAAATAACACTGATTTGTTTAAATATGAAATAATATCAAAAGATGAATAAATTTGGTAACTGAAACATGGATCAATAACATTATTCAGCAAATAAAAGTGTAAATTGAAAAGTATAGGGCACACATCATTCCACGGTCTGACCAAAATCGGACGTTACTACTAGTTTGCATCCAATGTGACCGCACTGACGTTCTAGTATTTGTGCCTCTAGTAGCCATGTGCGGATACTAGAAAATTTATCAACGATTTTCACTTTCCAGATGGGCTCGAATTGTTTTTACCGGGTTTCGTGTTAGTACTGGACGTGTATTTCCTTCTTTCACGATTACAATTCAACTTTTAATTAAAATTAACCGAAAAAAATTTTGCTGGATCTTATAATTATGCTATATAGTTCAGAGAACTTGACCGAATATTTACATAACTTTATAATTCGCGGGAAACATAATTTATGAAATAGTACACGAAGAGTATTTTACAATATGTTAGCCTTTTTAGTAAGAATTTTTTACTTGTAAAATTAAAATTTGTTATCATAGAAAATGCAACTTCATTTGTTAACTTTTGGCGGATTTTGTGGAGTTCTGACCCCGTCTGTGGATGATTTTTATATACGTAAGAATTACTAAATTTTCAAATCTCAGATATTCAGATATTCTTAGGATTTAGTACTTGGATTTTCAAACTAAAATATTTAAAAGCATGGAAATTTATAAATTCAGAAACTGAGGAACCATAAAACTTTAAGACCACATAAATATCAAATATCAAACACTTTAACTAAAACTAAAATTGTCGCCAAGTTGGCGGTCGTAGCACGTATCACCCACAGCCAGAATTCAGAAGCAGCCCAGCCAGCTCCATTATCCGAAGACAAAAAGCTCTCTCAAGAAAGACCGGAAGAAAGAAAGGAAGTTAAACGAAATTGAGAACAAAACCAGCAAAAAATCGAACCCGATCTGGTGAACGGCTCATGGTACGCCCGCGCATGCCTAGTCTCCAGGCGCGCACACAAAAACGAACACATCGAAAAAATCATACATATATACATAATATATATATTAAATCGATATGCAAATCTCGCGACGGAACTTACGCTAGGTGTGGTATTGCCTTGGTTCACGTGCTGGGCCGGTACATCGTCTTGGAAATATTCATCGTTCTGTGTTCCAGGCACGCTTTGAGCGAAGTCCAACAGTCGACGATTGGGACTGTCCGGTGTAGTGGGTAGATCGTTAGGCAAATTTGGGAAGCAGGACGAGGTACTGCGACGATGTCGTGAGAGACTGTAATGCTCATAGTTACGATAACAGCCTGGCCCGGTTTGGGCAGGACCACGTCCGCAAGCGGATTCTCCCTCGGTGCTGTTACCATCCACGCCGGACATATTGTGACCTGGAAACAGGTTCCGCGTCCGTTCTGTCTTTTATAATGCCACTCGTTTATCAACCATGACGCAAGGATCGTGGAAGATTCGCTCCAGGTCCCGTTATTTCGACGATCAACTCCAAATCGAGGACACTGCATGCAGCGCTTTCGAATGAGCAACTTTTCGTAGCTTGGTAAAACGTACGTACGAATAAATGGGAATCGTCGACCTGGTCCGGCGTGGTAGGCTGGTCGTTAGGTGAACTCAACGAAGCGGGACTAACTGGCAAATTATAATATACTAATCAGCTCTTTCTATCTTTTATCAAACTTCTACTTTAGTGTCTCGAAATCAAGTGAACTGTTTACTTGTGGGATTCGTGAGCCCTGTGATTTGGGTTTGGTACATCCTGTCCAGGTGCAGACTTAAATTTTAAGAAACTTAGAAACGTGACTCGATGTGATTTTCTTTGAGATGCACTCACTTGTGAGCGAAAAATGATAGAAGTCTGTGAACTCACATTTTCTATCCCTGACTGGATGTACCGACCCAATGTGACTCTATGTATACAAATAATTCAATCACTTTCTGGAAGTAAAATACTCATTAGTAAAATAAAAAGTAGAAGAAACTACATTTTTATCCAAAACAATAAATTTCGTATCGAATAATCGTACCCAACATAACAATATTGAACCACGTTCAAAGTAAACAGAGTATGTAAATAAATACTGACACATAAAAGTGTATCTTAAAAAAAAATGCTTAGCATCCACGCCGGACGTCTGACGATCTGGGAGGACGCTCAATGCCCATTCGGTGCAACGTTACGATAAATTTATCAATCGTGGCGCAGGTATGTAAATGATCGTGTCAAAGTGTGTTCGGTGTAATTACGTTAATTGGTTAACCTTTTAATGATGCGGAGTCCTGAATCGGTCCGGCGTGGTAGGCTGGTTTCTTAGCTGTATCGAGAAAGTGGCAGAAGCAATAATATGTATACGTATTAATAAGATAGCTCGTTACCATCCACGTCGGACGTAATCGTGAGCTAGATATAGGTGTTTTGCGAATTAGTCGCAGTCGGCCTTGACATGAAATCGGTATTATTTAATCTTGAAGGCAAAGTGTGCCGTGAAGTAGCTCCGGGTACGGTGAGAGATCATTAGTTTGAAAGTTAAATTTCGGTCTGTCCGGCGTGGTTGGTCGATCGTTAGGTAGACTGAGGAAGCAGCAGGAAAATGAGGCACCGCAACGACGCCACGAGGGACCGTAATAGTTAGAGTTAGGATAACAGCCTGACCTGGTCTGGGCAGGGCTGCGTCCGTACACGGATTCCCCCTCCTTGCTGTTACCATCCACGCCGGACATATCGTGACCTGAAAACAGGCTCGGTATCCATTGTGTTTTTTATGCCTTTTTGATTATGCCGACGGTGGGCATCGGGACAGTCCGAGTACCCTTGTATCCACCATGATGAATCGGTCTAGTCGTGACATGCCGCTTTAACGTCGTTGCGGATGATTCGGGCAAATCAGAATTAATATTCTAATGCATGGGTGTTGAACCGTAAACATATCGAATACATATCGCGGGGATATCATTTGATACGCACTCACGGATATTGCGTATACATATGTGTCGCATGATGTCATACTCAAAATAAGTATCGCGTGTCTTTCGATATCACGTATGTATATTACATACATGTATGTACATGCATGCATGTCGTTGGAAATCACGCATATGTATATCGTATACATAACGCATGCAAAGTGCAAGTATATCGAGTATGTTACATATCGTTCACATATGTGTATATTACAAGATCATGTTTCGATCGTATATCATATGTACATTACACCGTACGCATGTCGTTTATACTGCACGATATTTCACAGTATTGCACAACGTATGTGTAAGTACCGCATGTCACGTGATATCGCAGACATATTCGTATATCATCGATACATCCGTGTCGTCCGCAACGAACGTAAACCGTCGTCACTCTTGATACTTCCAAAGATGATTATTTTAAAACTTTAACCTAGTACCTCATATGTATATCTATATAAGCTAATACTGAGTACTATAAATGTTTAAAGTGAACGTGATGGATGAAACCTTAGTTTTAATTCTAATTGCAAGTGCAGTGGCAATTAACAATTTTAGTCTTGTTACGTTTGGCTGTCATGTCAATTCGACGTGTCAAGATTGGGTTATCTGCGTTTAATTTTGAACTGGGTTTGAAGCAGCATGTCAGGTCGTATCCTGATCCCTTTGGAATACAGAGCATCATGTCGCATCGACAGATCGCCCTGATGCCCACCGTGGCATCAATTCATCAACCTTGACGCAGGATTAGTGCATTCATTTGAAGCTCGCATGAAGAAAAAAAATAAAAAGACTATCTATGAACGTAAATCGGATGAAATACGATAATGATAATACAGTGCTGTGTCGCGTTTCGAAAAGTCGATAGGTTCCCATGCGCTTATGAACATGATCCGGTTATATGTTGATGAGACAGTTAATAAAAAGTGAGAAACAGTGTTTCAATGTGTTGTTGCGTATTACCTTGCTCCTGCGCCAGAACTGATAAATTTATCGTTCTTGCGTCAGGGTTGATAAATTGTTAACTATTCGTTATGATTAAGCTGTAATTACGAGCGCGATCGAATGTTAATAATTAAAGGAGATGTTAATGAATCACACTGTTCAACTTGATATTCGATAAAGCAATTTTTCTCTTGTTATGAGCTATAAAATTGCCGTTACGAGACAAATTGTTGTTGGGTTAATCTGATCATGTTGAACAGTGTTATAACATGTTGGTACCATGTTTAACACGTTCGAGCACGGTGTTAGTATAACAACTCCGTTTGTAAGTACTCCATTAACTATTATATTTTGTACATAAAAGCGATATCAAATCTGTTTTAAGGTACACGATATTTATCTGATAAATTTTGTGTATTTTCCTGATAACGTGATTACACATGGGTTACGGTAAATTTACTACATCGAGCACGAACGTGTTAAATACAACTACCCTCTAACTGGAATGAAAATTCAATTTTGCCTGATCGTTAAAATTTATTTATCGATACTTGAAATGGTCCAGTTAGAAGGGTATAGTTTGCGTGGCAACATAAAATTCTAAGAAGCTTGAAGATCAAACGAATCAAACAGTAAGTTCTAACTGCAAGCACGTGTCACAATTTCTTCGTAGACATTAATACGTATGTAATATATCAATTTTGTTGCATATCAAATGCCTAATTTTTAAGCATAGAAAGTCTCTCAGTTATCATCAATTTGCAACCTGAGGTTTGATGAAAATGCAACCCCTTTAATAGTCGCGATACAAAATTCAGTCGCCATATTGGATTCTCAGTTTGCAAAAATTACAAACGTGTAACATGAAAATGTATAAAAAACACGGTGAACATTGACGATAACAAAATGGAAAAAAAAAATTCTAACCCTCTGTTGGATTTGAACTTGTGATTGTCAGATGTGCAAGCAAGTGCTTTATGACTATAGCCATCAGACTTTGTTGTAGAAAGTGATTATTTAATTATATAGTAGTTTGTATAAAGTTTCAAATGAAGATACATAAAGAAGACCCGTTCGGAAGAAGTCTATAAGGATTTGGTGGTATAATTTTAATATTGAGACCGAAAGCGACAGGCAGAAAAGAGGTGACACATCACAGGGGTGACATAATATGAAAATGTAATTTGATATGCAACAAGTGGTCATACTTGTTAGAGTAAATAAGGCGTTAGAGATATAATCCTCCCGGTGGTCCGTCGCTTACCAGTATCGACGATGACATCGATGAGATCCATGCTTTTGGCGAAGGCGTCCCTCAGATTAATGTGATGGAAGGACACGATGCTGCCCTCCCGTTTTGCCCTCTCTAGGGCCTCCCGCCTCTTAAGGGCTTTCTCGCGTCTCATCTGGTTCTTGTAGAACTCGGCAAAGTTGTTAACGATAATGGGAATGGGCAACGCGATTACCAGGACACCACATATACAACACACACTGCCGATCACCTTGCCGAGCGGGGTCGTGGGGTAGATGTCGCCGTATCCGACGGTGGTCATCGTGATGCCCGCCCACCAGAATGTTTCAGGAATGCTTACGAATTTGGTCCCGGGCTCCTCCTTTTCAGCGAAGTAAGCGAGACTCGAGAATATGAGGACGCCCATCGCCAGGAAGAGCATCAGCAGGCCCAGCTCCTTATACGAATTACGTAATGTGAAGCCGAGGCTCTGCAGCCCGGTCGAGTGGCGGGCCAGCTTCAGGATCCTCAGGATCCGCATTATACGAAAGATTTGCACTACCCTGCGCACGTCCTGGAACTGGTCGGTCGCGTTCTTGTTCGTCTCGACCAGGAACAGAGATACGTAGTATGGCAGTATTGCCAACAGGTCGATCACGTTTAGACCGCCCTTGAAGAACTTCCATTTGTCCGGCGACGCACTGAACCTAAGCACGTACTCGAGGGTAAACCAGGTGATGCACACAGCCTCCACCATCGCGAGCTGCGGATTGTCTTGAAAGTTCCCCTTCTCATCATTCACTTGCATACTAGGAATGGTGTTGAGAGTTAGTGCGATCGTCGAAAGCACAATAAAGAGTATTGATATCACAGCTATCACCTGGAAAAGCGACGGGAGCAACCGGTCATAACGAAATCAACGCTAGGATCAACCACCTAACCAGTGCGACTTTCCAACTAATTCCTTCAAAACTATACTAAGTTTCGCCTCTTTCGAGGAACTTTGGTTACTTTTCTAGATAATTGTTCTACGTATACAACGTTTGCTCTGTATGATCCAGGAGTGCGATACAAGAAACGGACGTGGCAGTGACGAAGTGGAGTACCTTGAAACAAGGTTTGAAACTTGATTAACCTTTCGAGTATAAGAGATAGATACGAGTAGTTTGGAGAGCGAGATAGTAGACATCGAGTAGGACTGAAAGTTTACACTTGGCTGCAACTTGGCTTCCTATGGATAAGGATTAGTGTAGGGACCACTCGATTCCGTCTTTGAAGATGAAACATTGTGAATACCCAAATTGCATTTGCTTAAATATCTTATGTCTGAGAATACACATGTTACAGTCCATTCAGAAAGTTTCCAATTTTTCTCAAGTTCCTTAAAATTGTCAATTTTTCTAAATTCTAAAAACACAAATCCTAGATATATTTTATCAATGAAAATTGAACGAGTGTTGGTGTTTGTTCCCCTACGATGCCATTTCTCCTAAGGAAGCCATGTTCACCAGTATACAACTTGATCTCCCTAGTCACACAAATTTCTTCGAATCTCCATAAGTCGCTGAAAGATTGTTACCATAAAACTGCTCCGGACATGTGACCTAAAACTGCGATATAACGAAAGAAACTTACTTTCCACCTGATCCTGAATTAATAAAATTCTTTTAAAGAAATTTAATCTAGTAATTGAACCAGATTAAGTCTTATATCGATAAGAAGAACCACATAGATCGATCAGAGAACGAATCGAAGCAAAATCGAAATCGATCACAAGCGAACGACTCGAAAGTTCGTATATCGTCAGCGTTTATAAAGCAACAATCACTACGAAAAAAAGGATAAATACCAAAAGCTCTCACGTTACGAAAGCGTAGAAAAAATACAATACGTGTAAAAATGATATGTATGTATACTCAAGAACAGATACTTGATCGGTTGAGAAAAGCGTTAAGTAAATATATAGTATCTTACGTGTACGAAAAAATGTACAATACGAAGCAAGCAACAATTTGCGTACGTAAAGAAGCTTGATTCCTCGTAAAACGATACCGAACAGTATCGTTAAAAAAACAACTGTGTCACGAAATCTTCGAGGATGTTCGAACTGATTCGTTAAAAAAGTTGAGGAGAAAGATCGCAAAGTATGTTGGAGTGTTTGTCAATGAAACCTCCAAACGACTTTGGAAACCGTTGAAGTTGCAATGCAATCAAATAAAAATAATTTGAAAAAAGGAATGTACAGGATGTATGTATATAATGCGGACCGCTATGACGTTCTAAAGTATTTTCCTGCGAAACTGTGACACCCGATCGAATCGCGGTGAACAGTGTCGCCGAAAACTACCATAGAATCGTATAGTTACACAGATAGTAGATTCACCATAGAGAATCTCGTCGTTTGAAGGCTGTCTGCCCGACGTCGCTCGACTTATACAAATATGTACGTTGTTCGGCAAGCGTATTTACCATATTTATTGTTCATTGGACCCTTCAAAACCCCGCTCCCTTTTCATCCACCCTTTTTCAACCCGATCGTTACATTATTTCCTATGGAATAATATCTAATCAGGCTAGTGCAATCGCTACAAAGCGAAATCAATTCGTCGCTTCATCAAGAAAAGTTTGCTGAAATTAGGTTTCCTTTTTAAATAAAATAAAGAGGCTCGCATATAGAGAGATTTTGTTATACTGCAAGTAACACACAGATTCTTTTACACTCGGAAGGGATATTTGCAAGGTGGGTGATGTGATGGTGGGCTTAGGGGGTGTACGTGATAATAGGGGGTGTACAGGAGTATGTGATAACAGGAATGTTGCTGAGGGAGTAATCTTTGTGGGACTAGTGGTAATCTATGTTAACAATACATCAATGGAAATCTAAAATTACTTAATTTTATATACATTCAATTTTAGAAATTTTAAAATTAACAAGTTGGGAAATTAATAAGATTGAAAAGTTGAAAGTGGACTGCCACGTTTGAAAGTTCAGAAACTTACAAATTAAAGAATTTGAGAGTTTTGAAATTTGAAAATTGCCAAGTTCGAAAACTTGAAAAATTGACAAACTAAAAATTTGAATATTTCAACATTTACAAACTAAAATTTCCAGATTCAAAAATCCTAAAAATTGCAAATCTAAAAATTTGAAAATCCTCAAATATCCCTCAAGTAATCCACCCACGGCAATATAACGAGACTCCACAAAAAATACAATAAATCTCAACAAATTTCAACTGACTAAAAAATTGATAATTTGTACCAATTTAATAATGTATCTAATTTGATATAATTTATGACAGTGATTAAAATCGAAAACCTTCCGAGTGTAACTTTGGTAGCAATTCCAAAAGCAAAAAGGTGAAGAAGAAAAAGAAAACGAAACGAAAGTCAACAAAGTGGTTGATAAAAATTCACAGTTCGGCATGCAAAAAGAACTACGGGGTTTTTTCACATCAAATATACGAATGTTAATTTGGGTCCTTTGTGAAACACCGAGTGTTTGCTCGTTAATGCAAAAAAAGTAATTGATCAAGCTTGCGTTGCAGCAAACTTGTCGGATAATACCTGTTGCACAGGATAACCATATTCCGTGTTCAGCACTTTTTATTAATGATACTTTCATTCTTGATTTAACCACGAAACTTTCGACAACGAGTGCTTCATTGATCAAAAAAGATCAAAATTATACTTATCTTTCATTTAGAATCGTAAATTATTTAAACTGTAAAAAATACTGTACACAAAATTATTATTAAAAATATGAAAACTATAGTTGATTTGTTTTATTTAAAAGTTCATATTTCTCCTTCTACAAATATTAAAAATTTAACACAATTCTAATAAAAATTTTTAAAATCAATACTGTATTTTTTTTTAAATAATAATAAAATGTGCTGAACGGATTTATTTAAAAACTTAACAAGTATTTCAATTGATCTTTCATTTTCACGTTTTAATTAATTCATACTGGTTAACACATTAAAGCGCGCATCATTTTCTATAAACAAAGCAAACGCAAGTGAAAAATCATCGATACGATTATTCTTTGTTTAAGTCCCGTATCGCAACAAAATTTCAAGCTGCAAATATAAAGCGACAAACTACGACAACTCTTTGCAAATAATTTTTTAACGCTATTCATTTCATCGAATGAACAATCAGCATTGTTCACCGCAGATGAATTTACATTTCTTTTGAAAAAAAAAGGATACGAGTGACAATACATTTTTACAAGTATTAACAGTTAATCGAATGAAAGTTAATTTAATTAATTGCAAGAGCGTATAGCAGATTTCTGAATTGTTAACTCAGCCTAATTAAATAATTACCTAGTAATTATAGGGTTGGATCGTTATCCGATGTTATCTTCTTTGCATGCAGAAAATGACCTTCGACTTTACGCGTTAACTAGTACGTTCCTTTTCTTAATGGTTACCGTATCGAGTCTTTGCGAATTTTTTATTATTCTTTAGATTAAAATTGATTTTAATTTAAGGGATTTAATAAAAATTCACAAAGATGTGAATATAGTGAAATCTCCGTATTGGGTTGGTGTTTTTGTTGATTTTTAGGTTGTTGCACGTGTGATGGTGAATTTGGAAAAATTTATTTATGATTCCTACATTCCCGCATTACCAAATTTCTACATTCATCAATTCCCACATTCCCCAATTCCATATTCACCAATTCCACATTCACCAATTCCCACATTCCCCAATTCCCATATTCCCCAATTCCATATTTCCCAATTCCCACATTCCCCAATTCCATATTCCCCGATTCCACTCACCCCAATTCCACATTCTTCAATTCCACATTCCCCAATTCCCACATCCCCCAATTCCCACATCCCCCAATTTTCACATCCCCCAATTTCCACGTTCCCTAATTCCACATTCCCTAATTCCACATTCCCCAATTCCCACATCCCCCAATTCCCACATGTCCCAATTCTCACATCCCCCAATTCCCACATCCCCCAATTTCCACATCCCCCAATTTCCACGTTCCCTAATTCCACATTCCCCAATTCCCACATCCCCGAATTCCCACATCCCCCAATTCCCACATGTCCCAATTCTCATATCCCCCAATTCTCACATTCCCCAATTCCCACATCGCTCAATTTCCACGTTCCCCAATTTCCACATCCCCCAATTTCCACGTTCCCTAATTCCACATTCCCTAATTCCACATCCCCCAATTCCCACATGTCCCAATTCTCACATCCCCCAATTCTCGCATTCCCCAATTCCCACATCGCTCAATTTCCACGTTCCCCAATTTCCATGTCCCCCAATTCCCACATGTTCCAATTCCCACATCCCCCAATTTCTACGTTCCCTAATTTCACATTCCCCAATTGCCACATCCCGCAATTCCCACATGTCCCAATTCCCACATCCCCCAATTCCCCAACCCCCAAATTCTCAAATTCCAAATTTCCTGATTCCCCAAATTCACAAATCATCAGACCAAATTTCGACATCCACCACTGGATGTGCAACAACGTTCACACGTGACATATTAATACTCATCATAATATCAACATTGTTACGAATCGAAAAATGGAATAAATACGGAAATGACACTATATTATATCGATGACATGCGTGATGAGAGTATGGTGAAAAGACCCAATGTTGAAGACACAGATGTTATCGTCGATGACTATACTTTCCGAAGCAGCCACACAGTTATTGACCGACGGCCCCTTAGGTAGTTTAAATATAGTAGAAAATCAATAGTTTCTGTAATATTGACGCATTGAGGAGAAACGTTCGAACGTACAATGAAGAGTTTATCAGAGGAAGAACCTTTGATAAATTTCTTTGTTTTCATACTAGACGTTTGTTAAAAGCGTTACATGTAGGTAAAAATTCACCTAGCTCGATTCGGGCCAGATAAAAAATCAATGAAAATCCACAAGCACAGATGATTCAGGGACAATGATTACAAAAAAGTTAGGTTCAGGATATTTGGTATCTAGTTTAGTGTAAATGATGATAATTGATGGATAAAGTGAGGGATACAGGTGCTAATTAATTACCCCGCATAACATTGTTCCATTTCGAAGCAACAGTGTGTGCAATGTGTATTGTTTGTGGTGTGTATGGCAAGTATATTCTAGCAAGAGGACAACATTCGTCATCTATCTTGGGAATTTTCTTTTTGTATTTATTTCGAATTCGACGCCATTCGAAAAGGGATCACAACTTCAAGTATATAATACCATAAATTTACTTGCAATATTTTATCGTTTTCGAACGATAAAAACATCTCTGAACAATAAACTACATTCTTACCATAATAATTGTTCTACATTTGTTCAGAAATAAAGGTGTATCTCTTTTCGAGCAACGTCGGATTCTTCGTGTTTAATGTCGATCTAATTACGTACGTTAAACGATTAATTGCAGTTAATTACATAGACTAATGGGTCAAGATTGAATTGAATTCGCTGGTAGCGAAGTTACCGTGACGTCTCAGAGGGAGCGGTGTCGAGAAAGAATCTACGTGATACCTGGTAATCGCGTATTATGCACTCCCATTATCATTCGAAGGCCAAGCATAATGATTCTTTTTTTTTTTTTTATTAAAAGAAAGAAAACGGAAAGAAAATTCGATAGTGATAAGCTAGAAAGCTGGATTACAGAACAACGAGATTAGTAATCATGTTGTTAACACCACCTAGAAATAAAACATACATTACATACATCGACACAGAATGTGATTCAACAAAATGAATTCGATGTCTTCTATTCGGAGAATAATTAACAATTTCTATTTATTAATACGGTTAATCTACTCATCGTATGTCTACGTTCTTTTATGTACATGTACGATCTGCTCAATATAAACTTGACGAGAGAAGACTTACAGGATTTATCGTTGAAAATTAATTTTTATGAAGAAGTATTTCGGGTATAAAAATTACCTGACGAATAGTTAGCCTAATAGTTAGCCACGGCTCAACACAGACGTTTAATTATAGCACCTTCTTTTGATTTCGATTAAAATAACAGTGCAGGTTTATTTTAAACAGACCGTAAATATATGTGTATATACAAATATAACGCCTACGCATATATACACATATACATACTTACACCTGACGGCAACGAGTAAAACGTTGATAGATCAAACAAATGCATGAGAGAGAAAGAAAGAAAGAGTTTATCTGAATTCCAATCTCAATGAATATTAAAGAACTATCCTCCGGTCAACGAACGGTGATGATCTGATCTTGACAGAGAAGAGCAAAATCGATTATCTAATTATATTTGAAACGCGTTCTTTTTTTATCCATGAAATATATACAACTATACCGTGTATATACAAAACAGATCGTCGATAAAGAAACGATACATGCATGAATCTATATTTTCTATTAAACGATTACTTGTTGCTTGTTTAGTAACAAATCTGCAAGCTCTGCCTTGTTATTGTTTAGTCTATACAATTTGTTATCGAAAGGATCGACGGGAAATTATTTAAACTCGATCGAGTCAAACTATGTCGATTATCGATCTACAACGAGATTAGGTGGTAAATCACACAGGTCGAAAACGTTCTCAACTACTGTTTCGTCTAATATGAGAGCTACAATCGAATCGATGCTCTACTCTATCAACTTAATAGTACCTTTCGTGAAATTTTAAGGCTCCAGTAAAAACTGTAAACGTGGAGACAGTGTAAGTAGATTAGTAGAACGAAACATTTATAAAAAAGCGTTTGAGCTTAATTATTAAATATCACGAGGTTTCTCTTAGCTGCTCGACTGGCTTTGTGGACATTCGAGAGAATGTCTTTTTCTTTTGATGCACAGTGACGAATTGTTATCGATAAAATTTAAGTAGTGTCGAGGGAAACTTGTCAGACACTGGTTGATACGAATTGGAACACGGAGAAAAATTGACTTGTTTAGTTTAATATTAACAGTAGAACACTTTTAGGAGTGTTAACACTAACCAAAAATGTTCATACAATATATTTTTTAATGACTTTATTGTTTTTTCTTAAAAGAATCAGTGGACGAACTTGCATCAATCAAGTCCCAGTCTTCATTTGTATACATCAATTATTCCGCCATTTTGGGTAAAAAATATTTACGAAATCTACTTACAGTCACTTTCCTTAAGCTTCAAGCTTTAATTTGATATATCACAAGTGCCATTTCCCGATACTTTTATGTCATGAAATTATCCGACTTGCTATCACAAAAATGTCTCTAACATATTCACATACAAAATGATATATATATATTTATTCGAAAACAACATCATTCATAAGAATGTAAAAGAATAAAATAAAATTATTCGACACATTTATTTGTCATCGTTAATTCGAATTAAAAGTAGTTCTAATGTTAAGAACAATGAGCATTCTTTGAAAAGTAGGTCTCAACAAGCAACAATAGAGTAACAATCGCGACCCCGGGAGTCAAAAGTTCGCCAATGCCAAATGACACATTATTATTGTCACAACATCGCGTATCGTTTGGCTTAGATTCAAGTTCTTCCCTCCCAGAATCCGACGTTCGGAATAACTTTCCAATTTTTCTCCGTCACTGTTCCGCGGAAGTTTTCCTTTAAATTGATGCGCGCATCTGATTTCCCCTATTTCTACAGGCATGACCAAGCGATACTATAGCCCGCGAACCACATTCGGCTATTATTGTGTTCTATTGACCTAGGGGATCAACTCTACTATATTTACATCAGTGAGTTTGCTGACACCAAGAAATTACCACCAAAAGCGCAAACGTTCGTTTCTAGGTACATGAAGTAGGTACTTTGTAGATACCTGACACACATGCCTTAAGTAAGAACCTCTAGATGTCTTACATGCAAGCGCCTCATGTTGGTATCTTAAGTAGGTGCTTCATGTTATCATCTCATGTAGGCATCTCATAAATTTAGAGATTGACAAATTGTTAAAGTTTGAAATGTCTGAAGGTGGCAATATAACGAGAGTCAGCTCTACTTAAATTCAGCCTATGTAAAACCTCACGATACATCTGAGGTATTGAGTTGTCTAATTCCGTAGTTCAATGCTATAAACTGGTTGCTAACAGGTAGCATAACGGGATCCTTGATCATGCCTGTTACAACGCGACACGTGTCCCACCGTCCCAACAACCGTAAACAAATAAACAACTCACCCTTGCAGCGATGGACGTGGTCGGTTTCTCCAACAAATCCCAAAGCCACTTCTGATATTGCGCGCACTGTCCTTCGCCGAACTCCTCTTCCTCCCTCTGCCTCAAGGATTCCGCCTCCTTGCGCATCTCCTCGTGCACGTGTTCCTTCCTCTGATGGTACTTGTGCTGGCAACAGCTCTCCAGGTAGAGCTCGTCGACGCCCCAATACTCGAGATCGTCACTGAACGCCAGCACGCACATCTCGTCGACGAGGTGCAGCTTCCCGGTACGGTAGAAGTTCAGTATGGAGCTGAAGGATTTCGGGTGTCGATCGAAGAAGTATTCGTTGTCGATCAGGGAATAATCGTCGCATAGTTCCGTGATCGCTTCGTGCGTGTTGCAATCTTTCAATCGACCTAGACGCGTGTGGGGTAATCTCTCGAGGGTGCGCCAGAGTACCTCGTGCTTGACGCCACCGACATTAATGGAGACGCGTCGATTGAGAGCTTTGGATCTCATGATCATGAACGGCTCAGGCGGTAGGGACGTCATCGACCTCGAGTAGGCACGTTGCTGCTGCATCTGTAGCGGCAAGGGCGGCGGCGGTGGCGGCGGCGGCGGCGGCGGCGGCGGTGGCGGTGGCAAAGGCGGTGGCAGAGGCGATGGTGGAAGGTTCACCGGGCCAACGGACCCTGTTGGGCCCACCGACGACGAGAAAGGAGCGTAACGCACCTCTTTGTTCGTTCCACCACCTCCTCCGCCAGTTTTGCCTCCGCCGACTACGGCGACCCCACCTCCCGTCATTCCTCCACCCATGCTAACCCCCAGACCGGCTATGCTACCGCCGCTTCCTAGGATCCCACTTCCTCCTGTCCCGCTTCCGGTGCAGCTGGTAACCGATGCACCCACTGCACCAGGCCGCTGCAACGTCGTCGTGCCGCCACCCTCGAACACGAAACCCTGGTCGGTGCCGATGTAGGGCACCGTGCACGACGACGACGACGATAGCACCGGGCCCGTGACCACGGCGCTTCCATTACGTTCCCCGTCCGCCAGCGTTGAGTCGTCCTCGAATCTCTTTCCGCTCAGCATCAAATGTACCGGCTAACCGACGGTGATGTTAACTCGTCGGCCAGTAATTTGATCTTTCGATTCTTTGATACTAGGTCGATTGCTTTTCTCTTATTTCCCTTGTAATTGGCGTCTTCTTCTTCTTTGGCGCCGCCTTCTTCTTCGTCGTCTTCTTCTTCTTCTTCCTCCTCCTCCTCGTCCTCGTTACCCTTCTTGTGCTTCATCCGTAACTACGTCTGTCCTCTTCTCTTGGCTCGGTTAGACCGCGCCACGTCATACTCTGCGGAAAGATATTAATAAAGCGGTTGGTGGATGCTACTTGTAGACAAGCGGTTTAATGAGCAATTATCTTAATGGGGGTTAATCATTCGGTGTGCTGATTGTCTTGGGGTATCGGTATTAGCACTAGGATTTTTCTTTCGTATTATACCTTATCGATTCCTTGCCAATTTAAGATTCCTAACACGTTTTATCTCGGTTGCAACTTTTTGCACGAATAAATTTAAAAAGTTGCATGTCAAGTGGGCACAAGTTATTGATATGGAAGGAAATATGCCACTGTTGGAAATAGGGGAACGATACTATTGTACACTTAGGAATATTCCAGAGTATCAAATTTCAGAATGGTAACATAGAAATTTTTAAGTATTTTCAAATTTTTCACCATTAAGAACGCAGTTATACATTACTGAGTCAGAGTTAAACAAATAACAACTTCGTTCGCATAAATTTGTAATTCGTATCGAAACTTTAGTCGCAATAGATTACCTTTAAGTTTGTTTTTTTTCTCGTAGCAACTTCACATACTCATTTCCAAAGAACTTTTTTATAATATTCAACCTAAGTTTTTTCATCAATTTCAATAGCGGAACAGCGTATGTTAGATGTCTGTCAAGTGATTCAAACAAACTCGCAAATGTTTAAAAGAGTTTGCAATTCTATACTGCCAAGATGTAAAGCCCTGTATGGAAGTGGAACGAGGACATACAGGACAGCTTCTGCAGACATTGAAAGAATATGATGCAGTTTTATAAAATCACTGCAGCTTATGAGGTTTATTATAATTAATAAAAAGAAATGTGTGTACTTTTATGTTGGTCGACATCGTGAATAAACAGTATGATAATACAAAGTCAAAGAAATTAATTTGCCAAATATTTAATATTTTTGTAGTATGAAATATTTTAAATTTAAAATATCTCAACTTCTGAATTGTTCTATGTTACACCTAAGTGTTGGTAATGTTTTATAGTGTTTACCAGAATTTAATATTGATGTTATACTAAATTAAAGATACCCGAGAAGAGTGACGAAAAGAATAATAATCTATCTGGAACTATTTATCTCTTTCCTGTACTACCCTAACCACAAGCAGAACGATATGGCTTGTTAGAAGTGAATCACCCTTTCCTTGTTAAGTAGAGCCATTGCAAATTTATACTGTTTTCGTTGATGAAAAGTTTCGCTGATAAATATTTAACAATCGAAACAGTTTCATTCTTGAAGTTAGGAAAATATGAATTATTAGTTTGTAAAGAGACTTACAACCAAGGTGAATTATCAACCGTAACAAGTGCAGGCACGTTGGGTATATTCCTTTTTAAATAATAATGAAAGACCATGTTACGGCTTTACATTGTATTCTCAAAGACTCTAGCTAACGCGATTATGTTGGAGTACACCTTGCACGTTTGGATTCTTGGAAATTACAAAATGTAGAAAAATCTAAAAATTTACAAATCTAATCATTTTTAGAAAGTATACGTGTACTATTCGTTGTGAATAAAAATAGAGAAGCTGCATTACCCTTATGGAACCCTTATAATAATTTCAGTATAGCTAATTAAAATTTTACAAAACGTTTCGCACTGTAACGACATTACGAAATGTAACCGAATAATAGATGCTATTTCCAAGATTCCTCGAATCGCAGTTTCTCGTCCCTTCTTAATATCTATGATACTCGGCCGCCTGCTGTTCAGCCGACACGAAAATAAGATTCAAGTTATTTCAGAAGTATCTGTAGCACCTTCGACCTTGTTTAGTAGGATTTCATTGTTCTACAAAAAAAATTACAATCAGCTGATCTATAGAACGTTTCGACAGAACGTAAAAACAAATTATTGTCGTTCATAATGTTGCCAAATTTCAAATCTGATATCATCCGCCCGTGTTATTTTCGTGCGTACAACAGAATCTTTTATTGCCATACGCAATTCAACAGAACATGTCTGGTCATTGACTGATAAATAATCATTTGAATTAAGTGTCACTCGTACTTTGTTAACAAATAAAGATATGTATAATACTATTCGAGTATGTATTACTTTAGTCAAATTATTGTAAATAAACGCTGGTATTGAAGTTTGCATCTGGACAGGAGACTTTTTATTGCCAATGGGGTTGCAGCTTCTTGAGGTAAATTGGCCACTTCTAAATAAAAATACAAAATTAATTTTACTGCGAATTTAACATAATATAAAAAAAAAATTATTTTATAATATAAAAGAACATTAAATTATGAATGGTATAAATAATAAATTCCTCCCAGTGAAAGTATCTGATAAAAAAAAGGTAGAGGAAAAAATCGAACAAGGAAGCTGAAAAAATTAATATATTTATCGCAAATGTCTAGTACTATTTACGTGCGAGGTTAATACACTCTGACCTAGTTTCTGTGCGAAAAGCACCTGTCTCGATAGTCCTGATTCAGCCATGCACGTGAGTTCGTGCAAAGTCTAGATCAGTATGTAACGAGAGCGATTATTTTGACGAAATGCTACCGCGAGCTACAATAAATACTGATTAACCATGCACGATAAGAATGTACAAACGCTTTAAGTTTTCACGCGACTCTTAACTAAAGGCAATAGGTACAGAAAGCTATGGTATGATAATTTACGCGAGACTTTTACACAGAGGGGTTCCCATCTTAAAAGTAGATCTACATTCCAAAGTAAGTCGAGATAACCGCATTTTCATAGTAATAAAATTTGTTAATTCCACGAATTCCCAAAGTTTATATAAATTTTTAAATTTATTTACTAACCAAAAATTAACGAGCGGTGTGTCATGCTTCCCTTACGCTGCCGTTTTCCCTAGGGAAGCGCAGCATCGCCAGTGTGTGTCACGCTATATGTAATTGCAATTATTCGGATTACAACCGCTTCGTTTTTCAATTTAAGCTTCCACTTGCCGCCTACAAAATTAATATATTAATATTTTTAACAAATATCTTTTCATGTTTTTACTTAATATTTTTTCACCTTTAAGTACAGACTTTCTTATCATTAAAATAAAAAGTTCTAAGATCTGTTCCATAGTTACAATATATACTATTGTAACGATACAATGACGTGACGAAAATAAAATCCGATATTGAAAAGGAGGTCATATTTTGTTTACGATAAAAAAGAAATATGTCATGCTTTAGATGAAGTTACTTTAGTCACGAAATATACGTACGCAGCCTTGAATTGTATTTCTGGGAATAATATCTTGATTCGGCTAAACGTACTTTTCTAGAAAATAATAGAGGCGACGGTAATTACAATAAAAAAATCTATTGTCCTCGCTGAGAACGGCAATTTATAGACAAATCACGCAACGGTATTATTACTGTAGCAATAATTATTTCCTTTTATTTATTACTTTAATATATATTTCAAAGTCAAAGCGTCTTTTATGATCAAAGGACTAAACGCAAGACACATTTCGTAGAACGTAATACATTTTAAAGTGTTCCGTATAACCACGCGTTTGCCTCGTATTATATTACAAAACATTCTACAAACCCAAGCTACATCGTCCTAAAGTTTCACGTCATAACACTATGCATTACATAACCTCGTGTTATATAGTCTCGCGTTGTATGGCATCTATGTTAAATATTCTGAGTGTTCGCAAAATCGAAAGTGAACGATAAAAAATGTCTGCCTCCACTTTCACGTGTACACCAGGCCTATATTTATTTAAATCAGATTTTTAAAAAAAGCAGAATGATTTCGAAGCCTGCACGAAAGCAGCTCGTTTGCGTGCGGCAATTCTACATTTATTGCTCTTACATTAGAATAATAAAGGTAGAATCATTTATCACTTGAAAGTACTCGGATCTGAAGTATACATAATTTGCGATGAAGAGGTTAAAACGTGTTCTTACAATTTGTTTCTCCTTTGAGTAGCATCCAGTAGTATCTACTTCGCGCAGATCGATCCGCGTGGGTGGAAATAACTAGGCGAGAGGATACACTTTGATCTTCCAACGACCATTTGTATTTCTTTGTAGTTCTATCGAATACTATGTAGTAGCTCGTGATTTCAGAACATCGAAAAATTAGTGGAAAACCGGATGAAGATGTCAAATGCTAATTTCCCATTCATATGATATTTTGTAGAACGGCTTTAAATGTCATGGCACGGCATTTATTCGTGGCATAATTCCAAAGCAACCTCTTACATCCCTGAGTGGTTATGCTTGTTACACTCTTGTTATCGATTCAACCGCTATTTTATCATTGATTGGTCTCATGTCGATCGGTATGTATGCTTTTGGAAAAAATCTCTTGGTCACATTACGACGACAAGCAATGACACATCTAACGGTGCATTATTTAAATACTAGTTGATGCATTGTTTGCATCTTGGCTACGCGTCAATATGATATTGTACGTCTAACAAAAATATTCAAGTGTCGTAAGATATGCCAGTTACAAATTCTTTGCTTTTAATAACGTTGAGGTGCACGAATTCATCGTTTAACGAAAACTAAATACAACTCGATACGAATAAAATTTCATTGATGCGACGTCGAAAATAATTAAGTGAATTGTTAATGAACATTCGAGAACACGACACATTCACTATTCATATTATCGCGGGCTGCAGTAGCAAACACGGATGCTGACCGTTACCAACCAATAGTATGTAAAGACTGTTTACAGCCATCAGCTTTGAATATAATCTCACGAACAAAATCAATGACACAATTTCCTTATTTTGTTTCATAAGTTAAATAACACAATTTTTCACTGTCATCGAACTTTCACGAACGTGACGATTATTAAAAATGTATTTCTTCCTGGTTTCACGGATATTGATTTTCGTATCGGAATATCTTTGAATTCTTTATTCCTGACCTCGGCAACAAAAAATTCTATAAATCGTAAATTCTTGAAAGACAAACATAAAATACTTAGACCGCTTATTTTTTAATCGAATCTTGGTACAATATACGAGAGGTTTGCACAGAATCACCGTGAAATAATTATAGTATTAACGTTCAACTGTCGTTTACTTAACAGTAAAATATCTCGAAGTGAAATGTGTAAATTAACAATACTAAAATATTCAAAGGTGAATTAGATTAGATTCGTAGGAGATTCAAGGGCGAACAGCTGAGAGATTTAAATTATCTAGGTCTGTATGCGTGTTATTTGGAGACAGTATTTGACGTACAGATACGATGCTATAATGAAGCAGCTACTATACGGAAATAGATGTACAGCGGTAGAAACGAGGCAGGACAAATTTTGCGACTCACCTCTGTTTTAAGCACGAGTATCATTCGGTCAAAAAGACAAGGCATTATACACTATTGTACAGCAGCACATCTTGAGACCACCACGCAAATGCACCCTGACGAACAGTGACTATCGTTGAGCAATGACGATATCGTACTGCCACTTGTTCCACACCAAGCGCTGCAATCGGTGTTCGCGCCTCTATCGATTAGGGAATGGACAATATAATATAGTCGTTATAATATAAAAGAAATTTTATGGTTACTTTTATTCTTCTTTTCGTTTTTTAAGTCCCGATTAAAATAATCCGAAATAAAATTTTATAATTTTATGGTAACACGAAGGTTGGCACAGAATTTCCAAACAATATTCTAAGATTGAAAATAATTTAAAACGAAACCGTTAATGACTATTTGCATATACTACTAACAGTAGCTGCTGATCGTGTATCCAGCAGAGATGACGATACGGATTCTACTAATATTATAACGGCTGCTGCTAACGACAAAAGTATTGTTTGGACTATAGCCACACGTGCGCTTGCGTCGACGAATGTTGTATGCTACTTCTATCTACCGCGCGTGTCATGAAAATTTCACTTCCGCCTATGTCGGTCCACTTTTCTTCTTTTTTTTTCACAAACTGATAGTTCAATATCAATTTTGAACCCGAACAATGTTTGTGCATGCGCGCACACACGCGTGCGTACGCACAAAGTATTTATAGATATAGAACACCACGCGGATCGTTCGAATTAAATATAATATATAAATAGAAATAACAAAAGATTGTTATGCATTGAACAGTGAAGAGGATTGCATAATAATATGTTGAATAGTATAATTACAACTATTCAATTTTATATACAAAAGTTTAAATAATGAAATATGTCTAATCAATTTATAACACATTGGCAACTATATATCAAAACGTTTATTATTTAAGAAATATTATAACAAATGATTTTACACAAGATTTATTCTCTCCAAGAAATATGTACATCATCTGTCCGATATCTTTGTATACAAGTTGTTTCTATCCATGGTGTATGTCCACTACTTTTATATTGAAGTAATCCAGCTACAGCGATCATTACACCATTATCTATACAAAATCTTTCATCTGTAGCATAAAGTATTGCATTTCTTTCTTTACACATAATTCCCATCATATCCTGTAATCTTTCATTACACCCTACACCACCAACAATTAACACCTCAGATGAATTCACATGGGCCATTGCTCGCTCTATAATGTTACCACATTAAATATATATTTGCCTTTATTGCAATATGAAAGTAAATCATAAGTAATAATAATACCTGTAATTTCAACAAGCATGGCAAATACTGTTTCTTGTAAAGAAAAACATAAATCTTCTGGAGTAAATTCTTTGGAGTTAAGCCAAGAAGAAAGATGTTCCTCTATGTAACTTAAAATTCCCGAAAAAGATACATCCATACCTTTTACTACATAAGGTAATGGAGCTAATTTATTCCCTCTATATTGATGTAAAATTATATTATACTATAAGCAATATGTATAATCAAATATATTGTATTTATAATAAGATAACTTACTTTTTTGCTAATTGTTCTATATTATAACCAGGACTAGGATCATTTGACAGCTTTAATAATCTTGCAAAACGATCTAGACAATTTCCAACAGCAATATCTATTGTTTCACCAAATATACGATATTTCTGCTGAGAATACGCAATGACCTGTGTATTTCCACCAGAAACATATAAAACAGTGGGATTTATACTTCCTGTAATCAATCTCCCCATTTCAATATGACCGATACAATGATTGACTGCAACAATCGGTTTATTATATAATTGAGCAACTGTTCTTGCCACTAATGCAGCAACTGTTAATGGTGCTCCCATTCCTGGTCCTTTTGTATAGCATATGACATCCACATCTTTTAATGTTATTTTAGCATCATCTAATGCCTTTTGTAAGACAGCAAGAATATGTTCTCTGTGGTGTTGCGCAGTTTCACGAGGTAAAAACCCTTTTTAAAATGATCTTTAAAAGATTTTGTATCTAACATTTTGATTAACAATATACAGCAAACGCAAAGTAATATTTGTGTTAAACAAACAAGTTAATTTGAAAGTGTAAATATTAAAAGTTTACCTTCGCCTGGTGGAGTAATATACGTATGCCGTACATTTGACAAAACATTTTGATCTTGAACAACTCCAACACCCAATTTATTTGCACTACCTTCGAATCCAATTGCAATTACCATTTTTCTTTTAATTATTTAATTCTAAAAGACGATTAACAGAATTTTTGCAGTCGGCATCCATTGGCACGTGGACAGATTAGTCATTCAATAAAACACACGGGTAACACGAACGATGTAATTGCAGTTATTTGATTTTTGGTTATGATCGCATATGAATTATACAGTGTTGCAAATTAAATAAAAAGAACTATCAATTTATTGTGTATAAACAGTTTTATTATGAAACATGTACATCGTGCATAGTTGTGAGGTAGAAATTATTTACAAATATCCGTTCGACCATAGATCATTTTCGATTTGCGCAATACAGCTAACTTCAGTACGCCCCCCACCAGTTGATACTGTTCCACTATTTACCATTTTTACTTTGTTTAAATTGATCGTGCAAACGAGGGGGAAATTTAAATCGAGCAAATCTACTTCCATGTCAATTTCTAGTCATTTTGAATATATTTGTAATATACATTACCTTTCTAAGAGGTGAGTTTCCTTGTCTAATGTCTCCTCTTGTTATATCTACCCTTTGCCGTTAAGCTAATTAGAGTTATCCTAAGGGTGGTTAAAAATTGATAATAGTTTAGTAAAGTCAAAATAATTCGAAGTTAATTGGTCTTGTACTTCGATGTAATTCAATTCATGTTATAATCAATTATACTAATAAAATCAACTATATTAATTGAATTTAACTGAAAAAATACACGTGGCGCCGTCCAGTGGCAGTGTGGAAAACTAATGAAATTACAGTTTCAAAACCGTGTAGTTCACCCTGTTCGCCGGAGAGATGGCACTAGTTCCATTTTCGCTGATGACGTCACATTTTAAAAAGCCGCGCGTAAAACATTCGAAAAATATGAAACTATTATGTCTTTAAGTTACAATAAAATATATCGTAATATATTAATTAACAATTTTTGTAACATATCTACAAGAGTAAGTTAAAAAAAAATAATAAATTTAAACAATTGCAACAACAAATTTGTTAATAAATAATCGAAAAATATAAAATTATAAAAAAATTAACATTAGAATAGTTATACAACATCCAGTCAGAATGCTTGCACGCTATTGGTGGATTACGTGATGCCTGATTGGTTACTATACACTACCAATCACCCTTGCACTTGAAGAGATCGAATGGGATCTACTGGTGGATTATTATGATGTCTAATTGGCTGTTGTCAACTACCAATAACACACACAGTGGCGGGAGGTCGAATGCTTTCAGTCTTATTTTGGAAATCGAGGAGGTCGGATCGCACCTGTCAACACTTACCGGTACGAGTCAAGGGTTCACTTAATCGATATTGTGCTTGTCCCTGCATTACCTAATGTGTTTTAACAAGTGTTTAGTGTGCTTTAATAAATATTTTTTAATAAATATGCGGGTGTATTAATAAATTTTATGGTGTAATTCAACAAGTGTCAGTGACTTTACCGGTGTGTTTCCTGCATGCATATACGGATATATAAGTGTACCTAGTGTATTAATAACAGTGTTTATTGTGCATTATTAAATATTTTTTATTAATTATGTGGGTGTATTAACAAATTTTATGGTGTAATTCTACAAGTGTCAATGATTTTACTTGTGTGTTTTATTAAGTGATTGTGCACGTGTATACGAATTTAGTAGTGTGTTTTATGGCGCGGTTATTTAAATGTTTTATTAATTTTTTACTGATTTAATGTATTTTGTGGAGTGATTATTTAAGTGTTTTTACAAATTATTAATGGTTATTAGTGCACTTTATTTAATGGTTATTTAAGTGTTTTGACATATTGTTACTGGTGCTTTAGTGTACTTTATGCAATGATTATTTAAATGTTTTCACATATTGTTACTGGTGCTTTAGTGTACTTTATGCAATGATTATTTAAATGTTTTCACATATTGTTACTGGTGCTTTAGTGTACTTTATGCAATGATTATTTAAGTGTATTGACAAACTGTTACTGGTGCTTTAGTGTACTTTATGCAATAATTATTTAAACGTTTTGACATATTGTTACTGGTGTTGTAGTGAACTTTTTGAAACGATTATTCAAATGTTTTGACAAACTATTACTGGTGTTGTAGTGTACTTTATGCAGTGGTTATTTAAATGTTTTAACAAACTGTTACTGGTGTTTGAACTGTAGTTACCTATGTGTTCCGTTATAATCTTGCAAACGTTTACCATGTTCTCGAAAGTAATTACCCAAGTGTTTTGACATGCATTTTCAAATATTTTACAATATTTCACGATGTGACATAAACGTTTGCAAATTTATAACCGACTCCTGCATGCTTCTATATGTTTGTACAAGTAGATGTCGAAAAACTTATATGTTATCAAAATGCAAATCGATAAATACAGTTAATTAATCGTTGTGATTGTTTTATGATTACAGATGGTCAATTGCCAAACCGCCACATCCAAATCTGATGAATGCAGCCAAGCAGCCAAGCAACCAAGCAGTCAATCAATCAATCAGCCAATCAATCAAGCAGCCAATCCACCTCAAAGATGCAATGCCTACCAGAAGTGCAGTCTCAGATGTCTTGCCGGTAAAACGATCGCAGTGGCGCAAGTCAGCGATCGGTGAGTCGCATGCTTTACGATTCCTCCGGTTCCCATCATGTCGTAGGACGAATGGTCCGAAGCGACACGGGAACTGGTTGTATTTTATATTTTTGAGCGAGCATAGTGACCACGACTGTACGATCGTGCAAAATTCGTACAAACTGTTTATTATATTTATTAGCTCAGGTCAGGGTTTTCTTGTACATCGCGTTTTAAGTTCTTTACAATTTAAAATTAAAATTAGTACATAGAAGTCGGATGACCCTCCGATTTCACAGTACTTTTCGAGTCATTTTGATAAAGTTATCGAGTCACTTTCAATTTTTACGTGCGCGTGAAAATTTTTTAAATAAATGTACAAGAAAGTATCGCGAGAAACAGATTTCGATATCAAAGTTATTTACGAATGTTTGAGTCATTTAGAAATTTACTTTGATATTAGAAATCTGTTAAAAATGAAACTACCGATATACTTAGATTTTTGCAAAGTGATCTTCCATTTTCCATTTTGAACATTTTTTAAAGTTAGAGTCAATTTTTGCTGGAAGACACTTTATTAGCATGTTTCTAATCATGTTTTTAGCTCAGGATTTTCAGCACACATGAAGAAAACTGGTAGGTCAAAATACATGTGGCCGTGTTCATTTTTATGCTCTATACTCATGCGCGTGCTTAGATGCTACTCGCATGGGTTAGGGCAGGTGGACACGGTTTAGTTTTAAGATGTTTTGGCGATCGACAAATTGACAGTGAATTATCGACACAAGTTACACGTGTGTGTGTGGTTAGGTCGTGGACCTTGTGTCGATTAAACTATAGA
The DNA here is from genome assembly GCF_050947335.1 of Megachile rotundata. Lineage (NCBI taxonomy): Eukaryota > Metazoa > Arthropoda > Insecta > Hymenoptera > Megachilidae > Megachile > Megachile rotundata. The sequence goes on along the minus strand of NC_134984.1, from coordinate 18,954,222 downwards.
TTTATTTTTTAAATTTTGCAAAATTCTATTTGAAAATGCATACAAAATGCAAGTCGAGTCATTTGAAATTGCATACAAAATGCAAGTAGAGTCATTTGAAAATTTTATAAATTAATTAAGCTAGAAAATTGTATGAGTAGTTTAAATTATTACATGTACATATTACATTGACTATTCGAAAGAGTACGAAAATGAAATATGTTCATTCACTGTCGATTGTCGATCGATTTCAGCAAAAAGGTATGAACTTAGAGTGTGAATGTAGTATTGAACTCGGGTGTCGGAGACGTCCCGGGACGTACTCCCTAGGATTAGGCTTTTTTGCACCCGGGTGGTATGTGTGAGAACCGTGGAGTGTGTTTTTGTGTGAATGGACTTTGCAATTTTTTAAATATAGCGATAGGCAGGCAGGTAGCTTACTTCTGGTGTGAATGAGTTAGTTTTAAGTAGGTAGGGCCAGAGCAAGCTTTCACGTTTCTCTGTCCTCCTCTCTCACACGTGAGATGCTTGCATCTGGGGGGTTTACGAAAAATCGAGAAGAGAAAAATATTAAATATGAATTTATTTAATATTCTCTTGAACTCGATTGTTCGTTCAGGCCAGGCCTTTTAGTTTGTAAGTCGCAGTCGGGTTCTAGATCCGACTGCAAAAATGAAGTATAAAGTGAAGTGAAGTGAAGTGCAGTGAAATAAAATATTCTGCTCGGACATTCTTTTACGGACAGCGCATTCTGAGAATCGCTGGTCGTATTTTTATTTTGAGTAATTATTTTTCTTGCCAAATTAACTTATTATATATTACATAAAATTTCGATTTTGTTATCGATCGAAATAAATGGATAGTAATGCAATTTTATTTCTGTAAAATTGTCTACTATCTGTTTATGGAGATTGATAGCGAAATTGAGAATTTATGTAATTGAAAAATAAGAATGTCCGAGTTACCGTAAAAATTCGCGAGTGATTTTTGTGAGGCTTTGCCGAAGAGAGAAGAGGCTATATGCCGAAGAGCCCCGGCAAAAATTGCCAAAGAAGAGGGGAACTATTAATGGCTGTCCATCTTAGGATGGACAGTCATTTTGTCACTATGCTCGCTAATATTTTTTTGTATTTTACATGTGCTTTTTTGAACGATACAAAATGTATCGTTTTGCTCGAATTTTTACGAGCAAAGCCACCCGCGATTTTTATGCCCTCCCAATTAAATTTCGTGATTAAAGATTTTTACATAACTTCGCGATTAAATTTTGAAATTAGAGTTCCTTCGCGATTCGAGATTTTTATGCCCGCCCAATTAAATTTTGAGATTAGAGATTTTTGTGTCCCTTCGCGATTACATTACGAAATTAGAGATTTTTGCATACTTTCGCGATTCGAGATTTTTATGCCCTCCCAATTAAATTTTGAGATTAGAGATTTTTGTGTCCCTTCGCGATTACATTCCGAAATTAGAGATTTTTGTATCCCTTCGCGATTAAATTTTGAGATTCGACATTTTTATATCCCTTCGCGATTTTATTTCGAGCATCGAGATTTGTACACCCCTTCGCGATTTTAATTTCACCGAATTTTATGTGCTAATTATTTTTCTCTGTTTCAGGAATTGATTTTGAATAAATTGTTTTATCGTTGATTGATCTTAATTTCGTAATTATCATTGTGTTTTCTGTTTTTCGATAGGGTTGTTTCACTTCTTCTCGTACAATTTTGTAGGATAATAAAATTTTGTATGTTTCAGATTTTACTTTTTGGTAAGCTAATATGTTCTCTTCTCAAATTTCTGAATTAATAATTTTTTGTCTGTTTTAGTGTTTCATCTTTGCTAAGTTATGTCATTTCCTCAAATCCGCAATTTTCATTGCGTTTTGTATTTTTGAAATTCTTGTATGAAATAAAGAAAAATTTTCCTCCTCCTCCCACAATTTTCTGTGTTAATAAAATTTTGTCTGTTTCAGATTTTTATTTCAAGTAAGTAATGAAATAATTTATATTTGCCTTAATAAAATTTTGTCTGTTTCAGAATTTAATTTTTGGTAAGTTCCTACATTGCTCTTTCTTCTCGAATTTCTGAATTAATAATTTTTTGTCTGTTTTAGTGTTTCATCTTTGCTAAGTTATGTCATTTCCTCAAATCCGCAATTTTCATTGCGTTTTGTATTTTTTGAAATTCTTGTATGAAATAAAGAAAAATTTTCCTCCTTCTCCCACAATTTTCTGTGTTAATAGAATTTTGTCTGTTTCAGATTTTTATTTTACGTAAGTAATGAAATAATTTATATTTGTCTCAATAACTTTTGTCTGTTTTAGACTTTTATTTGACGTAAGTAATGAAATAATTTATGTTTGCCTTAATAAAATTTTGTCTGTTTCAGAATTTAATTTTTGGTAAGTTCCTACATTGCTCTTTCTTCTCGAATTTCTGAATTAATAATTTTTTGTCTGTTTTAGTGTTTCGTCTTTGCTAAGTTCTGTCATTTCCTTAAATCCGCAATTTTCATTGCGTTTTGTTTTTTGAAATTCTTGTATGAAATAAAGAAAAATTTTCCTCCTCCTCCCACAATTTTCTGTGTTAATAAAATTTTATCTGTTTCAGATTTTTAGTTTATGTAAGTAATGAAATAATTTATATTTGCCTTAATGAAATTTTGTCTGTTTTAGAATTTAATTTTTGGTAAGTTCTTGCATTGTTCTTTCTTCTCGAATTTCTCAGTTAATAAATTTTTGTCTGTTTTAGTGCTTCTTCTTTGCTAAGTTATGTTGTATCCTCAAATCCGCAATTTTCATTGCGTTTTGTATTTTTTGAAATTCTTGTATGAAATAAAGAAAAATTTTCCTCCTCCTCCCACAATTTTCTGTGTTAATAGAATTTTGTCTGTTTCAGATTTTTATTTCAAGTAAGTAATGAAATAATTTATATTTGCCTTAATAAAATTTCGTCTGTTTCAGAATTTAATTTTTGGTAAGTTCTGTTCAATGCATTAGTTTTTTAATTCCGAGCTTGTGGGAGGAAGGGTGGGCTCGGGCGCAGGTTTTTCGTCACGACAAGTGACGAAAAGCTTGCGCAAATTGTAAGTGCCTTTTGTTCTAACTTGCACTCATCTTTACAATTTTTTAACTTGTTATATATTAGATTATTACAAATTAGATTGTTTAATATTAGATTGTATTAATAGCCTATCATTTTTATTATCAATTGTTTGAAACTTAAAAGAAAGTTCTTCCAACTTTCTTCTTTAACACTTTTCTTTACAAAGTTTTACATTATACGAGTGCAATTTTAGAACAAAAGGCACATTTAGGGATTTTGTATTGTAGTATGCGTGAGTGTGTGAAAATATGAGTACAGGATGCAGGACCTATTTAGTTTAAGAGTTTTTCTGATTCTAAATGATTTTATTTTTTATTTCGAAGATTTCAGGTTTTCATTCTATTTTAGTCCTTGCTTGGAAGTTTTCAAGTCTTCTGTATTTTATTTCTTGCTGCAAAGGTTTCAAGTCCCTTCTCTATTTTGTTTCTTGCTTCGAAGTTTTCAAGTCTTTTCTCTATTTTAATTCTTGCTCCGAAGTTTTCAAGACTCTTCGTTATTTTATTTCATCTACTGTATTTTTGGTGATTTCAATTTTTCCAAAGTTGTGTGTTTCAGATAATGATCGATTTCATTCTTTGTCTTTCAATTTTCTGTCTTTAACTGCATTCGTCTGTTTCAGGTTTTAATTTTATGTAAGTAATTTTTAATATTTCTTTTTTGTCTTAATTGCTTCTGTCTGTTTCAGCTTTTATTTTTGTGTAAGTAATTTTTAATATTTCATATTTGTTCTAATTACTTTTCGTCTGTTTCAGGTTTTAATTTTATGTAAGTAATTTTTAATATTTCTTTTTTGTCTTAATTGCTTCTGTCTGTTTCAGCTTTTATTTTTGTGTAAGTAATTTTTAATATTTCATATTTGTTCTAATTACTTTTCGTCTGTTTCAGGTTTTAATTTTATGTAAGTAATTTTTAATATTTCATATTTGTCTTAATTACTTTTCGTCTGTTTCAGGTTTTAATTTTGTGTAAGTAATTTTTAAAATTTCTAATTTGTCTTAATCATTTTTGTATGTTCCAGGCTTTATTTTTGTGTAAGTAATTTTTATTGTTTCATATTTTTCTTAATTATTTTTCGTTTGTTTCAGGTTTTAATTTTGTGTAAGTAATTTTTAAAATTTCTAATTTGTCTTCATCATTCTTGTGTGTTTCAGGTTTTATTTTTGTGTAAGTAATTTTTAATATTTCATATTTGTTCTAATTACTTTTTGTATGTTTCAGGACTTAATTTTATGTAAGTAATTTTCAATGTTTTATATTTGTCTTCATTATTTTTGTATGTTACAGGTTTTAATTTTATGTAAGTAATTTTTAATATTTCATTTTCGTTCTAATTACTTTTTGTATGTTTCAGAATTTAATTTTATGTAAGCAATTTTCAATGTTTCATATTTGTCCTCATTATTTTTGTATATTACAGGTTTTAATTTTATGTAAGTAATTTTTAATATTTCATATTTATTCTAATTACTTTTTGTGTGTTACAGGTTTTAATTTTATGTAAGTAATATGTAAAGTTTCATATTTGTTCTAATTACTTTTTGTATGTTTCAGAATTTAATTTTATGAAAGCAACTTTCAATGTTTCATATATGTCTTCATTATTTTTGAATGTTACAGGTTTTAATTTTATGTAAGTAATTTTTAATGTTTCATATTTGTTCTAATTACTTTTTGTATGTTTCAGGACTTAATTTTATGTAAGTAATTTTTAATATTTCATTTTCGTTCTAATTACTTTTTGTATGTTACAGGTTTTAATTTTATGTAAGTAATTTTTAATGTTTCATATTTGTTCTAATTACTTTTTGTATGTTTCAGGACTTAATTTTATGTAAGTAATTTTTAATATTTCATTTTCGTTCTAATTACTTTTTGTATGTTACAGGTTTTAATTTTATGTAAGTAATTTTTAATGTTTCATATTTGTTCTAATTACTTTTTGTATGTTACAGGTTTTAATTTTATGTAAATAATTTTTAATATTTCATATGTGTCTTAATTATTTTTGTATGTTTCAGGTTTTTATTTTAATAATTCATGTTTGTCATAATTTCGTTCAGATGTTTCAGGTTCTTATTTTAATTAAGTAATCGAATATTTCTTAAGTATATTGCATATTTTATAGGTGTATTTTTATTGAGTCGACTCGAGTTTTATTTCACTTCTATTCCGAAAATGTTAATATGAATTTTGCATGTTACTTTGCATTGTGCATGCCTAAACATTGTAAAGTTACTAACATTGCATTTGCATCTCTGTCTCCTCTTTTTATTGTTACGTCTAATTATTCAATAGGTAATGAATAAGTCTTCACTGAACACATCCATCGAGGGATTTCATCAACTAATGCGCTATTTTTAAGTAATTTTAAGTTAATTTTAAGTTGCGTCTCTTGTAATACATTGTAGTATGAATGAGTGAATGTGTGAGATGCGTATACGCGAAGATTGAAGACATCAATCATCGAGGGATCGTCGGCGAATCTTCGTGGGATGCGTGCGTTACTTTTAAGTTAATTTTATGCGTGCGTTAGTTTTAAGTAAAGTGTGCTTGTGGGCAGGGTGGGTGGGTCCTTGTAAGTGCCTCTCATTCTAACTTGCACTCATCTTCTCAATTCTCAAACTTTGTACGGCGTTAGCTTGTAGTATACCCAGTTATTTTTTGTCAATCGTTCCGAACCCAAGTGGATCATTGGGGGTTCATAGCGCTGTGAACACGTGGCCGAGGTGAGCTGCAAGTGCTGGTGTAGCGCCAGGGACACATCTCTGCGGGGCCGATCGATTGATGAACCATCTCGATCTGCCGCCTCACGGCAGGGGTTTCCTCTCTGCGGTCAGACTTGCTTCAAACGCAAGCGGGGAGAAATGGGAGACCCTCCGCGGATGTGTCACTTGTTCTTGCCAGTATTTTCGGTTCATCTCGGTCTCGTGGTTCACGTAAGACACTATGGACTACCCTTTGACCCATGGAAGGCGAGGTTCACTTGGCGAAAAATACTGTTCCCCTTTTTTGACAGAAAGTTCTTCTAACTTTCTTTTGTTTTAGTAGAAAGTTCTTCTAACTTTCTTTGCTTTTAACAGAAAGTTCTTCTAACTTTCTTCCCTTTGCTTTTTGAATTCGTCATAGATTATTTGAGTGCAATCTTAGAATGAGAGGTACCATGCGGCGTTTAGAATAAGTTAAGCGTATGTGTGTGGGGCCCCATGCAATTAGTATTAAGTTAATGTATGTGTGTGTGTGTGATACAAGTTCTTTGCTGGATTGTGGTAAAGAACTTGTATATGCGAGCCTATGAGCTAAGTAGAGTCAGAACTCATTTATCCTTCTGATAAATGAGGTATTGCAATCGGAGGGTGGTAGGGATTTGGAGTTAGGGTGGGTCACTGTCTAACGTAGCCACCTCCTCGTGGTGTGACCCGGTAATCGATGTCGTTTTCTAAATACTTTTCACGAAATTAACTTTAGAAAACGATATCGAGCTAAGAGCTACGATTACAACTTCTCAATTTCATATCTAAATTACAATAATTCCGAGCTGTGGGAGGAAGGGTGGGCTCGGGCGCAGGTTTTTCGTCACATGTGACGAAAAGCTTGCGCAAATTGTAAGTGCCTTTTGTTCTAACTTGCACTCATCTTAACGACAATTTTTTAACTTGTTAGATATTAGTTTGTAGTAGTAGCCTATCATTTTTATTATCAATTGCTTTAAACTTAAAAGAAAGTTCTTCCAACTTTCTTCTTTTACCCTTTTCTTTACTTACTTTTACATTATACGAGTGCAATTTTAGAACAAAAGGCACATGTAGGGCTTTATGTACTGTAGTATGTTTCATATTTGTTCTAATTACTTTTTGTATGTCTCAAGTTTTAATTTTATGTAAGAAATTTATTTATTCATATGTGTCTTAATTGCATTTGTATGTTTCAGGCTTTTATTTTAATTAAGTAATTGAATATTTCTCCGGTATATTGTATATTTTACAGGTGAACTTCTACTGAGTCAACTCGAGATTTTTTTTCCGAAAATTTTAATATGAATTTTGCATGTTAGCATAAATCGCATATCTAAACATTCTAATATTACTAATATTGCATTTGCTTCTCTGTTTCCTGTTTTTTATTGTTACGACTAATTATTCTGTAGGTAATGAATAGGTCATCATTGAAGACATCCATCGAGGGATCATCGAGGGATCATCGAGGAATGCGTGCGCTAGTTTTAAGTTATTTTATGCGTGCTTTAGTTTTGTATTAATTTTATGCGTGCGTTAATTTTAAGTTATGTGTGCTCGTGGGTCCCTGTAAGTACCTCTCATTCCAACTTGCACTCATCTTTACAATTCTCAAACTTTGTACGCGTTAGTTTGTAGTATACTCAGCTATTTTTTGTCAATCGTTCCGAACCCAAGTGGATCATTGGGGGTTCATAGCGCTGTGAACACGTGGCCGAGGTGAGCTGCAAGTGCTGGTGTAGCGCCAGGGACACATCTCTGCGGGGCCGATCGATCGATGAACCATCTCGATCTGTCGCCTCACGGCAGGGGTCTCCTCTCTGCGGTCAGACTTGCCTCAAACGCAAGCGGGGAGAAATGGGAGACCCTCCGCGGATGTGTCACTCGTTCTTGCCAGTATTTTCGGTTCATCTCGGTCTCGTGGTTCACGTAAGCCACTATGGACTACCCTTTGACCCAAGGAAGGCGAGGTCCACTTGGCAAAAAATACTATTCCCATTTTTGACAGAAAGTTCTTCTAACTTTCTTTTCTTTTAGTAGAAAGTTCTTCTAACTTTCTTTTTTGCCCCTTTGCTTTTTTACGTCGTCATAGATTACTTGAGTGCAATCTTAGAATGAGAGGTACCATGCGGCGTTTAGAATAAGTTAAGCGTATGCGTGTGAGATCCTATGCGATTAGTATTAAGTTAATGTATGTGTGTGTGTGTGTGTGATACAAGTTCTTTGCTGGATTGTGGTAAAGAACTTGTATATGCGAGCTTATGAGCGAAGTAGAGTCAGAACTCATTTATCCTTCTGATAAATGAGGTTGCATTTGGAGGGTGGAAGGGATTTGGAGTTAGGGTGGGTCACTATCGTAGCAACCTCCACGTGGTGTGACCTGGTAATCGATATCGTTTTCTAAAAATTTTTTTTTTAAATAAACTTTAGAAAATGATATCGAGCTAATAGCTACGAATTAAATTATAATTTCATTTATTTCACATTTTCTTTTACAAAAATGTTTGGATCAAGTGATATATTACAAGTTCCACACTTGTACAAATTTAGAAGATTTACAAGTCTTATAATAAAATACTAAACTTTTCAAAAGTGGATGATAGATAAGACGGAAACCACAGAATAAACCAGAGGCGACACCTTTGATCTCTCGAAAACGCTGTCCCATTAAATTGTACGAGCGGGAATTTTAAATCGAGTGAAACTACTTTCAACAATCTCTAATAATTTGATATGTATTTGTAATAAATTTTCTGTTCATTATTAATATTGTCTTTTGAGGTATTTTTATCAATTTTATGGAAAAGTTGAAAAAGAAAATATACCAAAATGATTGGTCTACAAAATATATTTGAAGGATAGGTATTGCGGAAATGAATATTACAACTTATAAGAAAATAAAAAACTTTATTTCACAAGAAATTACAGATAAATGTGTTACAGATATATGACAAAATATTTATTGCAAATATGCATTAGTGAATATGCAGGTTTAAATTCTTCTTTTTCGCCCGCCATACTTCCACACTATGCGCATGCGCATCCCCGATTCTTTTGATTTGGTCATTTAAATTGGTGCGTCCTCTGTCTCTCTAAGAGGTAGGTTTCTTTATCTAGTGTCGCCTCTTGATATGTCTATTCTTTGCTTGAACCAATGAAAACCAATATGCGCAGTACACATGAAAACTCGTCAAACGATGGGTACGATTTGACCGTTGAACGAATACCAGCATCGCAAGGATTCGCGAGTTATCGAATCACCGTAGCGACATCTGTCACTTATCTCGTTTGGAATGTATCCTCTGCGGTTGGTGCGGCTCCTCGGAAAAAAGTCTCCTTTATAATCTCCATTCGTAGAACGTCACGCGGAAGTGATTCACTGATTCTTGTGGCAGAAAATGCAAGTTTGCAAATTGCCGCGGTGAGAAAAGTGAGTGTTGTTATCTGAAAGGTTCTCAAATCCGGTGAATGTCGTGAAATACCTCGGTTAGCGCTCACTGGGTGGGCAATTGATTTTCAAAGTGACCGTCGTCGGGTGCGAGCGAACGAACGCCTCTGACGCTTCGCAGTACCGAGTAGCAGCGAGCGCTGCCGAAGTTAGATTATTCATTCTAATACTGTCGAGTAAAAGTTTTGTGAAGCTACGTTTTATTTAAAAAAGAATATATATATTCATACATATATATATATATACATATACATAGTGCAAAGGTGTGTACCAGCAAATGGAAAAAGCGAGAAGAGCCGACCTTCGCTTTTCATGAAAGAAAGGAGCGAAGGAGGCTATACGCGTACATACCGGTTTCGGACACTCTCTCTCTTTCTCTTTATTCCCTCAAGCACCACTTGAGGCGTACCGCGCTTCTCGAGTTCGTTACGACATCAGTAAGGTATTACCCGGGTAATATCCCGAAATGGTGTCGCGAGAAATACGGTTCCGCCGGTCGCGAAATCGCGTAATCGGGCTTGTACGTGAAGGTCACGTACCAACCGTTACTCGAGCCACCAATTCCGCGTCACGTTTCGGTGTGGCTACGGGTCGTTCGCGGCAAGGTATCCTCCTCCGGTGCCTACCGAAAAGGTGACGGTTTCGCGAACACGACATCTCCCGGTGATGTCAGAATGCCGAAAAGATTTAACCGTCTACGTTCGATGAATTCTCTCGTCTGTGTGTACGAACGACGACGACTAATCTTATCGTGTATCGTAATCGGCTACGGTGAGTGCCGTTCGGTTATGGCATTACCCGGGTAATGCTCGAGAAAAACTTCACACCCTGTCCGTATTCGATTCGATAACAAACGCGACTCCGGTTGTCGCGCGCGCGCGGCGCCTTTCAAAGGCGGTCTCTCAATTTGGTTCGTCTCATTGAAAGTCCACACGACCAACGTTTATGGATCGTGGATCGAAGCGTACTACAATTCTGGACATGCGGAGAGTGGCGATGGTAAGGTCTCGCGACGGGTGATGTCCAGTACCACAAATGGATTTTCGCGAAATTTCTAATTCTGAGAGAGAAAACGCTTTTTTTTTTGATCGGGAACAACTAACTTTTCCTCTGATTGACCACTGCAGGGCGATTACCAAATCTTGTGACGTTGAATTTTTGACGTAGGCCAGTCGACGCAAAGCACGAGTGGTACTGGTTCTTCTAGCGATCTCATGGGGATCAGTGCACCGTATTATCATCTTTATGGGCATTTTGTCATGTTTTGAAAATTAACGCGTTCACTGCTCTCGTAGGAGATTGGATCATCAGCTTTTTGTCTCCTCCGCTATTTCCTATTTAACACCTTTGTCAGGTATGTATCTAAAAAGTTTCTTTAGCAACAGTCCTTATATTAATAAAATATATATTCATACGTATTTGTATTTTAGATAGTAATAAAAATGGTAAATGTTTATATTTTAAAGAGTTGTAAGTTATAAACATTGAAAGGAATAAACATAAACCTGCAGAAACAATGTTAGTGACATGTTTTATTTGTTTTAGGAATGTCACGGGACTATGATAGACGAAGAGGAGGTAGCGGTAGTGGCAGCAGTTCTAGTAAATTACGAATGGATACCAGCGTATCTCAGCCCAGACCACATGGTGAAAATTCAGGAAAACGGAGGGAATTAGATAGCGTAATGCGGAAAGCGCGTGAATCTCAGTCAAGTTATTGGAATAAAAAGCTTTTGGAGGTAGAGGAACGAGATCCAAATAGGTGGAGACACAGTGGGTACAAGGAATTGTACGTTGGGGGCACAGCAAGTGGAGAACCTAGTAGAGGACATCCCCGAAGTCCACGCAGTCCTAGACCTCGTAGTCCTCATATTTCACGACCACGCAGTCCACGGACTAAAAGTCCGCGTTCACCTCGAGATAGATCACATACCAGAGGCAGACCCACGCGTAGTCCAAGTACTGGAAGTACTTGTTCCGATCGATCATGTAGTGTCTGTTCACCAAAAGAACGTCGACGTATTGTACAGCCTTCCCGTTCACGTTCAAGATCACTCACGCCGGTTCGAACTCGGACACATCCAAAAGAGGTAGTACCATCAAGTTCACGAGTAATACCAGCTCGTACTAGACCACGATCGCCTCCCTTGCCACGCCCACGTACACCCCCGCCTACGCCACAACCTCCACCACGTCATCAAAAGGACTATAAAACAATTAAAGAAAAGGAAACGAAGGTTAGACGTAAAGAAAAGCATCATACTAGAATTCCAGAGGATCCACGAGTTCCAGATCCCATTCCATTGGTAAAGAATTTGATACTAATACTACTACGTTTTACCTTACATCTTTATTATTTATTAACTTTTGTTTATGTACCTCTTTTTTTTTTGCTTGTTCCCAATGCATAATCATGGAACTTACGCAGATGCGTAAACCTGTAAAAGTAGAAAAAACTCATTCGAGTCATGGATCAACTCAAATGATTAGGCCTCCGCCCGAATCCTCGCCTAGCGAAGACAGTGATAGTTCTTCTACCACATCTCACGTTGGTCCACCTAGGATGACGTTATCAGAAAGGTATAATTTAAAGTATTCTGTAATATAGCATGATTGGTAGTAGCCTGCAAGAATTGTATTTGTCTCATTGTCAGGAATGGCGATTTATCCTTAGCTCCCACTTAAAGCTTTCTCCAAAGTTCCTGTAGGCTTCTCCTATATTCTCCCTAGGTTTTACACCAGATGTAAACTGGTGCTCATAGGCTCTTTGGTTATAAGCATTTAATCTACTCATTATTGATGTACAATTTGTATCATTATAGTATGTAAGGAATTAAAATCGAAGTTTTAAAGAGTTTAGTAAATATAGACATAATTTATTAATAATGTTGTCTTAACAAAATATAAAATTTCGTTGTTTCATAGATTTGGTAAAATGGCACAATGGAGCGTAGATCGTAGAGACATGGAGAACATGCGCATCACAAAAGATGGAGAAAATGCAATGAAAGTTGTAATAGAAGGTGAAGAAAGAATTGCAAGATTAGGATACGATTCTCCACCACCAGGACACTATCCTGAGTCGCTTTTGGCACAAGGACCAAGAGGTCTTGAATGTTGGGATGACGTTCGTGTTAGATACGACTATTACAAGGCGCGAGGATATCTTCGAGACCTCACTTTGGATGACTATATAAAGTGGGAAGAATGGTGGTATAAATATCAAGAATGGTTAGAAGCAGAACGTTTTTATGAACAATGGGCTTCTTCGAACCGTCCTTCCGGTGGAAGTCGCAAGAGACGCGGGCGACGTAATAATACGGCTCACTGAAACTTCGTAAGCTCGTCATAAATCATTCTTGATTCATAGACATTACCATCAATAAAATATACTGTAATATTTGTTGTGCTTAGAAAAAGAGTGCAAAAGGTGTGTAAACGCTCTATACAAATATACATAATTCATATGAAAACATACACGTGTGTATTGCGCGTACGCGCGCGTGTATCATTGTGTATATATATACACATACATACAACACACACACACACAACACACATATGCATATACATATATTATAATAAAAAATATGACTGTGCTGTAAAAAACCTCGTTTTCATCGGTTTGACAAGTAAAGTTTAACATAAAAGATTTTTCGTTTTCTTATTTTGTAATGCTTTATATCCATAGAAGTTTTGTAGTAATAAGTAAACTTAATACATACTGAAGTATTATAAATATTTTGAACAATTTATTTTTATATTTATATCTTCTTTAGAAATTGGATAATTTATCATATAAATTTTTTCTAGTTATGATAAATACCATTAATACTTGCAGAAATAATTTTGTGTCTCTTTATTTAATGCCAATGTTTAATAAATTATGTTTTAAGAATATATGCAAAGGTCATACTATGAAAAAAATTGGAAGATTTGAAAGAAAAGAGTATATTAAAATAACAAGAATTATATATACATATATATATATTTTTGTATATAATTTCATTTTTTATAAAGATCAGTTTGAAAAACTCAAATATATTTAATCTTGATTAAGAAATCTTATAAATTCTGTTTCCAACTTATGTTATACATGTTACAACCTGTACCATAAATGTAATGTGACAAGATAATGTAATTCTTCATTTTTATTCGATTTTATGTAGTTATAAATGAGAAATACATAAACGATTTTTAATATTGAATTCTTAAATAATTTTTTATCAACACTGAGAAACTTCTATAGGTCTTTTTAAACCGTTTTTTTTTAAACATTAAAATTACTATGTTTAAATGAGAGTCTAATACATCAAAAAAAAACTTGAAAATAATTTTTTTTTTTTTTTCATTTATGAATAAAAATCTATTGTTTTCTAAATATTATATCTTGGAAAGAATTACATAGTGAACTTAAGATAAGATATTGCTTAACTAAGGGGTTAAAAGTTTATCAAAAATAAATATGAATACATAAGGAGAACACACAATTGGCACTGGATCAGTTAAATTAAAACAGAAGACTAAATACATCGCAAACTCGGCGAAAACAATAATGGCTTCACAAAAGGTGGTAAGAAAAATAATATCAACTTCATTGAGTCCAAGACCAGTTGGACCTTACAAGTAAGCAACAATATTATTAAAATTTTATAATATTTAAAAGTTTATTACTTGATATAGATAGTACTAATAATATGATTAATTTCAAACAGCCAAGCGGTACTTGTAGATCGTACATTATATTTGTCTGGAGTTCTTGGTTTAAATGTTAAAACCCAGAAACTTGTTGAAGGAGGTGCTGTTGCTGAAGCTCGTCAAGCGCTTATAAATATGGGACATATCTTAAAAGAAGCTGGATCTAATTATGATAAAGGTCAATTTTTTTTAAATTAATTATCTAAATTTATAATACCTCAGTATTATTATTAAAAATTTAAATAATACTTATTTTTTATTATATTTACAGTCGTAAAAACAACAATCCTGTTACAAAATATTGATGATTTTGCTGGAATAAATGAAGTTTACAAAGAATGTAAGATTCAGTTCTATTAAATCTGATTTTATTTTAAGATATTAATATACGTATATGTATGTATATATATTTTCTTTTAGTTTTCAAGGAAAACTATCCAGCCCGATCTACATTCCAAGTTGGAAAATTGCCAATGGTATAAAGCATTAAATTTGTTAAGCGTTTAAAAATTGATATATCTCAGACATTAATTGTGAAATGTTATTTTAGGGAGCTCTGTTTGAAATTGAAGCTATTGCTGTTACTGGTGAAGTAGAAACAGTTTCATCATAAATGGAAAATATTAAGTTTGTTAAGACTATAGTAAAATAAGTGTTTTTCTTTATAGTAATTTTGTAATGCTATTAGCTTAAAAAATGCCTAATATTCAAATAAGTTTTTGTATAAGGTCTATGAATATAGGGACAAATATGTTTCTAAAGGGTTGAGATTCCAAACACGATTACGAGATATAAGAAATGTTAGGTCTACATTTTTTATTTATTGGAAAATAAAAATGTTCAAACTCATTCATATTTGGTCTATGATTCCCCCTTATATGCGTACATTATCCTCCATGCATATGGCCGGCGAAGTAGAAAGCGTATGTAATGTGACAACACTGTAATGTCATTTAAAGGAAACCTACTGAAATTAGCTGTGATGCGCGAGTTGCATATTATTTGTTATTGAGAAGAATATTACATTCTTTCTAGAGTTTTTCATGCAGTTCAATTGGCTACCCTGCAAAACACTTGTCCGCGCGAACCTCTTGCGTTTTTGAATGTACTGCGCACGATGATGAAAAACTATAACATATTAACGTGTGTTTCAATTTCGCACGTGTGCGGATTCGTGCAAAGGGAGACAAAGTCTGAATATTCATCGGACAGATTCAAGATTAATAATAGATCGATGCAACGAAAGGTTTATCGATTGATCGAAGTTAATTCCGACCGAAAGGGTAAGAGGCGCGTGACTGGATTTTGATTAGTGACGTTTTACACATTCGTGACGTTTGCACGACAGACGTTTAGTTGGAAACCAAAATTGCTGAGACAGTAGTATTCGTACGATTTTAGTTGGAACGTAATCCGCAGTGTATCTGACAGCGACAAAATCGGCAGATATCAGTGAAGGAATTGTAACATTGTACGAGAATTTTCTTTCACATAGCTATACCTAAAAACAAATTGAAGATGAACGGTGTATCGTAGCAAGAGAAAGATAGGAATAGTACGTAAGAAAAGGAGAGGTTAATTCGTGCACGGAAAAGAGCCAGAGAAAGAAAACAAGGCATAGTGGAAAAGAGAGGGCAGTCAGTGCCGAAGCTTTATCTTTATTATGCGCCGCTGAGTGAATTGTCAAGTGAAATCAGAAATGGCTGCCAACGAGCAACAACGCAAGGTGAGTAGGGAGAAATACAGTGTATTTTTCTCGGATGTTTAATGGTTTTTTGATACGTTCGACCAATCGATCGACACATGATATCGTCATTGTGTATATTTGTCATTCGAAATGATCGAACGCACAACTTTTTCGCGATGATTTCGAGTCAAAATACGGGGATTTACACGGTATCTCAAGACTGGTCGTACCAAAATGAACAACGTCTTGACTTTAGTTGAATGTTAATAAATATTCGACAGCGAAAGAGATTCGAAAGTAGATTGCGCAAGAATATACAACCGTTTTACATGGACAGGAATTTTTCGAAGAGACGTACTACTTCATTCAAATATTTGCCAGATCATCGGTGCATAGAAAGACGTATAGATTCCTGTGTGCAGTATTTACATTCGCACAAGCAGCTGTCAGCAGATGATCGCGAAGGTGTCACGAAATTTTACGAAAAATATGTAGCATTTCGTTTCTTTTACCAACTCGGGATATATTGGAAAATTGTTTTTTTCAGAATGTCGAAAATCTTGTAGGAAATTTATCAGGGATAAGCTCGAGCGAAGCAATCAACGTACTACAATAGCATTAACGAAAGCTACGACGTATGACAAGCGACATGCCCCAACAATTTTAACGATACCTCCTCCATAATTTTTATTTTCCTTCCCATTAACGATTCGGCCTTAAGATGAATATCAAATTAATAGAAAATGTACGACGTCGACTGAAAATATCGCGGACTTTGCGCACGTTCGAAATAATTAGACAGAATATGAAAATTAACATATGCCTGTTACATGACGATGGATATCTGTTTTTCTTTTTCAACAAGATCAGGAATTCACTAACACACTATTACTAATTTTAATGATATATCGTTGTTAATGCGATTACGAGATATTTCGGGAATGTGGCGAATGTCTCATTCTTTTGGCATTGAATTCTACCGATCTCCTCGGTGTACCATAAATAGACGTGATTTTCCTCGGACTTATCATGGAACGATATCTTTTTTTGGAAAAATCCTTTTCGCGAATGTCGTGGAGTGATTAAACAGCGTTTTTTTTACAGATGATACTGCAATTTACGTGATTTCATAACATCGCATGAAATATAAAATTTAATACAATTGCATACGATATTCCGCAATAAAGTCCAGTTATCGGGAAGGTAAAAATATTAAAAAGATAGCAACCATATTCTTTAAGACCGAAATAAGTATAGTTTCCCTTTTATTTGTGACTTACATATACATACACGATCTTCGTCGTATTCGTGTATCGATTTACGTTTACATTTTCTAATTACTTCCATAATATTTCATTAAGTATGAAGGTGAATAGGACATTACTGAAAATATGAAAGATAAATAATTTTTATAAAATGCTTATCGTGATAATCAATTTAATGCATCAAAGAAGTAACTGTTCATTATTTTAATAAAGCAATATGGTTCTCAATATACTTCTCATACAATAATAAAGTAATTAAGTGATTAAGCAATCTTTTATTTTAGTATGGTTCCATGAATGAAATTTTTAAACAAATATTAGCTATTTTATTATAAAAATATTATTTGAATAAAAAAAAATTTTTAATTAAATATCATAGATTAATTTATTAAAAAGTATGTGAATAAGTTTGTAACATATGTACATTGATAATTTTTTTTTTCAAATTGTAATCAATGTAAGTAGTAGGTTTTAATAGTTACTATTACATGTAGGTAAGCATATATGACCTTAGAAACTGTCAGGGTATGTGATTTTAAGGCTTCGAAACTGCTATAGTATGATTATATATTGTTACGATTTAAAGATATTAAAAATATATTTACTTACTTCTTTTTTTACATTAATACTCAATGCTGTATAATTTTTATAATGATCAGAGAAAAATGTTATTAAATATAAGTATTATATATCTATTAGGTCATCTCATAATTAATGTCATTTCTGAAAAAAAAATTTAAATAGTAACTTAATAGTATTTAAGCACTTACTGTCATTCTATTTTTCAAGAAATTTTTTCTTGATTTTCTTTCATTGAAAAGTAGTGTTCATACTTTTTATCTAATAAAGTATTTATCATAAACAATTATTAGGAGATAGAAACTTGACTGCATCTTGGAAAGAAGGTCATACCAGGCATATGTTTACATGAACTCTTTTCTTATTTTAGTGTGCTGAATGTACCACTGAAGTTATACCCACAAATTCTGAAACACCCTATATATTTTTTTATTTTTAGAAATTGTATTATTCATTTCCAGACATTCAATAATTTAAAGTCTGTTGAATGTTTTTCTAAAAACTGAATATATAAGAAAAAAATTATTTAATTTTTATTTTATTAAAATTTCAGCCAGTTACATGTTTATAATCATAAAAATTTGATCAACATTTAGGAACCACGCGAGTTGAAAGAACCAGCCCACCATGCAAGAAGGCCAATGAATGCATTTCTAATTTTTTGTAAACGACACCGTGGTTCAGTGCGATCTGGTTTCCCACATTTAGAAAATCGAGCTGTCACAAGGGTTCTTGGCGAATGGTGGGCAACACTTCACCCAGACCAAAAGCGTTCATATAAAAATCTTGCACAGGAGGTAATTATTTACATATTAAAAAATGTAGATGTCACTCTAATAAATATGAGTCAACATACTTTGATGTAATACATTATAAATCTTAAATGCAGTAATACTAATTTTTTAAATATATTACTATAATTCTGTTTTAATTATCTTTCAGTACAAAGATGCATTCTTAAATGCAAATCCTGATTTTAAATGGTACAAATTACCAGCACCTCCTTTACGTACTTTGAATACTAGGCCTACAAATAAAAAGGCAGAAACAAGTTCTAGTGAGCAACCTATAGAAAATACAGAATCTGAAAACAAGTCTTCCGATTATTCAGAACTTGATAAGCGAGATGGACAATCAATTCAACCTGGAAAGTTAGCTGATGAATCCCAAATTGGTGGCCTCAGTTCTTTATTTACGCCTCAGAAAACTCAAGCAACAGATGAACAAGCAATTGTTGATGGTTCTATGATTGAAGATGATAATGAAGTTCCAAAACCTCCTAAGAAAAATTTTTCAGATACACCTTCTTCACCAGAGCATAAAAGAGAGTGCAAAGCTGATCTTTTTGATGCAAAGAAAAGGAAAAAGCCTGAATCAAACAACAATGAACATCAATATGTAAGAAATTAATTTTTAATATACATAACTTGAATAATTAAGTAACTGAATATATCATAAATTTAATCTCTTAAATATGTGCATTATTAATATTTAGAATGTAGAAGAGGAAAAAATGGAAGTAAATAATTTTTTAACTACAAATATACCTTCAGAAGAAAATAATTGTAGAAGTGAACGAACATGTAAAGGTTTACGTTATCAAAAGTTCCTTGCTGAACAAATGAAAAATATCGGTGCGTCCGGACAACAGTCTAAACGAAGAAGACAAACTGGAAGTCGAAGGTAAATACATTTAATGAACCTTCTATTAAATATATTATGAGAATTCATTTATCATGAAATAATATATCGTTACGAATATTTGTATTAGTACTGATGGACAGACGAATGAAAGACGAAATTCTATTTCATCAAATATTAGTGAGAAAACAGATTCCTTGAGTAGCGAAGGCGGAAACAGTACCCGTAGCGAATTAGAACATCTTGTAGAAAGGTAATTTCAATTTTTTAGTTATAACTAATATTTTTTATTTATTGTACATGTAATAAAAAATATTGTTTACTGTATGAAGTGCTGAGGGAAACATAGAAGCTTCAAAACCTGAAGAAACAGAAACTGAAGGTGCAGAAGAAGAATTAGATTATGGACCATGGACTGCAGGAAAAAGATTTCGAGCTGAGTATGTTACTTCATTATTTCATAATATTATTTTATGCACTTTTTTGATGAAAATATATTATTTTCATGTATTACTTTCTTGTGTAGGGATTTTAATTTAGAAAAGAAAATTGAAGCGTTACCATCTTTAAGTTTAGAAGAATTTCAGGAAAAGAAGAAACAGCAACGAAAAAAGAAAAAACTTGCCCAAAAGATAACAGCTTTAAATAAAAGATATCAGAACAATTTCAATAAGAATGGCCAAGCGAATTCAGAAGATTCTGAAAAAGCGCTTCTTGTAGGAAGTAAGAAACGGAAAGCACGAAAACAGAGCATCACGCGAAATGCTGCAGCTATTAGTGATTCAAAACAAGCTGCAACGGGAGAGTCTAACAAACGTGAGTATAGAAAACTGAAATGATATAATTTCAATTTGTTTTTACATATTTTATTTGTTAGTGTTTGATGTAAACAATATAAGAATTTTTTTAGCCTAATTCTACAAACTGGAACGTAATTTAAGTTGAAGAACAATACAGATTACAATTAATTTTTACTTTAAATTTTTTTTATATTTTTGCTATAATGTTTTTGAAAAACATTTCTTTATGCCATAAAATGGTCATATGTCGTTATAAACGTAAATTTACGTTCCTCTCTATGAAATGTTTACGTCGTATTTGAAATGTAACATTTTTAGCAATTAAGAAATTTAAGTATTTGACGATTATTAAATCAGCATATTGTATTTATAATTTGTTTTTTGTATCGCAATTTTTAATGTATACCTTTATACGAATGTAATTATTTCTATAATATTAATAGCGTGGTGTGCATCGCCGGACTTAGAAGCACTGGCTTGTCTTGCAGCAGTTGCCGCCAACAGAACAAAACTTACCAAAAATAATATATAAGAGATATATATTTTTCAATATTTAGCAGTCGTTCGCGGCATAAACTTGTACTAAGTAAACCAAAATCTTATTCATTTATTTCTTAATACAATTTCTTATTAGCTGAATTTATTAAAGTAACTGCTTTAATTGCTGTTAAAAAAAATAGCGTTTCAAATTGATCAAAAACATGATACGGTGGAGTCTCGGTATATGGCTCTGGACGGGACTGTAGAGGTGGAAAAATTGTGGAATGGACTAAATTAACAGAACTATTTTCATGCAATACCTGGTTGTTAGCCACAGTCAATATCGTACATCGTGAATTCTTAATTTCTGCATTTTCTAATTTGAAAATTTCTAAATTGCTAAATTTGAAAATTAAAAAATTTAGAAATTTTAAATGTCTAAATCTCTGCATACAAATGTGAAGAGAAATTCACGTATCAGACTATATAAATAGATGCCATATATTGAGACTGCACTGTACGTTCTTATTGTTAATATCTTCGTCGTTAATCGCTGTTAATATGAACATTTATAGTGTAATTGCTATAATTATTTTGTCACTCAACATGTAAAGATATTTCTTTTATGTTGCATAAATGTCCTACAAATGTGGTTAGTGGAAGATAGTTTCTTTATATAGTTCGTTAATAATTATTCTTGTTACTATTACATATTGAAGAAAGAAAAGAAAGATATTCTAATTTTCACTTTGCGTTACGTGTAATTATTGAAATGTTGCGTCGAGCATTCTATATTTGTTAACGTAAATACCTGCAGTGCAGACGATAGCCATTTTATTAAACTGGAAACAAAAAATGCCCGCATATTGATATATATTCGTTGGGAAATTTGTGCAACTTCCAAGAAAAGAAAGGACGTATTATAGTCATAATAGGACCTGACTAGATAAATATTCAATGAAGGAAAGAAAAGGTGCATGCAATAAGAGAGTGATAGCGAGCGTGTATTATACGATGATGAAAGCAAGAAATTTGTGATCTTGCAAACTAATTTTTCTAATGTAAAATGTTACAAATGCGATTGAGAATAATGATAACGAAGCCATGAACTTTAACAAAGCCGATGAGCAGGGCATTTTTATCATATCTATGTGTAATAACGATAACACGTAATAATTGCAAAGTCACTTGTTACTATTTTTTGTTATTATCATCGGCATACGTTTTATCTATATTTCATTATGTTCTGTAAACATTTTATGTACATAGAAATAGGTGCAGTATTATGAAAGATATCCTTCATGATCTGAATATCAAAAAAGGATACAATCAAAATATACATGTATAAATATATATATATATACATACGCGATATTCATGTACACACACACAATACATGAAAGACCATTGTTTATATGTTATACGTGCGTACATGTAAATATACGTAACAAGACGTCACGTATGCAAAATGGAAAAAATGTAAATTTTTGTTGTTAGCAAATATTTCTCTGGGTATAAAGAAAGCGTATGTATACGTGTATGTATGTAATTTGATAAGACTACGTATATATATATATGAATGTATATTTATAATATTTATATCAACTAATTATTTTAGCGTTAAGACCATGAAAAAAATGCGATTCTGTGCTCTGTTCGAGAAAGTAAGGGACTTGTCTGTGATTTTGGCTAAAGGAGTTTTTAATGTTTTATATTTTTCTATTGATTTTTTTTTTCTTTTTTCTTTTTCTTTCTCACTTCGTTAATTTCATTGAAGTCTAACTCCAGACACTGTTAGTGAAATGATAGGAACAATTAATGTTAGTAAATTCCTCTGTAATATGGAAATGAGTATACTGATTATATTTCAAATGTGCCTTGAAGAGATATGAACATAGATATTAAAAAAAACAATGACCAATAATATATTTTCGATTCGTTTCGCAATTCTAACTGTTTTTTGGCTTTTACATTTATACCTTTCCACACTTTTCTAATTGTGGTTAGGGTACATAATTATAACGAGGCTTTTATAGCCAATGTCCGAATATTTGGATTTATAAAAGAAAAAGTCAAGGGAAAGTGTTTCGAATTTTACTGCACAAACATCTATGTACCTAGCTTTAAAAATATAATTTACACGAACGTATATATATACATATATATAAAATTGTATATGATAGTATATGTATATATATATTCTATATTATATCTATACTTGTAACATATTGTATACCGTTTATATGAATAATAAAGATATAATATTTTGACGTAATTTTAAAGCTGTCTTATAATATTTGTATATAAAAATTATATCCTTATTTAAATTTATCTATTCTCGTAATAATAAAATAAGCAAGTGTGAAATTTTCATTTCTAACAAACATGTATAAACAATTAATATATTTATCGTATTTTATTTATTTCTGTGACTTTTAATTATTATTTTGGAGGATGAAAATTGAAGCTACAAATTTCGAATTAATTTCTTGCATACAATTATAAAATTAGATATTATACTTGAAAAATATTTAGTTTTCGATTATTTATTTTATATCGAACGACTATTAAGTTTATAGTGGAGTTAAACAAACTTTAAATTTTAAATATTTCGGTCTTCGAAAAATGATGTTCAACGAGCAATGAATTTTTGTTCACTCTGCGCATGTCGATTTTGATTGGTTAAAACCACAATGGCATTAAAGATTGCATCTCGAAATTTCTATGTAGGTTGTACATCTAGAATCTTAAAATCTATGAATCATGATTGAAACGGTTTGACAAATTTGAGCTGTTTATGTACCGTTGTTGCGTAGTGTATGGTATTATGGCTGCAGTGACAGCTACGTCAAATTACATGACTTGCTTGTTTGTGAAATCGAAGCACACAGAAGCTTAATTTCGGAGGTCATTTTCATCGAATATTCAAGCATTTGCAAAGCAATTAACAGTATTTCAGGATGGGCGTAATTTTCTTAGAACACATCGGAGGTACTCGTTTGTTCTCTTGTGCTTCTTGTGACACCAATCTAACAAACAGAGGTCAGCTGATAAGCACGCGTTTTACGGGCGCCACAGGCCGTGCTTTTCTCTTTAACAAAGTCGTCAACTTGAATTACAGGTATTCGCGTTTTTTCTTTGTTCTTTAAAATAAGCTAATGTTAATCGATATAATACATTTTTACATTTTTATATTGTTACGTTTCGATAACGTTTGCGTTTGTAAACAAAAATGATTGTACAAAATGGTTTGTTGTTATTTTCATGTATCTAAGAAAATGGAAAAAAAGATGATTAAAATCGAGTGACATTCAGAGTGCTACAGTTGAAAAATGTGAGGGAAAAAAGTTAGTAATCTTTTTTTAAAATTATTTACAAAAATACGACATAGCAACTTTTATATTTTGATAGCTTTTAGTGTATTTGAGTAGATAAACATTGTCACAGTGTTGGTCATGCCTAAAATTTTAAACAATTTTTGATGGAAGCATATCTGTTATTTTGTCAATAATTTGAATGATGTCAATTTCTATATTATTCTTAGCCACATCATTTTTCTATTTTGTACACATTTAGTTTTTTTTTTTTAACATTGTTTAGCGCACAGGATACCATTCATAAATGTACAGAATCACAGAGAACTTGTACTAATGGAATAATCTAATGTAACTTTTATTTATGCATAATTTAATTCATCTACAATGATATACAGTGAGGTACAGGATAGAGTGATGTTGACGGGTCGTCACATGGTCCGAGATGTCAGCTGCAAAAACTGTGATGCTAAACTTGGGTGGGTGTATGAATTTGCAACAGACGATAATCAACGATACAAGGAAGGTCGAGTCATCCTGGAACGTGCATTAGTCACAGAGAGTGATGGAATGGGCGACAATATTTAATACCCTGCAACAAGTAGCACATCATAGGATAAGAATATATTATAGTAAACAAAAATCAATTGTTCCTTTTGTCATCAATTTTTCATTATTTCGTATAATTTGGGAAATTGTTCTATAACTCTATGGAAATTAATATTTAATATTCATTGTTTTTGTAAACATTACACATATTTTATCTTATGGTATTATATATTTCTAATACCTTGCAATTTTTTTAATTTTTCATTTAAACATGTATATCATATTTAATCTAATTTGAAATAAAGATTCAGTGAATATTATATTAGCAGTTTTAATATTATGATGTTAATTTTGTATTAAAATTTATTATATAAAACTAATACGGAATAAATAGAAAAAATTGTAATAAATAAATGTATAAATTATATTAATGAGTCTCAATAAATTCGAGTTAGTCCTGTTATAGTATTTAAATTAAATATTTCTTTATTCGTCTCATAGATTAGGTACCCGCCGAAAAGCTCACGGTCACGGACATATATAGTGAAATCAACAACGAAGTCTGTAAGAAAAAGAATAATCTTGTTTTTTATGTTCAAAAATTTAAAAATTTATAAATTTGAAGATCGGAAAATTTAAAAAAAGAATTAGAAATTTAGGAATCAGATTTGAAAATTTGAAAACTTGCTTACACTTTTACTATAGTTTGAATCTGACAGTTGATTGTAACATTCCCGCGCTGAATTGATTTAAAGCTTCACTAAAAATATTTCTAAATGTCCGATTCAATTTTGATTATAACTTACGTTATCAGAGGGTAAGTAATATGATAGACATACGAGACAAAATGAACCGCGCCCCGAATCGTCACACAATTGGCTGTTACCATTCGAGCTTGGACCAATAGTAGGGCTGAGGTTCTGCAACGGGTCGCGACGGTGAACCAGTGTGGTCACGTAAGCCCACCATACCGCATGGTGGATAGATGTTTCCTTTAACTCGACGTTGTATAAAATGTTATAATCGTGTATTGTTGTTATTTTGCAAAAGGGAACAACGATCCTGTGGAACAACAATTTTCAGTCGTGCACACGGTAATTACAACATTATGTAGCTACATTACACAGCGTAACGCGTTGACTGATTTGAACGGTACAATTTGTTGTTTGCTGTTCGGCTCAATGGCCGAGTGTTAGTCGCACAATAGCAGTATATATTTCTTTCGTTTATCGAATAATTCTTTGGATTATTTTGCAAGTATCGAAATATCGAGTTTCCTCTGATATTTTCCTTTGAAAGATTATTAATACTCACATATATACATATATACGAGTATTTTTTACTTTCTTGTTTTTGTTCCTTCGTTCTTCGTCCTTTCCCCTCTACAGTGTCCCACGCATACAAAGATACGCGGCGGCACCGACGAAAGCGACTCCGAGAATTCTATGGAAATTCAAAATTAAATTTTTTTTCTTTTAAGCTAGCATTTAATTTAGCCGTGTGAGAACTTTTCCTTTTATACTCGTTAGTACTTCCTGGTGTTGCCGTGATATTCGTACCCGTAAAAAGAATCCTATCTTATCAATCGCTGTTGGGCATGTAAAGTCTCGCACACGGTGCCATTGCACTGCCGAATGGTCGTAACAGGAAAGCTATAAATACACACGCATCGCGGGGTAAACAAACTTGACCTCAGTGGAATTCTTATCGATGTACCTTCGTGTCGATGCAGTGTACACACAATCTTTTGAGGTTATGTTTAAGCGTTCGGAGTTTGTTGTATACTGTTGAAATTGAACCGTCGGATGTAGCAATAAAGTAATTAATATTTCATTTTCGGAGAAACGAAACTAGTTATTTTAATAACACTGTAAAAATCGATGTATATCTCATTATCATGAGTTATTGTTATCGTTCTGTGCTTTGGTATGTTGTGCGTTTCGTATTCGAATAAAACAAGTGTACAATAATTTCGCAAAAATATTGAAATGATATCGAACGTTTGACGAGCTTCACGTACTCAATACTTTCACTGATCTAGAAAGCTGATATGTTAATTTATGTTAAATATTAATTTTATGATACTAGTTTAAATGTTAAATAGCGGTGTCGATGATTTTAGAGGTTGCGCAAATAAATGAATAAATTTTTAATTATTTTATGCAATGTTAAATCTGTTGTACCTCTGTATTAAGACTTTACATAAAAATTAGTTTAATCATAATTTTTGAACTAACTAATAGTAGTATATTGATAGACTAGAATTTTTATAGTAAAAATATATAAATTTTTATATTTAAAAAACAATACATATTATATCAATACATGGATATTACACTTTAATGTATTATAATTACAGATTATATGATTTTAAATTTTATAGATTTTTCATGATATTTCAAAACTTTCACTACTGCTTGAATCTTCATTTCTTTTGCTAGGAACAGTATACATTTTTATCAGAAACATATCTTTCCGGCTTCTTTGTTTTAGAATAGCCAGCTTCCTTATTAATTAGTTCTTGAGTGAACCAGTTATAAAATATCAATCAGTAACAGCACTAAATAGTTCTCACTAAAATATAATATATTTCATTCAAGTAGAAACATGCTACAATAATAAAGCATTAAACAAATTAGGATTTTTTATTATATCATTTGTTCACATGATATGACACAATATTGTAAAATTCCCTGGAAAGTAGATTTTATGTAATAACAAAAACTGCTTTGCTTTACTTTAACTTGATAAGATAATACAAGATTATGGCCATAAATTTTCAAACAGTTATACTAATAATTATTTTAAGGAATGCATGATTTGAATATTTGAGATGTTGTGCTCTTTAAAATCTGTAAAAGGTTTAAACTATTAAATAATAATTTTATTTGTAATAAATAAGTATACAAGATATGCTTGCAAATATATTATCTATCAAATAAAATTGAAGTGGAAATATAAATATTGTTATTCATTTACTACAGAATATTGGCACATGTTTGTTATTGTCTGAACATCGTTGGAATACAATCGAATCATAATACACGCAATTCAGGAGAAATTGGAGCTTTCAATATTTGCTCCTTGATATTAAAGTACAGTTGAAAATGAAGTGGTCACCAGGTGCTTTGTTTTGTGAACAAGTTGGTGAACTCACTCGAGTATTTTCACAATGGAACGAGTGTGAACAAACTGTGGTACTATATGCACTACTTCGTCGCATTCCTGCAGTTCAAGCAAGGTTTCTTGCACAAGCAGTGCAGCATTCCTTGCACTCTGTTTCTGAACTGGATACACAAGAATTAAATGCCAATAATCCAGGTAAATATCATTATTATTTTGAACACAATTAAAGTATGATAATAAATGATATTTAACGAAAATATTGTTGCAGCATTTATTAATTCACTGCTCTCAGAATCGACCGAAGTTGCCATTAATCAACTTCTAACACATTTGCCGTTATTAAGGCCTGGGAATATAGAGTGCAAACAATGCTACTTAGTAGCTATACCAGAATTAGTAAGCCACTGTGTGACTACTGGGCAATATACAGAACAAACTCAACAACTTTTAAGTTATTGTTTGATCCATCCAGCTATAACTAGTCAAGATAGACGTTCTTTAACCCAATGGCTTCGACATCTTGAAGAACGTATTAGTGGTACACCACCGATACACAGCCTTGAGGAATACACCAATACTACTATTAGGTGAGCGAGTTGAGTATATATTGTGGGAAAAAATAACATATGTATCTGGCTTAAATTCAATTATAACGTTTTAAATTTAGATGGGACAATGCATGGCAGAGAAATTCTAAACAACAACAAACTGACCAAACAAGTTTATTTGGTACACAACCAGGTACTGCCTTCAATTTGCAATTTCCCCCGCCTGTAACTCGCCAACGGCGATCAAATAGTCTAACACCACCGGTTGCACCTCCTCATCATTTAGAAGTCGTTGATCGTACTAACAACGTAAATTGTACAACGAGACACAAACCCCGAAGTTTTAGTGTCTCCGGAGATCATACAAGTTAGTTTCATTGAAAATCTTATCGCAGACAGACGAAATGTTGATTATACTTTTATTTTGTCTTGAGTAATTGTTGGTTTCTAAACAGGCAATCTTATTGGATTAGGCCCATTGAGTCCACAAAGCTCTTGTGCAAGTAGCGGTAGTGAAGGACGTTTGGACGAAACATCTAACCGATCACTTGCTAGTGGTATGAGAGGTACGTGTATATATATTTTTATAAATTAAAGTTATATATATTTACCAAGAAAGGATAATAAAAAATTTCGCATCTTTTCACAGATGTTCCATCATGGCTTAAAACTTTACGTCTTCATAAATATAGTTATCTATTTGTTACTCTCAGTTACGAAGAAATGCTACAATTGACAGAAGAACAGTTAGCAGAACAGGGTGTAACAAAAGGAGCCAGACACAAATTGGCCTTATCTATTGCTAAGTTGCAACAACGCTATACGACGCTTTTAAATTTAGAGAAAGATTTATTACAACCAACACGTGATAACACACAGTCAGCGTCATTTTTACAAGGGCCAACAGTACTGGTCAATACAATCGACGAATTAAAAACAATCTTAGCCACACCTATGAAACCAAGCCAGGAAAATGATCCTCAAGACATACCTGCGCAGTTCACTAAGGTTCTTGGTAAATGTGAGTACATTTTTGTCAGCATGTTCATAAACACAGTATACATATTTGCAAAAACTATAACACATCGTGTTCTGTTCATTTCTTAGTGTGTAGCAGATTGGCATTGGATAGCGTGGATGACGGTATTTTGTGCGCTTGTATTAACATATTAGAGAAAATATTGCAGCATGATTGCTTTACTCCAAATCAAAAAGAAAAGGTACAACAATGGCGTAGCAGACTTGGAAATCCACGACCAGCTCCAAAGTAAGAAAGAAAACAACAGAATAGTTTCTATTTCTTCTTTGCAGTGTTACAGTGCAGTTTCGTTATTATGGCTCCTTTAAAATGGAGTTCTGATAGAATTCTTCTCACAGACTTCCGCAATCTCTTTCGCCCCTATAGGGCCACGTATCGAGACTCCGCTGTAACAAATAAAATTACAGGGGAAATAATTAGACAAATAATTAACCTTGATGAAACTGTAATTTCAGATGGCAACATAATTATGGATATAATAACAGGAGGTACTGTAATCCTCAACAGCACAATAGAAAGCCAAGTTTAAACCTAGGACATATTCATAATACACATCCGCAAAGCAATTCTTTTGTGGTTAGCACTCACAGAAATAGTATATCTACTCCGTATTTACAAAATAATCAGAACCAAAGTGTAAATCAGAATACTTTACGTCCGGTCCATGTAACCGAGAAACGACCTAGTTTACAAGAATCTAGTTTACAGGTATGTATTCTCTAAAATTAATATATATTCAGATGTGACCGAGGCTATTCTTGTACTGGACTGACAAAGTCAATCACCTGAATACACATCCAGTATAACGGTAGTCTCGTTTGGGAAAACAGAAGCCTCTACAATAATATTTATTCGTATCGCAGCAATTACAAAGGACGTTACAACGTACATATAGCGCACCGAGGGATCATTTTCTCAGTCAAAGCGGTAACAACACATCTGAAACGACAGAACCAGAGATCAACTCTCGTCTCGAATCTCTTTGTTTAAGAATGACGGAGCAAGCTATCGGAGGTTTCGGTGAGGCCTAATAAAATTCACTTTTGTTGACTGGATCTACACAGAGTAAGTCCTCTTAAAAAGAAACAAATGAAAAGAAAAAATTTCTAAAGCGACACACAAATATACATACACACATATACAATGCGCGTGTGTCTGAGCTCCGTTTTTTAAAGCCGAAGGCAAGACTGACTTTCGTAGATCTTGCGAATGAAGAGTTCGACAGCTATGATAGTGCTGACAGTTGTACGTATTCACGTACACACATTCTCACGCTTTAATAGCCCTACCAAATGAAAAATGTCCGACATTTGAGACATTACCAAGGAAACTCGGTTCGCGACGTCTGTATGACATTCGTGAAGGGAAAAACAACAAAAAAAATAATATTTTTTATTATATCCGATGCAATTATATACTATTTAATGAAACTGACAGAATTTGGCAAGCCAAATGCTATTAGGAAGATAGATTCTTTCCTTAACTATTTGCTGCATCTATATAAATGTATTATATAAAGAATATATATGTATACACGTATGATAGAATTTTATGGGAAGCGGATAAAAAAAAAATCATATAACGTATATTAGAAAAAAAGGGGGATGAAAAAGGTACACCATTATTATCGTGCGATGTTTGCAATATTATTTTTCGTGTTATCCATTTCGGGAAATGGAATTCGTCTGATTTTAAGCGCCAGGACACATTATACTAATGTAATGTAATTCATTTTAATGAACTGACTGATTTTACTTCTTTTTAACATTATTATTATTATTATATTATTATTTTTCATTCTACTCTTATCACCACCGCCGCTGTTGCTATTACTATCACTTAGGGATGTGCAGGTGCGAGGTTCGAGTCGGGTAATATCGAGCATAGTCGCAAAAAATCTGGTCAAAAATGGTGAGACTAAATCCGTAGCGAAGAAAGTTTCCGCTTACCACACGACGCTATCGTCTTAAAATACACAAAATATATTCCTCGAAATATTTGATATATCTGTATGAAAAGTTAAGTCAGTTTCAATTGGACTATAAAATATAATATAACAAGTATCCAGAAATTTAAAAGATCGAAGGATTTCAGATTCAGTGTAATATTAATAAGTCACTGTGAATTGTTTATAAAAGAAGAGGAAATTTTGATATTTTTATATTGCAATTTATAGTCAACCTGAAACTGATTTTCCTGGAGCAATTTATTTTCAGAATATTTTGTGATATTTTTAATAGTTATTCTGAAGTATATGTGAGACGATCGTAGTATTTTTGCTTCGTGACAAATTTTGAAAGTATAAAGATAGTTAAAGATCTTCACCGAAGTTTGCACACCTACGATCGTGTGAATGTGATTCGCGTCTCCGCCTGAGTTACTCGAACCGACAACTTGGATACATTAAATCACTCGCACATCCCTATCATACTTTCTGTCTCCACCATTCGTATTGTTCCCATCGATAGGTTTTACCACTATAAGTATCCTTATCGCTGTTCACGATATTATTCTGATCGTCGTTATAATTACCGCGTACTCTTACTACCACTGCTATTTGTTTTTTTAGAACGACTAACATGTATGCTTTGACACCCGGTTACTACACTTTTGACCCTTAATCGTTACCGCTGCTTCTACTATCACCATCCGCTACTATGCTATCTACTATTACCACTATACTACTAGTAGCACCACACTATTACTACTATCAGTAATTGTAATACTACTAATTATACTATCTCCACTGTCGCGGTATTATTACTGTAATTCTTCTTAGAGAAGGAAAGGCATACTTAAAAAGAACGATTCGTCACGCTTCGTTATATGCGTTGAAAAGAATGAAGAACACTACCGTAACACGTTTTAAATTCGCCTCTGCTATTGCTCGGAAATGAAAGCACATTGTGGTGTGTATGCTTCGTAGTTTGCGCACAGATCTCGTGATTTTTTATACTCATATGCAACGAGTGAGAAATGGGAAAAATAAAAAAAAATGAAAGACGAGGGGGGTGCGGGTAACCCGATGCGATTCGGTAAAATTCGGGAGAGGAACCTGTTGTGCTTGAAATGTTATTGTGGAGGTCCTAGATCTCCCTAGATTATATCTCTAAATCCTAATGTCCCTAAATGGACTCTAATATCAATGTATCTTTAAATTCTTGAGTCTTCTTAGAGTCTTACTTCTTGAAATTATTTTTGTTACAATTTTATATGAGTTAAAACGATAGCAACGCTGTGTGACTAGCGGAAAATTTTGATTCTCGCTAAAATCTTTCATCGGGTTCCCAGACGAGTTTTGCCGAATGTCGCCCGTAATGCCGGGTACCCGCGCCCTCAGAAATTATACAATAACGGATTTTAAAGGCCTTAAAGGGTGTATCGAGCAAATGCATAAAAAGAGGGGTATAAGACTAATTACTATATACACGTAGTGAAAACACGCCGAGATACAAAGAGGGTGGAAAAAACGCGGTAAACTTGCGTCGTACTTTTATGACGCGACATCGAAATCTGTGGCTTTAAATTATAAGCATACATCATACTACTCTGAAATATACATATGCACTTATTAAGCATCTTTTAAACGTAGCATAATATTTTTTCGTGCAAGATGATAGGGAAAAGAGAGAAGTTAGGGAAAACGTGGTAAAACGAAGAAGGTTAAATTTTCGTAATTAAATCTAGTATTAGCGATAAACCGATAACGTATCGATAACACGCGAAACAAAGAAATAAACGACAAAAAAAAAAATGATATATACAAACGAAAGACTGAACAATTCACGCGCCCGTGAGAGCCGTGAGCGATGAATTTTGGACGTTTTGCATTCGTGTATTAGAACGAGAGAGCTACACGGCCGCGTGAATGAAAAACAATTGGAAGACTGCGGAAGGAAAAAAACCTGTCAAAATATTAAGAATTAGCGAAAATGAGTGAGAGAGTGCGTGCGAGAGAGAGAAAGAGAGAGAGTGCGGTATCGTGTTAATTACGAGAGTAATTGCTAGTTGTATCTAGGTTGTAACGATTTATTCTAACGATTATAATAATCATACTGGGACGATAAATTTACGTAATGGCGTGCGGTGATCTTTCGACTAATTAATTAGCCTGTTCGAGCGAGAAGAATTTGTTTACACGACGAATATAGATAGAACGATCGGAATACGATGTTTTGCGGTGATTATTTGTTCCACCTTTTTTCTACATCGCGACAAACATGAACATACACACACATTTGTATGGCATACACGTGCACGAGTATGCACGCAGGCGCTTGCTCACTAAGGATGTTTGCTGGTAGCCCGTTGGCTGCACTGCCGATAAGAAAAGGATGCATTTTGCAGTTAGAGCCGATCAAATTTTACGTACATATGCGTCTTACGGATATACAGGGTGTTTCAGTAATCAATCAGGAAATTAATAAGTTGATCTTCAAACTGAAATAAAATATTTAGTTTCATATGTCAGACAAATTGTATCTCTTTTTAAAATGCTACAGATTTCGTTTAAAGTATTTTTTAAATAATCAATGAGTTATTTTATGTATTACTTATTGACTTATCCTGTATATCCTTCGGGTCAGCTTCAGAGACGTGGAACCGAACAGAGATCCAAATGTATCTTCCTACGTTGTAAAGTATGTTTTAGTTATACAGAGTGTCTCAATATTCGAGTACCACTCGTTCAAATACCACTAGAATTTAGATCGGGTATTCGAATACCGGTAGAAAGATACTTTCGGGTTTCTCTCCGATCCGATCTTTTCCGAAGCGATCCGAGATCGTAATCTCGGGTACCCGCACATCCGTATTGCTCACACATTCACTCGTGTTCATGCACATTAGGAACAAACAAGTGTGTACTGGCGTTAGGCATTAGGGTGCTTGTTAAGAATAATGTGATAATTTGTAATCTGAACAAGGACGGTGTATTGTTGGAGACACGCTCGCTAACAAAATCATGAACTAGAATGCGGACTATTGATTTGTGTGACCGAAGGTCACTCCTTGCGAATCGAACCACAGGTCCTGGCAATGCAGATCTATTATTCAGACTGCTTTTATACTGTCTGGAACAACGTCAGACTCGTAGACCTCAGAAACTCCACTCTTGAGGAGTCTATGTGGCGCGCCAGGCGCGTGAGCAGCGAACGTGTTAACTCCACAATCAAATTATCTTTTGTTAATAAGACAATTTGAGTTTAAAACTTTTTATGTCTACTTAATCTACTGACAACCGTCTTTGTAACGTTTTGACTGGACCCAGACGGGTTTTCATTAAATGTTAAAACTTTTAGAGAAAAAGACTGGAGCTAGTTAACTCTTTCGTTACCGAGAATGACTACAGTTATCTATTATTAAAATATCTGTATATGTGCTATAGGTAATTATAGTCATTCTATGCGTTTGTTAAATGAGAAAAAACAGCTAAAATTTTTAAATGAAATCTTATGTGTAAAATTGAAAGAACTTTATTGTACTTATAAAGATTGTTTTATTAAAAGTCACCGTAACGAAAGGGTTATAGATTAGGTTCTTATAGACCTTCTTTTCGCGTGCGAGTTGAAATTCTCGAAAGGTCACATTTCTTTTTATAAATCTCTTTTACGTTACTACACGTCACAACGCCCTGAGACTGCCCTAATGCTCATCTCTGGTGCACACTCATACGTACATAAAAAACACGTACAGTACATTGTTCGACTAGAATCCCAAGAATGTTTTTGTACACACACAAGTAATTTCAAGAGAGACGGTCAAAAGCTAGTCAAACAAATACAATTTCTAATTTCTACCACTTTTAAATGTGTACAGACGTTATTTGTACATTAATTTCGCGCGATTAACGCAAGAAACAAGGGAAATGGAAAACGTGCGCGATCGAAAAAGAACCGAACGAAATAAAAGGGTAGAAAGAGAGAAAAGGAGGAAAGTAGACGGAGTAAAAAAATATGTACGACGAACAGTTTTACGTCACGCATGCAAAAAAAGAAAAAACAAAAAAAAATAAGTTGAAAGACTGCTTCCAAACGACTTCAGGAAATTCGTGCAACGTAGAATTATTTCGTACTGAAACGCAGTATCTAAATAAATATGCGATCGATTTTAAAAAAAAGGCAGGACCTGAACTAAAGAAACGCAAAGAGATATTATCCGCATATGAAACGAACGTGTAGCAAAGATAAAAGAACAAAGAAGAGCGTAACGGGAGCGTGATTCTGCCAAAGATCGACGGCCGCTGAAAGAAAATGAATGTTGCTAATTCGAAGTAAGATCATGTATGACCCGAAAGAAACGTTGTACTTACACTGTGGTTATATCCGCTGAAAAGTGTTTCGAGTCGATAATTACGAAAGACTCTCGTTATATTGCCGCGGACAAAGGTGCAGTAGAAAACTACTTTGCTGAAAGAATTTCTCATTTGCAATGGTTTACATGAATCTCGGGTTCTAAGATGAGAAGAAGCTACCGGTGTGCGCAGAAGTCTAAAGGCGGCAATATAACGAGAGTCCGTATTTAGATTGAATCGAGAAACAATTTCGGCGGAGTGGTATCGGTGGCTTTCGGCAGAAACACTGCTTATATTGCGATTTGGCATCGAATGGATAAGAGATCGTTTAAGTAATAAGTTACCGGTGAAATTTTTGAAATTGGCGCGCAAACTGTCCTTTTGAAGATTTTTTCATGTGATTGTATTTAGATCGGTTGTCTGACATTGTTAGTCATGGAGATATCAAATTTCTAAATTTAGAAATTTAGGAAAATGGTAATTTGAAAATTTAGGAACATAATTTCAAATTTTCAAATTGATGTGACTACTCATCACTGTATAGGTGCAGTTTATCAATAGTTTAGATAACGTCCTTATTTTTGGCGAGATCAGAGCTCAAAGAAGTGATGGTATTAACATTGCGTCATTTAAGACTCTTGTTACATTGCCAAAAGGTTTTTCCTAAAAACCATTAGTTTGATATGTACGCGCTATGACAGCGAATGAACCGCTAGTGCGCATGCGTCACGGTGGTGGGAGAACCACCGGTGTGCATGCGCCTTGTAGTGAGGGATCAGTAGTGCACATCAACGATAGCAGAGAGCGTCACTCACGGACGTGACAGCTCGTAAACATGGCAATGTAACGAGAGTCCACTGTGATTTGTAAAGTTTATTACAGATTGAAAGGTAAAAATTATGGAATTCGTAGTTAAATTTATTCTAATTTAATTGATATTTTGCTACATACTTAAAGCGTACAATAAGCAGGATGTAAATAACAGACTACTTAATGCCCACGTCTGTTTATAAATCAATCATGGAAATAACGGTATTTATATGAATTTTAATGAATTTGTATTATAATCATGAAACTGAACGAATCGATAAAATTCTTGAAATGTATAATAGAATGTTGAATGAATTCAGAACACCTTCAAAAGGATAGTTCACGAAGGACGCGTGTCGTTTCAAGTTTCTATAGAATAATAAATTCAGTCGAGTTATATCCACGATTCAGAACTTATCCATTCGTTGTGTTTGCTTTAAATCCGCTTTAGAGAAGAATTTGTACCACGACGGACGAGTAAAGTTGTTAGAACGCTGCTATAGCATATAAGATATTCTCTTTGGCCGGATGCTTGTGTTTCGACAACCACTTTTCAACGCAAGTATCTATGTGCGTCGTGTATTTGGAGTAGCGTGAAATGTGTAGTAATTCGAAGGAACGTTAACACGTTGAATGCCATAACGGCCAGTGGTGGTCGCCATGACGGTAAAACAGATTTTCGGTAATATTATTTTATTTACACAAGGAGAGCTTTAATTTCTGAATTGTATATATTATGTCTAATCTATCATGTAAT
Source organism: Megachile rotundata (assembly GCF_050947335.1). Classification (NCBI taxonomy): domain Eukaryota; kingdom Metazoa; phylum Arthropoda; class Insecta; order Hymenoptera; family Megachilidae; genus Megachile; species Megachile rotundata. Next base: position 18,917,370 of record NC_134984.1, on the reverse strand, counting down.
TGCAGGTAAAAAATTTTGCAGTACTAAGATTATCAAATTTTTAAGTATAAAGAAAAATGTTAACTTGCAAGTTTTACAAAATGTGCCACCATTAAGTTAAAAAGTGAATTTGAATAATTGCAAATGTAGAGTTGCATTACTGGTTGCTGTGAACAACACCCTAAGTATTTCCACTATGGAGCTAACTTGGTCAAACCGTGACAAATATGGTGTCAATTTAGGACGTCAACATATTAACGTATAGAATCTATGGTGCATCCCTAGTGGAGATAACAGAAGTCATGAAATGCTGCTCTAAAATATAGCACGCCGTACTACATACGTCCGTTTCCATTGCGGCATTTAACGTGTTAAGAAAAGGAAAAATATGTCGGCCAGCGACGTGTATCAAAGCAAGTTTCCGGCCGAAAGCGTCATTGACGATATGTAAGCCCAGGTAGCAACAAACGGTGATCCGTCGACTGATTTGCTTTTTTTCGTCGAGCTAGGAGATAAACTAGGAAGTTGATTAGGTATGTTTTTGTAAAAGCGAAGAAACAGAAGCAGCTAGAAAAGTGAAAACGAAAATCTGTGTAATCGTGTGTGTGGTACTTGCCTCCATTTCCCCAAAAGGAGGGAGAGCTTTCCTGCTCTTTCCGAAGCCTGGTCCAGACCTGTCTAATGTGCAAAAATGACACGAGTCGTACGTGATGCTTTTAAATTTTTTTCAATGAAAAATTTGAGATACAAATTGTCATCTAGGATGATGGTGGGTCTGGATTAGGGTTTAAGGCGTGCTTTGGTTGGCAAACGTGAATACTGTGTGTAACTCGAATGTGAAATAACGAAGGTGCACGTAAATTCATGCTGGTGTCTCTAACCTAGATTTTTTTGTATCAGTAAGGAACATTTACGATTTAATCTTATTAATATTTCCCATTCTTTGGACATTTTTAAGTTATCTCTTGAGTGAAACATTTTAGAATATCTCGACAATGCGGTTGTGAAACAACCGCGAATTGCTTATTAATACACGAAATGTATTTCACTTGATTCGGATAAAAGCGAGACAGAATTTTCGCGAACGTAAAGAGTGATTTTGACAAGCTGAGTTTGATGATAGGTAATTGTTGCGTGGATTAAAATGTCCATCGAATTTTCGTCGAAAAAAGAAAAGAATGGATTGAGAGTATATTGCGTTGTCGCCAAAGAATGCCTCTGCTACACAGCGCCTTCTGTTATTAAGAGACGTAGCTTTTGAATTGTCAGATTGCTAACTGGGATATTTTAGTTACGTAAGCTGGATAACTTGTAAAAATGCAATTTTTGTACTGTTATAACGTTAAATAGACGAAGGTATACTGACGTTGTAGCGTGAAAGAACATTTTTCAATAAAAAATTTTTCATACGCAGACTTAGTCGTATCATGAAATTGTTTCCTTCTCCTATACCCTTTTGTGTCTTTTATCGTTATTTTTTTATGTGAATTTGATTTTTATTTTGCGAGAGAGAAACCGTCGGTAACCACTGGTAGGAACTGCTACTTACAGGTAGTTTGGTACCAGTCGGTAATTGAAATGCATTGAAATTGAAAAATTGTGCTTTGTCTAACGCCCTCTCGAATATATTGCGGACGAAGTCAGAAACAGAATCTTAGTCACTGAACTGTTATTGAATTATATAATTGTGAATATTTCATTTGCATGCTTCTTTCTTGATCGTGACCACAATTTTATTTGAATGATTTTCTAAATATCTTAATCAATTTTAGAATGACTCCACAGATTGAGTATTTAAAATTTCAAAAAATCCAAGGGGCCTTCAAGGAGGGAATTTCGGCGAATTCAAATTAGAGGATTTCAGTAACGTCGGTATTTCAGATCGTGACATGAACAATAACCGCCCGCATGGATTTATGCTATACTTTGTCTGTGGTATTTCTTCAATTATTTATAACTCTTAATCAATAAAAATAAAGACAGGCTAAATATCAAGAACGTTTTATGATTAAATATTGTTTGACTCAATATTCACATATGACACAGTTCACATATGTGAAAATTATTTTACATGCGCAAAGTAGAAAACGTTTTGAGGTCGTTCATTAATTGTTATTTCTTTATTTTACTTATAAACAATATTTTTCAGAAAAAAAGACTAATTCATTATTCTCAATAAATGTTTTTTACAATCATATCATTATCAATATGAGTAATCAGAAAAGATTATATTTTATCAAATTAATGATAATTAAAAAATGTTTTTACATTTTTCTGTTTTTCATCCTTTCACCAACAATTTATATTGTGTTATAAGAAAGCGTAACCGTTGGCGCGCATCCTCATGAAAATTATATTCATCCATCAAATTATAACCAATTAAAAACTGGTTTTTTATGCCATCATCTGCTAGATGAGGAAGAGGTTTTAAGAAGATTATATATCAAAATTCTAGGAAACCAAATACACCCATATAGATAGATGGTACTTAACAGTAAACAGCAAAAGTATATAAGATATCACGCAAGCGCAAATTGTGTTGAGGTCTCGTTTTCCAATATTCAACCTACTTCATATCAGTTGCTCGTAGCAGATTCAGTTCGAAGGTTGAAAAGTGGGGAACAGTTAATGTGACGTCTTCTTACTATACGGAACACGTACATTTTGCACGACCAAGTGAACGTGATTAATAGCATAGACTCGTTGATCTAATTATCACATCAAGCAGATACGACCAATTTTCTGTATAAGGATCTTAAACGTCCTTTTAAAGAGGTGAATAATTTTAACTTATATTCGGCGCACGAATGTTCTTATCGATTGTAACCGTTTCTAGAAAGTGCGCATGACGCATAAGTTGACGTGTATTATTATTACGTTTTCCGGTTAATATTGTTTAGAAAAGTGTAAACAACGTTTTTGAAATATTATTGTCGGTAAGTATATTTTCTTCGGGGTATCGGTGTCCTTGAAAACTGTCAGTTGACTGTTCGTAATACAAGGAAACATTACTATTTTTACGTTGCGACAATGTTTCATAATGTTATACTACAAGTAGTTGCTAACAGATTACACCGGCATTTTAGTCTGAGATGAAAACAAACAACACAAAATATTGTCCCTACTTCGATTGCTAAAGTGTGATCTTCCGGATGTAGAAATTTTGGAAAATTGCATGTGACTAGATGACAAAAAATGACCGTGTTCAGAAGTGAATATTAGTGTATAAAAGTTTGAGATACTATATTCTAATTGGGAAATGTCACTTAGAATGATCTAATTTTTAGAGTACGTATCCTATTTTTAAAACGTACGCAAGATCGAGTGGAGTCATTCAAATAAATTATAATGTGCGTTTTCTGGTATATATAGTCATATGGTTTATCACTGTGTATTTTAAAGGTTATGATTCAGCAAGATAACAGCTCAAAGACAAACTTATATTACAGGTCTGATATGGGGAAACAGAACTTTTAGATAAGAATTAACGGTATTTCTCTAACTTGCATTACTTTTTGGGGGGAAAGATAAGAACTATAGTCGTGCAGCATGCAATATGCAGTTTCGTATGTTTTCACGTGAGATGATTCCTGCCCTTGCATTTGTGACACAATACAGGAAAAAGGAGGACCGTCAGTTCTGATCAGAAACAATTTTCCAGATGTGTTATCTCTCATTTCTCAATAATTCGCGTTTCGTCACCGTTGAATTAGATATATAGATTATGGCACACTTAAGTAATTGGTAGGGACAATCTGTGTGTACAAACTGAAAAAAATTGTCACTACTAACGGACTACTGCATTTAATTTTATATTGCACTAAAATTCGCCGGTGAATCTTAATTTAGATTAAAAATGAAAAAATATCGTGATTAGTTATCGAGTAGTATACATCGAGATCGTTTAAGTTGCGTTTAACGCAAATCGATTAATTTTTGTTACTCTTCTTGCTTATAAAATAGAGATTTAATTTAGGCATAGGTATATGGGTGTATGTCCATATTTTTAATAAGAAAATATTTTTTTTTAACAGTGACGCCATATTACGACACCGATGTGATTGTAAAATCGTACATAAATCGTAAATGTAGTGGTAATTATTAACTAGTGTCTGTAACGTTATTTTCAGCTGACTATAATATTTTGAACAATTAACACAGGTTAATTATGTTTATACTTATATAACTCATGATGCTTATTTGAATCTGCGAATATAAAAACTGACCATTTCAGATATCTTCTTTGTATTATCTGCCATGTGTAACAATAATTCTGAAATAATATTATAGTCTTAACCTAATGTAGTGAAAGTTTAATAGTAGTGAGTAATGTTGTGTTGTTTATATTTATGTCATTCAATTTGATATTCAATGTTTTATTTTTAAGACATTTATTATTTGTATTATTTGAAAGACTAAACAGTAATAACATTTAAAGTAATAATATATTTATTAACTTTTGATGTTTGTTTTGTTATAGAAGTTGTATTAAATTATTAATTTATATTGTAACTTTTATAATATATTTTATGTTTGATATTTCAGTTTAAAGCAAGTTAAATATTAAATGCATTATGCATGTGTTATTTTTGTAGATGTTTTTAATATAATTATATTTGAAATGGTAACTGTTTTTAATTATTTTAATAAAATAGTATGATACATAGTGAAAAATATATTTTTCTTTCATTTATTTTATATATTCCACTTAAAGGTTGCTGACACATTCGTGCACTGGCGTTCCACTGATGTTTCAATATGCAAGAGTGCTTTATGATAATAATATATTCTTTTTTAGTTAAAACAAAAACCGAAAGATGGCAACTTGGCAGAGTACACCTGGTGCAGGATTTTATCCAGGGCAACAAGGTTCTGATCTTTTTCTAAATTATAAATATTTTTTATTGTTACATGTTACTTACATTATTAATATACAGAACGTTTAGCAAACTTCAACTATCGTGATGCTTGTTTCAAGTGGCAATCATCGATCTAATCCACGAAACATCCACCCATTAATCATAATTTATAATCATTAATAATCATTAGAAAATTTTAACCATTTGCATATTTGTGAAAGGAGTTAATATATATGTATTTTAATACTTTGACTGTGAAATGTATATATGTATATATGTCCTCAAACATGCATTCAAATATGTATAAAGAACATATATATATATATATATACATATGGCCAGTAAAATTTTACTTATTGTATTAAATTAATATAGACACATTGTTTTTATTCTTTTTGTAATTGTGCACCACCATTTAGTGGCTGTTATTAAAGCACAGAATTTCATGAGAATTAATGCTTAAATTAGAATGAAACTGTCATTAGAACATATTTTATATAAATACAATTCATTTGTGCAGGTTATCCTCAACCCGGATATCCACCTCAACAAGATCCATATAATCCAGGATATCCACCAGCTTACGGCGGAAATCAACCACCAGGTTAATTCAGATTTAAAATTTTGACATCTTAATTAATGTATAGAACATATAATTGTAACATGTTATTTATTTTTTTCATAGGTCCTGGTTTTGTGCCTCCAGGTGCTCCTCCTTACGGACAAGCTCCACCTCCTGGTCCAATATTTGGTCCAGGACCACAAGCAGCCATGTATGGGACAAACTATGCAGATGATACTGTGTCAGGTGAAGTCAAAGGATTTGAGTTCACTGACAAAACCATCAGAAATGGATTTATTAGGTTTGTATTATAATTAGAGGTTTATGATATATTGATGTCATCAAAGTAAAGATTTACGTTTTATAGATTGTATGATTTATGTGTACTTTGCAGATTTAGATATATTGCAAGTGCATGAACATACACAGTATATTGATAACATTATACAGTTACATCTGTAACGTTTTTCTCTCTTTTTTTCAGGAAAGTATACAGTATCCTAATGTGTCAGCTTCTGATTACAGTAGGGCTGATAGCATTATTCCTTTACCATCGTCCAACTCAGAAATGGGCAATGGCCCATCCAGAAATGTTTTGGATTTGTTTTGTAGCAACTATTGTTCTAATTATATGTATGGCTTGCTGCACCAGTGTCAGACGAAAAGCTCCTATGAATTTCATATTTTTGTTCTTATTTACAATAGCAGAAGGTTTTCTGTTAGCCACTGCTGCTTCAACGTATAAGTCTGAAGAGGTAAAATATTAGAAAAACAAATATTATACATGTATATTAATTGATGATTTAGATACTTAATTGTACAATTATACTAATTGTTACGCGGGGAAGTACTCAGTTTGTGTTTTAAAAAAAAAAAAACTTTATTTCTTGATCACTACACTACTTTACAATGAATACGCTTGTCGCAATAGAAAGATCTCGCAATATGACTCATCCGAAACCCGAGCTCCGAATATCTCGAGTGAGCGTCGAATATATATAATAATAATGTTGCGTGCCGGCCTGTTTCTCCTTTTATACTTTTCTTGTCTACTAATTGCATTACCGTTTTCGGCTCATCTTGTTTATGTCTTTTGACCGGTGAAATAATAAATAAAAATATTTGCAGGTACTATTGGCTGCTGGAATTACTGCTGCTGTTTGCCTCGCATTGACAATATTTGCGTTTCAAACGAAAATCGACTTCACCGGTCTTCACAGTATTCTATTTGTTGCGTTGTTTATTTTCATACTTTTTGGAATAATTACGATTTTCTGGCATGGTAAGATTATAACCTTAGTGTATGCGTCACTTGGAGCTCTAATTTTCTCTGTTTATCTTGTCTATGATACACAATTGATGCTTGGTGGTAAACATAAATATTCTATTTCTCCGGAAGAGTATATTTTTGCAGCGTTAAGTCTCTACATAGATGTTATTAATATTTTCATTTACATTTTGACGATTATTGGTGTCTCACGAGATTAAGTAGTATTAATCACTATGTCGTTAAATTAATCTCTAATGCATAATGCTTTTACTTTTTGTTACTTTGTTTTGGCTCCCTCTGTACATAGAGAGTTCATTGCAAATAAAAAGTAATTAGAGATATAAAAGAGGCGGTATTGGCAGAAAAGAATTTGTTTCTATGAAATAATAGCTTTTACACAATTTTTCAAGATATAGTGAACACAGAAATTGTTTTAATGTTCGACTTCTAATCTTGTAAGTCAAGGAAAGTAATTCCTATCTTCGTTAAGGAACGTACACTGATCGTTAATATTAAGGACATAAATGCGAATGTACATGCATACAACAAAAAATTTCTTATAAACATATAATTATTCGTTTCATCTTTTCAATGGAAGAAAGTATTATATTCATTTTCATTGAATTTACTTAAAGAAGTAATATTTATTTTCTGAAGAAGGTTTTTGCGTTCTGTACATTTGTCATAATACAAAAATTGTTATATATATACAGCAAAACATATGGATTCATGTAATATGAATACATTTTAATAATATTAAAGTCAATATATTAGATTTAGTATTGTAATGTTTGAATGTTACTAAAATTTCGTATTATTGCAAAAATGTATACATGCATATTTATCTGTTGTGTCTTCTGGCAGCATATGTTATTAAATCATATTTACATAATAAAAGAAATATTGTAAAATATCGATTAATATTTGAATTCCTAGTTCTAAAAATTTGTTTTATTTAATACATTGTAATATACATTATGTTTATGACGATATATTGTAAGACAAATACACGCAATACACTACAAAAAATGTTTTAACACAAGTCAACACGAGATTTGTGTTAACTCCACGCAAGTGATTGTATTATAAAATCATTTCTTCGTGAATATTTTATATACTTTATATTGTTTATTGCAGAGGAAAATAAAAAACAGTTATCTCGAAATCGTGAATGTTTATATTTGTAGTAAATTAGTTTTACACAAATAGGATAAAAGCTCTTGGTCTTCAGCTTTCAAATTTTAACTTAAGATTTAAATAAGCATATGTAGTGCAATGTCTGTATGAAAAAGCATTCAATGTTCACATAGATTTTAAAGATTAAAAAGCCCACATTCATTCTCACTCTTCTCATTATGGTAACAAATTGCAGCCTCATAACAAATAAATTGTTTCTAGTTGACTTTGTTCGTGCAACAACGCATAGAATTTTATATAGAAACAAAGCTCCATCAACAGTGTATATTATTGATTCATTGTGTTTTATTATAAAAGCTGTGATGGAGCTTTAATGTTTGTATACATGCAACAGACACATTTATAAGTACAATCATATATGTGACAAACAGCACTTATAAGTACAATCATATATGTGACAAACAGCATTTATAACCCACCCTTAGAAACCCAAGTATAATTAAAAAACTTCACTTTCAAACTGTAGTTACACTTTTATATTTAAAATTAAATTTAGATGTCTTTTTATAAGAATTATCGTCAAATAAGTTCGATCGAATTTGATTAGGCAGTGTTGCAAAGAGTTTAATTATATTATTATGCTTTAAATTATGCTCTAAATCTATCCACAAATCTATTTTGCGTGGCATGAGCTGATATATAGTTTATTATTATGCGCCATTAAAATAAATAATATAAAATTAGCAGCACCGATTCGAGTTTCTTTCCACCCTTCGATCAACTGTTACTCTATCTGGAGCATCTTGTGGTTCCTTTCCATGTGTTTTTTCCAATATAGCTTCTGCTAATTCACTAAACGCACGATCGATGTTGATGTTTGCTTTCGCTGATGTTTCCATAAATCTAATACCGTGCTCTCTTGCTATCTAAAGGTGATATGCAAGTTATTAACTTGGAGCAGTTACAAATCTTATAAAATTTTAATTTTAACTACTTTACCGCTTCTCCTCTTTCTGTGCTAACAACACGTCTATCTTCCATATCACTTTTGTTTCCCAATATCATTTTTTCTACATCTTCATTTGCATGCTAAAAGTTAAAAGTTCAGAAAATAAAATTCAAACACTCGTATCTTTACTTGATCAAAAACAGTTTATAGATATACTTGCCTCATCAATATTTCTCAACCATTTGACAATATTTTCAAATGTTTTCTCATTAGTAATATCATAAACAAGCATAATACCCATTGCACCTCTGTAATATGACGTAGTGATAGTATGAAATCTTTCTTGACCAGCTGTATCCCTGTAAATGTATAGATTAAGGGCTGTTTAGAAAAATTTAATAATTCATAACTTACCATATCTGTAACTTGATTTTCTTTCCTCTTAATTCCACTGTCTTGATTTTAAAATCGATACCTGAGCGACAAAAAGCATACAATTTATTCATATAATACACTTCACAGTATACTGATATTTACACACATAAAACATTCAATTTTAACAACAATGTTGACAACAAATTATTTCGCAGGTACACTTTCTCCATGGTTACGAATTCGATACAAAGAAACACCTTCTTAAGTTCAAATTATTTTTCGTACGTCAAATAACATTTCACAAACTTTATTTCACAACGTTATAAATTCTTTAACCATAACCTACTGTACCGAAATAAATCCGTAATGTCGAATGATTCATTTAGAGGAAACACAATGATATTAAAAATCACGATTATCCATAACGGAGTTCTTACCTATGGTAGAAATAAATGTTGTTGAAAAAGCATCATCTGAAAATCTAAACAATATACATGTTTTGCCGACTCCGGAATCACCGATGAGTAATAACTTGAACAATAGATCGTACGTCTTTTTCGCCATTTCACTGTTGCTTCGCGTTAACGAGGCGCCGAGGAAAACAAAAAGAGTCGAACCTGTGGAGCACGATTAACAGTTTTTCCAGACGATGTTTCGAACATCGAACGTTATGAACGATTATAGGTTTCAAGGTCGGACGAGGGCGCGTCTCGACGTACAACGATGCCTCGTTAACGACGGAAAAACCGGTCACAGGGGCTGACTATTAAAAGACAATACGACGTCACACAACAGAGCAACACGCAGAAGCATCGGGGTAACTTTGCACTTCAGCTTCTGACAAAACTGTACGTCATAATATCAGCCAAACAATCACTCCTGTTAAGCCCGTTTCCTCATTCTAATTAATGACAATCACAAAACTATGCCGGGTTCAATTGCAAATATTCCATCTACCACAGGAGGTCACTACCACTGCAATAATAATTTTAAATTATCCGGATACTCTATGCGATACATGTATAAAGTTATTGCTTATTTTATCGATTTGATCTTATTGATTCTTATATATAATTATATTCTAGTCGCTCTGTATCGATATGCGTTAAAATAACATCTACGTCGCAATATGTTTTTCTTTTAGCGTTCAAGAAATGTAATTGTTATGTCAATAGCCAGTATCGCCGTTAGCGCCGAACAAACGGGACATTGTTTTAGATCTCGCGTACAAGTTTTCACATTTTTAAAAAATAAAATAAATGTGTATTGTCTTTAATTCTTTATTGTTACAAAGATACGTTGCTATGACTTGAACCGGGTGGGGTGTATTAGCAGAGTTTGAGTTTCATATGAAGTTTGGTTAATTTGACGTTCGTTATATTGCCGCGGATGGAGCTATAAAAAGGAAAACTTTAAGAGATGATAATATATCGAGTTGATCAAACTTTTTATATAACGAGTAAAATATTTAATACGCCGTATAATGCAAAATGTCTAATGGAAAATTCGACCAATATAAAAGTGATAATGTATTGAATACATAAGAATTTTTGCTCTTACAAATTTGTTAGTCCAACAAATTTTAGCTGCGGTGTAAAGGACGCAACATTTATTCACGAGTATACTTCAAATATTTGCATAATGAAGTATAAAAATGATAAAGAGTATCATTAGCAATTGAAATGTTTGCTTTTAATATATATTTACATTCTCTTTAATATTCACTACTTCTGTTTACATATGCATGCCGTAAAGATGCTCTGATGAGTAACTAGTTGGTCACAGTATACAGTGTGCATCTGAATGCATCTGAAAATTGCAAAGGGTAGTAAGGAAAATCTAAAAATCTCAACTATACAAAATAAATCTAGAATCCAGCCGATTGTATTTGAAATTTTAGAAATTTTCAACGATCTAATTGTTCAACGAAGAGTTAAAAAATTTGAAATACTGCAATTAACCGGTGAAAGTATCATCGAATTAAATTACTTTCGACTTTCGACAGAAATGATTTCGAATGCCCATCACTAGCGGTAACACTTACGAGAAGTTTGTTTCGGAACATGAAAGATAGATGGCGATTCATTTTCGTGATGCCATTATCGTCACATGCCTTCTTAGTTTGCAGTTTTTGTCGGCAGTTAGATGGAAGCACGCGGTTGAAAGAGTTAACTACGTATCGTAATACAAAAATCAAACGCGCATGGGTTTACATTAAATTTCTCTGCATATAATCAAGAGTATGGCAGCTAAGATGCAACATTTCGATCCACCAAGCTCAGCAAGTTCTGACAGGTGAGTGGTAACATATTTCTCGGCTACGTTCCTCAACTAAGAATATTGGATCTCCGTAATTTAGTGAGGATAGAGAAATTTGTTTGGACGAGAGAGAAATTTTTCTGGCCGATGACCTGTGTGAAGAGGCTGAATATTACAAGTGTTCTGATATCGCGACTCCTACGCCGCAATCTCCGAGACCACCTTCGAGGGGTAAGATAAATATTTATTTTTATTAATCTTCAAAATAATCTTGCAGTGATAATTGTTTTCGTCAATGGTACAATATTTTATCAGTTATGTCTATTTCTGTGAAAACTAGATGTTTGTCATTTATCTTTGAAGTTAAGTAGATTGCATGCTATAATTATTTACAGAACCATCAGTTTGGAGTACATGTATTTGGCAGTCAGGATGTAATTGGCGCACTGAAGTAGAGACGTTGTGTAATTTGAAGAAGGCTAAAAGCTCCAAAAGTACCTTATCCCATTTCCCATTCTTGTTCCTATTTATCTGTAAAAATTATTCGACATAAAACATCGTGCTCTTTTATTTCTTGTAGAATTTTCTGCATTTTCTAATTCTATGAAATTTATTCTTTCATTAATTTGAAAATTTTGTTCTATGATAGGATCTCAGAGATCTCCTAGATCAAGAAGGCAACGTACTACCAGTTTATCGCAGTCCAGCAAGAAAACCTCTGCAGAGTCCATTATTAGAAGTAAGACAAGAACAATATATACAGCTGGTAGACCACCATGGTACAATTCAGCAGGACAACAAGTGGAGCCTTTTGTGATAAGTTGGTGATATATTTATAATAAATACTGTTTTCTGAAAGAGGGCCTAATGTTATTGTTAATTTAATTTCAGGTATTTGTGGAGGTAGCGCATCTGGTAAAACTACAGTTGCAACAAAAATCATAGAATCTTTGGATGTACCATGGGTAACACTACTTAGCATGGATTCATTCTACAAAGTATGAAAAACCACAGTTTTTTTCTCTATATTATTTAAAAGATGAATGGCTGATTATACTGTAAACAATATCTGGTACAGGTATTAAACGAGAAACAGCACGAAATGGCTGCGCGTAACGAATACAATTTCGATCATCCCGACGCTTTTGATTTTGAGCTACTTCGAACAACTTTACAGCGTTTGAAAGAAGGTAGAATGGTGGAAGTTCCTATTTATAATTTTGTAACACATCGTAGAGAAAGTAGAACTGTAAGTTGATATCAAAAAGTATATTTTTTAAACATATGCAATGTACATTGTGTGCATTTCATTTTTTCTTGTTCCACAGAAAACAATGTATGGTGCCAATGTTATTATATTTGAGGGAATATTTACTTTTTACCACGTCGATGTTTTGAAGGTAAGCAGACTGCCAAAGAAGCAGAAGGAGTGGGTGTGAAATTCAGTAAGGTACAACAGTAATAAAAAAAAAGACAAAATTACCACTGATCTGCTTTCTTTAATTGATTAAGATGTGCGACATGAAGGTATTTGTTGATACTGACGCTGACGTGAGGCTCGCGCGGAGATTACGTAGAGATATATCTCAAAGAGGACGAGACTTAGAAGGTGTTTTAAAGCAGTACAGTACTATGGTGCAACCCGCTTTTTACTATTATATAGCTCCACTAATGGTACACGCAGATATCATTGTGCCACGTGGTGGAGAAAACGAAGTCGCGATAGAACTTATTGTACAACACGTACATACCCAACTTCAATTGGTAAAATCAGCTGTCTATTAAACATTGCTTTCGTGTGTTGCGTTTACTTACTATTACTTCCGATTCTAGAGGGGTTTCAAACTCAGAGAAAAATTAGCTCACTCGTTTATCGGTCAGCCATTACCATCTTCTCTCTACTTGCTTCCAGACACGCCACAGATTAAGGGTTTGCATACATTTATAAGGAACAAGGAAACGTACAGAGATGAATTTATATTTTATTCTAAACGTCTGATACGTTTAGTTATCGAGTATGCCTTGTCTCTTTTGCCATTCGAGGTAAGGAATACATTATATGAATGTAATAAGTGCTTTCATTTTTATGCTCATTGTGGTGTGTTTAAAGGACGTAACCGTAGAAACGCCTCAAGGAGTATTGTACAACGGGAAACGCGGAGCTACAGATAAGATTTGTGGCGTCTCTATCTTACGTGCTGGAGAAACGATGGAACAAGCTGTTCGGGATGTGTGCAAAGACATAAGAATAGGAAAGATACTTATACAAACAAACCAACAGACCGGGGAACCTGAGGTAAATATCATTTTAGAATCTTTGTTTGCTCTCAACATTTTGACATACATGACTCATATTTTTTACAGCTTTACTATCTCCGGTTACCCAAGGATATCAAAGACTATAGAGTGATATTAATGGACGCAACGGTGGCAACGGGTGCTGCTGCGATTATGGCTATCAGAGTTTTACTGGACCACGACGTTGCCGAAGAGAACGTGTTGCTTGCGTCTTTGCTTATGGCGGAATCTGGCGTTCATTCAATCGCCTACGCGTTTCCGCGCGTTAAAATTGTTACTTCTGCCCTGGATCCTGTGATAAACGAAAAGTTCTACGTGTTACCGGGTATCGGTAATTTTGGAGACCGATACTTCGGTACCGAGCCGTCTTCGGTCCAAGATTAATGCAGCTCAAGAGGATCTGATCCACGAATCTACGTAATTATTTAATCTCTGTTGTTATAAATCGAATGCAGTAATTCCATATATCTTTAACCAAATTTGTGTTATACCCGGGAACGTATACAACATCCGTGCTGGTTGACCACCATCTGTGCCTACATACGTGCATACGAATCCAATGGATCGAATCAGTTTTTATTTATCGAATTTTGGAGTTAAAGTGGCGTTGTGTCGACGTTGGAGCCAATTTCGCCTGCCTCGGCAGCGACACCCGTGCTGCGTAATTGTCTGTAACCTCGTGAACTTGCTCGACGGGAACGGCGCCAAGAATCCAAGTTCACAGAATTGGCGTTGCTCGATTGTCCAAGAAGGCACGTAACCAACCGATCAAGAGCGGCCAAATCCTCGTTCGTACTGCCGGAATTTTCTAATCCGTCCGGTGGATGAAAACCGTCGATTACAGCTTTCTCTTTGTGTTCAGTGTTTATAATGTTGCCTGCACCGCCAATGGTGTGGCGACCGAGTTTTGGCGTGAACTGTAATTATTGATATTCAGTGCAAATATTTGTATTAAGTTGTTCATTTATGTATAAATGAATTAATTGGTTGTGAAATTATCACTTATTATTCGTCGTAGAATCGTTAAGATATTTAAGTTACCTCTTCCGGACCGTGTTGGCCGTAGCTCAGTCTTTGCACTTCGCGGAACGTTTCGTCATCCGTCGCCTCGCGCACCGCCTCGTTGAGCGTCTGTTCTAACGCGCGTTGTTTCGTTTTACTCAGACCTTCGTAAAAACTGACGGAGAGATTTGTTCAGTGTTTGTACGAACCGCTAATTGCAAGGCAATCTTGAGTTAAACGATTAAATTACAAAGCTGCATAAGTTAAAACTATTCTTTACTTGACTCTGTTCTATTCTTTGCTTGACTCTGTTCCGTTAACAATATTTATTGCTTCAATTTGACCGTTTAACTCGAACATTTTGTGTAATTTTCGTCACCTCGAGTCTAGCGAGCTGTTATCTCGTGAAATATTCTTATCACGAACCAGCCGGATATCGTGCTCCCAAAAACGTCGCAGTTCCGGTGTAGATGTGTACGGTGCAGCCACTTCCTTGATCTAGAAGGAAACCGCAACACGTAGTGCGAGTGATATTGTACCAGTTAAAGAAAAGGGAAACATTATACGGTATATTTAAAAATACTTCGTTGTACGAAATTACTTTCCTGACCCTTTGTATTTTAATAAAATTCCGTTTATATAATCTTGTTAGTAATGTAACAAGTCTATTGCAGTTGTAAGTCTACTATAATTTGTAAAATTATCGAATGTAATAACTAAGTTACTAGAGAAGTTAGTTACAAGAGAAGTTAGTTTCTTTAAAATTACAGTGCAAAGCTGATCTATAGTTTTCGTTACCTTCAGCACAATAATCGCAGTGATAAATATGCACATCACGTTGATAAACGTCAAACACGCGCTGATTATGCCATTGCAGAAAAATTCGACTGGTAGATAATCAGTGTAGACGTAGACGTACGAGGTGTTGTAGTCCGTGTAGGACTCTCCTTTCATATGTGGCATTTTAATTGGTCGATAAATTAACCATATACATCCTAGAGCCCAAAATAGCCCCTGCAATAGACACTGGTTTTCATTACAACCATTGATTCAGAAATGTAAATTTATTCACTCACGCAATTCACTACTGGAGGCAGTAAAGAAGCGGAAATGGCGACACCGATCAAAGGACCATTACTTCCTTGCAACAAAGCTACCGCTACACCTGTACCTGACGGCAGAGCCCACAATACACCCATCCAGAGTGATCTATAGTTGCCTCTATCAACAAATAAATAGTTTTTAATATTCATTAAATGTTAATTTAATAGTAAATGCAATTGCGCTCTAGGTTTATATCTGATAAACACATACCTGCCTTTCATCTCGTCGGTGGGCCAATCATTGTAACCCCAAGGCATTTCGGTGGTGCCCAGAATGAGTCCAAATATGAAGCCAAAGAGGATCGAGACGAATATTCCGAGCAGCAGGCTCTTCAAGCCGACACATTGAAGATTTCTGTCGGCTATGATGGTGCCGAAGGTTAGCGACATTACGGGACCCTTGAGATTTAATAATGAATAAGTTGACAGGAAATTAACGCAGGGAGATTGGATATTACCATTAAGGGAGAGACCAACATGGCGGCGACAACGTTTGTTGCGCTGTTTTCGATGAGACCCAGTGCGGCCAGACAACTGTGGATAACATAGATATTAATATTTTGCACTCGACAGGGGTTTTAAAGTATTAGGGTTAAAGGGTTTAAGTATTAAAAGATATGGACGCTGTAGTATTTCTAGCAAGAGTACTGACTAATAAGTTTCATTGCAATTTTGTTTCGAAAGTTTAAGAATGTAAAGAGTTTAAGAGCTAAGTAAAAGAGTTTAAGAGTGTTTAGAATAAATAAAAGAAGTAATTCTCACTCAGCTGTGAGTACTAGTAACACATAATCGAACGTGAGATCTCCACCACTGCGAACGCCATCCACAACCTGTTTCACCGTCAATTTCGACCGTATCGACTCCACAAAAGCTTTCCAAGCATTCTTCCTATCTTCCGACTCCTTTCGTCTGAAACATTCGCAGTCATTACGATTCTTATACTATTTTAACTAGCAGAATACTATTGTAACTACTAGAATTTCTTCGCAACGGAGACCTTCGAGCTAAGTCATCCTTGATGGCCGCAGAAGTGGTGACACTACCAATGCCACTGTACGTGCACTGCGTAGGAATCACACTAAAAATCCACAAAAAAGTTAAGTCGTTTAACTTACAATTTACCTTAGAAAGAAAGTACCTTACTATGGAGTTCATTTTTACACCGATCCCCATTTCTGTTAGGCAATGCAGACAGTTCTCGCAGGGTTCTCCAGCTGGTACCGGAAATATCACCTGAGGGAAGATAAAAAGTTAGGAGAAGTGATAAGAAGGAGTTGGTTGCTTACCTCGTAGTACATGTCCTCTTTGTCTTTGCACCACACCACGTGCTCTACTTTTAGCTTCTTCAGCAACTCACCCAAAACCTTTAGGTATTGTAGTAATTAATAGCGGAAGAGGAAGAAGTAATAAATGAGAGAGGATTGTGTATAAATGATGTGTAGTGTGTTAGTATAATATAATATATGAAGAAGAGTAATGATGTATAATATAATATATGAAGAAGAGTAACAATGTTTGGGATAATATATGAAGAATAGTAATAATGTATAGTATAACATATGAAGAATAGTAATGATGTATAATATAAAATATGAAGAAGAGTAACAATGTTTGGGATAATATATGAAGAATAGTAATAATGTATAGTATAACATATGAAGAATAGTAATGATGTATAATATAAAATATGAAGAGTAACAATGTCTGGTATAATATATGAAGAATAGTAATAATGTATAGTATAACATATGAAGAATAGCAATGATGTATAATATAATATATGAAGCATAGTAATGATATATAGTATAATATATAAAGAATAGTAATAATGTATAATATAATATATGAGGAATAGTAATAATGTATAATATAATATATGAAGAATAGTAATAATGTATAATATAATATATGAAGAATAGTAATGATGTATAGCATAATATTACATATGATGCACAGTAATAATGTATAATAATACTAAATGATGCATAGTAAAATACATATAGGTATTATTTAAAGATTTGACTAAAAATATAGTTCACAGGGGTGCACAATTTCTCTAAGAAAAATAAAGATATAGAAGAAATGTATCTACCACTTTTCAGCAAAACTATGAATCCACAAATTTACAAATCAATACATCTACAAGTCTACAAGTTAATAAATCTACAAATTTAGAAATCTATCTCCAAGTTATGAAAACTAACTAAATTCTGAAATTACCGTTTCCATGGACACAAAAACTGGGTTCCTCTCTCGTCCGGAAGTGAGTCCTCTTCGCACATGTCTCCTGCCATCATCGTCAACTTCGACGATGCTTTCTAACTCGTCGTCGTCATCCAGCGTCAGTAACTGAGTCCTCGTTTTTGTTTCTCTTAAACGTAGATCCACCTTCGGTCCTATTACGGACGTTTCTTGTTTATCGCTTCTTTTGGTTCGTTTTAGGGGTTCACCGAAGATCAACTCGTGTTCGTAACCGTACGTGGGTATGCAGACTAGAAATACGACACCTCCGGGCATTTTCAGAAAGTTTAAATAAACGATGAAATAAGGTAAATTAATGGTTTAAATAAAGAACGAAGAAACGAAGTAAGAAATAGTAAAAGATCCACAACGTTCAGTGTGGATGTCGAGTTACGATGCTTGTTTCTGTAACGTTCGACCCTTGGTAGAAGCTTCAATTAACCCATCGCTAATCACTTTACTATTCCCGGTGTAATTAACGCGACGACGTTGATCAGTCGTTTCAAGCTCACTTTGCGTCTAAAATCATATCTGAGCTTCAGTTATGCTCTCTTCTTTAGTAAGTCTTTAATCTTCGTCTCTGCAAGATCCACTGATTAAAGGAGCTTTTATAAAACATGATACATTTTAGGGTAAAATTGAAGTTCGAGGATAATTTTTTGTAACGAGGTATTTAAGGTTGTCACTAATTAAATAGTTTTTAAATAGCTAAGTTAAACCTTCTGCAGTAAAAATAATATATTAACCTTGATAAAATTAATCGAATAAAATTTGCATTTCCTTATTGGAAATTTTAGCTGCAGAGCAAACATAGTAAATTTAAAACCAAGTTTATATTAAATTTAAAACCAGGTTCATAATAAATTTAAAACCAGGTTCATAGTAAATTTAAAACCAAGTTCATATTAAATTTATACTATAATTTTTTTGCAAGTCGTAATAAGTAAGAAGAGGTGAATTTAAGTAATAAAAGTTTGCAGAGAAATAATGACGTTAAGGGAACCAGGATATTTTCCAAGGTAATCAAGAGCCCCGTTCTTTTTTACGAAATAAACATTTATTTTAACAAATCAACAGCATAAAGACTAACGTCTAGAGTCTAGCCCGACGTTTCATCCGACCTAGGTAACTAGAGGCCGCCAGGAATTATATTGCGCGAAGGGAAATTTCGAACTCGTTCGAGATTTTTACGAAAATTGAAATCTGTCTCCTCTTCGGTTTCAAGCACGCGGCAATCGAACTAGGTGTGCGTGAAAAAATTGCGATCTAAAACAGTGATGGCACTTCTGGGCATTTGGGCATTTTGGCAATTTTAAAATTTGGGAATTTGGGGATTTGGGGATTTGGGAATTTTAGGGGTTTTAGGGATTCCGGAGATATGGGAATTTGGGGGTTTGGGAATTTCAGGGATTTTAGGGATTTTGGGGATTTTGGAGATTTGGGAATTAGGGGATTTGGGGATTTGGAGATTTAGGGATTTGGGAATTTGGAGATTTGGGAATTAGGGGATTTGGGGATTTGGAGATTTAGGGATTTGGGGGATTTGGGAGATTTGGGATTTGGGGGATTTGGGAGATTTGGGAATTTGAGAATTTGAGAATTTGGAAATTTGGGAATTTGGGAATTTGGGAATTTGGGAATTTGGGGATTTAAGGATTTGACGTTTTGAAATTTCGGGATTTGCAAATTTGGGGATTCGAGGATTCGAGAACGTGGGAATTTGGGGTTTGTGGATTTGGGAACGTGGAAATTTGGGAATTTGAGTATTTAAGAACGTGGAAATTTCAGAATTTGAAAATTAGGGGATTCGCGGATTTGGGAGCGTGGAAATTTGGAAATTTGGAAATTCGGAAATTTAGAAATTCTCAACTTGAGGAATTAGAAACTTGAGGGATTCGGAACGTCAGCAACTCTCAACTTGAAGGCCTCAGAAATTTAAAACTTCAAGAATTCCGAAATCCAAAAACTTAGAAATACCATTTTACAAATTCTCAGAATTTCCAAATTTCCAAATTCTCCAACCGCCCCAACTCTCAAATTTCCCAACCTCCCATTTTCCATCTCAAAACTTTCAAATTCTCAAATAATCCCACCACAATCCACCGTTCGCCATTTGCCCTGACCAGTTGTCCATCACTCCCCTAAAAGTCCAAAATAAAAGTCGCAACAAACCTATGTATAATTGACAAGAGACACGATTCGCATCCACGATATCCGAAAAACATCACTCACAATTTTTAACTTTCTCACAAAATCGTTCTAAACAAAATTGCACACCATCAAAGGCTATCCAAAATTGCACCATAACTATACAAACAGATTCTATTTGAAGCCTGACAATTCGTTGACCTCGTTCCAAAAGAGACAGTGCTTTTCACAGTAAAATATCAGAACTCGATACAGTTTTTTCGAACAACCATAATTGGTTTATTTTGAAAGTGGTGTAAATTCGTTTGCATGAACATACATTATTTTAGTTGAATCACCTAAAACAAATTTGTAATAATTTCGCAATAACTTTGTAATAACTTTGTAATAACTTTGTAATAATTTCTTAATAATTTTTTAATAATAATTTGTAATAATTTTGTAATAACTTTGTAATAATTTCTTAATAATTTTTTAACAATAATTTGTAATAATATTGTAATAATAATTTTTAATAATAAAAATTTGTATAATCAAATTGACCAATCAGTAAAAAAATTGCTGAAGTCTTGATGTAATTAACCTAAATTTTTTCATTGACATATATGCTAACTTTTAATTTTCTCAAAATAAATGAAAATGCACCACTTTCAAAATAATTCTTGTTCTTTTACTATAATAGTTCTAGCATCGATTCCACGTGTTTCAATAAGAAGAACATTCTTATCATACGTTCAAAGGAATCTGACGAGCGACTTCTGAAACGCAATGCACGATAAATTTATATTTACACTACGATGAGATTACTTCTCGTCGACTTAGAGTACTATGGGTATCGTGACTCGATTTCCAAAAGTCGCTCACTATGATTAACGAGGAACAAACAAACGTCTGAACTTTCTTATTTCCACGCGTGAAATCGTTTCGCTGATTTAACCCTTTGCACTCTTAGTCGAGGGTGGCTCGACATTAAATTTCTTTTGAATCTTACAAATAATTCAAATAAACTGGTTGAATATGTGTATTTTCATTTATTTACTAGTTATAATAATTTATTATTATTCACTAGTTGTAATAAATGAAAAATGTATTTGTCACGTACTTTGCACTGTCACAATACATTTTATCGACAACCCCTTTCTTGATCCATTTTGTAAATCAAAGAGTTGGCTGCTGAAAGAAACTAAAGAGTGCAAAGAGTTAAACTTGCTCTTTGTAATCTTGTGCATAGAATCTAGATATATCTAGACATATCTAGACACTCAAAAGTATTCAGATAATATCTGAATATAATATTGTTATTTCAGAATATTCAGATATTATTTTAATCAAAGTATTTAAATATTATTTCAACTAAAGCTTTAACTTGAACAACGTAGCAATTTAATAAAAGTCGTCTACGTTTTCCTTAATTCTTAGCTGAATAAAATAATTCCATTGATCTTCTCTAGTTACTCAAGTTCGTGGGACTATCACATTTTCGACCAATTTATTTTATTCTAAACGATTAACACCCTCGCTGCGTGTACCATGAACTATTAATGTTAATATTGGTATTGAGGGTAAATATTGACAGTATTATTTTTATACGTTATTTGTTTTATACGCGTATAAAATGCTGAGTTGTTTTGGACGAGGTTCTCACTATTTGGCCATTTTGGGCAAATTTGAGGACCTAAGGCAGAGATGTAAGTTGAACATTTGGTAGTTTGAAGATTTGAAGATATGGAGAATTTGGGGATTTGGGGAATTTGAGGAATTTGAGGAATTTGGGGAATTTGGAGATTTAAGGAATTTGGAGATTTGGGGATTTTAGGGATTTGGGAAATTTGGGGATTTGGAGATTTGGGTATTTGGGAATTTGAAGATTTGGGGACTTTAGGGATTTTGGGAATTTGGGAATTTGGAGATTTGGGGAATTTGAGGAATTTCGGGATTTGGGGAATTTGGGGAATTTGAGGAATTTGAGGAATTTGAGGAATTTGAGGAATTTGGGGATTTGGAGATTTGGGTATTTGGGAATTTGAAGATTTGTGGACTTTAGGGATTTGGGGAATTTGGGAATTTGGAGATTTGGGGAATCTGAGGAATTTTGGGATTTGGGGAATTTGGGGAATTTGAGGAATTTGTGGAATTTGAGGAATTTGGTAAATTTTGGGAATTTGGAGATTTGGGTATTTGGAAATTTGAAGATTTGGGGACATTAGGGATTTGGGGAATTTGGGGAATTTGAGGAATTTGAGGAATTTGAGGAATTTGAGGAATTTGGGAAATTTTGGGAATTTGGGGATTTGGAGATTTGGGTATTTGGGAATTTGAAGATTTGTGGACTTTAGGGATTTGGGGAATTTGGGAATTTGGAGATTTGGGGAATCTGAGGAATTTGGGGATTTGGGGAATTTGGGGAATTTGAGGAATTTGTGGAATTTGAGGAATTTGAGGAATTTGGTAAATTTTGGGAATTTGGAGATTTGGGTATTTGAGAATTTGAAGATTTGGGGACTTCAGGGATTTGGGGAATTTGGGAATTTGGAGATTTGGGGAATTTGAGGAATTTGGGGATTTTCTAATGAAAGAATTTGAGAATTTGGGATTTGGGAGTTTGAGGATTTTAATGTTTTGGACTTAGATATTTGGGACATTTGTAATTTGGGGACTTAAGAATTTAGGAAATTTATGAATTTGGGGATTTAAAAGTTTAGGACTTGAACATTTGGGACATTTGCAATTTAGGAACTTAAGTATTTAGGAACTTAGAATTTTGAAGATGTGAGAGTTTGAAGATTTAAACGTTTGGTACTTGGACATTTGGGACACTTGCAAATTTAGCAATTAAAAAATTTAAGGATTTAGGAATTTAAACATTACACCTATGAATAGTTAGTTTTGACTAACGCATCTGACAAATTGTACGGCAAAGGCTCAATAACTCATATAAAATATCCATGATCTGTCATTTTGACGAGTCTCGTAAATCCAGTGTATTAACACCAGATGTAAAAATGTGAAAGCTTAACTATTTCAAGATTAAAATTTTCACCTCCACAAATCACCTCCTGAATACCTTCAAATCCCCAACCCAAAACTTCCAAAACAAATATCTGGAAATTTCGAATTTCCAAAGAGTAAAATTTTCAAAGTTTAGCGTGTTAAGTTAGCACGTGTTCCACGATCCGCAGCGAACGCGTTAACCTTATACGGGTCGGTGTATCTTTCAATTCCTTAAGCACATAAGTTTCAGTTGCCCTGGAAAATCCTTCAATTCTCATAAAAACCCGAATTCTATAGTTTCCCTTAGCACCAACCATTGGTTGCACACAAACACACGCACACATGTACACACACGCGCACTCTGACACACCGATGTTCCTGTTTTCTTCGTCTCGTGTCCGATAAATGATTGTAATAATAGTCGTCGCGATAACTTGCTACGAATCTCTCGCTAAGAAAAGTTTCTTATCCTTATTTCTTGTTTTTTTTCTTGGTTTTATGTACATATAGAGTGGTATCAACGCGTTAGATACTGACCTACGACATCTTTTCGCGGTTGCTTTTCTACTTGAGACTCTTATTTCGTAACTTGTTTAATCAGTTAATTAGTTAGTTAATTATTAGTAATCGTTTAAAGCCGTACTTAAAGGGAGGAGCGTTTTAACAACTTCCACGTGTTCGCGAAAACGATCCACGGTAGGACGTCCATTTTTACAATCTATACTCGTACATGGTGTTCCATTACGACATTTTTATCGTTTTTAATAATTATGGGACATCTTCATTTTTTAAAATATAGTTAGCGTTCAATTATTTTAGCAAGCATGGTCTCTTTGGTTTTTTAAAATTAAGTTGATTCCATTTCTTAAATAAAGTAATAAATACTTTATATTTTAGAGAAACTGCGTTACAAAATGGCTGTTATTAAATTGACTCAATTTCTTAAATAAAGTAATAAATACTTTATATTTTAGAGAAACAAGGTCCTCAATAAAATAAAAATAACACACAAATTCACTTTCTTTGTGTAATTATAATTTACCAATATATTCTGTAAAATTTCTGTGAGGTTCCATGAGGGCCATTCTCTGCATTACAAAATGGTCGCCATTAAATTGACTCAATTTCTTAAATAAAGTAATAAATACTTTATATTTTAAAGAAACAAGGTCCTCAATAAAATAAAAATAACACACAAATTCACTTTCTTTGTGTAATTATAATTTACCAATATATTCTGTAAAATTTCTGTGAGGTTCCATGAGGGCCATTCTCTGCATTACAAAATGGCCGCCATTAAATTGACTCAATTTCTAAATAAAGTAATAAATACTTTATATTTTAAAGAAACAGGGTCCTCAATAAAATAAAAATAACACACAAATTCACTTTCTCTGTGTAATTAAAATTTACCAATATATTGTGTAAAATTTCTGTGAGGTTCCGTGAGAGCCATTCTCTGCATTACAAAATGGCCGCAATTAAATTGATTCAATTTCTAAATAAAGCAATAAATACCTTATATTTTAGAGAAACAAGGTCCTAAATAAAATAAAAATAACACACAAATTCACTTTCTTTGTGTAATTATAATTTACCAATATATTCTGTAAAATTTCTGTAAGGTTCCGTGAGGGCCATCCTCTGCATTACAAAATGGCCGCCATTGCGAGACCCAATTCAAGTAATCCATAAAATTATAATTAAAAATCAAATGCATCAATAAGTACCGCAATTTAGTTTATTTAGTTTAGTCAAATAATAAGAAAATTAAATTTTGCTTAAATAAAGTATTACCTTTAACATAATTTATTTTCGAAAATTCTCGTTAAAATTGTTTTTCGAAAGTTAATCATAACGAGACACTCTGTACGAGTATAATTATCGAGCTCGATATATCTCGAGCCTTGATATACATTTTCAGAGATCCATCTCGAGGGCATTTGAAAAGGTCACGCTATTGGTCGTCGAAAGCATGATTTCAGGTTAGGTAATATCCGTTTCCAGGCGGGAAACGATCTAGCGTAAGTTTGTACATTGGATATGGTATTTTTTTGTTTACTCGAAAGGAAAGTTCGCAAGAATCTGGTGGAAAAATAAGGTGAGCACTGCTTCGAAAGCGACTCGATAAGTTAACCCTCCGGTTTCTACGTCTCCTCTGGAAACATGTACACGCAAGAAGGTGCAGAGTTGCAGCTAGGATACATCTAGGAATCTTAAGGCCACGATACCGAGTCATGAGCGATCGCAGATAAGTCGTCCCTCAGGAAACGTACGCTGAGAAATACAATATTATAGGAAAGTGGTGTGCTCGCGTTGGTGCACCCATGTTCTCTCGCTTTCAGCACGCAGAAAGCAACGCAGCGACGAAAATCGACATAACCGTTGCCCACCTATCCACTCTCATCCTTTACTACTCTCAATTGTCTCCATTGGCGTAACTAGGACATTTCGGGGAAGTTTCCTTGATCGCCGCGCGTTATATTGCAATTTTGGAGGCTCTGATCTGGTCGTTTGGGGATTTGGGGATTTCAGGGTTTCAGAATTTGGGGATTTAGGGATTTCAGGGTTTCAGAATCTGGGGATTTAGGGATATCAAGGTTTCAGAATTTGGGGACTTAGTAATTTAGGGATTTTGGGGATTTCTGGGGTTAGGAATTCGAGGATTTAGGAATTTCTGGGTTTCAGTATTTGGGGATTTGGGGATTTCAGGGTTTCAGAATTTGGGGATTTAGGGATTTCAGGGTTTCAGAATTTGGGGATTTAGGGATCTCAAGTTTTCAGAATTTGGGGACTTAGGAATTTAGGGATTTTGGGGATTTCTGGGGTTAGGAATTTGGGGATTTGGGAATTTCTGGGTTTCAGTATTTGGGGATTTGGGGATTTCAGGGTTTCAGAATTTGGGGACTAGGGAATTTGGGGATTTTGGGGATTTTGGAGATTTCTAGGTTTCAGAATTTGCGGATTTGGAGAATTCTGGATTTCAGAATTTGGAGATTTGGGGATTTGGGAATTTGGGAATTTGGGAACTTGGGGATTTGGGGATTTGTGAATTTGGGGATTTTGAGATTTGGGAATTTGGAGATTTGGAAATCTAGGGATTTGGAGATCTCTCCTTAGGAAACTAAGGAATTAGAAACCCTGGAAATTTGGGGATTCACGAATCTAGGGATTTTATAAATCCCAGAAATTAAAAATTGGGGAACTAGGGAATTTAGAGGTCTTGGAAATTTGTACTTTGGAGACTAGAATAATTATGAATCCTGCAAACCTAGAATTTGGGAATTTTCAAATATCTTGAAAAGTTGGAGATTTAGAAATTTAGAAATTAAAGAATCCAGAAACTTGAATATTTCAGAATCTAATAACTTGCAAATTTCAAAATTTGATAACTTGTGAATTGAACTTGAAATTTTTTATATTCGCATACTTAAAGAATTTTTAAAAGTTTAAAAATCCACTAGATTTTGAAAGTGTACAAATTTCAGAAATTTTCAACTTCTAAATATTTGCGAAATTTGCCATTCCTTGATAAATCTACCAATTTGAAAATTTACCAATTTGAAAATTTACCAATTTGAAAATTTACCAATTTGAAAATTTACCAATTTGAAAATTTACTAATTTAAAATTTAGTCAATTTGAAAAATTTGCAAATCTATCACACCCCAGTTACGCCAATTTTTTGAAGGAAGCATCGAAACTTAATTACTTGAAAGATCCTCCGAATGGTCGGAATTCACCAGCGTCAGTCGTGCACGGAGGATTAAGTTTAAAAAAATATCTTTCTCTCTCTCTCTCTCTCTCGCTCTTTATCACTCATCATCAAAAAGGATTCACACGATCATCGAGTATCAAAAAATGAACGCAACCTTGACTCCACCTAATCTCGTTCACACTCGAGTCTTCCGTTTTTTGTTTCTTTTTTATAATCGCACCGATTTTTAATTCACGTAATCAAGCGAGAAAATATTCTTCACGGAGGCTAACTATGAAAAAACGATCCGAAACGACTCGTTTTCTGCGTGCGAATGAAAGCATCGGTAGTCAAAACGAGGATACTTTCCTTCATCGTGGTCCTACGAGGAGAGCTCGTTCGGTCAAATAATTCGAGGGAATACTCCTCTTTTGCCGAATTCGTTTTCAGTGGCTTATCGTAGCGATCTTAGAAAACTCTTTCGTGAAAATTTCTAACTCCAAATAGGTAGTTCTACCCACAAAGTCTATTTTAAAATTTCTAAAACAGATACAAAATTTCTTGGACTCTTCGCAAGATTACATTCTTTGTTAAATTCTTCGAAATCGTCTTTCGAAAGTTTCGATGGTGAAATTCAATTTCAAAGAAATTGAAAAATTTCTTTGTGCAAATTTATTATTTCGTACAATATTTGGTCAAATTTCTGGAGATATTTTCTTACATTACATGACAGCAATTAATTTCTTGAAATGTTATAAATTTATAGTTTAGAATATTATTATATTATTCAAACTTGTCTTGAAATTTTCATATTAATAGCAAAAATAATTTTGCTTCGAAATTTTTATACACTTCAAGTATTTACGTTAATAATATTTCATGAAATATAATATTTCATATTCATGAAATATTTCACATTCATGAAATATTTTACATTTATGAAATATTTCACATAATTGAAAGGAATCCACATCTTTCTCGGAGTCGAAATTTTCTTTGTTGAAAGGTTTCCGGTCTAAAGATCGCTCGATCGCCACTGAAAACGAGTAACATTCGATCAGACAGGGGCACTGGGTCGTCGAAGGAGCGTCGAGAGCAAGGAGCGTCGCGGAGGTCGTTTCCAAGGTCGTCGAAGACGCCGTTCAACGTCCGCGTAGGATGTCTGCCCCTTGGCGACCTCCAGGGGTCAAGCTTTCTCTTCCTCCTCGTCGATTTCCTCGGAAGATTCCGAAGACGATGTGATGAGCGCGGTCGAGAGACTCGGAACCTGGGCTGAATACGGGAACGAGCTGTTTCGGAGCCTTTGGGGATGATTCCAACACTCTGGCAACGAGTGCGAGCCGTCTTCTGTTGCTTTGTCTGATTGGAATTGTTCCATTGAACCCAGCTCCATCATGGATACCCTTCTGGTTGGGGCTTTCCTTCCGTCTGCAAGGTAAACTGTTCATTTAATTTTTAAATGTGTTTTTATTTAGTGCTGTATGGTTAGGTGATTAATCATTCTTTTAGGTTATTGAATATGTTTAGACTGTTGTCTTTAAGTATAGTTATAATTATTTTTTGGTTTGGTAAATTTAATTTGTGTAGATGGGGATGAATGTGGATATACTTGAAAATGGATGTATTTGAAGATAGAGTATAATAGATTGGTTTATAAGGAAATGTATGTACTTGAAGACAGATATTAATTTATAAGAAAATATGTATACTTGAAGACAGGTATTAATTTATAAGAAAATGTATATACTTGAAGACAGATATTAATTTATAAGAAAATATGTATGCTTGAAGACACATATTAATGTACAAGAAAATAGTTACACTCTAAGTGTTAACCTAACCTATCTTTTAACAGCTGCACCAGATATAATCACTATCATAATATTAAAATAAATAACAAAGCTTCAAATGTTAAACATACTTTGATTTTAGCAATCAATTATGCAAATTGTAATTAATAATGAACTCAAACAAGTTGCAAGGCAAATATGATTTTTATTATACTTGAATTATGTGTGCATCATGAGTGACTCGATATAATGCATTAATTTATAAGAAATATCTGTATAAAATTTACAAAAGAAATAAGTTCTATGAGAAACAAATTTATGCAATTATACCAGTGAACACATTTAGCATTTATATCAGCACTAGACATTTTAAACTTGCTCAAACATTCACCCTCTTAAAGTCACCCTCTAAATGCTTCATTTTCATGTATTTTAACAGTGTTCCATTTCGTTAAATAATTTTACAAGTCCTCATTTAATCAGGTTCACAGTGAGGTTCACAGTGAGGTTCATAATGAGGTTTACAATGAGGTTCACAATGAAGTTCACAATGAGATTCACAATGAGGTTCACAGTGAGGTTCACAATGAGGTTCACAATGATGTTCACAATGAGATTCATAATGAGGTTCACAATGAGATTCACAATGAGGTTCACAATGAGATTCACAGTGAGGTTCACAGTGAGATTCACAATGAGGTTCACAATGAGATTCACAGTGAGGTTCACAGTGAGGTTCACAATGAGATTCACAATGATGTTCACAATGAGGTTCACAATGAGGTTCACAATGAGATTCACAATGAGGTTCACAATGAAAAGAAGTGTTAAAAGACCTCCCAAACCAAAGACACATTTTTGGGCAATTAATTGAAATACCTAGAAGCATAGAATGTTCGTCTTAATCAGTAAATGGGTGTACTTTAGATGGTCGAATAAATACAGTGAAGTGGTTAAAGTTCTCTCGAGCGATACCGAAACATATATTCCCGTTTAGTCAGCTTCGATTTTCCACTCGAGAAGAATGTTTGTACTCACTTGAGGTATTCGTGGGTGAGTCTGTCTGCTCTGTTTCCGTCAACGTGTACTCGTCATGCTCGTCTACGGTTTCCTGGCAATCCATACTGTCTGCAGTGCAAACACTGTCGCGTCGGAATAGACCAATCACGGACTGGATCTTCGGCTGCTCGATTCCACCTTTGATTATAAGAACGTAATTAAGACATTTGGTAGATGGCTGTGGGTGCTTTGTTTGATCTTCTGAAATGATACCTTTGTTGGTTTTTTAATCCCTCAAATTTCCAAGAGTTCAGTTTCCAAATTTTGCAATTTTTAACTCTTCAAATTTTCAAGCGTTCAGTTTTCAAATTTTGCAATTTTTAACTCTTCAAATTTTCAAGCATTCAGTTTTCAAATTTTGCAATTTTTGACCCTTCAAATTTCCAAGCGCCCAGTTTCCAAATTTTGCAATTTTTGACCCCTCAAATTTCCAAGCGCCCAATTTCCAAATTTTGCAATTTCTAACCCCCCAAATTTCCAAGCTTCCAATTTCCAAATTTTGCAATTTCTAACCCCCCAAATTTCCAAGCGCCCAATTTCCAAATTTTGCAATTTCTAACCCCTCAAATTTCTAAGCGCCCAATTTCCAAATTTTGTAATTTCTAACCCCCCAAATTTCCAAGCGCCCAGTTCCCAAATTTTGCAATTTTCAACCCCCCAAATTCTCAAGCGCCCAGTTCCCAAATTTGTGAATTTCCAAATGCCCAAATCCCTAATTTTTAGATTTCTATATTTCCCAATCTCTAAGTCTCCAAATCCCCAAATCCTCCAATCCCTAAACCCCCAAATCTCTAAATCCTCCAATCCCCGAATCCCCATTTATTGATTCAACAGCTACCAAACATATTTCATTTCAGACGATCAAATACCAGAAAGAGCCAGTACACCATAGAAGAGGTGGAACACAGATGCTCGTGAAAGAACATGGCAATAGAAAGAGATGCTGGGGTGGAAAGAATTCAGTAGCATTTCCGGTGTGATGCACAGCTAGTCGTATAATGGTGGGTGCATGTGCGTGTGTGTACGCGTGAGCTTCAAAGGGGATTGGGTAACCCAAAATCGAAGAGAAAACAGAAGAAATAAAACGACAGAGAAGTCTGAACAACTTGATGAGTAACATTTACATGTTCTCTGGCCGGAAGTCCGGGGTTTGTATCCTCCGAGCTCGTTAAGCTGGCTTCGCTTCACAAATACAGGTCTCCTGTAAAGCAGCGTTTTTTATCGTTTACGTTTTTTGTTATTAAACCTCTGTCGACCACAGTAACAACAAATTATTGACCATATTTTAACAACAAATATTTTTAAGAGAGATGGGACTTCTGTGTAAAAACTGGAAGAAATAAAATTGATGCAATAAAAAAATTTTATGGAGTTTTCTTATAAGAAAGGTGAAAGATTAAACTTTTTCTTCTGTACAAATATTATAAGAACAGCAGAAAATTGTTGTTATTAGACAACTAATTATAGCTGCCTCCATTAGGAAGTTTTAATACTGGTATTTTTATTATGAACAAAAGAGACTTCTTTGTAAAATTAGAAAAATAAAATTGTTTAAAAAAAAGTTTATGGAGTCTTCTTACAAAAAAGATGTAAGATTTAATTTTCTCTTCTGAACAAATATTATAGAAAGAGTAGAAAATTGTTGTTATTAGACAACTAATTATAGCTGCCTCCATTAGGAAGTTTTAACACTGATATTTTTATTATGAACAAAAGAGACTTCTTTGTAAAATTAGAAAAAATAAAATTGTTTAAAAAAAAGTTTATGCAGTCTTCTTACAAAAAAGATGTAAGATTTAATTTTCTCTTCTGAACAAATATTATAGAAAGAGTAGAAAATTGTTGTTAGACGACCATAATGGACTTCTAACAGTGAGTATTTTTATTATGAACATCGTTAAACAAATATAAATTTGTCAGAATTGTGACATGATTTGATGACATAAAATTGATGAAAAGTCAAATTGGAAAACAGAGCTGCAACGCAGAGAACACCTGAAACAACGCGTCAAAATTTAGAGTCGCCATTTTGTGTAACACGAAAGGATTACCCAAACCCCGTCGAATGTGTAACTTTAGAGTAAGTGTCAGAAATTCTATAGAGTGTCAGATAAAAATGGTTCAACTGTTTCCCAACTTGCTGACTTTCTTCTAAAAGACTCTTTCGATAAAATATCTTTTTAATAATTTTAATTGCAGACTATACATAATTGCTTTAAGCTAAATTATTTAAACAGTGTAAGTATTTAAATCTTTTAACATTTAAATCATCATTTTTGAAACACTCTATAAATTCCCAAAGTGTCTGTTTTTAATAGTGTAAGGAGATGTTACTATACTCAGTAAACTACATAGCTCCATTGGTGAGATGGATTTACTCGTGATAAAACGTTGCTAATTATACCTAAAAATGTTGCAGATGGAGAACTGTACGCCAGATATTCCTTGTTGGAGCACCAAGCAGGAAACTCGTTTTGTTTGACGGGGTGTCCGGATTCGTAGTCGTCCTCCCTTTTCCAGGGTAGCATGGTCTCTGTGGCTGTGGGGGTTGTCACCCTGTAGCACTCTGCAATTTTATAGAAAAATATAAAAGTACATGTACATGTTTTATATGTTAAGTGTATAAACATGTTCATATGTTAAGTATATAAACATGTTTATATGTTAAGCATATGTATAAACATATTTTATATATGTTAAGTATATAAACATGTTTAAGTTAAGACACATATATTAATTATATAAACATGTTTCATATGTTAAGTATACTTGACATGTTCATATGTTAAGCATATGTATAAACATGTTTGTATGTTAAGTATATAAACATGTTTTATATGTTAAGTATACTTGACATGTTCATATGTTAAGCATATGTATAAACATATTTTATATGTTAAGTATATAAACATGTTTAAGTTAGCACACATATGTTAATTATATAAACATGTTTTATATGTTAAGTATATTTGACATGTTCATATGTTAAGTATATGTATAAACATGTTTGTATGTTAATTATATAAACATGTTTTATATGTTAAGTATACTTGACATGTTCATATGTTAAGCATATGTATAAACATGTTTATATGTTAAGTATATAAACATGTTTTATATGTTAAGTATACTTGACATGTTCATATGTTAAGCATATGTATAAACATATTTTATATGTTAAGTATATAAACATGTTCAAGTTAGCACACATATGTTAATTATATAAACATGTTTTATATGTTAAGTACACAAACATGTTTAAGTTAGCTCACATATGTTAAGCATATAAACATGTCAACACATAAAGTACACAAACATGTCAACATATCTCAAATACATGAAAAACAAACAAAAAGTAAGTCTGCAAAAATAGAGAAGGGCGTTCAAACATCAAGGAACTCGCACTAATTGCCAGTAGCCGTAAAACTTCAATCGAAGTTTAAATCGTCATCGAAAACCCGAACAGTTAATTCCTTCAAGTTAACGAAAATCGATACGACAGAAAAAAGATGAGAACTCACCGTCCCTACCGAGTTTCATGTCAGGATCGTCGGTATTGATGGTGTCCATTGACGTGGTGGTGGTCGCGCCATGATGGTTCTCCGCGTTCACGTTCGACGAGTCTGCGGATAAAGAAGTTCCATGAATCGAACGAAAAATTAGTTCCTTTGGCCATAGAAGATCGCCGCGAATCTAAATCTGAATACACCGCGGTAGCGATGATTCTTCAAAGGCCGTTTGAATAGCGCGAAAATTCGTGCGGAAAGTTGGTTCGTAACGAGCCAGAACTTCCCCCGATGAGAATCGGCTAGGTAAAAAAAAAAAAATTCACTGCTTACCGGAAGTACGAGCCGTGAAAGTTATCGCAGAGTCCCAGTCCTCTTTGCTGGAAGGCTTTGAGGTGTCCCCGTTCTCCAGCTCGTACAGAACCCCGTTGATGTAATCTGCGACCAATTAAAATTCACCTGGTGAAACGAGCCTTTGCCCGTCGGTGCCCTCGGGCATCGATTATTCTTTCGGCAAAATTACCTTGGGTGAACAACTTCGTCGAGCCGTTCTGCTGGAACTCCGGGAAACTCACGTGATTCTGTTTGCCGTCCTGCGAACACGGGCACGGGTTTTTAATTACGAGTTTGCTTTAATTGCAAATCGCCAAAGAAAATGAGGCACTGAATACGGGATTCTTACTTTGAGCAATTTTTTGCTGCGCTTGTGACGATGCTTGTGCTCCCCCATCATTCGACGGATGTTCATGTGCATCTTGTAATTGACTTGGGTTGACAGGTCGCGATCGTTCACGGCGTGTCGACTGTAGCTTAAACGACGGTGCTGCAAAATTTTATATTCAGCTCTTTTTTCATGTTTTTCTACTGTCTTTGTAGTTAGACTAGTATTTAGTAGTTTGGCTAGTACTTGGTAGTTAGACTAGTACTTGGTAGTTAGACTAGTACTTGGTAGTTAGACTAGTATTTAGTAGTTAGATTAGTACTTGGTAGTTAGACTAGTATTTGGTAGTTAGACTAGTATTTGGTAGTTAGACTAGTACTCAGTAGTTAGACTAGTACTCAGTAGTTAGACTAGCACTCCGTAGTTAGACTAGTACTTGGTAGTTAGGCTAGTACTTGGTAGTTAGACTAGTATTTAGTAGTTAGATTAGTACTTGGTAGTTAGACTAGTATTTGGTAGTTAGACTAGTACTTGGTAGTTAGACTAGTACTTGGTAGTTAGACTAGTACTTGGTAGTTAGACTAGTATTTAGTAGTTAGATTAGTACTTGGTAGTTAGACTAGTATTTGGTAGTTAGACTAGTATTTGGTAGTTAGACTAGTACTCAGTAGTTAGACTAGTACTCAGTAGTTAGACTAGCACTCCGTAGTTAGACTAGTACTTGGTAGTTAGGCTAGTACTTGGTAGTTAGACTAGTATTTAGTAGTTAGATTAGTACTTGGTAGTTAGACTAGTATTTGGTAGTTAGACTAGTACTTGGTAGTTAGACTAGTACTTGGTAGTTAGACTAGTACTTGGTAGTTAGACTAGTATTTGGTAGTTAGACTAGTACTTAGTAGTTAGACTAGTACTCAGTAGTTAGTCTAGTACTCAATAGTTAGACTAGCACTCCGTAGTTAGACTAGTACTCAGTAGTTAGACTAGTACTTGGTAGTTAGACTAGTATTTAGTAGTTAGATTAGTACTTGGTAGTTAGACTAGTATTTGGTAGTTAGACTAGTACTTGGTAGTTAGACTAGTACTTGGTAGTTAGACTAGTACTTGGTAGTTAGACTAGTATTTGGTAGTTAGACTAGTACTCAGTAGTTAGTCTAGTACTCAATAGTTAGACTAGTACTCAGTGGTTAGTCTAGTACTCAGTGGTTAAACTAGTACTCAGTGGTTAGACTAGTACTTGGTAGTTAGACTAATACTTAGTAGTTAGACTAGTACATAGTAGTTAGACTAGTACATAGCAGTTAGACTACTACTTACTAGTTAGATTAGTACTTAGTAGTTAAACTAGTATAACGTGATTGCTGTCAGGGAAAATTAACGGAGAGAATGTACCCTTTATTTGGACGTTGTATGAGTCTCTTTCACACATACATTTACAGCAGAATTTTGTCATATTAATGTGTGAGTAGCCGAAAATACTGCAAATTCCCCAAATTCCTACATCTCTGTTGGTAACATAAGTGTCCACATACAACGCGTAGCCATAGATGTCATAACTCTACCTTGACCAAGGGTACAGAGGTCCTAATATAATATAACAACGAGCCCCAATATAACTTTTATAAATCCCATAATCAACAGTGCCTTTCACACTAAAATCCCGAATAAAGAAAAATGAAATCTAACGTAAATGAAATCTAATGTAAATGAAATTTACTTATAAATGAAATATCCTTATAAATCTAATATACAAAATAGTGAAATAGAGTAACTATATTTGACTGGCGCGTTATATTGGATCATCCAAGAGAAGGATATCGACAAGCAAGATTTTGCAACGAGGCGATATCTCCTAAACATTCCTCGTCAGCAAACACGTTCACGGTCTCCAGCTCAGCGCGACTTTCTTACCCTCTTGTAAGGTTTGCAAAGTTCCTCGGCCAATAAGTGGTGGATCCTGGCGTCCGTCAAGTCCTTCTTGGAAGGGTTGTACTCCAGCTCTTGGAGATCAATATTCCAGCCCGTTTCGAGCTGGCTGCAACTTGGACTGGAAGGAGAAAGAATGAGACTGCATTTTATGACGGGCTGCCACTTCAAGATCGATACTCTGCCTCGAGTTGCCTTTGCCGTTCAATCCAGATACATGCAACACGGACTTATCTTTTCCTGCCGTTGCTCGAAAAGTACCCTTTCGTGGATTTATTTCATTCACATTTTTAAGTAAAACTTCAGAGACTGTAACTTGATTAATTCTTGCATGTGTAATTATTACTATGTGTAACAATTCATACGTTCGATTTAATATTTCGTTAAAAATGACAGAGCTTGTTGGTCAATATGTACAAATGTTTTATGCATACAGCAATTAACGTTTATTATTCGTGGATGAAATAGATACAGGGTTTATAACAAATCTAGTAAACAGATTTGCAGACAGCGGTGAACAGACTTGTACAAATTTAGCGGTAGGTTTATGCAGATTTAGTTGTGAACAGATTTAATCAGATTTGCTACTGGATTTAATGCAATGCAGGGATGTAATTTAACCCATTACATGTGTGCATTATTCTATCCTCTCTTTTGTAAATGATTTTTGTCCCAATCTAACAGATGGAAATTTTTATTAAAGTTAAAATTTTGTTTCAAGTTTTGTATTCATATTTTCAACCTTTCAAATGTTGCAGTCTTTAAATATAATTTTTAGGGGATATTTCAATGGCTAATTTAACTCGTTTCAAGTATACTCTGCTTCATTTTATTCTGAAGCTAAATTCTCGTGAATAACAATCGAGTAACATTGTCAGAGCTTCGTTATACGTCTATCTCGCTAATTAAAATTTGTGAAGAAACGCAACGGTAAAACAAATTGCAGCGTCATACAAAGAAATTGTTAAGCAACCGCGACGAATGGAGACACACGACGTCGGGTAAAATAAGATTATTTGACGTTGCAGTCGCGTCATTTCCATGGCGTTAATTATAGAATTAAGCGAAGCAGAAGAGTAGGGTTTGTAGCGACGTCAGATTGAACGCGAATGAAAAAGAATCCGGTTCAGCGTTTTGTCCTGTCCTCGACAGAAAACTTTCTCTATAATTAATATGTCTTCTACGGAGGATCGAGAGAGGACGCGATGCACCTGTTGTGATCAAAGGAACATTCTTTGCCGTTTCCTATTGTGCCGGTAAACAGGTCAAGTACGAGCGAGATAATTCAGTGGTGCACGGATCGTGGAGCAACGAAAAAAGGACCGGGACGAACAGGGAATAGCGAAGAAACGAAAACACCGTACCTTCCATTGAATTGTCCCGTGTTGCTGTAGTTGCGGAATATCGCGGACATGCTTTCAGTGCCGCTGATATTGCCGATGGTGGACGCGTTCCTCCTGATGTAATCCATGGCGTCTTTCATAGCGAGTTTCGAGTACGTTTCCAATATCTTCGGTTCGGCGCCGTAGTGGTTTCTCACCAAATACGGTCGAATAAATTTGTTATCGAACCGCTTGAATCTAAAAAGGAAAATAATCTATACGTATTGTGTGAAAAATTTATCGACAAATATTTCTTGAGATTCATTTTATTCTGATGTGAACATTTCACTAATGCTTCTAAGGAATTTTCTTTTAACTGGGTAATCAGATATGTTACACGTTAAAATTACAAATCGCAATGTGTTTAATTGCAAGACAGGGAATTGCTAAGGATTGATATATCGCAGATGGAATTGCCATGGTTTCAATTACTGTTCGATAGATCACCATAAATTGTTGCAGGTGCAATTCTCACGTAATGTAACTGCGATGCGTGGAATTGCGACACATTAAAATTACAACGTGTGGAATTGCATTGTACAGAAATCACAATATATGGAATTACGACTAACCGAAACCACAACGCATGGAATTGCGAGGCACCACAGTAATTACGCGTGGAATTGCAATTAACCGATGTCACAACGCGTGGAATTGCAACGTATCGAAAGCACAATAGGTAGAATTGCAGTCCATTGAAATGACAACGCGTGGAATTGCATTGTACCGAAATCACAACACATGGAATTACAACTAACCGGAACCACAACGCATGGAATTGCGAGGCACCACAGTAATTACGCGTGGAATTGCAATTAACCGATGTCACAACGCGTGGAATTGCAACGTACCGAAAGCACAATACATGGAATTGCAGTCCATTGAAATGACAACGCGTGGAATTGCAATGAATCGATACCATAACGCATGGAACTGCGATGTTGCAAACTTACAAGGCGCCGAATTGCAGCGCACTGAAATCACAACGCGTGGAATTGCAACACATTGACACCACAACGCGTGGAATTGCAACGCATTGCAATCGCACCGCGTGAAATTGCGACGATTTTAAAATTGCAATTCGTGGAATTGCAACGTACCCAAATTGCAACGTGTGGAATTGCCACATACTGAGATCATAGCGCATGGAATTGCTATGAACCGGAATTCTTACGCGTGGAATTGCGACGAATTAAAAATTACAATTCGTGGAATTGCAACGTACCCAGATTGCAACGCGTGGAATTGCCACGCACCGAAATCATAGCGCATGGAATTGCCATGAACTGAAATTCTTACGCGTGGAATTGCGAGGCGCTGGAATTTCCATGTATGGAATTGCGTCGATTTAAAATTGTTGCGGATGGAATTGCCGTGTGCTGAACTAATAAGAGTGGAATTGCAGCGTGTACAATCAGTACCAGTGGAATTGTTACGCGTTAAAATTTCCCCCTATGGACTTGCTACAAATCGAACAGCAATATACCTCCATATTCAGAAAGATAAATATGGCAGTTCCTTCCTAGTATCTCTCTAATTACCGAGAGACTTGATTAAGAAAATAATTAAAAAGGATAATAAAACGATCGCATAATATATCTCCTCGCGATAACTAGAGAAATGATGTATCTCCGAGAAACAGTGAAATTTAAACGAGCCAGGATGCGAATTCGCGTGAAAAGCGAACAGCGCAAATCCATCAACGATTTATCAACGTTATACTCAACGTTGCAGGCAACGCTCGAGCAACATGCGCCCCCACTATTCATCCACCTGATTATAATCTATTATTATAGTCGAATTTAGTACCCATTCAGATCATACGTGTCCCTCGAGAGCATTTTGAGCATCTCGTGAAACGTATGTATCCCAGTAGAGGTGTAAGGGTTAATAAATCTAGCAACTAGCACGCGAAAACTTATGCTCTATCTTTTAACACGTTTATGTGCCTCGCGTGTCGTTTCATAGTGCGAATTATTCATAGACGAATTGCCAAGATTCTGAAAATTTGGGGATGGGGTGGAAACATTTGGGAATTTGGGTATTTGGAAATTTCGGGATTTAGGGGTTAGAAAGTTGGAGAATTTAGGTGGTTGGACATTTGAGGATTTAGGGGTGGGAAAGTTGAGGAATTTAGGTATTTGGACATTTGGAGATTTGGGGGAGGGAAATAGGGAAACTTAGGTATTTGGACGTTTGAGGAATTGGAGGTTGGGAAGTTGGGAAATTTAGGTATTTGGACATTTGAGGATTTGGGGGTGGGAAATGGGGAAATTTAGATATTTGGACATTTGAGGATTTGGGGGTGTGAAAGTTGGGAAATTTAGGTATTTAGACACTTGAGGATTTGGAGGTTGGAAAGTTGGGAAATTTAGGTAGTCAGACACTTCAGGATTTGGGGGTGGGAAATGGGGAAATTTAGATATTTGGACACTTGAGGATTTGGGGGTGTGAAAGTTGGGAAATTTAGGTAGTCAGACACTTCAGGATTTGGGGGTGGGAAATGGGGAAATTTAGATATTTGGACACTTGAGGATTTGGGGGTGTGAAAGTTGGGGAATTTAGGTTCTTAGACATTTGAAAATTTGAGGATTTAAGGATTCATGGATTTGAGGATTCGTGGATTTGAAGATTTGAAAGTTTAGTGATTAAAGGATTTGTGGATTTGGATATTTGAGAATTTAACAAATTTAAAAATGTGGGGATTTGAAAAGGGGCTTCATACATATGAGGACATATGATTCCAAGGATTTAGAAGTCGGACAAAATTTATAAATTTGACAAGTGTACATGTAGTCAAACAAATCCTAAATGAAAAAACTACCAGAACCCAGATTACAGAGTTCAAAAATCGCCCAACTCATAAATCAGAAGTATCACGATTTAGGCCAGCCGGAACCCACGACCTTACCCGTAGCTTAACCTAGAATTCCCCGAACGATAGAAATAAATATACGTACTTGTCTCGTACGTGGTAATTTCCGTGTTTGCCTAGAATGTCTTCGATGCCGGCCATCACGTGGTCCATTATCTGAAAAACGTGTACGCCATATTCCTTTAGCTGGAGCTCATTATTTCCGTTTTAGCCGGCACGTATAACACGCGTACATATCCGCGTCGCGAAAAAAAAAATTGAAACCAGAGTATCACGAAGAAACACGGTCTTATTTACTGGGCCATTGTTCTTCTCCCGACACGTTCATTTACAGAAGGGCACCCCAGGTGAAAATCAATGCGATCCTTGCACGCGCTCGCTCGCGACGAATTATTGATTGCATCGTGGACCTATTATTCTTTTTTTCCTTCTCCTATTTTCTTCCATACATATATATCTTTTTTTTTCCCTCTCGATATTTACTTTAACGATAACAGCGTGCGGCCTCTGTAATTTATACAACGTTCGCGGTTATACGACCTTCTTTGTGTTCGCCTGCCGTATTTTTATTAAACGATCGATCCTTCGTTCTCGCATGAAATACCCTCGAAATCTAGCTCGTTACGCTCGATCGCGTTGCAGGATATGCACACGGGGACGAATAGCACACGTACCCGTTCGTGAATCCTTTCGTTCATGGTCGGTTTCTTCCTTTCAGCCCTCTTCACGTTCAGGATCTCCACCAGAGGTTTGATCGAGATACCCTGAAAGCAGAGTGTTCTGATAGCTCTGGATGCTCATTGCCGGAGAACGTGAGCGGAATAACAAATAGATCGTCCACGCTTTATTGTAACCTTCATATTTTACACTGCGATCATTTTTTATTTAGCTATTCAGCACGATTGCTATTAATCATTCCGAAGAGCTTCGTTGCTCCCGTTGTACTTTGTTGGAGCGCCAGTGTCACTTTGTACTGCCTGTCTATTTGAAATTTGCATGTTTCTACATTTTTAAGCTACTGTATTGTATTTCTGTTTCGTATAATACACGTAAGAAGATCACGTTTATTATTGTTCATCAAAATTATTGACAATGAGTATTTATAGGTATATAGGTAAATAAATGAGGAAATATTAATAACATAGAGAAAGTTGAACTTTAAGGTTGAAATATTATTAAGGCATCTAACCCTTATATTTAAGGGCAAATTTAATTAATAAAAAAACTGAAATATTTTTAAAATTCACTCATCTAACCCCTACATTTAAGGGTAAATTTAATAATTAAAAAAATTGAAATATTCTTAAAAATCACTCATCTAACCCCTGCATTTAAGGGCTAATTTAATAAATAAAAAAATTGAAATATTCTTAAGAATCACTCATCTAACCCCTACATTTAAGAGTAAATTTAATAATTAAAAAAATTGAAATATTCTTAAAAATCACTCATCTAACCCCTGCATTTAAGGGCTAATTTAATAAATAAAAAAAATTGAAATATTGTTAAGAATCACTCATCTAACCCCTACATTTAAGGGTAAATTTAATAATTAAAAAAATTGAAATATTCTTCAAAATCACTCATCTAACCCCTGCATTTAAGGGTAAATTTAATAATTAAACAAACTGAAATATTCTTAAAAATCACTCATCTACCCCCTCTATTTAAGGGTAAATTTAATTAATAAAAAAACTGAAATATTCTTAAAAATCAATCATCTAACCCTTACATTTAAGGGCAAATTTAATAAATAAAAAAATTGATATATTCTTAAAAATCACTCATCTAACCCCTACATTTAAGGGTAAATTTAATAATTAAAAAAATTGAAATATTCTTAAAAATTACTCATCTAACCCCTACATTTAAGGGTAAATTTAATAATTAAAAAAACTGAAATATTCTTAAAAATCACTCCATAAATTTTGCCCCAAAAAAGTTTCTTAATA
Source organism: Megachile rotundata (assembly GCF_050947335.1). Taxonomy (NCBI): domain Eukaryota; kingdom Metazoa; phylum Arthropoda; class Insecta; order Hymenoptera; family Megachilidae; genus Megachile; species Megachile rotundata. Next base: position 18,875,352 of record NC_134984.1, on the reverse strand, counting down.
TACGAACTCGTTCATGTGAAGTTTCAAAGTCTCTAAATACGAAACCTTGTAAATCCGATATTAGTTCGCACAGAATTTGTAAGAATGTTTTCTTCGCCGAGATTTCTTGGCGCACTTAAGCATGCATATTTCGCACATAAATTTCCCGTGGTAGTTCTCCTATATTCCCACAAAATTAGACGCAACCCCTGATGCAACGTAAAACTAAGATTATGCTAAACGATCCTCTAAGCAAGTTAAACATATTCCCGTAGGATAGTAAATTTAACTCTGAACTATCGCGGTAAAGTTCAAATGATCCATGCTGATCTTTCAAAGCGTCGTGTGTCTACCGCATTAGAACAGACGTTAATTAGAAACTGCGTGTTCGACGTTCTTAGCCGGATGTTGGGCTTCGAACCATAACGATTTTAACTTTTTCTTTACAGGGCGTACTTCCGTGGGTGATCGATAAAATGCTTGATGAAACTTTCGAATGTTGCGACAAACTTTTTTATCAGGAATTTTGGGATTTTGGGTTTTGAGGATGAAGGGACTTAGGAGTAGAGATATTTGTAGGGAATTGGGGAATTTTCAAGGTGGGGAATTAAGGAATCGGGGAATTAACAAGGTAGGGAATTAAGAAATTGGAGAATTAACAAGGTGGGGAATTAAGGAATTGGAGAATTAACAAGGTGGGGAATTAAGAAATTGGAGAATTAACAAGGTGGGGAATTAAGGAATCGGGGAATTAACAAGGTGGGGAATTAAGGAATTGGAGAATTAATAAGGTGGGGAATTAAGGAATTCGAGAATTAACAAGGTGGGGAATTAAGGAATCGGGGAATTAGGGAATCGGGGAATTAGGGAATCGGGGAATTAGGGAATCGGGGAATTAGGGAATCGGGGAATTAGGGAATCGGTGAATTAGGGAATCGGGGAATTAGGGAATCGGGGAATTAGGGAATCGGGGAATTAGGGAATCGGGGAATTAGGGAATCGGTGAATTAGGGAATCGGGGAATTAGGGAATCGGGGAATTAGGGAATCGGGGAATTAGGGAATCAGGGAATTAGGGAATCAGGGAATTAGGGATTTAGAAATTTAGGGATTTTGGGATCTAGGGATTCGTGAGATCTAGGGATTCGTGGGATCTAGGGATTCGTGGGATCTATGGATTCGTGGGATCTATGGATTCGTGGGATCTATGGATTCGTGGGATCTATGGATTCATTGGATCTAGGTATTCGTTGGATCTAGGTATTCGTTGGATCTAGGTATTCGTGGGATCTAGGGACTCGTGGAATCTAGGTATTCGTGGGATCTAGGGACTCGTGGAATCTAGGTATTCGTGGAATCTAGGGATTTTGGGATCTTGGGATCTAGAGATCTAGGGATACTAAAAATTGAAGTTATCGTAATCTAGGAATATTTGAATTTAGACACTAAGACCTAGGGATACTGTAAATTGAGAATATAGAAAATTTGATCGAATCTTGAAACTTTTACATCTTGAAATTCTAAGATTTGAGAATTTTTGAAGTTAGTGCTTCAAAAATTGTGAAAACTTAAAAACTCATTATTTTAATAATCTGAAGATCAAAAAATATATTATATATTTATATATATAAATTTTCAGTAAAAGATATCCCAACAAACATTCCACCCCATTCAACGCAATATAACCTAACAAAAATATGACCATGCCCTTAAAAAGAAAATTTTCCCATCTGTCGATTTCATATAACATCAATTCTGAAAGGTTACAGTATCCGTTCCGACTAGTATCCCATTCATCCGCGAAAGTAAAACGAAGTTTATATTATTAACACATCTATTACCACCCCAAGTTTGATACGATAGCAATCTCCGTATAATACTCAATTCTCATCGTCCGTGTCATAACACTTGACTGATGCATTATTAAAAAGAATCTACCCGGTTCGAGGTAGATCCATCACAATCAAGGGAAACGCAATTAACCGTGCGATAAAAGTTTCATATATATTTAGCAAAGAAAACCAGCGAAACGTTCGGTTGTTAAACAAAACGGCCGCCATTAATTTCGACTTTTCACGTGAGCCCGAAAGAATCGTTCGCGTATAAATTGGAGGGAACCCGCGAACGAAACTGCAATCAACTGTTCTACGCACATGTTCATTATGCAAAAACATTTGCGCCTGGCCATTTCATTCACGGGCTAAATTAAGATTAAAGCCCCATTCATAACACCGTTCACCCTCGTTTTACTACATAATTTATCAGCAATCCCCCCTGCTCCTTTTCTCCGGAAACTGTTCGCTTTAATTCCCGCTTTTACAGGATGGAATTAAATCGAATCTGAATAAAAACAAAAAATAAAAACCGACCGGCAAATAAAAGTGGTAGCTTAATTAGACTGCGAAAGATTGAAGAGTCACGGACGATAAAAGGGAATGAAAAAACAGAGCTACTTCGTCCCGAAGGCGCGTCCTGTTTGCGAACGTCCACGATCGAACCTCCATTAATTCTAAAAACACCATCGACTTTGTCGCGCAATCGATCGGAAACTCGATGCTGATGGCGTTCCTGAACACGCTTCGCAACGTCGGCTAGATACGAACGATAACTTACATGCTAAACGCTTCTGCTGTTGGGAAACAACGTCAACTTTCTCGAGGAACTTGTAAAAAACTACTTTGATGGCTTGTCAGAACGGTAGCACGATTCTTCGTTGCTAATTTTCCTAATTTTCCAATTCCCCAATTTTCTAATTTCCCAATCTCAGAATTTCATAATTTCCCAATTTCCCATTTTCCCCATTTCCCAATTTCCCAATTTCCCAATTTCCCAATTTCCCCATTCCCCAATTTTCCAATTTCCCCATTTTCCCCATTTTCCCAATATCCCAATTTCCAAATTCCCCAATTTTCAAATTTCCCAATTTCTCAATTTCTCAATTTCTCAATTTCCCAATTTCCCATTCCCCAATTTCCCCAATTTCCCCAATTTCCCAATTTCCCAATTTCCCAATTTCTCAATTTCTCAATTTCCCCATTCCCCAATTTCCCAATTTCTCAATTTCCCCATTCCCCAATTTCCCAATTTCTCAATTTCCCCATTTTCCTAATATCCCAATTTCTCAATTCCCCCAATCCCCAATTTCCCAATTTTCCAATTTCCCAATTTCCCCATTCGCCAATTTTCCAATTTCCCCATTTTCCCAATTTCTCAATTTCCCCATTTTCCCAATATCCCAATTTCCAAATTCCCCAATTTTCTAATTTCCCAATTTCTCAATTTCTCAATTTCCCAATTTCCCATTCCCCAATTTCCCCAATTTCCCAATTTCCCAATTTCCCAATTTCCCAATTTCTCAATTTCTCAATTTCCCCATTCCCCAATTTCCCAATTTCTCAATTTCCCCATTCCCCAATTTCCCAATTTCTCAATTTCCCCATTTTCCTAATATCCCAATTTCTCAATTCCCCCAATCCCCAATTTCCCAATTTCCCCATTCGCCAATTTTCCAATTTCCCCATTTTCCCAATTTCTCAATTTCCCCATTTCCCAATATCCCAATTTCCAAATTCCCCAATTTTCTAATTTCCCAATTTCTCAATTTCCCCATTCCCCAATTTCCCCAATTTCCCAATTTCCCAATTTCCCAATTTCCCAATTTCCCACTTTCCCATTTTCCCATTTTCCCAATATCCCACTTTTTCAATTTCCTCATTCCCTAATTCCCCAATTCCCCAATTTCCCCATTTTCCCAACATCCTAATTTTCCAATTTCCCAATTTCCCAATTTCCTAGTTTCTCAATTTCTCAATTTTGCAATTTTCAAATTTTCCCAATTTCCAATGCCCACATTGTCCAATTCCCACATTGTCCAGTTCCCACATTGCCTAATCCTCACATCGTCCAATTCCCATATTGTCCAATTCCCACAGTGTCCAATTCCAACATTGTCCAATTCCCACATTGTCCGATTCCCACATCATCCAATTTCCACTTTGCCCAATTCCCACATTTCCCAATTTACCAATTTCTCAAATTCCCAAATATCTAAATTCCTAAATTCCAAAGTCTCTAAATCCCTAAATCTAAATATTCCAAAATCCCTAAAACCCTCTACCTACAAACACCAAAAATCTTAAGCATCTCCAAATCTATAAACCTCCACATCTCGAAAGAACGCACTCACATCCACGTGACCGATTCCAAGATGGCCGCGAGGACGCACGATTACACGAAAGAAAAATCGTGAAATAATCGTTAAGAACGAGAAACGACAATGTCGTAAGGTTTTATTCGTATTTTCGTGTCAGTCGTAATGGGGAGAAGCCTTTCGGGGCTTTATGGCGTATAAAAGAAGAAAAGAATACAGAAAGGAGGGTATTCTTCGGGCGACACGCACGTCTATTTGCGTTCGCCCGGTCTGCGCGTGGATCGTCATAAAATCGTGCTCGAAGAGAAATTCGAGTTCATCCTTAGTTGTCTATGATGACAAAATGACTGAGGCGCATAATAAACGTCCGGGTATTCCACTGCTAACATATGCCGTGATAACGATTGAAATCCTGATAACAGACTGCGTCATATTTTCCTGCGTTACAGGGTAGTCCTTTGTGAAACATCATTCGGTAAATTCTACAGGTAGTACATGGCTCCATATGTACGTACCTAGGTGTACAGCTGTACAAACGCAACCTTTGTTTCGCTTTTACCTTTGCTTTTCGTTTGATATACTATCTGCGGATTACAGAATTTCTGTGTTTTCAGCTATACCATTACCGCCACGAAAATTTTATCTTCCCTGACGAATTATTTTTGAAACTCTCTGTGGGCGAGATACAACAATGTATGATAAAATTATAAATGTTAACGTTATTAATCGCGTTATGAGTTGAGTAACAGCTTCGTTTTTTAAGAACATACCCAACTAACAATTTTTCTAGTTAACGTTTTATTATAAAGAATATTGTTCCGTAAATTATTATTAAAATAAACTCATTCGAGAAGAAGGAAAATGATGGAGATAAAATTTTTTTAAAGGAGTTTAATCAATGATCAAACACGAGTCTATTACTGTTTAATAGTAGTTGATTAAAAGCAACAACTTAATTTCATTATTTTCCGTTGATCAAACATCTCGTTAAAACTTCTTGATTAAGATAGTTTGATTGTGCAAAGCGTGACACTTCAAAGGGTTCCTATTCGGTCAGAACAAACATCCAATTAAAAATTTCAAACAATCTTCGTTTAATACAATTTTCTGTTATTACGATGAATCATGAATAAGTCTTGTCTGGAAGTTTTTCAGTTTGTCAAACAGTTTAGCATTATTCATCAAGAGTATTGAACAAACTTTTCAACCCCCTTGCAATCTTTTTCAATACGCTGATGTTAAAAGGAAATTTTAATATCGGCCATCTGTGGCTCTTATGCCAATCGATATATTCACTCCCTTTTCGTTGTGGTAACGTCTGATAATTTCGTATTGATAATCAAATATGGATTGGAAGTTCGATTCTCCGATTCCATAATTTCCTAATTCCCCGATTTTCTAATTCCTCGATTCCCTAATTCCCCGATTCTCCAATTCCACGATTCCCTAATTCCGCGATTCCCTAATTCCCCGATTCCCTAATTCCCCGATTCCATAATTCCCCGATTCTCCAATTCCACGATTCCCTAATTCCCCGATTCCCTAATTCCCCGATTCCCTAATTCCCCGATTCCCTAATTCCCTGATTTCCTAATTCCCCGATTCTCCAATTCCACGATTCCCTAATTCCCCGATTCTCCAATTCCACGATTCCCTAATTCCCCGATTCTCCAATTCCACGATTCTCTAATTCCCCGATTCCCTAATTCCCCGATTCCCTAATTCCACGATTCCCTAATTCCCCGATTCCCTAATTCCCCGAATCCTTAATTCCCCGATTCCCTAATTCCCCGATTCTCCAATTCCACGATTCCCTAATTCCCCCATTCCCTAATTCTCCGATTCCCTAATTCCCCGATTCTCCAAATCCACGATTCCCTAATTCCCCGAATCCCAAATTCCCCGATTCCCTAATTCCCCGATTCTCTAATTCCCCAATTCCCTAATTCCCCGATTCCCTAATTCCCCAAATTTCCAAAATTCCTAAATCGTCCAAAACGTTTATATTTTCCACAGCTAAAATAGTTTCCGTTCCCCCGAATCAAAGTCAACATTGAATTTAACATCTTCCCAGCCTCAAGCTTCGAAAACACCGAGAAGCAAGCACACCCCAGGATATGTTGATTTTAAAGAAACAAGATGTATCCGACTATCATTCTATCTCCTCTTTGAATTGGCCAACCTCTTTTGTTGTTATTCCTCTATGTGAACGCAACGAAAATATTCAAGTGTATTACCTTGAGTGCATCGTGTATTATTTCAGCAAAGCATCTCAACTTTAATTCAAACTTTTATAGGACAAACAAAACAGAGAGGAAATATTAAACCGACTTGGTGTACTGAGTCAGTTTCTCTGGGACACGTCAGGATAATCCTAATGAAAGGTATAAAACAGAAAGTTGTAACCATGAATGCGAAATGGATGCTTCTTTCGAGGAAATCATGAAAAACTTTAACTACTCAAGGAAATGCGATGTAACCCGGTGACGGGGCAGGTCGGGCGCCCGCTGGAGCGCTCGCGGGCATTTTGGTGTTGTAATGAGGATATTCAAGATTTTTAATTTGGGAGGTTGGGGATGGGGGAGGGTGGGGGAAAATTTAGAAATTGGGGGATTTGGGGATTTGGGGATTTGAGGATTTGGGGATTTGGGGATTTGGGGATTTGGGGATTTGGGGATTTGGGGATTTGGGGATTTGAGGATTTGGGGATTTGGAAATTTGGGGGATTTGGAATTCGGGGGATTTGGAATTCGGGGAATTTGGAATTCGGAGGACTTGGAAATTGGGGGATTTGGAATTCGGGGGATTTGGAATTCGGGGGATTTGGAAATTGGGGGATTTAGAATTCGGGGGATTTGGAAATTGGGGGATTTGGAATTCGGGGAATTTGGAATTCAGGGAATTTGGAATTCGGGGAATTTGGAATTGGGGGATTTGGAATTCGGGGAAATTGAAAATTGGGGGACTTGGAATTCGGGGAAATTGGAATTGAGGGATTTGGAATTCGGGGAAATTGAAAATTGGGGGACCTGGAATTCGGGGAATTTGGAAATTGGGTGACTTGGAATTCGGGGGATTTAGAAATTCGGGACTATAGAAATTCAGCATTGTGAAAATTTATGACCATAAAAATTCAGGACTACAGAAATTCTGAATTGTAAAAATTTAGACCCATAGAAATTCGCAATACCAATCTTGCCTACCAAAGTAAAAAATCCTCCCATGCTTCAACAAATTCTCTCACATCACTCTCCACGTGCCACACCATTCAAACAACAAGTAAACACCCCGCGATATCGCGTGACCGGACTCCATAACACCATATTATTACCTGCATGAAGACGGTGAAGTATATAACCGCAATGGTGGTGGTGACAAACATGGGCTGCAGTGACACGTGCTTGGGGTCGATCAACAGGACCAACGCGAACGCGACAGCTCCTCTCAAACCTCCATAAGACATCACGAACTTCTCCACTTTGTCGAGTTTGTGCAACCGGAACTGATTCGCCACAGCTGTCAGCACGATCACTCCTGAAATTTCGTTTGGATCTCCGATGAACATTCTATCGATCAAATCTTTAATCGTCGCTAACAGTTTAGCGATAAATCGACGGTGGAAGCCGTAAACTCGTGACGGTAAGCCGCGGAGTAAAATGGCAGGTCGTAGAAAAGATCGGCGAATCTTGTTAAGAGTCTTTCGAGATTTTGTTACTTAAAGAAGTAGTCGGAGAAGGTTTTTGCCGTTTCTTTGGCTCGGACGGTACCGGGGCAGACATCGATTTTACTGAGGGTCATTTTGGTAATTGGGGTGGTTTATGGTTGGGGTGCACTGTTGGGGGAACTTGCTGGATTTTCTTGTAGCTAAATGCATTTTAAACAATGTACGTAATCTAACCTGACATCTAAATACGTTTTAAAAAATGTATTTAACCTAACCTGACATTTAAAATCATTTTTAAAAATGGTTTTAACCTAACCTGACTTCTAAATTCATTTTTAAAAATGGTTTTAACCTAACCTGACTTCTAAATTCATTTTTAAAAATGTAGCTAACCTAACCTGATATTTAAAATCATTTTTAAAAATGTTTTCAACCTATCCTGACATTTAAATTCATTTTTAAAAATGTTTTTAACCTAACCTGACTTTCAAATTCATTTTTAAAAATGTATTTAACCTAACCTGACATCTAAATTCATTTTTAAAAATGTTTTTAATATAATCTGACATCTACATTTATTTTTAAAAATGTTTTTAACCTAATCTAGCTTCTAAATTCATTTTTAAAAATGTATTTAGCCTAACCTGACATCTAAATACATTAAGGACAATGTATTTAACATAACCCAACATCTAAATTCATTTTAAAAAATGTCCTTAACTTAACCTCACATTTAAATTCATTTTAGACACGGTACTTAACCTAACCTGACAGCTAAATTCATTTTAGGAAATGTATTTAACCTAACCTCATATTTAAATTCATTTTAGAAAATGTCTTTAACCTAACCTAATATTTAAATTCATTTTAGGCAAGGTACTTAACCGAACCTGACATCTAAATTCATTTTAGAAAATGTCTTTAACTTAACCTAACATTTAAATTCATTTCAGACAAAGTATTTAACCTAACCTTATATTTAAATTCATTTTTAAAAATGTCTATAACTTAACCTAACATTTAAATTCATTTTAAGCAACATATTTAACTTAACTTGACATCTAAATTCATTATAGAAAATGTCTTTAACCTAACCATCCATCTAAACACATTATATCCAACGTATTTAACCCAACCACCCATCTAAATGCATCACAGACAACGTACTTAACGTAACCTAATAATTCCAGGTCTTAAGTGCAAGTCCAAGAGCAAAGAAAGTTAAAGACAGTGTAGAAATCGCGTAACGGTGCATCAAGTGACACGCGATAAGCCATGATCGGTTTAGCTTAAGGCTCTTATCTGGTGATTCCATTAGCTACTCAATCCGTTTGGAATCATACCACTATCGTTCTCGATTTCATCGATCCACGCGATTACGCGTCCCCGACCGCGGCTCCGACACCTGCCCCAAACGGCCTCGACCTCGACCTTCTACTCACCGACGATTCGATAGATCGAGCAGAAAACGATGGTCATCGCGACGAACCACGTGTCCCAGTAATGGTCGTTGTTTACGGTGGCCACACCGAGGAACATGAAGATGATGGTTTCAGAGCTGCTTGACAACATCTTCATGGTGTACTTCACGGTCGTGTGGGACTTGTGCGATATGTTCGCTTCGACGTAGTTCTTCATGGTGATCCCGCAGAACGTGATGCTGTGGACGGAAATTAGGGTTCAGCTAAGATGTTGATTCATTTGGAGTGGTAGATTAAATGGAAATAGCTGGAGTGTTAGATTCAGGGGAATGTGGATGTTGAAGAGGACACATTATGTATCATGTTACAATTAATAAACTTGTTAAGTTTTAAGAAGAGAGAGAATCTAAGATTTCCAGCTTAAAGAAAGATAAATGCTTCTTTATTTTTATGGATCTCTAAAAATGTTACAGTTAATAAACTTGTTAAGTTTCAAGAGAGAAGATGAAGCTTCAAGAAGAGAGAGAATCTAAGATCTCCATCCTAAAGAAAGATAAATGCTTCTTTATTTTTATGAATCTCTAAAAATGTTGCAATTAATAAACTTGTTCAGTTTCAAGAGAGAAGATAAAGCTTCAAGAAGAGAGAGAATCTAAGATCTCCATCCTAAAGAAAGATAAATGCTTCTTTACTTTTATGGATCTCTCAAAATGTTACAATTAATAAACTTGATAAGTTTTAAGAAGAGAAGATTAAGTTTCAAGAAAAGAGAGAATCTGGGATCTCCAGCCTAAAGAAAGATAAGTGCTTCTTTATTTTTATGGATCTCCAAGAATGTAAGACCTTGTGAATCTTTGGATTTCAGGGACTGGAGAAGAATATGGGGACCCAGGGATTTGGTCTAAGTTGCAGATTTAGAGATTCAGGTTAGGAATTTGTAGATCAAGGAAAATGGAATCCAAAGATCTGTTGATGTAAGAATTTGTGGATTTAGAGATTAGGAATGTGGGACGCTGTAATAGGGAGGTTTAGAATAGGAGAATCTAGGGATTTATTGGAGGAAGAGTTTGTGGATTCAGAGATTTGAAGGTTGAGAATTTATGATGCAGCTGTTTGGAGATCGAGGAATATGGGAATCTTGGGACGTGAAGGGCTGAGTGTAGATTTAGGGATTTGGGGGTTGGGAATTTGGGACGGTGGAGTTTCGAGATTTAGGGATAGGGGATTTGGAACTTAGGGATGTAGGATTGTACTGAAATTGGGAATTTGGGAGATGTGGATTTAGAAGTTTTGAGAGATTAGGCATGTGGGGACTTAGGGATGCAGGGAGTTGGGGATGTGTGGATTTGGGGATCTGTGGATTTGGGAATGTGTGGATTTGGGGACATGTGGATTTGGGAATGTGTGGATTTGGGGATGTGTGGATTTGGGGATGTGTGGATTTGGGCACGTGTGGATTTTGGGATGTGTGGATTTGGGGACGTGTGGATTTGGGGATGTGTGGATTTGGGGATGTGTGGATTTGGGGATGTGTGGATTTGGGCACGTGTGGATTTTGGGATGTGTGGATTTGGGAACGTGTGGATTTGGGGATGTGTGGATTTGAGGATGCAGGGATTTGGGCACGTGTGGATTTGGGAATATGTGGATTTGGGCACGTGTGGATTTGGGGATGTGTGGATTTGGGGATGTGTGGATTTGGGGATGCGTGGATTTGGGGATGTGTGGATTTGGGGATGTGTGGATTTGGGGATGTGTGGATTTGGGGATGCGTGGATTTGGGGATGTGTGGATTTGGGGATGTAGGGATTTGGGCACGTGTGGATTTGGGAATGTGTGGACTTGAAGATGTATAGATTTGGAAATGCAGGAACTTGTCAATGTGGGAATTTAGAAAATTATGGATGGTTAACATTAAAAGTTTTGGTATCCAAAAATCTATAAATCCGAATATATAAAACTTCAAAATCACAAACCAGAAAATACAAAAACATAGAACCAAATAAAAAATGTAAAAGTTTATAAATACCATTTGCAGAATTTATAGTCCTAAATTTACAAATGAAAAAATCTAAAAACTGCACGATGAAAAAGTTTGAAAAATGGCCCCTAGAAACCCATGGAAGCAGTAAAAATTTGGAAATCGAAAACTGCCAATTGAACAATACGTGTCCCTACCCCAAGGAAGCAAACGTAGCTCCCGAGTGTGCCGTTAGCTATCGATCGTCCTGGAAACGGTGTCGAAATTAATTCGAACGGACGATCTGACGATTTACGAAATCGACGTTTTGGGGAATGGAAGATCAACGATGTGGATCGGGATTTACGACACGGACGTGACTATACCGCTTTGTGGACCACTAATTTCGACGCGGTTACATTCAGCTTCGTTTCATGATTTAGGCTAACAGGGAGGAATCCAAATTGTGACAGGGGTTTCCTGCCTCTGTTTGACTTTCGATTATGCACGTTCACTGTGTACCGATGAGTATAGGTTCTATATGGCACAATTGACGATATGCGTAGAGGAAACCATGCTACTTGTTAATTTTCAATTTTATTTAAGGATTTTAGCAAATTTAAAATTATGGAAAGTGTAGGAAGTTTGAAAATTTGTGTAAAAGAAATCTGGAGAATTAGGGATTTGAGGAATTAGGGACTCGGGGAATTAGGGGAACGGGGAATTAGGGGATCGAGGAATAAGGGATCGGGGAATTAGGGAATCATGGAATTGGAGAATTGGGGAATTAGGAAATCGGGGAATTAGGGCATCGTGGAATTGGAGAATCGGGGAATTAGGGAATCGGGGAATTAGGGAATCGGGGAATTAGGGAATCGGGGAATTAGGGAATCGGGGAATTAGGAAATCGGGGAATTAGGGAATCGGGGAATTAGGAAATCGGGGAATTAGGGAATCGGGGAATTAGGGAATTGGGGAATTAGGGAATCATGGAATTTGAGAATCGGGGAATTAGGGAATCGGGGAATTGGAGAATTGGGGAATTAGGGAATCGTGGAATTGGAGAATTGGGGAATTAGGGAATCGTGGAATTGGAGAATCGGGGAATTAGGGAATCGTGGAATTGGAGAATTGGGGAATTAGGGAATCGTGGAATTGGAGAATCGGGGAATTAGGGAATCGTGGAATTGGAGAATCGGGGAATTAGGAAATCGGGGAATTAGGGAATCGGGGAATTAGGGAATTGGGGAATTAGGGAATCATGGAATTTGAGAATCGGGGAATTAGGGAATCGGGGAATTGGAGAATTGGGGAATTAGGGAATCGTGGAATTGGAGAATTGGGGAATTAGAGAATCGTGGAATTGGAGAATCGGGGAATTAGGGAATCGTGGAATTGGAGAATTGGGGAATTAGGGAATCGTGGAATTGGAGAATCGGGGAATTAGGGAATCGTGGAATTGGAGAATCGGGGAATTAGGGAATCGGGGAATTGGAGAATCGGGGAATTAGGGAATCGGGGAACTAAGGAATCTGGGAATTAGGGAATCGTGGAATTGGAGAATTAGGGAATTAGGGAATCGTGGAATTGGAGAATCGAGGAATTAGGGAATCGGGAAATTAGGGGATTTGGGACTAGGGAATTTGGGTATTTAGGGATTTGGGAATCTAGGGATTTTGCACTAAGAAATTTAGAATTTAAGAGCTTGAGACTCCGAATTCCCATCTCACAAAAAAACTCTAAAAATTTTAGAAAATCTGAAAATTCGTATAAAAGAAATCCAAATCAAATTCTCAATTTGACAAATAAAAATATCTAACTCGACAAAAGAAAATTAACCTTAATTTGAAAAATAGGAGATAACAGAAAAAATTCTTGTCATACAGACATTTGATAATGCATCACAAAAGTTTAACGGAGCGTCATTAATCGAGTGCCCTTCAACTTTTAGTTTTACGTATTCACAATGTTTTTGCATCCGCAGTTTCATGGAATCCATCATAATAGCTGTCGAAGAAGACTACAGAGTGTTAAGTAGCTCGATGAAAACGCGTCTACCTCATGAATAATTTATCTTTCTTCTTCGAGGCGATGATGGACAGCGCAACATCGATCTTCCCGCGCTTTGCATTTAGGCGAGCAGAAAACTTGGAAGTCACGTGACAACGTTTCCGACGCGGAAATAAAACTGCTGCTATATTAACGCCTTAAACTTCTAACTTCTCCCCGTACAATTTAATATTCCTCGAAAAACATTGAAGAAGTAATTGGACTGTTATAAAGAGAGATGCACTATACCGTATATCGCTTTAGTAGCTAAAGTGTTAATAGGGTAGCTTCGCATAATTTCATTCCAATCTAATAGCTTCACACGGTGAACTTTGAGTAGCCGAGGGTTCTGCTCTCAATATTAATAGCGACTCTAATTTTATACGGTGAGAATGTTACGGATATAAACAGTTAGAAGGATTTATTTATTTAAACAATTATTGCTATTCAAATGGTTGTGACGTTATAGTTTCATTTTTTTAGGTCTCACTTTTAGAGTTTCAATTTTGGGAAATTATGATATTAATGTTATTCAATTAACGACGTTAATGTTATTCATTAATTTGTGCAATTTAAAAAAGTTGTTCATTAGTTGTTCAATTTTAGTGGACAGTTCATAATTATATCATATAAATTATAATTATATTGTGTGTGCAATTATATTACATGTAAGGTGTAATCATATCATGTGTACAATTATATTATACATACAACATATCTGTGTTATGTACACAATTAAATTGTGCATAAAGTATGATTACATTATTTATATAATTTTATTGTGCATATAATATAATCATGTCATGTACTCAACTATATTGTACACACAGAATGAACTTATATTATGTACACAATTAAATTGTGCATAAAGTATGATTACATTATTTATACAATTTTATTGTGCATACAATATAATCGTGTCATGTACTCAACTATATTGTACACACCGAATGAACTTATATTATGTACACAATTAAATTGTGCATAAAGTATGATTACATTATTTATACAATTTTATTATGCATACAATATAATCATGTCATGTACTCAATTATATTGTACACACAGAATGTACTTACATCGTGTACACAATTAAATTGTCCATTAAATATGATTACTTTATATAATCATATAAAATGATTATTTTATATAATCATAAAGTGTACTCATATTATACATGCATATTATTGCATGATACTATAAAATGCACTTCCTGAATTGTATGAAAATGTACTACTAAAAAAAAGTACAACTAAAAAATCGTCACAACAAAAACAATATGGCGCGGCATCTCGATAATCGCGTGCGCCCGGGGCTCCCGGGCTCCAGACTAAAGCGTATCCCTGTAATAGTTTAATAAGTTTTAAGTACCCGTTACCGTGTATCAGCATTACGTATCCCAAATCGTTTATTTGTCCATCAAACAGTCCGTCCACTCGAGCATTCAAATAAAAAATCAACGAGATCGATCGAGACCGGGTGATTACGGGTTAAGCATATTTGAACAGTTATTACACGGCGCATACTTTGCCTCTGGATCGATGATCGTCGTTTGAACTCGTACAGGAAACGTGTAAATAATAGACTTAACGAGAACACGGTAGCCGTCGTTGTTTCAGAATAATGATTTGCCATATCGTTGAATTACTCGGATAAAATCAAGGCTGGCCTTGAGAATAGGTTGAACGTGTCATCGAGCAAATTGTTGAGCCGTTCGGAGTAGATTTTCGTTGAACATTCGTTATCGCTTGGATCTCATGGCGGCAAAACGCAGAAAATGGCCGGGCAACGCGTACTTATTGAAAAGTTTCAAAGTGTATAGGGCGCAATCTATCGGGATCGCACATATTTTCTTTTTATTACGAGAAGGCACGCACGCCACGACGGGGCCGCGTGACAGTTCGCGTGACGCCCACGGTTGAAAGTTCTTTCCGAAATTTATTGCGACGCAAAATTGGAGAGCGCCGGAAAACTAGTGGAACTGGTTTCTGCAAATCTAAGGATCGCGGACACGTGCCAGATGCTCGATTTTTATCGGTGGGCGAGAAACAAGTGTATTTTGCTGAGGGAACGTTTCTTTAAACTCGTGTATTAGTCAGCGATTTGAGAATTTGGGGAGGTTGAGATGGACAATTGCGGAATTTAGGGATTTCGGGGTTTGGGAGTAGGTAATTTAGGGATTTAGGGATTTGGGACTAGGGGATTTAGGGATTCGGGAGTAGGGAAATTGGGGACTTAGGGATTTGGGACTAGGGAATTTGGGAATTTAGGGATTTAGGACTAGGAGATTGGGAACTAGGGGATTTGGGATTAGGAGATCTGGGATTAGGGAATTGGGGACTAGAGGATTTGGGATTAGGGGATTTGGGATTTGGGATTTGGGGATTTGGGATTAGGGGATTCGGGAATCTAGGGATTTAGGGACGTAGAGATTTGGGAACCTAGAGATTTATGGACGTGGAGGTTTGGAAACCTAGGGAATTCGGGACGTGGGAATTGGAAAATCTAGGGAATTTGGGACTACGGAAATTGGGTATTTAGGGATTTGGGAATCTAGGTAATTTGGGGATTTAGAGATTTGGGACTAGGTAATGTGGGGATTTAGAGATTTGGGACTAGGGAATTTGGGAATTTAGGGATTAGGAATCTAGGTAATTTGGGGATTTAGGGATTTGGGACTAGGGAATTTGGAAATTTAGAAATTTGGGAATATAGGTAATTTGGGGATTTAGAGATTTGGGACTAGGGAATCATAGAATTTGGAAATGTGGACCTAGGGATATTGCAATTTTAGGAATTTGGCAATTTGCAAATTTGGCACTGAGAAATAGGGGAATTTGGAAATCTGAAGAAGTGAAATAGGGGAATTTGGGAATATCAGGGTTCGGATCTGGGAAAATGTAGAATTTGGGGATTTAGATTAGGGAATTTGGGAATTTGGGGATTTGAAATAGGAGAATGTGAGAATTTGAAGATTTGGAATAAGAGAATCTGAGATTTTGGTGATTTGGGAAACTGGAATATGAGAATTAACTATCTTGGAAATTTACTGATTCCAACTAGGTGAATTTGGGTCTAGGGAAATTTGAGAATATAGAGAAAAAGCCTAGGGAATTTGAAGAATCTGGAATTTGGTCTAGGGGAATTTGTAAACTCAGAAATTAAGACTAGAGGAATTTGTAAATTCGGAGATTAAGCCTAGGGGAATTTGTGAATTCGGAGATTTTGCCTAGGGGAGTATGGTGAATTCAGAGATTAAGACTAGGGGAATATAGTGAATTCAGAGATTAAGACTAGGGGAATCTGTGAATTCGGGAATTCTAGTATTTAGACTAAATAAAATTTGAAATTGCAATCTTCAACCCAGAAAAAATAATTTAAAAACTTGTATATTCAAAACGATATAAATTCAGCTACTAAAACATCCAAAAATACAAAACCCCACTAACGTAATCTAAATAATAGAATAATCGAACGTGCTATCGAAAGCCAATCATTTGCACCGTCCATCTGTCCCACTGCCCTTGAGAGCCCAGCTGTCCATCACTGTCTTAAACAGTAATCGACATCCGCTGATAGGCTTACATAACTTGTATTAATTACATATTAATTAATTCCTTTCTGATCGATTCAGCTACGTGTAAACGGTTCTATTCATCGACCGTCTCCAGCTACTCAAAGCATTCATGTTCCGAGCTTTCAAATTGAACGGTATTCGAGATTTCCACATGCATGTATGTACACGAGTATTCTAATGTTTCACCATGAATGTCGGTTCATCTAGCTTCATCAAGGTTCTGGATTACATTCGGATTAGGTCTTGGTTAGGCATATTGCACGTGCTCGTACAGTATGATTATGATACCTCTGCCTTGATATCGGTAGTAAGTAAAGCGTGTACTTGATGAAGCTAATTATATGTCTAGGGTGGAAATTACGGAACTGTCATGAATTTGGTACAAATGTACTTTCAAATGATATCGGTACATCTACTGTAAATTGTATTTACATGAAGACTATTTGTAATATTTGCTGAAGATCGTAATTAATACTTGTAACTGTACTTTGTAATATCAACTACATTTTATAGTAAGTTGCTGCTATTTAAATACACTTCTTCAATTTAATCATAATAGTTAGAAGAGAATATCAAAATGACACATGTACAAACAAATAAAACTTGTCCATTTCTATAATAATCAATTTGTGGATTTCTATAATAAAATTAGAGTTTCAGGAAATTTAAGCAGCATCTCTGAAAAGCCTAAAGAGACTTATGGTACATGAGAACAAACATGAACCTACAAAGAACCTTAACATCTCAAAAAGAACCCCAAAAAGGTCCTCACATCACTCCAACACAAAGACCACAAATAAACAGCAACATAAAACCAATTCAACTTACATCAAATTTCAATTTACCTTATCGCAAGAATCAGAAGAAAAGTTCACTTACGCCAGTATGCTCGACATGTGAAAAATTTCAGCGTTCAGGTAGGCCAGGTACGCCATGACGAATATGAAGATGGGTTCGATCACGCGAACCTGATGGGTGAACCTCGTGACGAAACCGGTGGCGAAACCCCATATCACTCCGATTATCGTGCCCCCGATCGCCACAACGAAGAACGAAGCCAGACCGGTCAACAGGTCCGTGTAAAGTATTTCCGTCGGGCCTATCTCGTTGTACGCCTCGAACATATGGTACAGCACCTGAGTGGCCATTAAAACGGGACGAGTTATTCCAACTGTTTCGACGATTAACATGTTTTGTTAGGGTGGAGGACTCTTTTTTTTAAGGCGTTCACTGCTGCAATGAAGATTGAGATTTTAGGGACTTTTGGTAATTGAGTAGTTGGCAATTTGGGAATCTAGGGATTTGGCAGCATAGGAATTTGGGATTAGGGATTTAGGGGTTTGGGAATTTAGGGAATTTGGAAGTTTGAGGGATTTGGGACTAGGGAATTTGGGGATTTAGGGATTTTGGACTAGGGAATTCGGGGATCTAGAGATTTGGGAATTTAAGGAATTTGGGGATTTGGGAATTTGGGAATTTTGGGAATTTGGGATTATGGCATTTGGGACTAGGAAATTCGGGGATTTAGGAATTTGGGAATTTAAGGAGTGTGGGGATTTAGGGATTTGGGAATTTAGGGAATTTTGGAACTAGCGAAATTGGGAATTAGAGAATTTGGGATTATGGAATTTGGGGATTTAGGAATTTTGGACTAGGGAATTCGGGGATCTAGGGATTTGGGAATTTAAGGAATTTGGGGATTTGGGAATTTAAGAATTTTGGGAATTTGGGATTATGGCATTTGGGACTAGGAAATTCGGGGATTTAGGAATTTGGGAATTTAAGGAGTGTGGGGATTTAGGGATTTGGGAATTTAGGGAATTTTGGAACTAGCGAAATTGGGAATTAGAGAATTTGGGGACTAGGGAATTTGGGATTATGGAATTTGGAACTAGGCAATTCGGGGATTTAGGGATTTCAGGAATTTAAGGAATTTGGGGATTTAGTAATTTGGGAATTTAGGGAATTTGGAATTATGGCATTTGGGACTAGGAAATTTGGGGATTTAAGAATTTGGGAATTTAAGGAGTGTGGGGATTTAGGGATTTGGGAATTTAGGGAATTTTGGAACTAGCGAAATTGGGAATTAGAGAATTTGGGGACTAGGGAATTTGGGATTATGGAATTTGGAACTAGGCAATTCGGGGATTTAGGGATTTCGGGAATTTAAGGAATTTGGGGATTTAGTAATTTGGGAATTTAGGGAAATCGGAACTAGGGAATTTTAGAACTAGCGAAATTGGGAACTAGAGAATTTGGAGACTAGAGGATTTGGAAACTAGGGAATTTGGGATTATGGAATTTGGGACTAGGGAATGTAGGAATTTTGGAATTTGAAGATACAAGGGTCTAGAAATTGTGGAATTCAGAAATTTAAAAAGTTGGTGATTTAGGAATTGGGGATTTATGGTTTTGGAGATATAGGAATTTACCAACTTACACATTCCCAAATTCCCAAAGTTGCAAATTACCAAATTACCAAGTTTTGACCACTTCCAAATCCCCAAATCCTAAAATCCTCAAATCCCCCAGCTCACAAACCCCCAAATCTTCAAACAAAAAACCTAACCTAACCTATCACAGCTCACAAATCTATACTCCACTCCTCCATTACACACAACATCCCTTATCCACAAATTTCCTTTTACCCAATTTCTTGAAATTTCTTCAATTTCTTATATAGTAAAATCTTGAAGCGTGACGCATAAGTTTTGAATTATGTGTGTACCAGAGTTAACATTGCAGCAGCGAAGTATCAATCGACGCAATTGAGAAACTCAAAAGCATCGGATTAAAAGCGATCGATTCGATCTAGTAGTATCAATATTTACAGCTAAATCAATACTTACGACGGTGACAGCGTCGTTCAACAAGCTCTCTCCGAATACGACGATATATAGGATCTCGTTTACATGAATCTCTTCGAAAACGGCTAACACAGCGACGGGATCGACGGCGCTGATCAACGCTGAGAAAAGGAACATTTGCAGGAGCGGCGTTTCGAAGCCGAACAGGCCGATCTTACCTAACACCCATAACGAGGCGCCTAGAAACAATTAATCATTAATTAACAATTTTTCTTCATTCACTGACAATTTTTTTGATTTTCTAATATTCACGTTTGGTGATTCAATAGTCACATTTTTATGTCAATGTTGTATTTATTAAGGGGTAACTTTAGGGTTAATTTGATGTTGCTTACAGTGTACTGATTGTGTCAAATTAATTATTTTTATTTTATGTTATGGTACTGTATTGTAAAATTTTTTTATTATGTGCAATATTGTGAACATTTTTTTGAAATGATGGTGTCTTAGAACCTCAGCAAAATTAATTTACCATTACCTATTACTGAAAATAAATGTATCATGAATTCATCTAATAATTATTAATACAATTCTTGGCAATAAATCAGTCATGTCTATTTGTATAAAATTTCCAATAGACACGAATGAAAACATCTTCAAGGAACAGGTTACAAGGTCTCTAAAATTGTATTTCAAAGAAAATGCATGCTGTACTTCTTTTAAAATAATGATCTCATAGTGTCCGTATATAATGAGTTGCGTATTAAGTTAATCGATGATCAAACAAAACTGAAAATAAATCAAGACCTGGCAAAATCAGTGTTGTTCAATCTTATCGAATTGCCGGTATAATTCCGTAAATCCATCGATAACGTAACGATCACTGATAAAAGCGTTACGTCTTTAATTATCAACCAGCGTAACCGTGTCGTATGCAGAAAATCGACGACGTTTCGTAACTCGCAACTACCATTTCGCGAACACTCTGATCCATAAACAGAAATCGCGTGGGCGAGTCCTCGTGTTTTCACTCTCGATAGAAGCGCCGGTTACTACGTGCGCGCTGATTACGAAATGTACGACGAAAATTGACAGATCGCGACTGCTCGTAAATTCCGAGGTGCACAACGAAATTTTCTGAAACGGAATGTTAAAAAGTTAAGTGGTCCGTAGCGGTTTACGGGGAACTCTGTACATACTTCACGATCTACTTCAAACTTCTTCTGTGTTCTTTAGTATGTACGAAACTCCTGTTTACGAATTCTTACTTGTTCCGAAACTATCGGAACTTCTTCAAAATTGTATTGTACCTCCCTGGGAAACTTCACGGGTTTTCGAACTTTCGGACGTTTTTAACGATTTAGGAAAAAATACTGTTCGGTACTGAGTCAATTAAATCGTTACGTATACATATGTGTTGCATGCACATGTGTTAAATATGGAATAGAAAAATGTTACGAAATTTTAACGATGATGCACATGTGAAATTTTAAAGTAACATAAATCTCTCTTCTAGAGTCAAATTAAAATATACATACATATGTGTACATGTATGTATATGTGTGTATACATATGTGTATATGTATGTATATGTGTGTATAGATATCTGTTCATGTATGTATATGTATGTATATGTGTGTATACATATGTGTATGTATATGTATGTATACAATGTATGTACACATATGTGCATATGTATGTACATGTATGTATACAATGTATGTACACATATGTGCATATATATGTACATGTATGTATACATATGTGTTCATGTATGTATATGTATGTACACATATGTGCATATTGTATATGTACATGTATGTATACATATGTGTTCATGTATGTATATGTATGTACACATATGTGCATATGTATGTACATGTATGTATACATATGTGTTCATATATGTATATGTATATACACATATGTGTATATGTACATATATGTATACATACATATGTATAATTTATTTTACACATATCTATAACAAAAAGTATACAGATTTTATTGGTACCTATATTAAAACTCATTTAATTATTCCGTAGTATTATACAGTTCACTTTGGTATCGAAATATGACTGTGTATAAAAGACGTGATTTCTGGACCAGCGCCAGTAATACTTAAAAAGTCGTTTCCGGGCTGATATATTTTTCACAAACGCGTGCACAGATGTACGAATAAAAATAAAAACAGAGGCAACAAATAAAATCTACTCCAACGAGATAGGAAGAAGCACTTACATTTATCACAAAGACCATTTACATAAATAACCCATTAGATAGTCTGTCTACCCACTCAGAGGATCATTCTGTCTTCTACAAACGTTTCCATAGAAAATGAACAAAACTAAAAGACGATATAAAAAGCGAATAAAATATGAACCGTCAGAGAGAAGAAATTGCGTTTTTTACAATTGGAAGGTGAAAAGAAATGATGCTGATTTTATTGCGATTGTTTATTGAGACGTTATTGCAATTATTCTTAGTTTTAACGAGCAATAAATTGATAAAGAAAATGTTGTTCTAGTTTTGATACTTTGAGATGTATTATTACTTTTTAGATTTGATATTTGAAGAAAATGATTCGTATTATTTTAAGGTTTATTTGATTATTATAATTTAGGTCTAAAATGTTTCGATGAGTGACCCACGCGGAATTACACATTGAATGAGTGAGCCAAGACCTAGTTTTGAAATATAGGTGACCCACGCTCTAAATATGGATTGCGCGAGTGATCTACGTTATAGTTTTGAAATATGCGTGACCCACGATTAAAGTATGGTGGGCACGAATGTTCCACTTTTCAGTTTTCAATTGTACGGATGACCCACGATACAAATCACAAATATGTAAGTGACCCACGCGACAATAATAAATGTTATGAGTGACCCATGCATACATCACGAAATCTATGAGTGACCCACTTACGATTTTGGGTCACACGAGTGACCTACGCATCAAATGTAAATTAAACGAGTGACCCACGCATCAAATGTAAATTACACGAGTGACCCACGCATCAAATGTAAATTACACGAGTGACCCACGCCTCAAATATAAATTACACGAGTGACCCACGCATCAAATGTAAATTACACGAGTGACCCACGCATCAAATATAAATTACACGAGTGACCCACGCATCAAATGTAAATTACACGAGCGACCCACGCATAAAAATTAAATCATACGGATGACCCATCCACGAAACCTAATTTGTACGGATGACCCACGTACGAATTCTAAACGGGTTGGATGACCCACGCAACAATTCTAATTATTGCGAGCGATCTATGCAACAATATTGAAATATATGAATGACCCATGCATAAATATGAATTAAATCGAATGACCCACGCTTCTGTTGTAACTCATACACATGACCCACGCATACAAATCTGACTTTAAATTGTATGACCCACATTAAAATATTAAATCACATCAGCCATCAAAAAATTTGAATAGAATGGGTGACCCACAATTATAGATTGCGTAGGTGACCCAAAGTTGCGTGACCCACCTGCCGATTATAAATTGTAAGAGTGTCCCATACCTTACTATGATGTTACATACGTGACCCACGACCTAATTATAAACCATCTGAGTGACCCACGACAGTTGTCAACTCTGATCGACCCAATTATAAATTGCATAAGTGATCCATGTGACAATACAATATTATCCAAGTGATTCATGCCTCAATATTAAATTGCAGGACCCACGCTTTACGTGACCCACGGCCTAATTAGAATCCATCTGAGTGACCCACGACAGTTGTCCTCCCAATAAATCAATTATACATTGCATGAGTGATCAATGTGACAATACAATATTGTCCAAGTGACCCATACCTCGATATTAAATTGCAGGACCCACGCTTTATGTGACCCACGCATCGTAGCGTGAAATTCGCAGTGCTAGTTAAAATGTCTATCACGCACAGCAGTGAATCGATGAATTCATTGCCCGTTCCGTTTGCAGTTCGATCAAATATTATTCCACTATTTAGATTGTTTATGTTACCAATAATACTGAAATCCAACGCGTACGATCCAAACAATGCAACAATGTTTGATCGACAACGTCACCGTAAACGAATCAATAACCCGGATCGAGTTTGAATCTCCATTAAAAACAACCGAGCAAGCTCATTTTCAGTAAGCAACAAAAATATTTTTTCCACTCTATTAAGGTTCGTTTGACTGTGGTTAAACCGGCTCTAAAAAAAAGTCGGCCACTTTTCGATGCGATAGAGTTTCCGCGCGTTTAAACTTCCCTTCCGAGCTTCCGTAAATAAAACATCAACGTAAAAGTAACTCCGTTTCCGGTAACTAAATACTTGCCCGCAAAAACAATCCTTTTCGCTCTATTAAGGCGTAGACTCCGCAAAAATCCCGATGGGCACTCCTTCACGAAAAGTAACTGTTTAGAAAAAAAAGCCCGATAAATCCCGCATCTAATGCGATACGAAAAGAATCGCTGTTCATTCTATTAGAGTTCATTCGACCGCTGCACCTATAAAATCCCGCTATTTTTCGACGCGATAGAATTTCTCCGCGTTTAAACCGGCGCTATAGATCTCTTGAAACGTCCGTCAGGCAATTTTTGAATCAGCCCGTGTGCTTTTTCATCGGGCCAGCCTGAGCGAAGGCGCGAACAGCCACGGGGTCCAGACAGAAATAAAAGAACTCGTAAAAACGAACGCGAAACAGGCCAGCCGGCAAGATATTTCGACGGGAAATAAAGTTTGAAAAAAAGAAAACGTCCATACGTTTCCACGTAACAGATTCATGGACATAGGAATATGTGAAGTCCAATGGCCCCGGTTTGTATTCGTAAACATAAGAACGTGGGGCGGCCATATTGTAAAGATAGTAAGTCGGTAGATCTATTAGCAAATTGGGAATTAGAATTTCGTTTCATATTTTAGTTCTGTGCTTATTTATAATAAATATATTTGACAAGATTCAATTTCTAGGTCGACATGAATGAAAAATAATTTATAAAAATGACAAGGAGTATACTTAAGGCTTATGGAGCAATTTTAGATTAGAAGTGAAGTACATCAGGGATGAGACATTAATTTATACAATTATTCATAACCTTAAGAAAAGTTAACATATCGACAAAAATATTTAACGCACATTTCAACAAAATTATCCTAATAATTTTTATTACGTAAAATTCTTTTGTACCCAATTTTCTAGGATATATAATCAATCAGAAAGAAAATCATGTCCTTCCACAATGGTCGTTCAACCTCATATCCCGCCATATAAGTTCATTTCCACCGAGTTAGCTCATACATTAATCCGTGAATAAAGTCTGCTGGTCCATTTTTACTAACCTATCGATAAGGTGTTAAATATAGTCCCGACGACGGCGAACAGAAGTATCGTTCCCAGGTGGTCGAAGAACAGTCGGTTCGGCATGAAATAACCAGCGTCCAGTATAATGGGCGGCAACATGTAGAGGAAAAACGTGTCCGGCGTAAGAGGTGACACGTGGACGCTGCTCATCTTCGAGAGTAGGGCGCCGATCACAACGCCGACCACGATCAGCAGACAGGATTCCGGAAAGACTTTGCTGAGACTCGGCGTCATGTGAAAGCCTGCACAATCGTTGCTTTACAGATCTTGTTCGACTTGGTGAAATAAAAAGGCGGTGGAGAAATGTGGAGTAAAATTTTGATCGTTGTTTGCGTGAATCGGTTTGACACTTGGATGCAAGAGGGTAGAGATTTTAGGCTAGGATTTTAGTTATGGGAGGTGGTTACATTTTTTGGGGGGTAGAAAGTTAGGAAGTTGGGGAAATTGGGGATTTGAGGAATTTGGAAATGGGGAATTAGGGATTGGGGAATTAGGAATTGGGGAATTAGGGGTTGGGGAATTAGGGATTGGGGAATTAAGGATTGGGGAATTAGGAATTGTGGAATTAGGGATTGGGGAATTAGGGTATCGGGGAATTAGGGTATCGGGGAATTAGGGAATCGGGGAATTGGAGAATCGGGGAATTAGGGAATCGGTGAATTAGGGAATCGGTGAATTAGAGAATCGGGGAGTTAGGGAATCGGGGAATTGGAGAATTGGGGAATTAGGGAATCGGGGAGTTAGGGAATCGGGGAATTAGAGAATCGGGGAGTTAGGGAATCGGTGAATTAGAGAATGGGGGAATTGGGGAATCGGGGAATTAGGGAATCGGTAAATTAGGGAATCGGTGAATTAGAGAATGGGGGAATTGAGGAATCGGGGAATTAGGGAATCGGTGAATTAGGGAATCGGTGAATTAGGGAATCGGGGAGTTAGGGAATCGGTGAATTAGAGAATCGGAGAATTAGGGAATCGGGGAGTTAGAGAACCGTGGAAATAGGGAATCGGGGAATTAGCAAATTGGGGAACTAGGAATTGGGAAATTTGGAAATTTGAAAGTTTAAGAATTAGCGATTTTAAAAATTCTAAAAAATTAAGTATTTAACAACTTCCTACTAACTATTAAGAATTTACAAGCTTACAAATATATATTTTTCGAATATTTAAAATTACAAAGCTTGAAATTTCTCAATTTCCGTTTCAAAATCAAAAAAGATCACTATACAAATTACTTCCTCCACATTCTTCAGTATCTACTCAGTGATTGCAATAGACAAGCTATTTCTCCCAAATTTTTGCCAAAATAAGTCCTCGTCTCATAATTTTTAAATCACGATCGAAATCGTTTGGCACTTGACAATTTTTAAGAACGACCACGTTCCTGGCACCATTTTCTTTCGACAATCAACACGTTGTACACGTTATTTGCTAAAGAGCTTTACTCACTATTATAAGTCTGACGCCTGAAATGGCCGCTTTGCATCGCAGCTTTTCGTAATGAAAGGGTTAACCCTCGTTTGTGCTGGGCCACTTCTGTTCCAACCGCCTGTTGCAACCAGGCGTGGGTTTACCATCGTTTCGATATAAATAATCATGTTTCAACCTGCATATTTATGAACCGTCGCATATTTAAGCAGAATAAATTAAAAGAAATTTTTATATCGATCTCACTGCTCAATAAAAATAACTGATTTTTACTAATGAATTATTCTGTCGAATCAATTTTTAACATTTTTATACTTTCATATATTTATCGTGCAATAATTCATGTGATAGTATTAAAGACTATACAGATTTTTTTTTATAAAAAATGAATGACTATAAATGATATAATAATGACTATAAAATTTTAAGGTAAGTTAAAATTTTTAAACTTTAGATTTTGCAGAGAGTGCAAATTTTATTTTGTTACAAATTTTACTGTATTTATCGTTATTAAAATTTTTATTGTGAGAATGTAATTAGATATCAAATATTGAAGATGCTATAAGATGTTATGTTGCCACAAGATGCAGAGAAAGTAAAAAATGAGACAGCGATGTTCGAACAATAATCAATCAAGTCGATGATACGCAAAATTCGACGAAAGAGCAAGTACTATAAAAATGGAATGATTAATGCAGAAGGTTTTAGATACAGTGCTTTGTTGCTAATGCGAGCGAAACCATTGGAAGACGATCAGAGTAGAATCTCCATTATCTGAGCATTCAGAATCCGACTGTTTCGCTGTCCGATCATTCTGTTATCTGAACACTCTGTTATCTATCTATATCGTTGTTCTGCGTCTGTTTTGGTAACAGGAACATTCTACAGGGGTTCGATGGTAATACAGTGTAATAATGGGATGTACCATCGTGTACGATTTAACGCGAGCATTGCACTATTTATGTAATCACGTAATCTCGACTGGAAAATCCAGCTATCGTGAAAATAATCGAAAATCCATTTAAAATGGCAAAATTATCACGTTGGAATTTTCATTTCAGTAAAACTTTTAATGCGTTCATCACGTTAATATTTTTCCCTTTATATAACAGATAGAGAATGTAATTAATTCACCGATTCCCGAATTCCCTGGTTCCCCAATTCCTTGACTCCCTAATTCCCCGATCCCCTAATTCCCCCATTCTCTAATTCACCGATTCCCTAATTCCCTCATTCCCTAATTCCCCGATTCCCTAACTCCCCGATTCCCTAATTCCCCGATTCCCCAATTTTACCATTCTCTAATTTACCGATTCCCTAATTCACCGATTCCCTAATTCACCGATTCCCTAATTCCCCGATTCTCTAATTCACCAATTCCCTAATTCCCTAATTCCCCGATTCCCCAATTCCCCCATTCTCTAATTCACCGATTCCCTAATTCCCCGATTCTCTAATTCACCGATTCCCTAATTCCCCCATTCTCTAATTCACCGATTCCCTAACTCCCCGATTCTCTAATTCACCGATTCCCTAATTCCCCCATTCTCTAATTCACCGATTCCCTAACTCCCCGATTCTCTAATTCACCGATTCCCTAATTCCCCCATTCTCTAATTCACCGATTCCCTAACTCCCCGATTTTCTAATTCCCCGATTCCCTAATTCCCCCATTCCCTAATTCCCCGAATCCCTAATTCCCCGATTCCCTAATTCCCCGATTCCCTAATTCCCCGATTCCCTAATTCCCCGATTCCCTAATTCCCCGATTCCCTAATTCCCCGATTCCCTAATTCCCCGATTCTCCAATTCCACGATTCCCTAATTCCCCGATTCCCTAACTCCCCGATTCTCTAGAATGTAATCTGTTGAATTAAAAATAATTATTGGAAAAATGAGAAAAATAATAATTCAGAGGAGAGAAATAATTGAAACAAAATACATCAAGTATAATAATTGTGAATGAAAACATAATTTTAATTCCGACAAGTTTGGATAAGTTTAATAATTACTACATAAGTTTAGACCTTAATAATTGTTGCTAATTTACAAAATTCTGCCAAGTTATTCCAAGAAGGCTTGAACCTTCACCGCGAAACTCATGAAATAATTCGAAATTATTCAATTAGAAAGTGTTAACGTAGAAAGTTAAAAGCGATATAAACTTTTAGACCCTTAATACCCGAGTGATTTAATTTGCAACAAACCTAATCAACTATTCTAGCAATTAGCATTTTGCAGGTACCTTTAAGCTATGTAATATATTAGAGCTATTTAAGGATTGCTTCAAACTGGGATCCCATTAAAACGGACAGCAGTGTCTCATGAAAATTCATGAGTCAGCTAAATATGACACATGAAATAGCTGATAAAATTAAATCGTGAAGCAGAACAGAGGCATCTTAAAAACTTGAAGAGTCATCGCAGTCGAAAAAATGGGAACGCTACCAAAATGACGCGAAGTATTGAAATTCGATCGAAACGGTGACGAAACGTTCAATCAGATAATGGAGATATTTTGATAGAGCCTCTTGATAGTGAAACGTGGTCTATTTGCAAAATTTCAGATACAAAATTATAATAATGTAGAATAATTTTTGTCAAGATTTTCTTTTGCAAAATATTTCTGTTTATTGACAATTAATGGGTAGGCTAATTTATTAAATTCTGGATGGGGTTGATTTCTAGTTTAGGTAATTTTTAATTTAGGGATTTGCGGACACATCCGGTGATATGGGGTTTTGGGGTTCCAGGAATGTGGAAATATATTTGGAGACATGGGAGTATGGTCACATAGGAATCCGAAGACACGGAATCTGGGGATACTGGAATCCGAGCGAACAGAAACTGGGGACATAGGAATCCGGAAATATGGGAACCTATTGGAGTCTTAAAATACAACTGGGCATATTGGAAACCGCAAATGTAAAAATCTAAAAAAGAGATGTAAAACATGTACCACATAAAAAATAAATAATATAGCAAATTATAACATGTGGTCCAAATAGCCAAACGTATCTATTACCCTAAATTACCCTAAAACCGTCCAACATAAAATACCGAATCTAATTCCCCAGCTTCCCATCAAATAAACTTCCAGCAATAACAGTGAACCGATTTATAAATGCAGCCAAAACCCTACACCGTAAACAAGAGGTCAAAAGTTGAAAGTTCGCCAACTTCGGTACGCAAACAACGACATAGTTGACCACACGGACTACCAACGAGCCGATCAACGAGGCCAGCGGTTCAAGTTCAAGTGCCACGTGTTACCTATTTTCGCGATGCTGGCGAAGAAGATCCATATCCCGATGACGAATGGTGTTTCGATCCTGTGGAACTCCACGGAGATGATGTTGTAAGTCCGTTTCTGAGGCACGGAGGAGTCGTTGTTCTCCTGGACCGCGTGCGACGCTAAATGCTCTACGTTGTCCCCTTTGACGAGACTCGGCGACGACATATCGTCGGGTAAGGAGCCGTCTATGGGGCCCATGGGTCCAAAGCTTTTGCCCGGATAAGGTTCTCTGAGATCTCGAGGGAAGTCGTCCGCGATTGGTCCGTTCATCGCGTAATCGTCCATGGGTACCCTGCGATCCGGCTGCAGGTCTGCATCGGACTCGTAAGTGTTTACCGGGCCACCCTGACCACATGGCCATCGGGCGACGATGAAGAGGATCGTACAAACGACACGTGTATCCATGGTGACGATGGCGGGGCTTTCAAAAACAACTCTAGCTAAGTGGTTCCCGCTGTTCCCAAAGTTGCTTCACCACACCCTCGTTTCCTGTTTCCCGTCGCGACTTCTTTCGGACCGATCGATCAAGCTACGTTCTGCACGTGGAAGACAACTCTTCGGTCCACGACACGGACCCCGTTATTGCTCTCGATTGTTCTCGCGGTAGGAACTAAAGACACTTCCGAACACCTCGAATTAGCGTATCGATTCCCGGACACGTCACAGATCCAAACGTTCACGGCACCACGTTTTACCCGGGTCCTCTCTGGTCGCAATTCCTCGCGGCGATTTTTGTCCGGTGTCAACGAACCCTTCCCATCCTTCGCCGTGAGTAAAATTCTTAAAGCAACCACTTCTTCGGGTTGCACATTTGTTTTGCTACTTACCACGGCGTCGCTCTCCGTGGGCTATCGACGAAGAGGGTCCTCCTCGTACGCAGCTGCAGCAGACCGAAGCACTCCGCTAACGATCGTGTTTACGCGTCGCTCTGCTTACATCGCGATCACTTTATCCAAGGTATTCATCGGGAAGAAACACGCACTTAGGGTAGAATTCACCGAGGACCGAAGCGATGGAAATTTACAGAGAGATACTTCGCTGGAGAGCGGACGACAGGTAAGGGTTGCGAGACGGGTTTACGCTGGATCCAGGGGTCTCCTGACGCCATGGCAGTTCGGGAATACCGGGAGTTTCCAGACAAGTTGGCGACGAGGTCGAGGCATCGTCGGCGTTCCGAGGTTTCAGGCGTTGCTGTTCGATCGACCGTCACGGCAGCACTGGGCGCGAGTTAAATCGCCGGCTCGCGAGCTACGTCGACGTCGACGACGGGCACCATCGTCGCGGTAACGGGCAAAAGGGCGACGGTGGGAAAAAAACGTGCGCCACTGTCGACGAGGCCACCCTCGACGTCGCTACTGATCGTCGACGGATGTGGTGTTCGGCTGTCTCTGTCCGACGAGAGGGTCTCTCTCTCTATGGACCGTGCTGCTCTCTATATCGCCCTCCTTGTCCCACCCCTCCGCGGCTCGGGCTTCCAGCCCAGCTGATCGTTGCGGGAACCCGCGCAGGCGTCGCGACGCTTCGATGCCGTCTCGCACGACGTCGCTGGGTGTAGACTCGCACGCGTCGAGACGCCGAGGATTTGTGTTGTCGTGACGCTGCCTGGAGTTTCGGCGTCGCTGCGCACTAAAGCACCGACACAAAACCGACCCTTGAATTGCGTTCGAACACTGCCCAACTGCGATACACTGGAATTCTGGAATGATCGATAATCAGCCGGGATTCGCGGTCCAGGGTGCACCTTTGTTTGCCGAGCATAGGATTAGACCACGTTCGACCGGGATGCGCTTGTTTTTGTCCCGTGGGATTCTGTGCCATCCAATTTTTATTCCACTTTCAACTTTGCTCACTTTGACGACGGATTTTGTAGGGCGATTTTTATGAATTTGTGATCAAAATGGCAGCTATGCATTGATTTCTTGGGGAAAGGAATTAATGGAGTTGGGACGTTTTTGAATTTAAATATTTAGTTAAGGTTGATCACTTTTTTAAGGTCGTTCACTTTTTAGTTACAATTGTAATTTTAAAACGGTTGTAGCATTTAAGTGAATTTGTTATTTAGCTACGTTTTCCAGCAAATGGAAAGTAGAGATTGATGTCAGGAATTCTTAGTCTTCTCTTTGTATGTGGTGCTGCATTTTCAAGGGTGTCTTCATTCTTCTGTAGACGAGGACGCTTGGCTATACAGGGTGTGCTGAAGTTGAGGTATACAAGGAATTTAGGAATGCAGGAGTTCAAGGACTTAGGAATTTATGAATTTGATACAAAGAAATTATAACTCTTCCTTTTTATAACCCTTCCCTTCTTTTTCTTTCTCAAACACACTCAATTTACAAGAAAGAGAAAAATTTCTATAATATAAAACTTAAACCTCAAAAACTTGAAAGGTTCAATAAATCAAGCTTGCCTTGACAAAAGGTTTCGAAAGAAAATTGTTTTACAAAAACAAAAAATATTTTACAAAGTAACTCATAACATTTATTGTATAATCAAATATTTATTCCGAAATTTCGGTATTTGCGATACGTGACAAATCGAGAATACCAATTTGACTTTGAGATTAATTTTCGAGATTGGACACGAATGAGACGAACAGCTATTTTCGTCATGCATGATTCTATAAACCCACGAAGTTTTATTCAAACCGATGAATAAAGACTTATTTTCGTGTTTGTTCGAACAAAAACATTTTTTATTACTTTCCTACGTGGTTCAGTACAACACTGTAACATTTATGTGCTTAGGTACAAGATATACGTGCGTGCTTCACTTTATGTTTCATATTTTGGATACGTCGTTCCAATAAGATATTTATAGATTTCGTTTCGTAACATTTGACTTTATTTTTGTCGAAGTTACCGAGTTCATTGGAAAACTCCGCGGAGAGTTTTAAATAACGCGCGTTATTGAACTGTGGACTATTTAGGAGCAGACAATTTATAAAATTTTTACTGATTCCTCCGAAGATTATTTATTTTCAACTTCTATACATAAATATTCTACATATGATACATATCAATTTTATAAAATTTTGTGATTTACAAATTTACACATTCTTGTATTACTCCATTTTGATTTGACTTAAAACGAAGAAAGTTTCAGAACACAGTAATGTCCGCCATATTGTCCTATTATCTATATTTTGATATTGTCCTTACTTACAAATATTGTCGTTACTTTTAAATATTGTTCTTACTTCTAAATATTGTCTACATACATCGCTTACATTTCATACAACATTGTTTTTTTAATTTTAATTTTAATTTCAAGGAAGATATTAAAAAAAAGGTTTATAGAAAAACTTGCGAGACACCTTGTAGATCGCGTCACGGAATTCAAGCGAGAAGCGACCTTAAACCAGCTGCGTCACGTCGCCGGATCTCGGAGACACCTTTACCCTTGACCTTGCAGCTTTCTGTGTTGCTCTAGCAAAATACGGCTGCCTCGACATTCAAGCTCGCTACTTGCCAGCCTTTTCGATCATACTCGTGCGACCTACTACTAGCTGCTAGCTAACCTACCCTACTTACCTTTTCCACGTGTCGCGTGAGATACGCGATTGTACGTTTCACGAGTTTTTCTTTCGATCGGGCATACTATAACATTCTACCGTATTCTCCGATTGGACCTTTGATAATGATGCGAGTAAAATTTTTAATTTATGCAAGGAAGAGAGAGGGAGATTTGGAAAGTTGGGGTATTGGAGTTTTGGGAAGTTTAGAATATTGTATAATATGGGGATTTTAGGGATTTGAGGATTTAGAAATTTCAGTGTTTGGGAATTTAGAAAGTTGGACAATGTGGGAGTTGGACAAATTGGGAATTGGACAATGTAAGAGTTGGACAATGTGGGAATTGGACAAATTGGGAATTGGACAATGTAAGAGTTGGACAATGTGGGAATTGGACAATGTAGAAATTGGAGAATGTGGGAAATAGACAATGTGGGAATAGGACAATGTGGGAAATGGACAATGTGGGAATTGGACAATGTGGGAATTGGACAATGTGGGCATTGGACAATGTAGAAATTGGAGAATGTGGGAAATGGAAAATGTGGGAATAGGACAATGTGGGAAATGGACAATGTGGGAATAGGACAATGTGGGAGTTGGACAAGATGGGAATTGGACAATGTGGGTATTCGAGAATGTGGGAATTGGGCAAAGTGGAAATTGGACAATGTGGGAATTGGACAATGTGGGAATTGGATAATGTGGGAATTGGACAATGTGGGAATTGGACAATGTGGGAATTGGACAATGTGGGAATTGGACAATGTGGGAATTGGACAATGTGGGAATTGGACAATGTGGGAATTGGATAATGTGGAAATTGGACAATGTGGGAATTGGACAATGTGAGAATTGGACAATGTGGGATTTGGACAAGATGGGAATTGGGGAATTTGAGAAATTGGAAATTTGTGATATTTACAAGTTAGTAAGTTGGAAATTTGGCAAATTGGTACTCTGAGAATTTACGAATTTGGGAGTTTGAGAATTTGGCAAGTTGACAAGTGGACAAGTTGGCAAGTTTCCAAGTTCACAAACTACAAACCTGTGAATTTACATAAAAAGGAATTAAAACATGCAAAGACTCTACTATATAAAAAACTGAAAAAATTTAGAAATTCTACAAATGTATATCTTGATAATTTGTAGACAACAACACTCTCCCATAACTTCATACAAAATACATCTCCTGAACGATGAATAATGCAGTTATATTCAATAACGACGTGTCCATGTAATTAAATAGACGTTACCTTTGGAAACCCGTTTGGTTCGCCAGCAAAATTGCTGATCCTTTTTTTTGTTGTTAGAGGCTGTTCTTTTTGTCGGCGGTGGGATGATATAACGAGCTAGACTGTAATTATTGGATGTAAGCCGGCGTTT
Organism: Megachile rotundata; assembly: GCF_050947335.1. NCBI lineage: Eukaryota > Metazoa > Arthropoda > Insecta > Hymenoptera > Megachilidae > Megachile > Megachile rotundata. Next base: position 18,840,758 of record NC_134984.1, on the reverse strand, counting down.
CAATTATATTTGTATTCACCGACGAAACTGGGATACGAAGTTTCTTTATTTATTATTATTTATGGTTTTGTTCAGGCAATTCATGCGAGAAATAATTTCATTCGTGAATGGTATTTATATACGTACAAAGAAACGTGATATGTAACACGTTCTCCATTTTCTTTCGTTGTTATTTTTTAATTAGTCCGTTCGTTATAATTAGTATCGTAATAAAAGGATTATTATATTATGAATTATCGCGCTACCAGAATGAAGTAATTCGTTTTCTTTATGTACACTGTACTTTTGTTCGTATATCATTGTCAAATTCACGGTGACATTTCAATTAATTTTATGTGTTCGCTAAATTTATGTGGACACATTTTTTCAACAGTTTTTCTTTCGTTTTAATTATTTATAAACAAAAAATGCATTAAATTTGAACGTGGATTAAGTACAGGGTGAATCATTTTTAGTGTATGTAACTGAAATTGTAGCTGACGTGATTCTGAATAAGATTTCTCTTTGCAGAAATGGGGTCTGAAGCTTCGTTTTTGAATTATCAAGCAAAAACGCGGACCCATTAGAGAGCTGGATGACGTAGTAACCCAGCGTGTGGATATCCAACGCGTAGTAATCCAGCGCGTGGATATTCAACGCGTAGTATTCCAACGCGTAGTAATGCAACACGTGGAAATTCTACGCGTAGAAATCTAACGCGTAGTAATTCTACGCGTGGGAGTTTAACGCGTGGTAATTCTACGCATGGGAAACTAACGCGTAGTTAACCAACGCGTAGTAATGCAACGCGTGGTAATTCTACGCATGGGAGTTTAACGCGTGGTAATTCTACGCATGGGAATCTAACGCGTGGTAATCTAATGCGTAGTAATGCAACGCGTGGTAATTCTACGCGTGGGAGATTAACGCGTGGTAATTCTACGCGTGGGAATCTAACGTGTGGTTATTCTACGCGTGGGAGTCTAACGCGTGGTAATTCTACGCGTGGGAGTCTAACGCGTGGTAATTCTACGCGTGGGAGTCTAACGCGTGATAATTCTACGTGTGGGAATCTAACGCGTGGTAATCTAACGCGTAGTTAACCAACGCGTAGTAATGCAACGCGTGGTAATTCTACGCGTGGGAGTCTAACGCGTTATAATTCTACGTGTGGGAATCTAACGCGTGGTAATCTAACGCGTAGTTAAGCAACGCGTAGTAATGCAACGCGTGGTAATTCTACGTGTGGGAATCTAACGCGTGGTAATTCTACGCGTAGGAATCTAACGCGTAGTAATCTAACGCGTAGTTAACCAACGCGTAATAATCCAGCGCGTGGTAATCTAACGCGTAGTTAACCAACGCGTAATAACCCAGCGCGTGGTAATCTAACGCGTAGCAATCAGAGCGCGAGAATACTCACCTTAATGGAATCAAATATTTATTGTAACGAATTTAATTGTCGTTAAAAATTGTTACCAACAACTCAATAAACGTAATGAAACATTTCCATCAAAGATTAAACAATAAGCGTATTTAAAATTCAGCACATTCTGTAACGAAAGAAATGTCCGTAATCTCCCGATGGGAAAATAAGAGCCCGATACCGTCGGCCAATTATCAAATGAACGATGCTTCCGCAACAACGAAGAAAACAGAAATCAATTTGCGAGACACACCATATAATCTCTCGTTTAAAAATAGAAAATTAAACAAGAAAAAAAAATCACGGACAGATACTATCGATTCTCGATAATTTCGTTCAATCCATCTTTCGATACGGTTCTTTTTTTGGTATCGCCGATTCATCAAACGACATCAAGTCGGTTCCTAACGAGGCGCCAGATAATAAATTGACTGATAAGCGATCTGGTTCGAAGCTTAATTCGAATCGAATTCCATCGTTCTGTTCATTGATAACAAACAGATTGCGTAACTCGTCCGAACGTTCGTCATTCGTGATTCTGTCACGTTCGAAACGTATCGCACGATTTGGATCGCAGAGGAATCATCGGATAAGAATTTATATGGCAATTAGTTCGTACATCTTCTTTTATGAAAAATATCTGCTTTTTTGTTTAATAAATGTATGTAGTACATTATTTTTATTTAAGTTTGTAGAATTCTTGAGTAGAGGCGAATTTGTGTAGTGTTCAAGATGGCGGACTCTGTTAGACAAGATGGCGGACTCTGTTAGACAAAATGGCAGACTCTGTTAGACAAGATGTGGTTGATGTTAACTTTGGAAATTCAGGGAGTTTGAAAGTTATAATTGTGGAAAGATATTAATTTGGGAATTTGGGAATTTGGAAGTTTAGATTTGAAGGTTAGGAGTTTAGGGTTTTGGGAGTTTAGAGATGTAGGGGTTCAGGGATTCAGAAGTTCAGGTATTTGGGGATGTAGGTATTTGGGGGTTTAGGTATTTAGGGGTTTAACTGTTTGGGGGTTTAGGTATTTGGGGGTTTAGGTATTTGGAAATTTATGTATTTGGGGATTTAGGTATTTGGGGGTTTAGGTATTTGGAAGTTTAGGTATTTGGGGATTTAGGTATTTGGGGGTTTAGCTGTTTGGGGGTTTAGGTATTTGGGGGTTTAGGTATTTGGGGATTTAGGTATTTGGAGGTTTAGCTGTTTGGGGGTTTAGGTATTTGGGGATTTAGGTATTTGGGGGTTTAGGTATTTGGGGATTTAGGTGTTAAGGGGTTTAGGGAATTAGGGGTTTAGGTCTTTGTAGGTTTTGGTGTTCGAAGACTTGGATATTTAATGGTTTATAAATTTAGGAATTTTGGGAATTAGGAGTTTAGGTACTTGGAGGATAAAATTTTCAAGTTTATGAAGTTGGGGGTTTAGGTACTTGAGGATTTAGAAATTTACAAGTTTAGGTACTTTGAGGTTAAGGAATTAGAAACTTAAGTACTTGAGGATTTAAACATTGAGGGCCTTATTAATTTATAAATCTAGAAATGTGAATAAAAATTGAAAAATATAAAAGTTTATAAATCCACAAATTTAGAGTCCTAGAATTTCATGAATTTAATAATCTGACATTTTAATTTCTTGACTACCAACTTGAAGATAATATTAAAAAACTATATCCAAAAGTTTGAACATTCGTAAACTCGAAAGTAGCTTCCCATTAAAATTGCGTATTAAGAAAATAAATTCGCGAAACATTCACGTTGACAAAACGTTTCATATCTTTCACAACGTCCCGGTCGGTGAAGTTTTCTCATTAGCAATAAAGTTTATATTACGAATGACGTAATTTGTCGATCTCCATGTACAGCGTATACAATTGTTACAGCCTGTTTATACGTTCGGTTTACAGCAAGAACTAAATTTCTTCTTTTATTGGAGGAAGTCTGCCGTTGATGGCGGCAGTTTAAACGAACAAAACGAGACCGTTTCGATTTCGAAGCTGCCTGGTTGTTTCTACTGACTCGTAAATAATTCTGTCTTTTTCAGAACCAGTGCACTGCACGCGTATGAAATTTTTGTTTCATACGAGATCAATTTGTTGATCGAATAAAGCTATTGTAAAACTATTTTCAGAGAAAAACTTCATAGGTTGATCTTTGAGCAATCATTGACCGAATCTCGATTTTATTTATTATTTCATTTCAAACTTTAGTGTTTTCTTTGATACTTTAGAATTTTAGGTTCTTGATATTTATACTGTTAGGTTAAGATACTATTTTTTAATATATTTCATAAGTTAGGGGTCACTATTGATCCAATTATACCATTCGTTAATTCTTCGAATGCTTTCTAACCTCAAAATGGACAGAAATTTTAGATTCTTCATTTTGAATTACAGAAATTAAATTCTAGATATATTTTGATTTTTCTAACCTCAAAGTGGACAGACATTTTAAATTCATTTCGAGTTAAATAAATTAAATTGTAGACATACTTTGATTTTTCTAACCTCAAAATGGACAGAAATTTTAGATTCTTCATTTCGAGTTAAATAAATTAAATTGTAGACATATTTTGATTTTTCTAACCTCAAAATGGACAGAAATTTTAGATTCTTCATTTCGAGTTAAATAAATTAAATTGTAGACATATTTTGATTTTTCTAACCTCAAAATGGACAGACATTTTAGATTCTTCATTTCGAGTTAAATAAATTAAATTGTAGACATACTTTGATTTTTCTAACCTCAATATGGACAGAAATTTTAGATTCTTCATTTCGAGTTAAATAAATTAAATTGTAGACATACTTTGATTTTTCTAACCTCAAAATGAACAGACATTTTAGATTCTTCATTTCGAGTTACAGAAATTAAATTGTAGACATACTTTGATTTTTCTAACCTCAAAATGGACAGAAATTTTAGATTCTTCATTTCGAGTTAAATAAATTAAATTGTAGACATACTTTGATTTTTCTAACCTCAAAATGGACAGAAATTTTAGATTCTTCATTTCGAGTTAAATAAATTAAATTGTAGACATACTTTGATTTTTCTAACCTCAAAACGAATAGAAATTAACAAACAAACAAGAACTAACTTCCAATTAACAATTCGATTTGCACTAAAAAAGCGTTCAACACCATTTCGAAGTAAAAGGGATTTAAGATCATAATAAACGTTGATTTGCTTTTGCGAGTGAATTTTTATAAAATTAATTAAACGTCCAATGGGGCAAGAAACAGTGGATTACTGAAGTTTGTTTCTTCAAACTCGACAAAGTAATAGAGTGTCGTCGAGCAACGAGGTTGTTTAATTTTAACGGTTTTTACTCTTGATCTTTGCATTGGTTTTTTAAAATTTATTACATAATTATTGATAAAAGAATTCGTTGATATTTCTGGCTCGTTTGATTTCCTGATTCCCCTGTTTGCGTTGAACTCGTTTTATCGATACCGTTCGTGAAGTCTGATCGCGTCATTATTATAAATGCATTTATTGCGAAATAATGGGTGTTATACCATTCATAAGTAACAAACAAATTGTTATCGACTTTATTGTGTTATATATAGTATGTATATACAACGCGATATTAACGATACCATAAATGACAAGTGAAGCAATTAAAACAATGGCGAATGAGGGTATTTCAGAATTAATTGCTGATACAAACTGTTACTTTAGAAATGAAAAGGATAAATCAAGTTTAATAATTGGTGATAATGTTGCTAATTTATATGCGAATCGTAATATTAATAATTACCGAATATACGATGGATTTTCGGGCAAAAATTATAATTACAAATTTGTTTCAAATAATGATATTAAAATATTCGTTATTGTTGCATGTTATATGAAAATGAAAAATTATGTTTAATTAAACGATGAAAGCCTGTTCGCACGAATATAATAATAAGTAGAAAAAATATAGCGTAATGAGATGAGAATTATTTAACGCTAAACCTACCGGTGCTTTCGAATTCAAAATGAAACTGAAAACTAAATAAACGATAAAATATAAATTAATGTACATTAATTATTTATTTTCAGGAAAACCACCACAGAAAAAGAAGTTAAACTCTGTAAATTATATTTTTCAACAATTAAAATATTACGTGTGTCTGGTAAGTTGGCAGATGAAACAATGCGATATGTATTGTTGGTCATTGCTAATTTAAACGTGATTAGGATATTTTTAATTTTGAGAGATTAATTATGGAGAGTTTTTTATTTAGACATGTTTTTATTTGGAACTCAAGATTTTTATACTCTAAATTTCCAAACTATCAAATTACAAAATTTCCAATTTTCTAATTCTCTGAATATTCTAATTGCAAAGTTCTATGTTCCCAAATCCCTAGATTCTCAAATTTTTACGTTTGTAAATCCCTAGATTCTCAAATTTTTACGTTCTCAAATTTCTAGATTCCCAAATTCCTAGATTTGCAAATCCCTAGATTCGCAAATCCCTAGGCTCCCAAATTCCTAGATTTCCAATTCCCTAGATTCCCAAATTCCTACGGGCCCAATTCCACAGATTTCCAAATTCCTACGCCCCTAAATCCCTAGATTCCCAAATTCCTACGTCTCCAAATTCCTACGTCTCCAAATTCCTACGCTCCCAAATCCCTAAATTTCCAAATCCCTGCATCCCCAAATCCCTAGATTCCCAATTTTCTACGTCCCCAAATTTCTACGCCCCTAAATCTCTGCATCCCCAAATCCCTAGATTCCCAATTTTCTACGTCCCCAAATTTCTACGCCCCTAAATCTCTGCATCCCCAAATCCCTAGATTCCTAAATCCCTGCATCCCCAAATTCCTAGATTCCCAAATCCCTGCATCCCCAAATTCCTAGATTCCCAAATTCCTATGTCTCCAAATTCCTACGCTCCCAAATCCCTAAATTTCCAAATCCCTGCATCCCCAAATCCAAAGATTCCCAATTTTCTACGTCCCCAAATTCCTACGCCCCTAAATCCCTGCATCCCCAAATCCCTAGATTCCCAAATCCCTGCATCCCCAAATTCCTAGATTCCCAAATTCCTATGTCTCCAAATTCCTACGCTCCCAAATCCCTAAATTTCCAAATCCCTGCATCCCCAAATCCAAAGATTTCCAATTTTGTACGTCCCCAAATTCCTACGCCCCTAAATCCCTGCATTCCTAAATCCCTAGATTCCCAAATCCCTGCATCCCCAAATTCCTAGATTCCCAAATTCCTACGCTCCCAAATCCCTAAATTTCCAAATCCCTGCATCCCCAAATCCCTAGATTCCCAATTTTCTATGTCCCCAAATTCCTACGCCCCTAAATCCCTGCATCCCCAAATCCCTAGATTCCCAAATTCCTACGTCTCCAAATCCCTAGATTCCCAAATTCCTACTCACCCAAATTTCTACGTTTCCAAATTCCTACGTCTCCAAATCCCTAGATTCCCCAATTCTTATATCCCTAAATTAAAAATTCCAAGTTTCTCAAATCCCAAAATCCCCAAACTTGAGCACCTCAAAACCTTATTAAACCAATATCAAATTTATCCAAATTCTAACTCTCCTCACAATAAAAATTGATCACCAAACTATGTCTGACGCATCTGCTCCTCAGCCACCATTTTCCCCAGAATAACGCCGCACCGCGCATAAGTTTCGTTCCGGGGCTTATCGGAAACTTTTTAACCACGTTATCGTCAATCGCGCTAGCCGTAGAACATCCAACATTAAACGAAACACGAGCGAAGACGCGTTCGCAGGTGGTTCGAAAATTATAATATCAATTACGGTGATTTATGCGGACGTTCATTTAATTCGTTCGATACACGCGAACTGATTTCCTTCAAGCAAGAACGTGCTGCGTGACACATGGACTCATGCCGAAACCGATAAGGCCTCCATTTTGGAAGTTCACGGACCACGACGACGTTTATCAGCGTGGGTCATTTTCGTCCCCTTGGAAATTTCGATTCGAATATTCTTTCGATCGTTGGATAAGAAAAATATCACCTGAACGTAATAAATTTTGTAGGTCGGATGCTATTTAATTCGCCGTTCGCAATTCGATACAAGGGTTGCATGAAATATCGATGGCTTTGACCACTTCGCCGAGTGATTTCGGTGAAAACCTCTCGGCATTATTACATAATGCCTTTTATCAGCGATTTTACTTTTTAATCGAATCGATAAATTTTACAATTGGGGAATTTCTGGTTTTTTCCAGAAATACATGTATTCTCTTGAACAATTTTGATCAGATTAGAGATTGTCGTATCTGTGCATCTCTATGGACAAACACTTGATAGAGATATCATATCATAGATTTGTTATTGGTTAATTGTTTAGGGTAATCGGTTAATTGTTTTTGACTGTTCGTATTTGTCGTAAAATTTCAAAATATTATTCTTTATAAAATTTCAAATTGTTATTCTTTATAAAATTTCAAATTATTATTCTTTATAGAATTTCAAATTATTCTTCAAATTATTATTCTTTATAAAATTTCAAATTATTTTTCAAATTATTGTACATAAAAAAATTTCAAATTATGTTTCAAATTATTATTTTTTACAAAATTTTACATTATTTCTCGAATTATTGTTCATCATCAAATTTTTAATTATTGTTCGAATTATTATTCTTCATAAAATTTCAAATTATTATTCTTTATAGAATTTCAAATTATTCTTCAAATTATTATTCTTTATAAAATTTCAAATTATTTTTCAAATTATTGTACATAATAAAATTTCAAATTATGTTTCAAATTATTATTTTTCATAAAATTTTACATTATTTTTCGAATTATTGTTCATCATAAAATTTTTAATTATTGTTCGAATTGTTATTCTTCATAAAATTTCAAATTATTATTCTTCATAAAATTTACAATTATTTTTCGAATTATTATACATAATAAAATTTCAAATTATGTTTCAAATTATTATTCTTCACAAAATTTTACATTATTTCTCGAATTATTATTCATCATCAAATTTTTAATTATTGTTCGAATTATTATTCTTCATAAAATTTCAAATTATTATTCTTCATAAAATTCACAATTATTTTTCGAATTATTATACATAATAAAATTTCAAATTATGTTTCAAATTATTATTCTTCACAAAATTTTACATTATTTTTCGAATTATTATTCATCATAAAATTTTTAATTATTGTTCGAATTATTATTCTTCATAAAATTTCAAATTATTATTCTTCATAAAATTTCAAATTATTATTCTTCATAAAATTTACAATTATTTTTCGAATTATTATTCATAATAAAATTTCAAATTATATTGCTACTTTAGGTAATGCACCAACGTTGTTAATTTTCACGAAACCATTAAGTATAATTGTATTCTAAAAATAATAAAAATCCTGGAAACCTTAATTGCAATATGTTACAGTACAAATTTGTACCTTACCTGCAGTAAACTAATTACTTGTTATTATTTTTAAATATTCGTATCGACCATAAAATTCCAAATTATTTATACCCTTATTTTACGTAACACGATATAAATTACCATGGTAATGTCCAATATTAATTTTGCATACTGCAATATAATAATAACGCAATATAATACAATATAAATTAACACAGTAATATCCAACAGTAATTGTCGTAAAATCAGCACACAATTATTTTCTAAAAATACTGTTACAAAAAACCCAAGAATCCAACAGTACAAGTACGTCGCCGACTCTCCGGAAAAGTCCACAAATCTTACTTTTGTTACAAAAATAATTAATATTTACAAACTCCCTAAAAAGAAGTATTTCCACCAGTTTATACATTTTGTATCTGCCATCTCGATCGAGCCGTACAAACAGTTTAAAATACGTTTTCTCTAGCAGACATAATGCGTGCCACGATGGTTGGAACTTTTATGAAACGTAGTTTGCGATTTTTGCTGTCTCCAGCTGAATCCGAGGAAACGGAAGTATCATGTTGGTGTACAATGTCGTCAGTTTCTGTTCACGATGGCGCGGTTGCTTTAGAAATCGTAATGCAGTTTCTTCTTTCGAAATAATTCGGTGCAAACGCATCAAAAAGTAATTTCGTGTGCAGACAGTTTGCGTTCATTTTTGATTACATTTCTCTGTCTCGTTCTTAGGTTCGATCAACCCTTCGGATCATATTTGAATATATCCAATAACATGAATTTTTCGTTGGAAAATGTTCGATCACCCTTGTAAATTTAACACTTACGTTCGTTCCTTCGTTTAAAATATGGATGTCGTTGTTAAATGTTGTATTATCGGGAATATCTGTCGGAGTGGTGAATTTATTATTTGGAAGAGTCTGGACGTGGTATTATGGAAGGATGGACTGGAGATAAAATTTGGAGGTTAGGAATTTAGGAATTTAGGAATTTAGGAATTTAGGAATTTAGGAATTTAGGAATTTAGGAATTTAGGGATTTGGGAATTTAGGAATTTAGGAATTTAGGAATTTAGGAATTTAGGAATTTAGGAATTTAGGAATTTAGGAATTTAGGAATTTAGGAATTTAGGAATTTAGGAATTTAGGGATTTAGGAATTTAGGAATTTAGGAATTTAGGAATTTAGGAATTTAGGAATTTAGGAATTTAGGGATTTAGGAATTTAGGAATTTAGGATTTAGGAATTTAGGAATTTAGGAATTTAGGAATTTAGAAATTTAGGGATTTAGGAATTTGGCAGATGGGGAATTTGGAAACTTAGAAATTTGGTACTTAGGGATTTTGGGGTTTGAGAATTTCGGAATTTTGAGGTTAGGAATTTAGAGATTTAAGAATTTAGGGATTCGGGGATTCAGAGATTTGGAGGTTTAGTAATTTGGCAGATGGGGAATTTAGAAACTTAGTTTGGGTACCTAGGGATTTGGGGATTTGAGGATTAGGGGATTTCAGAATTTGGGGATTTTGAGGTTAGGAATTTAGGGATTTGGGGATTCAGAGTTTTGGAAATTTACCAATTCAGTAGGTGGAGAATTTGGAAACTTAAAAATTTGGATATCTAGAGATTTAGGAATTTGGGAATTTGGGAATTTTGAGGTTAGGAATGTGAAGATTTAGGAATACAGAAGATTGGGAATTTATAAATTTAGGGATCACAAGATCTGTAGAAGAAGAATTTGCAGATGTAAAAATTTGAAGATAACGTGACTAAAATTTTGAAATTTTTATCCTTGTGGATTCAAGAATTTGAAAATTCAGAACTCTGCGAATTCGACATTTAAATAACTTATGCAACTGAACTAATTCATACAATTGAATATATAGAACTGAATTAATTTATAAAACCTTGCATTCATAAATGTTAAAAATATAAAAAAATCTCAAACTGCAATAATACAAAAATTGATAAATCCACAGAAACAGAGAAACTTAAGAATCCACATATTCAAATCCACGTCAAAATCCATCGGTATAAACTACTATCACATAACAGAGTCAATTCCCTAAGTCAATTCGTAAAACCACTATCCCCAGTCGATAAACATCTCCACCGAAGTACACAGGTTTAAGGGTTGCTCACCCTTGACCGATCACTTGCCGGATTCAGCAATGTCAAATCGTGCTCGTTCGGTATGCCCGTTCCTCAGACAAAAATTACGGATTCCAGTCAGTAGTCGAGCAGGAGAATTCACGAACGACTTTCACAGCTTGAAAACGTGCCGGAACGTAGAACACGAAATAAGATCTCGAAGAGTACACGCGACCAGTCAAGGCTGCACGTGGCCTAACGTAAAATCGATATCGGCTCGGTTGGAAACGCGAGACTTTTCCCGGTCTGGCCGAGTTACTTTTATCGTTCTGCTCCGATTTGTCTCGACGCGATAACGAGGATGTAAGCGAGGACAACCCTGGAAAACTCTTCGTCATTCGTGAACGTGGTTGAAAAATCGCCGACCTACGGGTTGCTTCCGTTCGACCACTCTTTTTCTTATCGTACCGACGTCGTGTTTCCCTCAGGATTACCACCGATCAAATACTATCCAAACTTTACCTAATACGGTATACAAACTTATAATTAGTTTGAGAACCGGGGTAAAACTGGACATTTGTTAATAAGACGTTTATGAACTCGTTTTTAAAGATGGACGTTATGTTCGAGGTAGAGGAGTTTAAAGAAACATGGAATTTCTTTTTAATATACGTGGAAGAAATGTTGAGTTCAATTATTTAATGTAGAAATTTTAAAATGGCGTTTTCAGGTGAAGGATAAATGGTTGAGTGAAGAAGGTAAAGCGGAAGATTAAGCAAATGGCGGACAATTAACCTAACCTCAAATATCTCACATATTTCTATGTTTATTTAACATGCGAACTAGTTGTCTAATGCTTTAGTAAGATTGTAAATAGTAGTTACTACATGTTTTTGTTCTTGATTCGATTGGCTAACTTTTCTAGTTTACATAATTCATTAAATAAGCGTACGTAAGTGGGGAAGAAATAGGCAGTCACAAAATGGCCGCCAAATCAAGATGGCGTCCACAGTGTTGTCGACGTTCATATGTGTGTTTTGAATTCATAGATCCAACAGTTTGAATGAAATATTTTTTAATCCATGTGTTGTACATGTATGCTTTATACATAGTATTACATGTAACATATGTACATGCTTTATACATAGTATTATATGTAACATATGTTATACATGTATGTGATATATGTTACACACAATGTTACACATGTATGTGACATATGTTGTACATAATATTATACATGTATGTCACATATGTTACACATAATGTTATACATGTATGTGACATATATTATACATAGTGTTATACATAGTGTTATACATGTATGTGACATATGTTACACACAATGTTATACATGTATGTCACATATGTTACACACAATGTTATACATGTATGTCACATATGTTATACACGTATGTCACATACGTTACACATAATGTTATACATGTATGTGACATATGTTACACACAATGTTATACATGTACGTCACATATGTTACACACAATGTTATACATGTATGTCACATATGTTATACACGTATGTCACATACGTTACACATAATGTTACACATGTATGTGACATATGTTATACATGTACATGACAAGTGTTATACATAATGTCACACATATATCTAACATATGTTATATATAATATTATACACGTATTTGACATATGTTACGCACAGTGTCATACATCTGATGTACATACACAATGAAACATTTAATAAAAAATATTAAAAAACAGATAGTAATAGTTACCAATAAAAAAGAATCTACAAAAGCGTTCATTAAGCTTTTCAACCCGAAAGTTCCCGAGTAGAAAACACTCTAAAGGGTTAACATTAGCGAACGAACGTGGATTATGGATAAACGTAAGAAGCAAGTAGGGTAGTGCACGCGATGGTGAATTTGAAGGGGAGTAAAAGGCAGTCCTTACAGGAGATGTTACCCGAAACTCGAGCAGATATGCAGGAAGCGAAGGAATGCCAAGGATCCGTAAACGTCGAACGAGGGTTTCGTATATCGCCTCTCAGAGTTGGCCATTGATCAGCGTCACGAGGGTAAATCTTGATTTTAGATGCGTCATGGTACGCATGGTCAACGTGTTCGGTTCAATACAGTTCCCGGTCGTTAAAGTACCATTAGCCGGTACTCGTCCGTCACGAAAATTAATGTTGTAAATCAAACAGTTTGGAAACAACGCCAGATCCTTCCGATAATTCTTTTTTCTCCTTACCGCCATCGCGATATACGCGGTTCACTTTCCCTTCCGGTTGGTTTCAATTGTACTACCCTGTAATGTTAATTGTGACGCCGTGTTATTAATCATCGATTGATACCGTATTCCAGAATCATTTATCTTGTTCTTAGAACGATTAGGCTAAATGAACTTTTAACACGTGACTTGTAGCGGAGGGAATGCTTTTAAATATATTAGTTTTTCTTCGATGTTCGACCACGTGACACACGTTACCTAACCTATTTCTTCCTTATTAATTATTACTGCAATACAAATGAAGAAAGTTGAAATTTTAAGTCTATTTTAAATTTACAAATTCTTCATTGTGCAAGCTATAAAATATAAAACTCAACGAAGGTGCAGATTTAGGTTATGTCTGCAACTAACCTAATTTGTGCGTCACGAGTCATCGACTCAATTTAATATCACATTTCAAAATGTAGTATCCCGTTTAAAAAGGAATACTTGAATTAATTGTATTACTATACGATTGACAACGAAACTCCGTCTTTCGTTAACAAAGAGAAGCTCTAACTCCGAAAGTAAAAACTGAATGCTTCCATTCAGCACTGGCGACAACAGAAGTTCCTCCAACAAGCACAATAAGAGTTCTTTCCATGAACACGACAGAATATCGATCAGGCAGCTCTAAACAGTCGGTATAATTACATTTACGGCAATAACTCTGAACTCCTTTCAAAAATACCCCGACAACGGGTGGAAGCCGAAGAAATTTCTCTTCTTCGCTCCGGCGTCCATTTATCACATTAAACCATAAGATTTCGCGGGTCTCGATTCCTTCTGGATTTCTCATTGCTGTTTCTCCTGCTTTATATTTCAAATTTATACACGTAATTTCGCCAGCGTATTGCGTTGTCGGGGTGCACGTCACCGGGAGGATACAGCGTACATTTTTAGACCGGCTTCCAGTCACATTATCGAATAAATCTCAAGGAGCACGTTAAATCAACCGTGAGACAACCGGGACAAGCACTTTCAATGGGGAAAAAAAGTATCGCATCCGACATTTCCATGTAAAATGCTTAACGGATGAACCCCGCTGTCTGCCTTGCTGAAGATTAACTTAAACGCTTCGCCTAGCGATGTTCTTTTATGCTGTTTCGTGCGGGTGATTTTAGGTGAAAATTGTGTGAGTGCAATTTTTTATGAGTTTGAGTATCGTGGAAATATTTAGAATTTTGAAAAATTATTTGATGTGTGTTTGATGATGATTATAAATTTTTAGATGGCATTCAGTTCCATTTTAATAATGTAGAAATTAAAGTCTATATGATTCTAAGAATGTAAGTATATATCGCATACATGTGTCACTCTATGTATAACATATGTTACATACATGTATAACATTATATAATAATATATATTACATACGTGTATAATATTGTGTATAACATATGTCATATACATACATAACATTATGTATAACATATGTCAAATACTATGTATAACATATGTGACATACATGTATAACATTATGTATAGCATATGTGACATACATGTATAATATTATGTATAACATATGTCACATACATGTATAACATTATATATAGCATATGTGACATACATGTATAATATTATGTGTAACATATGTGACACACATGTATAACATTATGTATAGCATGTGTCACATACATGTATAATATTATGTGTAACATATGTGACATACATGTATAACATGATGTATAGCATATGTGACATACATGTATAATATTATGTGTAACATATGCTACATACATGTATAACATTATGTATAGCATATGTGATATACATGTATAACACTATGTGTAACATATGTGACACTATGTGTAGCATAAGTAACATACATGTATAATATTATACATATAGAGAAGTAGGTATCTAGGAATCTAACAGGTCCTTGTCTTAGATACGATGTATAAAAGGAATGAAGATATTTGTAGTAATGTGAAGGTTGAGTACTAGCGAGAAAGTCAGTCCTATGCACCGCCTAGTGGCGATGAGTGAAACCACCATAGACTTACTAGTAAGACAGACTCACTAAGGCATCCTAACAAACCCTTGCCTTCGACGCGATCTATAGAAAGGATAGAAATATTTGTAGTAATTTAAACGTTGAGTACTAGTGAGAAAGTCAGTCCTATGCACCGCCTAGTGGCGATGAGTGAAACCACCATAGACTTACTAGTAAAACAGACTCAGTAAGGCATCCTAACAAACCCTTACCTCAGACGCGATGTATAGAAAGAATAGAAATATTTGTAGTAATCTAAACGTTGAGTACTAGCGAGAAAGTCAGTCCTATGCACCGCCTAGTGGCGATGAGTGAAACCACCATAGACTTACTAGTAAGACAGATTCACTAAGGCATCCTAACAAATCCTTACCTCAGACGCGATGTATAGAAAGAATAGAAATATTTGTAGTAATCTAAACGCTGAGTACTAGCGAGAAACTCAATCCCATGCGCCGCCCAGCGGCGATACGCGAAACCACACACATGAAACCCTCCAAATTCCATCAGCACATAACTATCCCCAAAACCTGCGATAAAAATTCATAAACAATTAACAAGCTCCCCAAATCGCATTGTACACAATGCACACACGATGAAACGAGGTATTAATCGTGTAAATACTTAAATTCGAAAATAAAACAGCGATAATCCGAATAGTCACAAACGCAACGGCATATTGCGACCGTATTCGGTTGCATTTAACGCGTCGAAATAAACCTCTAATATTAAATCAAACGCTTATACGTTGATCCCTTACAGCGAGCATAGTTTTTAACGAGCCGCGTAAACAGCACGACGAGATGAAAATTTTATTAAAGGATCCTTTCGAGCCAGACATTATTCGAGGGCGGTCAAGGAGGACACGAAACGGCGAAACTCGAGAGTTCTACGTAGTTGAAGCAATTCTCGCAGCTTTTAAATCTGATCGCCCGACACTTTGGGTCATTTTTTACGGGGTGGTTGTCGAGTAAGCCATTGAGAGAGAGAGGGGTGACACTTCTACACGAGCACTTACAGCCGCTAAATCTAAGGGTTGACAGGATTCGGGGGTTCATTCCTAGCACACTTTTCAAAGTCCATTTTTCTGATAGCGAAACGGCATGAAAACAAATTTCCCTCTTTTCACAGGACTCTCGCCACTTCGTAACTTGAATTATTTTACACGATCGTGTTTCATAATAGCCCCCATCGATTGATCGTTTCAAGGATTCGGTTTCTTTCGTACGACACTTTTCATTTTTCAACTATTTCACTTTTGATTTCGAAATTAATTACATTTGCGAAGTTGTCTTTCTGAAAGACAGTCACTAATTACCTCACATTATCTGATGAATTAAACAACTTTAAATTTAATGTTTAACAATTTGTATACACGATGGAAATTTACGTGCAAAATGGATGGCTCTGTTAAAATTATTATACAACGCAATAAATATTATTTACATACAAAATATACTATACAAAAATATAACAAAATATTGAAATAGATTACAAAATTTCTCTAATGGAAGTTGTACAAAAACTACGATAAAATTTACTGTTCTGCTTTAAATAATTCGACATCGACTTTCAACCCTTGCTCTTCGACCTTAAACCTCGCATCAATTTTTAAAGCACATCCGATCACGTTCACCCAAGAACCGAAGCATTCTTTTCGTCTTCAAGTACTTTTACATCCACAATTCAGGTCCCCCGAATTTTACCAGGCAGCTCTTCACACTTCCCCAAATTGTGTTAAAAGAGTTTGAAAATTGGATGAGGTTAATTTTTCGTAGATAATGCCTACGTGTTGGGTAAAGTCAAAACTCGTCCCTTTAGCTGACAACAGCTTGACGGACGAGGTAATTAAATGGAAGGGTAGTTGGGATTAGGTGTTAGGGTGGATCCACCTCCTGTAGCCACCTCCACGTGGTGTGACCCGGTAATCGATATCGTTGACCAGAGATTGTTGAAATTTGACAAAGCGAGGTGTGTTGATAGCGATATCAAGCGGAAAATTGCTAAGATCTTCAAGGTGAAAAATTTGGTCCAAAAATAGGGTTTGGAAAATTTCGAAATTTGATTGGTTGGTGATTTGGGGATTTGGGGATTTGGGGAATTGGGGATTTGGGGATTTGGGAATTGGGGGAGTTGGGGAGTTGGGAATTTGGGAATTTGAGAATTTGGGAATTTGGGGATTTGGGGATTTGGGGATTTGGGAAATTTGGAGATTTGGAGATTTGGAGATTAGGAAATTTGGGAATTTGGGAATTTGGAAATTTGGGAATTTGGGAATTTGGAAATTTGGGAATTTGAGAATTTGGGAATTTGGGAACTAGGGAATTTGGGAACTTGAGAATTTGGAAATTAGGGAATTTTGGAACTAGAGAATTTGGAAATTAGGGAATTTGGGAACTAGGGAATTCGGGAACTTGAGAATTTGGAAATTAGGGAATTTTGGAACTAGAGAATTTGGAAATTAGGGAATTTTGGAACTAGGGAATTTGGGAACTACGGAATTTGGAAACCAGGGAATTTGGGAACTAGGGAATTCGGGAACTTGAGAATTTGGAAATTAGAGAATTTTGGAACTAGGGAATTTGGAAATTAGGGAATTTTGGAACTAGAGAATTTGGAAATTAGGGAATTTGGGAACTAGGGAATTCGGGAACTTGAGAATTTGGAAATTAGAGAATTTTGGAACTAGGGAATTTGGAAATGAGGGAATTTTGGAACTAGGGAATTTGGGAACTACGGAATTTGGAAACCAGGGAATTTGGGAACTTGAGAATTTGGAAATTAGGGAATTTTGGAACTAGGGAATTTGGGAACTTGAGAATTTGGAAATTAGGGAATTTGGGAACTAGGGAATTTGGGAACTTGAGAATTTGGGAACTTGAGAATTTGAAAATTAGGGAATTTGTGAACTAGGGAATTTGGGAATTTGGAAATTTGGGAATTTGGGAATTTGGGAATTTGGGAATTTGGGAATTTGGGAATTTGGGAATTTGGGAATTTGTAGATTAGGGAATTTGGAAATTTGGAGATTAATTCGCAGTATCCTATTTAAGAATAATTTACGTTCTAATCCAAGTAGCAAATAATCCAGCGAACAATAAAACACTGTTTTCGAAGGAATTTCGTCCCGGTAAGAACGCAATAAAGCGTCCGCGAGGTATAATGAGCAAGCAGGAATATCGACGAACAGCAGTTTCAGTGCAATTAAAATTTTGTATGAATGAAACCGTAAATCCTTACTCATTATTCGTTGAAGGAAACGGAGGTGAAGTTTCGAAGGGAAGAAGCGTTCTTAACCAACCTTGTGCTTCGTCTGACTGGAATTCTCAGACACGTTCAATATTCCGATCTGTTCTGACAGCTAGCAGCCATGCAAATGCCTTTTCCCTCTTCTTGCTCGATAGTTTCGCGAAAATTTTCTTCCCTGAAAATATTGAAAAATAGGGGAACGCCGCTTCCGAGAACTACTTATAAACACTTACTCGTCGATCTAGTTGTTAACCTGTCGTCAAAATATATTGACGGTAATATATTCCGACAAGTACTCGATGTAGGCAATTTTTTATTAAATTCTAGGTTGAGAGGGTGTTTGAGGATGTGGAGAGTTATTTGGAAATGTTAATATGTGAGGTTATTTGAGGTTATATGGAGGTAACAATTTTTGAGGTTATATGGAGGTAACAATTTTTTAAGGTTATATGGAGGTAACAATTTTTGAGGTTATATGAATTTAGTAGTTTTTGTGGATTTAGTATATGGGACTAGAGATATAGAGATGTATGTAGTAATATTTCAAGACATATGGATATGGTATACTAGTTTAGTGGAAATATAGGGATATACACGGATATTGGAATATTTGAGAATACAGGGTCTAACAAGATTAGTTTAGTATATTTCGATCAGGGCATACAGAATTTGGGAATTTGGGAATTTGAGAATTTGGGAATTTGGGAATTTGGGAATTTGGGAATTTGGGAATTTGGGAATTTGGGAATTTGGGAATTTGGGAATTTGGGAATTTGGAGATTAGGGAATTTGGGGATTTGGGGATTTGGGGATTTGGGGATTTGGAGATTTGGGGATTTGGGAATTTGGGAATTTGGGAATTTGGGAATTTGGGAATTTGAGAATTTGGGAATTTGGGAACTAGGGAATTTGGGAACTTGAGAATTTGGAAATTAGGGAATTTTGGAACTAGAGAATTTGGAAATTAGGGAATTTGGGAACTAGGGAATTCGGGAACTTGAGAATTTGGAAATTAGAGAATTTTGGAACTAGGGAATTTGGAAATTAGGGAATTTTGGAACGAGGGAATTTGGGAACTACGGAATTTGGAAACCAGGGAATTTGGGAACTTGAGAATTTGGAAATTAGGGAATTTTGGAACTAGGGAATTTGGGAACTTGAGAATTTGGAAATTAGGGAATTTTGGAACTAGGGAATTTGGGAACTTGAGAATTTGAAAATTAGGGAATTTGTGAACTAGGGAATTTGGGAATTTGGGAATTTGGGAATTTGGGAATTTGGGAATTTGGAGATTAGGGAATTTGGGAATTTGGAAATTTGGAAATTTGGGAATTTGGGAATTTGGGAATTTGGAAATTTGGGAATTTGAGAATTTGGGGATTTGGGAATTTGGGAATTTGGGAATTTGGGAATTTGGGAATTTGGAGATTAGGGAATTTGGCATACAAAGCATACAGGAATATGCAGATCTAGGGATCTAGGTATCTAGATATCTAAGTATCTGGGTATCTAGACATCTAGTAATTAAGATATGTAAGAATCTATGTATCTAGGAATCTGGGAATTTAGAGATCTTAATGTTATATGAGCCCAGCGTTGTATCGCTACAAATGTAATTTGAATAAAAGGAATTAATTTTGGCAAAATAATTCTTTTACTTAAGAATTTATCCGACGTACTGCATTATACAAACAGAAGATGTATGTTAAACATTTACCCTAAATTTCCTCGCCTCTCCCGGTAAGATACTCTTCCCAAACTTTTCACCGAAGACACCCTTTTTCCTCCTCGTCTTCTTTCCCTAGAAAATACCACCTCCGAACCGTTTGCACCTAAGTACCTTTGTTACCTTTTACACCCACACACCTGAACATATTTTTACACAAAATCTTCAATTTTCAAAATTTCTTACCTCTCGGCGAAAAACCCTTTTACCTCCGCGTTGAAAGGAATACTGAACAAATTATGCGAGCAGTTTTCATTCAATATTAAAATAACGGAGTTTGTATAATTTTATGTTTGTTTCGGAATTTTGTCTCGCCTCTCTTTAAAGAACGTTACATTATTCCGTGTTGAAATTTAGAACAAATTGTACGAATAGTTTCCATGGCAAAGAGAAATGCTTATTATAATTTGATGCTTGTTTAACTATTTCAACTTCGTAATTTTGGAGGAACGAAATTATACGACTGGCTCGATGAAATGAATCGAACAATTTGCATATCTTTTATTTTCAACGTTTAATTTTATTCGTGCGATTATAATCATTTGGAAGTCACTCCATTTCCGTCGCGGAGCGTAATAAAAATATTTTCATTGCCTGTTAACACCTTTACCGTCGCAGTTAAAGTGGTCGGGTACTAAAGCGTGTTGAATTGCACTTAATAATAATTAACGATGAGAGAAATTAATTCTCAAATTGAGACTCTCGACCCATCTTATTAATATAATTTATTTCATTCGTTTAATCTTCTCTTAATTCTTTGATTGCGTTGAGGTGCAATTTAAATAATTGCCACGATGAATATCATTTTTTTGAATGAATTTTAAACCGGTTATATATATAGAGGAAAGTTTAGATTGATGTTCTTGGCAAAATATTTCAAGGTTATTGAAATTGGTGACGTCTGTACGTTTTTATAAATAATTATCACATTTATGGATTTTTGCGAATATCTCCGAAATGAAAAATAAACGGTGGTTGTATGTATAGAGGAAAGTTATTGGGAATGATGTCCTTGACAACATATTTCAAGCTTATTGAAATCGGAGATGTCTACACTGTTTTAGAAATGAATAATAGTATATTTTTGTGTTTGGTATATTTTTGTGAATATCTCTAAAACTAAGGGCAAACAGTGGTCATATATAGAGAGGAAAATTGTTAAGAATGATGTTCTTGATAACATATTTCAAGGTTATTAAAATCGGATAAGTCTACAATGTTTAATAAACAATTATTAGTATATTTTTATATTCAGTATATTTTTATGAATATCTCTAAAACTAAAGGCAAACAGTGGTCATATATATAGAGAAAAGTTGTTGAGAATCATATCCTTGATAACATATTTCAAGGTCATTAAAATCGGTGAAGTCTATAATGTTTAATAAATAATTGTTAATATATTTTTATATTCGGTACATTTTTGTAAATATCTCTAAAACTAAAAGCAAACGGTGGTCATATATAGAGAGAAAAGTTGTTGAGAATCATGTCCTTGATAACATATTTCAAGGTCATTGAAATCGGTGAAGTCTATAATGTTTAATAAATAATTGTTAGTATATTTTTATATTCGGTACATTTTTGTAAATATTTCTAAAACTAAAGGCAAATGGTGGTCATATATAGAGAGGAAAGTTGTTAAGAATGATGTTCTTGATAACATATTTCAAGGTCATTAAAATCGGATAAGTCTACAATGTTTAATAAACAATTATTAATATATTTTTATATTCAGTACATTTTTGTGCATATCTCTGACATGAAAGGCAAACGATGGTCATATATAGAGAGAAAAGTTCTTCAAAATCATGTCCTTGATAACATATTTCAAGGTCATTAAAATCGAACAAGTCTATACTCTTCTATAAACAATCATCACATTCAGCACATTTATGCAAATATCTCTAAAATTAAAGTCAAACGACGGCCATATATACAGAGACAACTTGTTCAAAATCACATCCTTGATAACATCCAACAATTCACACAAACCTTCACAAAAAGGCACCCCCATGCTATCTTAATTATTTCAATCATATCAACATGTACTCCACATAAAAAAAAAATAAATAAACGAACTTTCGGTCAAAATTAATTAAGATCGAACGGTGAACTGATTTTTCACGGTATCGTGCACAAAATGGCCACGGGAAGGGTGGCGAACGCGGTATCCAATCGAAGGCCCGTTCCCTGTGTGACTGCAGTGTGGCTAGAACAGTGGTAAACAAACGCAGTCGCACGTATCTGTGACAATTCCGTGAAATCTCATTCGAGCCACGCCGTGGCTCGTTCCACGTTCCGCCATCAACACGTCAGTGGTTTCGTTCCGCGTCCGAAACGAGTTTTGTTGTTGTTGTTGTTGTTGTTGCTGCTGCCTCCTTAACGGGACTCGCAGACGTCGCGGAAATCCCAGTACGGTTCCTTGAGAGCGGAGAAAATTCCCCAAGACACGGCGAAAGCCAACGGCGACAACATCGTGCGGGAACACCGCGTTCCACCATAAACGTCAGAGTTCATTTCGAGTGACAAACGAGTTTCGTCGTTACACGTTCGACAAATCCGCCTCGTATCGCTATTTTTTCGGGGTATCTACCCTTAACGGTCTTTATCAACCTCGACGCGGTTGTCCGTAAAGTTTACTGGGAGTTTTGATGAAGCCTTCACTTCTCGTATGTTTCATATGACATCTTAGATGCTGCACACAGTATTCAATATTAAATTGTACTCATTTGTTAGGTTATTTATTTGAAGCTCGTACTGTTTGCAACTATGAATAATAAGTATCAAATTTTGTGGACATATTTGGTCAGATTTATTTATAATGAAAATATCCAGTCAAACTTTCAAATGCTTCAGTGTAGCAAGCAACGTGTTGAGAAAATTGTAAGCAATGTATTAATACAATTTTTATAAATTTTGCAGTACAACTTCAATTTTTAATGAATTTAACAAATGAACTTTCTTCAGCTGCAACTTTATGAAATATAAAAATACCTCATGTTACTCGAAAAAGTCAAGGTCCTTCAACCTTGATGAACTAAGAGTCGTATCCTAAGTCGTACATTTTCAACCCCTTATATAAAAGCACCTCAAAGTCAGACCTTTAATAATCTTAATTTATGTACAGTTTTAAAAATCACCTCGTGCCACTTATGACAAAGTTGTCCCTCAACATGTTCCTACAAATTTGATTTAAAAATCGTACCTCCACAGTGCTCGTCCACCCCAGAAAGAAGTATTAGCAAGTTCCACCCCGTCGAACGATTGAATTTCCAATTTCCCGATTTTCCAAGCAAAATGACGCAGGGATAGATTAAAAGAGGGATAGATAATATAAAAGTAAAGTCCAATCTGGGTAAAAGTTATTTCCATGAAATCAGTTGGCTCCGATTCGGGCCCGTTTATGGTCTTTTACATAATCAGAAAATAAGACCCAGAATAAAATTAGCCGGTGTGATTAAAGTATCAACGATCGAGAACAGAAGAAGTCCTGGTATCTAAACCGCCAGGAGGTATCGAGGCCGTGGATTGTTTCAGCCGAAGAGCGTTGCAAATATAGGAAACTTCGGATGCATCGATGTCGCCTGTAATTTACGTGCAATGCGAAAACTTCTGCAGCCACCGTTATTTCCACCCTCAGCCACCCTTCCCGTTCCATTTCCCCTTGTTCTCCGCATTCGGAGGCTCTTCGTCGCTCCGCAGGGACGTAGTCAAAGCCCGGAGCGAGACGGAGAAAGAAAAGAGGGTGAAGCTGAAGAAACGAGTCGCTGGAAGAGCGAGGGAGACGCTCGTTGAAATAGGGTGGGTAACCGAGAAAGGGGAGTGGAAACGACACGATGACGTGTCTCTATATTAAGATCTTGGAAAATGTGATTGCTTGAGGAGAACATCTCCCTCTATCCTGTGTATCGACGATACGAGTGGTCCCGAGATAAAACGAGTTAAACCGTTTTAATGTCTTCCCTTTCGATTCCGCGGCCGACGCTCGGCCAGGGATGTCTCCTTAATGAAATGAAGCCTGTAATGAAAAGGGTGCACGCCACCGTGAATAAAGCCCGAAGAGTCGAGCTCGCGAAGAATATTCTCGCGGTAATTGCGTTCTGGATGCGAGACCCCGATTCAACCGATCCCCGTATTTAGAACCGCTTTGCCGCCGCGATGTAATTACTGAAACGCGTTTCATCGTTGTTTGGACGGGGGTTTCTGGGTTACTTTTGATCCCGGTTAAAGGTTACAAAACTCCGCACACATGCCGCGCCGGTGTGAAAATGTTTCAGCGGAGGAACATTAGAATTGTTTGAAGGGATCGTATATGGAATTGAAGTGACTTGGAGGTTTAATACTTTGGATAAATAGACGCGTTAACGAGGACGAGGGAGCTGGATGGAACTGGACGTGATTTCATTTTGTGCGTTCGTGGGGAAAGGGGGATGAATATTCAATGATAGTTTAGGTGTTTCAAGGTTTAGAAATTTGAGAAATTAGGGGTTAGGGAGGTGAAAATTTGGGAATTTATAAATATAGGGTTAGGGCGTGGAAATTTGATAATTTAGGGAGTTGGGGATGTGGAAATTTGGAAAATTACAAATTTGGGATTGGAACGTGGAAATTTGATAATTTAGAAATTGGGGGCGGGGGGGGGGGGGGGGGGTAGAAATTTAGCAATTTGGGATTGGGACGCGAGAATTTGATAATTCAGGGGTTGGAAGGGGGGAAATTTGGAAATTTACAAATTTGGGATTGGGGCGTGGGAATTTGAAAAAGTTAGGAGTTGGGGGTGTGGAAATTTGGAAATTTAGAAATTTACAAATTTGGGATTGGGGCGTGGGAATTTGGTAATTTAGGAGTTGGGGGTGTGGAAATTTGGAAATTTAGAAATTTACAAAATTAGAATTGGCGCGTGGAAATTTGATAAATTAGAAATTAGGAGGAGTCGAAATTTAGAAATGTCAAAATTCATAAATTTGGAATTGGGGCGTGGAAATTTGGTAAATTAGAAGTTGGAGGTGTGGAAATTTGGAAATCCCGAAATTTACAAGTTTGGAATTGGGGCGTGGAAATTTAATAAATTAGAAATTAGGGAGTGTGGAAATTTAGAAATGCCAAAATTTACAAACTTGGAATTGGGGCGTGGAAATTTGATAATTTAGAAGTTGGGGGCGTGGAAATTTGGAAAATGCCAAAATTTACAAACTTGGAATTGGGGCGTGGAAATTTGATAATTTAGAAGTTGGGGGCGTGGAAATTTGGAAAATGCCAAAATTCACAAATTTGGAATTGGGGCGTGGAAATCTGATAAATTAGAAATTGGAGGCGTGGAAATTTAGAAATGCCAAAATTTACAAATTCGAAATTGGGGCGTGGAAATTTAATAAATTAGAAATTGGAAGCGTAGAAATTTGGAAAATGCCAAAATTCACAAATTCGAAATTGGGGCGTGGAAATTTGATAAATTAGAAATTGGAGGCGTAGAAATTTGCAAATACCAAAATTTACAAATTCGAAATTGGCGCGTGCAAATTTGATAAATTAGAAATTGAAGGCGTACAAAATTTACAAACGCCAAAATTCCCAAATTTAGAATTAAAACCTACAAATTTGCTAATTTAGAAATCAGAGATACAAAAACTAGAAAACATCAAAAATTTACCAATCAACCACCCAAGAATATAGAATTAACAAATTCACACCCTCAAAAATGAAAAAATCCACAAGCACAAAAATTCCCAAATTCCAAATTTAAAAATCTAAAAATTCAAGAACTTGAGAACTGTCTCCCACAATAAATCTCCCTACTAAAATACGCCAATACAAGTTTCATTAAAAGTACTCCAGAACTATATTCACCCAGTAAAATATTTATTCAGTTCCATATTTAGCATAGACTCGAACGATGAAAAGGGGTTGAAGATGTTAAAGTTGCTCGAGTAAGATGCAAATATTAATTGGTCGTCAAAGATATATCGAAGGGTGAGTTCCATCATACGTGCTCATTCTGTTCATATCTTGACCTTTCGCTTCACATTTTTTTCACCCTGTTGCTTTCCTGTTTTAGAGACAGGGTGTGGATTTTAATATGTATATGAAAAAGGATGAAGTCTCGATCACGCTAGAGAGATTCGGAACGGTGTTAATACATCATTTGAATTTTTTAGATGCTTGCTGAAGCGAATATAAAAATATGATAGTAAATATTGAAATCTCGTGACACATTTTTTAGTTATTTTTAAACAAATACTGTGTCAAGAATATTTGGAGCGTATTAAAAAAGAGGACTCTGTATATTGAGAAATAATTATATAAATGCAATAAATTTTATTTCGATTTTTTAATAAATGCGATGAATATCTGAAACTGTACTCCGCATGTTCATCCCCTGTAATTCAATTTATACATTTATAAAAATCATTCCAGTACTGCTAAAAATATTTAAATTCCGCGACAAATTTATTTTTCAGATTTAATCAAATACGCAACCCTTTGAAGTAACGAATTTCATTTCGGTTTCATCCCTTAGCGAATTACACGTACGTGGTTCAAAATATTAAAATAATAAATTTGATTTAGGTGTTCGGTGTGATAAACCTTCCATCTGTAAGAACGTGAACGCAGAGTGACTTGATTGTTTAAATCTAAAAATACAATATTGCAAGTTCGCTGAAAGCTGCACTTTGCAAGCGTTATATAACCCTTTCAACGGTTAACAATAAATCGTCGAATGTTCGCGAGGTGAAAGGCAGGATTATTCGAAGGATCTTGTGTCAATGTTTAAGATTTACCGTGCGAAAGGTGTTTACAGAGTCCTAGGAATTTAGTCGGTTTGATAGGAGAGCAAACCCGATTCGAGTTGCTGTTGGCTCTTAAGTGTTTCTTCAATTCGCTTCCGATCGTTCTAAAGTGCAGATGCGTTTTATGTGCGCCAAATTCGCAGTCAGGCGACTCTATAAATTCTCAAATAAACACGATTGCAATCTCATTGATTTAGCTGCAGATTCTCTCCGGAATTATTTCGGGCTGCGATCGATACCGGGTAACGATCCAATCTTCGTTTTTATATTTCCACTTCATTTTGTAACACTTTATGCTCTTGTTTATACTTCTCAACAAATATTACCTTTCTAAATATTATATTCGTAAATAATTTCGGAAGTCACTATAAAAAGTTAATATTTTAACATTTATTTTTGACATACTTCTACTTACAGTTATACTTAAATTATTAAAAAGGTTTTTGAAAATGTTGCAAATATTTAGGTACATACATTAATATAAAATAATCCATACATAATTAAGTATAATACACATACATTAATATAACAGTATAATACAAGCAGTATAATACTAATCGCTGCATTCCCCAGTATACCAATGGCGGACATAACCTGTACCAATACCCCATCTGAAAAAGTAGCCATCTTTCGACGGAGCACAAGAGTTTCATAGCGCATTATTTACTGCTTCGACGCAATTGTATCAGGGCGGTTTAACGAGGCACAAAAAGCAATCATTTAGAAAATAGGATCGTTAGCCGAAGTCGTTTGAGATCCAGAAGAATCGTGGCGTGTCCCGAGTTAAGAAACCTTAATGTGATTATAAAGCATACCTAGAGGTCCCGGAAGACAAAGTGGACTCGTTCCGCGCTTCGAAACCCCGGACAGCCCCGATTTTACGTCTCAATCGCGTCCGATAAATTCGCGTGCACGCGAACCGGACATTTTCGCGGAAAAATGTTTCCTTGCGAAGTTTTCGGGTCCTGCGGGATCCGCGGACATCTTCCTGATCAAAGAAATGAGGCAAGAGGTCGCGTTACATCGAGTATTAAGGGAAACAAGCCCCGTGAAACGGACTTCTTTGAACTTGGAAATGAGAACGACCCTCTCGGCCGTGATAAAGCGACGAAGAAAGCAGCTGCTCTCCGCTGCAGTTTACGCCTTGATTAACGGGACGCTCGTGATCAAAGCGTGATCAACAACCGGGATAAAAAAAATACATAGACGAAGTCGGAAAGAAAAACGACCCAGGGGTGATAGTTCGCTGTTTCGACCGCGAAAACCGGGACAGAAATAAGGGTTGTTTCGCGAGATTTTGTGAGGGATGAAGACACATTGCGGGACTTCATTGTTTTAGGTTTAGAAGCTAAATTAGGAAATGGGGATGTATATTATTTCGACTTTGAATCTTACCGATGAACATATTAAATGAACATATTAGATGAACATATTAGATGAACATATGAGATGAACATATTAGATGAACATATTAGACCCAACAATATTACATGAACATACGAGATGAACATATGAGATGAAAATATTAGACCTAACAATATTATATGAACATATGAGATGAACATATTAGACCTAACAATATTATATGAACATATGAGATGAACATATGAGATAAACATATTAGACCTAACAATATTACATAAACATACGAGATGAACATATGAGATGAACATATGAGATGAACATACGAGGTGAACATATGAGATGAACATATTAGATGACCATATGAGATGAACATATGAGATAAACATATGAGATGAACATATGAGATGAACATATTAGACCTAACAATATTACATGAACATACGAGATGAACATATGAGATGAACATACGAGGTGAACATACGAGGTGAACATATGAGGTGAACATATTAGATGACCATATGAGATGAACATATGAGATAAACATATGAGATGAACATATTAGACCTAACAATATTACATGAACATACGAGATGAACATATTAGATGACCATATGAGATGAACATATTAGATGACCATATGAGATGAAGATATGAGACAAACATATTAGTAGATAACATCAGTGTTCCATAGCAATAATTTCGATAAAATTTCTGTAACCTCAGCTCTAAAAGAATTTTAACGAAGAAAGAAACGCGAAGGTAGTGTACGCTAAAGAGAATGGATAAAGGTCGCGGTAAAGAAAGAGGCTAATAACTTATTCTTGAAATACATAGGTGTATATAGAGAATAAGAGAAACTGGAGGTTATAAGCAATTCCGTGCCATTTACCGAGATAAAGGTCGAAAATTCAATATCTCGAGGGCTAATGAATAAGTACAAATCCGTTTCGGCTAAACAATACCCACAGCCTGCACAGTCCACAGGACGATTCCGGATTAGCCGACGTTGGGGCTTAAACAATCACATTTTCGAGGCCTTCAAACAAAGGGCCTCGTCCCTCGTTATCTCCACCCTCCGCCCCCTCCTTTTCCGTTTAGATGACAGCGGCGAGACAGGGTACATAGACGGAGGGTTGCTCGAGGGCAGCTCCGAACCAGAGGAAGAGTTAAAGCGCAAAAACGCTCCAGTGTCCTTTCGGACTCTGACGTTTTCGTAAATCGATTAGAGGTCCTTAACGGAAGTCCTTTTGCGAACGGGAGAAAATTAGAGTTTCATCGTGTTTACTGTGATATTTCAGGACTTAGAGTTGCTTGTTCTTTGGAATTTTGGAATTTTGGAATTGTGGAATTTGGAATTTTGGAATGATGGAATTTTGGAATGATGGAATTTTGGAATGATGGAATTTTGGAATGATGGAATTTTGGAATGATGGAATTTTGGAATGATGGAATTTTGGAATGACGGAATTTTGGAGTTTTGGAATTGTGGAATTGTGGAATCGTGGAATCGTGGAATCACGGAATTATGGAATCGTGGAATTGCGGAATTGTGGAATTGTGGAATTGTGGAATTGTGGAATCGTGGAATCGTGGAATCGTGGAATTGCGGAATTTGGAACGATGGAATTTTGGAGTTTTGGAATTGTGGAATTGTGGAATCACGGAATTGTGGAATTGTGGAATCGTGGAATTTGGAATTTTGAAATTTTGGAATTGCGGAATTTGGAATTTTTGAATTGTGGAATTGTGGAATTGTGGAATCGTGGAATTGTGGAATTCCGAAGACTTGAAAATTTCCTAATTACAAAGCTTGCTAACCTAAGTCAAAAATTCATAAATTTCAAAGTATGAATAAATAAAATTTAATAATATATAAATTTTGAAGCACGTTTGTCTGGAACAATATCCAATTATTTTCTTTCAATTAGATTCGAAACGAAACGCAAGAAGAAAGGAAGCATTGTGATGCAACAATCTTAATTGCTTCTTTCTTTTTCCTTACTAAGTATTTTCAGTCTCATTTATTTGACACTGACATTTCGAAGTTATCGAACGACCAGCATACCAATTCCTTCGCTTTTACAGTCATCCATTACCTCTCTCATTCTTGTGCCGAACTCGCATCTGTGTTCATTAATCTCTACATTCGACCGATATACACGGTGTTCCGATTTCACTCCATTCATTCGATTATTCCAGAAAATTTACTACGAAAAACGATTTTATCAGCTCAATTATAATTTAAGCAGACTTCGAAGCGATGGATGTCGATTGCTATGCACTCGTCGGCTTTTATGACTGATTTCGATAGATTGACGGTCTTTAAGATGGATGGTCTCCAAATTGGCGATATAATGCGAGCTTATTTTTTTGACTTCTTATTTTTTCAAATTGTATAAATGGTCCATTGAAAATTTATAAAAGTAAGAACTTGTAAACCTGAGTCTTTGAAAATGAAAAAAAAGATTTACAAGTTTGAAAAATTAATCATTTGTAAATTTAAAATATGTAAACTTGATAATCTATAAATTTGAAAATATTTCAAACAAAAAAATTTTTAAAATTAAAAAATCCAAACCTTGAAAATTTAAGAAATCTATAAAGTGAAGAACTAAAAGCACAAAATATCGTAAACCCAAAAAATTTGACCAGAAAACAATATACAGAAAATATCGTACAAATCCGTTAAATTGTTCGATAAAGATACAGTTCACAAGATGATCAAAATCAATTGTTATCTCTCCGAGTTCATAACAAAGAATCACCGTTCCTCTTCTGCTTCAAACAGGTCTCTGCTTTTCGTTAAGGCAGCTCAGGCCAGCAGATAAAGTCGGATAATGGAAAAACTAGCAACGAGATAAAAAAATAAAAGAGAGAAGAGGAGAGATGGAAAGGATAAGAGTAGCAGTCAGCCAGTCGCGGAAGTTTCGCGTCGGTCTGACTTGGAAGCAGGAAAAACTCGAAAGTTTCGCTTAATCAAAACAACGGCGATTCGAATCGGGGCCAGTTATGCTCTAGCCGTGACGGTGATTGTTATTTTCTTCTTTTTATTTTTCACGGGTCCGAAAGCATCCCTCCCTGCAAAATACGATGGTTCGTAGCGAAAAAGCGTTGCTACTAATTTAATTAAAGACGCCATGCTGCTTACCTTTACACGTTGACGGTCATAGGGGTCACGAATTTAATATCGCCTTCTCCGGTATATTAAATACCGGATTCTGTATTAAATTGAATATTCATCTTCGGGGAAATTGCGGTTTCGCTGATTAATTATTATTTATACAATATATATTAACATTTTATACTAACATTTTATACTAACATTTTGTACGAACATTTTATACTAACATTTTATTCTAGCATTTTATATTAACATTTTATACTAACATTTTATACTAACATTTTATACTAACATTTTGTACTAATATTTTGTACGAACATTTTATACTAACATTTTATACTAACATTTTGTACTAACATTTTATACGAACATTTTAATAAAATGTTTTAGATGTATCATACAAAATTAACCTCAACTTTAATGAATTAAAATATTGTTTAAGGAAGAAGAATATAAATAATCAACATCTACGATCTTTTTAAACATGTATAAATAGCAAGCATTGAAACCTAACCTCAATTTTGAACATTTTAGATTTGTTTAAGGAAAAAGAATACAGATAATCAAGACCTATAATCTTCACAAACATTCATAATTTTTGAGCATTGAAACCTAACCTTAAACTTGAACAATTAAGATTTTGTTTGAGGAAGAAGAATATAGTTAATCAAGATCTGTGATGTTCTCAAACATTCATACTTTAAAGGCATTGAAACCTAACCTCAAACTTGAACAATTGAGATTTTGTTTGAAGAAGAAGAATATAGTTAATCAAGATTAATGATGTTCTTAAACATTCATAATTTACAAACATTGAAACCTAACCTCAAACTTGAACAATTAAAATTTTGTTTGAGGAAGAAGAATATAGTTAATCAAGATCTGTGATGTTCTCAAACATTCATACTTTAAAGGCATTGAAACCTAACCTCAAACTTGAACAATTAAGATTTTGTTTGAAGAAGAAGAATATAGTTAATCAAGATTAATGATGTTCTTAAACATTCATAATTTACAAACATTGAAACCTAACCTCAAACTTGAACAATTAAAATTTTGTTTGAGGAAGAAGAATATAGTTAATCAAGATCTGTGATGTTCTCAAACATTCATACTTTAAAGGCATTGAAACCTAACCTCAAACTTGAACAATTAAGATTTTGTTTGAAGAAGAAGAATATAGTTAATCAAGATTAATGATGTTCTTAAACATTCATAATTTACAAACATTGAAACCTAACCTCAAACTTGAACAATTAAAATTTTGTTTGAAGAAGAAGAATATAGTTAATCAAGATCTATGATGTTCTCAAACATTCATACTTTACAAGCATTGAAACCTAACCTCAAACTTGAACAATTAAGATTTTGTTTGAAGAAGAAGAATATAGTTAATCAAGATTTATGATGTTCTCAAACATTCATACTTTAAAGGCATTGAAACCTAACCTCAAACTTGAACAATTAAGATTTTGTTTGAAGAAGAAGAATATAGTTAATCAAGATTTATGATGTTCTCAAACATTCATAATTTAAGAGCATTGAAACTTGAACAATTAAGATGTTGTTTAAAGAACAACAATGAAGTCAATCATCAATAGTTCCGTCTTCAGAAGTCCATCCTGTGTTTGTTTTCTGAATTACTTTTTCTAAATTTTTTTCTGAACCAAACATGTTAATATAGAGTATACGAGGCACACCTCCCAGAAGTTTGTTTAGAGACGATAATTATAGAGTATAGAGTAAACTTTTCAAAAGTAAACTTCTGACAGAGTATCGCAGTGAATACTCTTAGGGAAAGTGATGTATCCGTGGAATAAAAATGTTATGAGCAAGGAAGTTCGAGTTTCTGCTATAAACGTCCGATTTCATTTCGTGCGAGAGGTGGGATACTGGTATAGCAGCTACCGGTAAAGATTGCGATCTCGGATGTATAAAAACGGGACTGAATTCCGTGGAAGTATGGAAAATGTACCGCAATAAAATTATTATGATCAAAGAAGTTCGCGTTTTAATGCGAACATCAACGTTCGTTTCGCGGGAGAAGCTTTCCTCGTATTTTCAAGAACCCGCTCCTATCGCGCTCGTTCTAACACCGTATTCTCGATGTATAACGCTTCAATATTATTTATGCGATCCACGTGTCTGTGCAACTTTCGACGCTCTTCTATCTTTATACGGCGTGAAATTACTTTTGAGAATGGCTAAGTAATTGTTATAATAGGGGTAGGTTGGGTTATTTATGGTTGGGTGGTAATTTAAGGAATTTGGGGTAGGGACATTTTGAGGGGGAAGGGATTTTGGGATATGGGAAGGTAGGGGTGTAGGGATTTTGGGGTATGAGGATTTGGGGATGTGGGAATTCGGGGATGTGGGAATTGGGGGGTGTGGGAATTGGGGGGTGTGGAAATTGGGGGTGTGGGAATATGGGGATATGGGAATTTGGAGATGTGGGAATTTGGAGATGTGGGAATTCGGGGATGTGGGAATTTGGGGATGTGGGAATATGGGGATGTGGGAATTGAGGGGTGTGGGAATTTGGGGATGTGGGAATTTGGGGATGTGGGAATTCGGGGGATGTGGGAATTTGGGGGTATGGGAATTTGGGGATATGGGAGTATGGGGATATGGGAATTCGGGGTTATGGGAATTCGGGAATGTGGGAATTCGGGGATGTGGAAATTCGGGGATGTGGAAATTCGGGAATGTGGGAATTCGGGAATGTGGGAATTCGGGAATGTGGGAATTCGGGAATGTGGGAATTCGGGGATGTCGGAATTCGGGGATGTGGGAATTCGGGGATGTGGGAATTCGGGAATGTGGGAATTTGGAGATATGAGAATTCGGGGATATGGAAATTCGGGGATGTGGAAATTAGGGGATGTGGGAATTCGGAAATGTGGGAATTCGGGAATATGGGAATTCGAGGATATGGGAATTTGAGAAACAGTAAAATTTAGGAATTTAGTACAAAGCCAGAAGCTTTGCCCTCTAACACCTCAAACCTTCTACAAAAATCCCCAACTTCCTAACCTTCTACAAAGCACATAACCTATCTCCACACATAACCTCAAACAACACTAATTAAAAGGCAAATAAAGATCTTCCAAGAAGAATGCATCGATTGTAGAAAACACGAATTATACGATGGTATTTTGCAGGAAACAAATGCAACACGTGGCAACAATTCACGATAACCTTTCAGAAACGTAAAATATCGTTTAAGATGGCGTCGAGAAAAGAACTCCACGTCCCGTAACGAACGCCATTATTTCTATTTAGCTCACGTAGAAGCAAGTTTTACCACCCTATCTTCGCGGGGATAAATTCTTGAACGTCCACCGTGTCGTAGCACAACCGATGCAGTCTTTTGGAAACATAAAATATGGCCGAGAAGGGAACTCGGCGTTCTACCGCGAACGCTTGCGCCCTCGTTCTAGAACCATTACTTTGTCCTCTTGCTTTTTACACCGGGCCCCTTTCCCGCGGAAAATCGTGCAAAATTGTCTGAAACGCGAGAAAATCGACGATCACGCGTGAAATTCTTCGCTCGTTCTACGCCCGTGAACTCTGCTCTGTTTTCATCCGCTTGAAATACGGAAAACTCGCGAATGCAGCGTTTTCCGCCGGGAACTGAAAATTCTCCGACGGGGATATGATAAATAAGAGAACTAGGCGGACTTTCTAATCCTATAAACAGTAAAGTCTCAAGAATCTGACGGGATAATGCGGAAATATTGTAAATTGCATTGAAATTTGAGCTGCGGTATGGTTATGGAAATAGAGCTCTCCTTTCGAAATTAAACTTCGGATATCGTTAATGTTTATTATTTTGTACAGCTTCGTTTTTCGGGTAATTTCTGTGAAATTCATTTTTAAGGGAATGTTTCGAAGAGGAATGTTTTTTTTTGCAATAACGATGAAACGTATAACCGTAAAATAAACGGGAACGTTTTCAGGAGAATCCGCTAAACCATTTTCCAAACATTTTTGGTACGCGCTTTAAAAATACGGTTTAGAGGATACCGATCGGAGATGTTGGATTGACTCGTGTAGCTTCACTTTCAGTTTTTGTTAAATCAATTTTGAATAGGAATTTTGGAAAAGTTTTTAAGTAATATTCGTCAGAAGATCATTTTTAATTGTGCGACTGATGCTTTGTGTATTTATTAAAGTACAGGTAAATTAGTTTAAAAATTTAGGATAAGTAAGTTGAGATACATTTATTAAGTACTTATTAAAATTTAGGATAAAAGCAGAAGAACATTAATTCTTTACAAGTACATTTTATTCATAAAAAGAATAACTAAAATATTTATGGGAATATTTATTTTTATATTTTTTCTTGAAGATGAAGAATTATATAAACATTTAATTTATTGTTACGAATAAATATCTTCTGTACTTCATAAAAGATTTTTCATCATCATTTGTTTCTTGAAGATGAAAAATTATATAAACATTTAATTTATTGTTACGAATAAATATCTTCTGTACTTCATAAAAGATTTTTCATTATTTATTTACATACGTATTTAACGAATGAATTAATTAGAAATTTCTAAATGTCAAAATTACCATAAAACATTACCTCAAATAAAAGTAACAGAAAATATAGACATGTACGTATTTAATTTTAATAATTGTATTCAACTAAAAATTTCATAAATTACTATACAGGATGTTTCACAACGTAGTCCTTGAAATGGAGGATAGCTGACGTGATTCTGAATAAAATTTCCCTTTGCAAAAATTGGATTTGAAGCTTCGTGTTTGAGTTATTAAGGAAAAACGCGGGCCAATCAGAGCGCGAGGAGTGCGCATGCGCAGACGCTAGATACGAAGCTGTCTCACGTCTGCGCACGCGTAATCGCGCTCTAGTTGATGCGCAGACGCGGACCTAATTTTTCAACCCTTTGCACTCGAAGATAATTTTACTGTTTGCAAACAGCAACTTTAAAATATTAATTAAAATGTTAAATGACTTCTTTTGAAGTTATTATTTCTCTACTAATAATTTCCACTATTGTCTATTTTACTATGCTTATACATCACATAAGCACTATTATAGAATTAATTAATTAATCTAAAGAACACAAACATCGTTTGAAGCACATAAACATCGTCTAAAGAACATAAACATCCTTAAAAAAAATATATATTAAACATGAAAAAGTTGAATACGTCCAAACAGATCGCTATCAGTTCATTTCATCCCCCTTTCCGAGCCCCATTTCATCGTAACCCTCTCCTGTAGCGTTTTTCACGTTTCTAAGACGTCGTGCGGAAAATTTCGCGCATACGAGCGCGTTTATGAGGGAACGCAACGTTCCTGTCGTTAACCCTAGCCGGTTCGACGAATTCTTTCGTTTCCTTTCCGAGAGACACGCAGTCCGGAAACCGAGTGGAAAAATAGAAGGAAAGCCGGCGGTGTTACGGTGTCGTTCTGGGTTCCTTCAATTTGCTCCAAGAGTTTCAGCGTTTCTTCCAAGCTGCGTCAGGGGTTCCTCTCTCTCTCTCTCTAGGTTAAATGATAATTGAGAGAGAACCGTTTTTACGAGGCTAAGGGGTTCGATTGGAATTTTTATTCTTATTTTTATTTTCCACGATAGCGGCGATGCTCGAACCGATACTCCTATAATTTCGGGATATTGCGCGTTGCTGATAGAATGTTAATTTCACCACTTTATACAGTGTCTTTTATGCACTCGATTTCTACGTTTCTGTATTTTCTTTGAATTTTTGTTACAATGTGTGACAAACAAAAAAAATCCATAAATTTCCCAAATTCCCTAAATCCCCAAATTCCCAAATTTCCAAATTCCCAAATTCCCTAATCTCCAGATCTCTAAATTCCCCAATCTTGAAATCTCCAAATTTCCAAATCCCCAAATTCCCAAATTCTCAAATTCCCAAATTCTCAAATTCCCAAATTCCCAAATTTCCAAATTCCCTTATCTCCATATCTCCAAATTCCCAAATTCCCAAATTCCCAAATTCCCAAATTCCCAAATTTCCAAATTCCCTAATTTCCAAATTTCTAAATTCCCAAATCTTGAAATCTCCAAATCCCCAAATCCCCAAATCCCCAAATCCCCAAATTCCCAAATTCTCAAATTCCCAAATTCCCAAATTCCCAAATTCCCTAATCTCCAAATCTCTAAATTCCCAAATCCCCAAATTCCCAAATTCCCAAATTCCCAAATTCCCAAATTCCCAAATTCCCTAATCCCCAAATTTCTAAATTCCCAAATCCCCAAATTCCCAAATTCCCAAATTCTCAAATTCCCAAATTCCCAAATTCCCAAATTCCCAAATTCCCAAATTCCCAAATTCCCAAATTCCCAAATTTCCTAATCTCCAAATTTCTAAATTCCCAAATTTTGAAATCCCCAAATCCCCAAATCTCCCAAATCCCAAATCCCCAAATCCCCAAATCCCCAAATCCCCAAATCCCCAAATTCCCAAATCCCCAAATTCCCAAATCTCCAAATCCCCAAATTCCCAAATTCTCAAAATCCCTAAATTCCCCAAATCTCCAAAACCACCCCCCAATTTCCACAATCCCCAAAACCTTCCGTTCCAGCGCACTTCGAAATTCCCCACCGTCCTTATAAAATAAAGGACAAAAATCGCCGTAATGTTAGAAAATGTTAATCGTCTTGCAAGATCGTTACCGTGCAGCGTCGCGTCGTTGCAACAGGAAGCGAAAGATAAGGGTTGAAAGAAGGGTAAAATTTCGCGTGACACAGCTCGGCAAAGGGGTGGTATCGTTTGTAGAGGGGTGGTTCGTTGTCCAGGGAACTTTGGAGGGTTGTAAGCGAGGGGTTGCGAGCTCGGTATCCGTCGGTGGGTCAGATTCGAACTGCGTATGCACGCGAACAACTTTCCACGGTGTTGGTTTCCATGGAACGACCATGAGTATTCGTGTCGGCTGATAAACACGTGTAACGCAAGAAACCGACGGTTCGGTCGGTTTACCCTGGTGAGATGGAGGAGATAAAAGGTCCGATGGAGGAGCCGTTAGGTGATTCCGTGGAAATAATTTCACCTTTCTCGATCGGGAACCCGGACCGAGAAAAAGCCACTATCTTCTTCTGAGAACGGTCTATACTTCTATAATTAAACTTCGTTGTGGAAGGTTTGGTTGAAAGGAAAAGTTCTTAGGTTTGAGGTTATCCAGATGAAGGTACTTTATTAATATTGTTACGATTTTATGCGGAACTTTTGTGGATTTTGGGAGCGAAGTTTTGTTTGGTTAGGGTGGAATTTTTAGAAGTTTGATTTTTGGGGATTTTAGGATTTAGGGTTTTAGGGTTAACTTGGTTAGGGTGGAATTTTTAAAAGTTTGACTTTTGGGGATTTAGGGACTTAGGGTTTTAAGGTTGAATTGGTTAGGGTGGAATTTTTAGAAGTTTGACTTTTGGGGATTTTGGGGCTTGGAGTTTCAAGGTTAATTTGGTTAGGGTGGAATATTTAGAAGTTTGATTTTTGGGGATTTTGGGACTTGGAGTTGTAAGGTTAATTTGGTTAAGGTGGAATTTTTAGAAGTTTGATTTTTGGGGATTTTGGGACTTAGGGTTTTAAAGTTAATTTGGTTAGGGTGGAATTTTTAGATATTTGACATTTGAGAATTTTGGGATTTGGAGTTTCAAGGTTAATTTGGTTGGGGTGGAATTTTTAGAAGTTTGATTTTTGGGGATTTTGGGACTTGGAGTTTGAAGGTTAATTTGGTTAGGGTGGAATTTTTAGAAGTTTGACTTTTGAAGATTTAGGGACTTGAAGTTTCATTGTTAATTTGATTAGGATAGAAGTTTTAGAAGTCTGACGTTTGGGAATTTTAGGACTGTAGGAAAATTAAAAATTTCATAATTTGTTAATTTTAAAATTCATTGTACTTTTAGGGTCATACATTTAATTTTGATATTTATAAAAAGAATTGAAAAAATTTCCAAATGTTTAACTTTAAACTTCTACATTTCAAATAAGATATATCATAAAGATAGCGATTAATAATAAACTAGATAGCTGAAAAATTTTGTTATTTTTCGCGATGATACGAAGTACATCAATTTACCAGCAGATTGAAAGAATTTCAATAATGGACGAAGAGACTTGATTAATGCTCTAAAGGTTCTAGTTTCTAATTAAGAAATTTCCAAACTCGCTTTTCCGATACTTTTCGATGAACTACAAAAAACTGCAGTTAATTACGAAATGAATATCTTATAAATTCACCTAATTCCTTCCTGTTTGTTATCGTACCACTGTTTATACAGGGATCGAAAGAATTTTAATAATACTCGGAAAAGGTCTTCTTCAATGTTTTGTTAAAGGTTCGTCTTTCTAATTAAGAAACTTCGGAGCTCATTTTTTTTTAATGCTTTCGTAAGGATTTAGTTGATGATACTTTTTAAATGAACTTTATTTCGCATATACGTGAAACTGCGACTAATTTAACTTTATAATATCTCTTTGTTCGAATCGTAAAGGAAATATCTTAAAAATTTAATTAACCCGATATTGCCGAGTATCCATCGTTCGTCGATTAAGCGAATTTGAATAATTTTCGATATTAAAATGGAAGTGTTTTTTCAACTTCATTTTCGATCAGCAGTGACGTTATTATTTAAGACAATGAGTTATGGTAATCAGCATCGGAATCAATATTTTCCACGAAGATGGCTTTACGGGGAAATAAAAACACTCGGTTAGAACGCGGAAACTGCATTACGACCGTTTCAATATTTTCTCCTCTCTCTACAAAAATATGGCCGATGGACAGTGCTGGATTAAGACCCTAAGGACCCTAAGCTCGATAATTCGAGTTCTCTATACAGGGTGTCCACTTCGAATGCTTTTAGTAATAACACAATTTTTAAATTGCAGGATATAATTTTATAGATTCTCTATATATAATTTTACAAATAAATAAATTCAACTCTTTCACTGTTAGTATTATTTCTCCTATCGTTTGAAGTTGTTCATATAAACCATATAAAATTATATTTTTAAGTTTGAGATGTATTGCTCTGTGTTGACGACTATAATTAACTACAAACAATTTGTGGTATTTAGAAATTAAAATGTAACAAACAAAAAATATAAGAAATTATATAACAAGTGTAGAGTATACAAAATTATAATATAAGAAGGTTAAGAAAATTTGAAATATAACAAATAAAAAATTAAAGTATGTGGTAAAAATTCCAGCATAGAAACAGTATAAAAATTTAAGTAACAAAAATATATTTAACATCAAACTTAAAGTCCTTGCAAATTAACTAAAACTTAAACAATGTTACAATCTTTCAAAAATTAGTGAAAGATCCTTAAGGTGCAAAGCATGGTAACTATAACACTTTTTGTTTCCAGTTTTCACTTTCCGTGTAATTTCCAGCAAACCAGAGCGCACTCGTCCAGCATTTTTCCCTGCCCTTTCAGTTATTTCGTCGGCCAACCGTATCGAAACACAAGCAGGCCACTGGTTTTTGCAAACAAAAGCTGTCTACGTAACGATCTAACAATTTGTCTACTTGAAATTCAATTACATACTCGAAAGTGTCCGCATTCACGCGAGCCTCGCCGTCGAAATTTCAATCTCGACCAATTTAACATCTCGACAACGTTTATCAACGAGCAAAACAAACTGGCCACAATTTTCGAGTTACTTCAGATTAAAGCCGGCGATTCTCGCTTTGAAAATGTCCTCGTTGACGAATATCATTTCGAGTGCAATTGTAACGGTTTTATCGCGCGATCATCGGCTTGTTGACAAATTCGGTTTATGCGTTTGTTGATGGTAACACGATTCTGGCGTCATCAATCGATGTTACTCTAGGGAAAATGGCGGCGGATGCCATCAGTTGTGAGTAAACGTTTACTCGAGAAAACTTTATTATGGTGCTAAGCTGTTTAGCTTATAGCTATAGCATTGTTTGGTATTCTGTTAATTTCTGGTAATTCTAGGATATTGGTTGGAGATAATTTTGGAGCGATGTTTGGGGTTATTTTTGCGAGAGAATTTGGAGACATAGGATATGAGGGTTTAGAGAATTGGAATATGGGGATTTAGGGATTTAAGGAGCTATGGATTTGGGAATTTAGGGATCTAGGGAGTTATGGATTTGGAAAATTAGGGATCTGGGGATTTAGGGATTTAGGAAGTTATGGATTTGGGAATTTAGGGAATTAGGGATGTAGGGATTTAGGGAGTTATGGAATTGGGAAATTATGGAAATGAGAGTTTAGGGATTTAGGGAGTTATGGATTTGGGAAATTATGGAACTGGGAATTTAGGGATTTAGGGAGTTATGGATTTGGGAAATTAGGGATCTGGGGATTTAGGGATTTAGGAAGTTATGGATTTGGGAAATTATGGAACTGGGAATTTAGGAATTTAGAGAGTTATGGATTTGGGAAATTAGGGATCTGGGGATTTAGGGATTTAGGAAGTTATGGATTTGGGAATTTAGGGAATTGGGGATGTAGGGATTTGAGAATTTAGGGATTTAGGGAGTTATGGAATTGGGAAATTATGGAACTGAGAATTCAGGGATTTAGGGAGTTATGGATTTGGGAAATTATGGAATTGGGAATTTAGGGATTTAGGGAGTTATGGATTTGGGAAATTAGGGATCTGGGGATTTAGGGATTTAGGAAGTTATGGATTTGGGAATTTAGGGAATTAGGGATGTAGGCATTTGGGAATTTAGGGATTTAGGGAGTTATGGATTTGGGAAATTATGGAACTGGGAATTTAGGAATTTAGAGAGTTATGGATTTGGGAAATTAGGGAACTGAGGATATGGGAATTTAGGAAGTTATGGATTTAGGAAATTAAGGAACTGGGGATTTAGGAATTTGAGAATTTAGGAAATTAGGGATGTAGATATTTGGAAATTTAGAAAATGGGGGATTTAGTGGTTTAAGAAGTTATGAATTTTCAAATTTAGGGAATTGAGGTATTTTCAGAATAATTTAGGTAGTTTGAGAATTATGGATTTGGAAAATTAACCCTTTGCGCTTGATAGGCGCCTCTCAAGCACCATTCGATTTAATACAACAATTTGAAATAAGCATTATTTAATTAATTTTATAATAGTGCTCATGTATAAACATACTAAAATC
This sequence comes from Megachile rotundata, assembly GCF_050947335.1. Lineage (NCBI taxonomy): Eukaryota > Metazoa > Arthropoda > Insecta > Hymenoptera > Megachilidae > Megachile > Megachile rotundata. The sequence continues at coordinate 18,798,255 of NC_134984.1, read as the reverse complement.
GACAATAGTGGAAATTATGTGAGAAATAATAACCTCAAATAACCTCAATAAAAAAACCAAAAATAATCTCAAATAATAACCTCAAAAGAACTCATTTAACATTTCAATTAATATTTTAAACTTGGTATTTGCAAACAATAAAATTATCTCCAAATGCAAAGTGAACCGGGGATTTAAGGATTTAGGGAGTCACGGATTTGATAATTTACATCCCCTAAAAGCATTAGCACTTAGAAAACCGAAAATAATTTCGACTTTGAAGCGCGCATAGCAGATGAAAAATCCCGTGTATGAAAGTAGCAGGACAGGAGTGAAAGATTAAAAGGGTAAAATCCATGCCGCAGCACAACCCAAACAATATTACACGCGAAGCATCCAATTTCCTGCTAATACGAGGGCAGAAAGTACAGGAGATGGATTTCAACGATCTCGCTTTTTGCCAGTGCAATTTTTCAGAATAATCTGTCGGAAAATTTGCCGCTCTGTGCAGGGTACGTGACTCACGCGTGACAGTGCTTCGTCACACTTACCTTCTTGCAGATTGCACATTTTTCAATAACGTCCTCTCAGAATGATGGATAGGATAAGCAGCCACCAACGTAATGTGGTCTCTCCAACCTCTCTCTCTATCTTACTATCTTTTTCTCTCTCCGGTGACTACAAACTCTTGCATTTTTATTTATTATCATCGCTATTCTTATGAACATCAAGCGGATCACACCGTAGATGTTTATGGTCCTTCAGAATGGAGCATGATTGAGATCAATTAGGTATACAGCAAATTTTGCTGTGTTTTTAATATAGATTTGAATAAACAAGGTATAGAAATTCTGCTGTGTTTGATTTGTTTTTGGGAAAATTTTTCATGGATCCATTGTGACGTAACCTACAAATTTATTATTGAAACCTGAACACCTTATGAGCTACAAAATTCTAAACCTGCAAAAAATGTATAAATTAATAAAATTCAAAATAGTCGTGCATACATATGTGACTTTTAATAAATTTATTTTTGGGAAAATTTTTCATGTTTCAGTTGTGACGTAACCTACAAATTTATTATTGAAACCTGAACACCTTGTGAGCTACAAAATTCTAAACATGCAAAAAATGTATAAATTCATAAAATTAAAAATAGTTATGCATACATATGTGACTTTTAATAAATTTATTTTTGGGAAAATTTTTCATGTATCAAGTTTGACATAACCTACAAATTTATTATTGAAACCTGAACACTTTATGAGCTACAAAATTCTAAACCTGCAAAAAATGTATAAATTAATAAAATTAAAAATAGTTATGCATACATATGTGACTTTTAATAAATTTGTTTTTAGAAAAATTTTTCATGTATTCATTGTGACATAACCTACAAATTTATTATTGAAACCTGAACACCTTATGAGCTACAAAATTAATAAATACTAAACCTACAAAAATTAATAAAATTAAAAATAGTCATGCATGCATATGTGACTTTTAATAAATTTGTTTTTAGAAAAATTTTTCATGTATTCATTGTGACATAACCTACAAATTTATTATTGAAACCTGAACACCTTATGACCTATAAAATTAATAAATACTAAACCTACAGAAATTAATAAAATTAAAAACACTCATGCATACATATGTGACTTTTAATAAATTTGTTCTTGGGAAAATTTTTCATGTATCAATTGTGACGTAACCTACAAATTTATTATTGAAACCTGAACACCTTATGAGCTACAAAATTAATAAATACTAAACCTACAAAAATTAATAGAATTAAAAACACTCATGCATGCATATGTGACATTTAATAAATTTGCTTTTAGAAAAATTTTTCATGTATCAACTGTGACATAACCTACAAATCTGAAACATTGAAACCTAACCATCTTAACAACTACAAAATTAATAAAACCTAAACCTACAAAAATGAATAAAATTAAAAACAGTCACACATATGTGAACACATATGACCATACGAGTGCAGATACTAAGAAAAGTCAAAGTTAAAGAAAAAAATGTAATTAGTCTCATTTCTCCTCGGCTTCAAAAAGAAAATGGAAGGCAAACGTCAGCAGTCAGGTTATGAATATAATAGTATTCTCACATGTTTGCAAAAAGGTGCAACTTTTGCATGATTTTTGGAGCGTGTAATTACCACATTCAGATTCGTCATAATATGTACAATAATTATACTGTACAAAAGTTTTTCTTTTCGTATTCAAAAAGGAAACAAAACCAGGAAACTGAATTGCGATGTTAATGACTCTTACATACGTGTTCCTTACCGTGATCTTGGAAATATTCCATTTTTATTTTAGAAACTTTAATGGTCATGCATATTGCATTACTCTTAACAAAATGTAAATAACATTAAGTACTTTACAAGTCAAATTGCTTCATTATTCACTTACGTACGTATTTAAAAAAATTATAAAAAATATTTCTGTAGAAATGTATACATGGAGGAATATGAAGATTGAGTCGATGAAAATGAACAAAAATTATGAAAATAATTTTAACAACAAATTTCTTCATTATTCACTTACGTATGTATTTAAAAAAATTATAAAAAATATTTCTGTAGAAATGTACACATGGAGGAATATAAAGATTGAGTCGATGAAAATGAACAAAAATTATGAAAATAATTTTAACAACAAGCTTCTTCATTATTCACTTACGTACGTATTTAAAAAAATTATAAAAAGATATTCTTGTAGAAATGTATACATGGAGGAATATGAAGATTGTGTCGATGAAAATGGACAAAAATTATGAAAATAATTTTAACAACAAGCTTCTTCATTATTCACTTACGTACGTATTTAAAAAAATTATAAAAAGATATTCTTGTAGAAATGTATACATGGAGGAATATGAAGATTGTGTCGATGAAAATGGACAAAAATTATGAAAATAATTTTAACAACAAGCTTCTTCATTATTCACTTACGTACGTATTTAAAAAAATTATAAAAAGATATTCTTGTAGAAATGTATACATGGTGGAATATGAAGATTGTGTCGATGAGAATGAACAAAAATTATGAAAATAATTGAGAATTCACTCTTTGAAATGCTGTAATGATCATACATAGGGCTTTGAATATTACAATTTAATTAAACAGGAAAATTGATGAGCTAGAGTTTAATTATATCTTTGTGAAATAATATTTGTTCGTTCAGAAATGTCCTCACAAAGAAAATATCATGGAAATATAATAAAAAATAATAGAAATATTATTTGATAAAAAAGAAGGCCTAATAAATGGAACTAAAATTGAGTAAAAATAAAGACAAATATTTAACAAAAAAATGTGTTGCTTTAGTATAATAAAATATAATAAATGAATATAAAAGTAAATTGCAATAAAAAGGATAAGACATGAATAACGAATATACGAGAGGTAAATGACAGATGTTTCGCAAACCGATTGGCGAACGATTACATTAAAGGCAGTTACCAAAATTCGTTTAATCGGTAATTAATAATCATGCGGCCTCGATGCGAGTTCCGTGCAGGGCTGGAAACATAATTTCGCCGTTGAATGTTCCGTAAACCGCCGACTATCCGCACAATCGTTTCCCAAGTAATATATGTATAAAATTTCCCTGCCCCATCCCACAGTTCACACAAACTTCCATTGCAATCTGTGTGCAGAATGTTTCGCGTAGTTCTCTAATTAACGAAAATCGTAAGTAAGCGACGGGGCAACAAATTAACGCAATTCATCGTGAAACGAAAGCGTTGCTGGATCGTCTGCAACGACAAGCCCGCCTCTATTTACCTGGCTGGAAACCTGTGTACTCGAAGGTTAACCAACAGGTGTTACGTAACGAAATTTCATTAAAAATCCGCACAAAAGAGTTTCGGTGGTGAACGGGCCACTCGAGCGGTGCCAATCACAAGCTTGGACCAACGTTTCTTCGAGTGACCTCCACTTCGAGTTATCGATGGAGCACACTTTTCGACCATCCTTGTTAGCGCGAAGGATGTCGCGTGATTTCTACTCATCTGATATCGATAGATCAATAGGATCAATTTTCCTTTTGTTGTGTGCTGAGAGTACTCAGTTGGATTGAATTTGGGACTTGTGGAATTTCTAGATTTCGGACTTACAATTATTAGGGGAATTGTTAGGGGAATTTTGGACTTTTGGAAGTTGGGATTTTAGGTGGGAGAAATGGTGGGATTTATTTTGGGATGTTGGGACTTGCTTTGAAGTACTGGGAATAGTTTGAGATATTGGGGCTTTAGAATACTGGGACTTGCTTTGGGTCTTTGGAATATTGGGATTTTGGAGTATTGACACTTTGGAGTATTGGGACTTTCAAGTATTGGCACTGAGGAGGATTGGGACTTTCAAGTATTGGCACTGAGGAGGATTGGGACTTTCAAGTATTGGCACTGAGGAGGATTGAGACTTTCAAGTATTGGCACTGAGGAAGATTGGGACTTTCAAGTATTGGCACTTTGGAGTATTAGGACTTTCAAGTATTGGCACTGAGGAGTATTGGGACTTTCAAGTATTGGCACTGAGGAGGATTGGGACTTTCAAGTATTGGCACTGAGGAGGATTGGGACTTTCAAGTATTGACACTGAGGAGTATTGGGACTTTCAAGTATTGGCACTGAGGAGGATTGGGACTTTCAAGTATTGGCACTGAGGAGTATTGGGACTTTCAAGTATTGGCACTGAGGAGGGTTGAGACTTTCAAGTATTGACACTGAGGAGTATTGGAACTTTCAAGTATTGGCACTTTGGAGTATTGGGACTTTCAAGTATTGGCACTGAGAAGGATTGGGACTTTCAAGTATTGGCACTGAGAAGGATTGGGACTTTCAAGTATTGGCACTGAGAAGGATTGGGACTTTCAAGTATTGGCACTTTGGAGTATTGGGACTTTCAAGTATTGGAACTTTAGATGATTAGGACTTTCAAATATTTGGGCTTACTATGTTATATTGGGGTCTTGCATGCTAGGAAGTTCAGGTCGGTGGTGATTCAAGGTTTGGTACTTCAAATATTGAACTTTGGTACTTGGCATATGGGACCTGAGACCTGGGATCTGGGACTTAGGACCTGGCCCATAGGATTTGGGACAAGGGGCTTGGGTCTTGAGATGTCAAATTTGGAACTTGGGATTTGGGACATGAGACTTGGCACATCGGTCTTGTGACATGGAATTTAGGACATGGAGCTTGGGACATGAGACTTGGCACATCGGTCTTGTGACATGGAATTTAGGACATGGAGCTTGGGACATGAGACTTGGCACATCGGTCTTGTGACATGGAATTTAGGACATGGAGCTTGGGACATGAGACTTGGCACATCGGTCTTGTGACATGGAATTTAGGACATGGAGCTTGGGACATGAGACTTGGCACATCGTACTTGGGACATGGGATTTAGGACATGAGACTTGGAACATTGGATGTGGGACATGGGACTTAGTACATGAGACTTGGGACACGAGATTTAGGACATGACACTTGGGATATAAGACTTCGCACATCGGACTTGGGATTTAAAACATGAGGCTTGGAACATCAGATGTGGTACATGGGATTTAGGACATGCGACTCGAGACATGGGACATAGAGCTTGGGACTTGGAACATAAAACTTGACTTTTGGACCATAAATCTTGCAGCAGGAACCTCGAACCTTAAACCTTGAACTTCCAACCTTGAACCTTGAATACCAAACTTTCAACTGCGAGCTGAAAAGTCCTTAGACTTTTAATCTCAGACTTTAGACATTGAAATATTAAGTATTTCAAACTTGAAAGCCTTGTAATCGCGATTCTGAAGCCGCTTTTTACTCGAACCCTCGAAAGCGAGTCTAACTCCACAATCCTCCAAATATTTCATCCCTAACCTCTGTCCAAATTACATCACTATTCTCGTACATCAATATATCGTACTTCAGTACGAACCTTCATTCAACTATCAACGAAAACCCCAAAAGCATCAAACCACCCTTTCCAGCAATGAACACAAATCTAGCACAATCGCACACAGAACCTCAAAATCGATACCATCGATCCCAAATCCTCATCTCCCTATATCAAGCGTTTCCCAAAATGAATCGTACCGTTATCCCTCGATGTCCGAGAACAATGCACACATCGCATAGATTCGCCTAACGGGCAAGAATACGTTCGCGATACCCAGTCCGGAGTTTCGCGTGTTCGAGGGGTGTCCGCGTCCCGTACACATCCAGGCGTTCGAGACAAGGGTGACGCGTCGTGTGGGGGCGAGGGTGGCTCGGTTGGCCTATCGGCTCGGGGTTGCTCGGAATCTATCGGTGGGCCAGATTTCCACCGACACAGTCTCCGGCTTACCGGCACACGCGAGCGATCCTGAAAGACGGGACGGGACACGGCCGGCCGGTCAGGAGAGGATCGCCGAGCGGATTGCGCGCGCACGCTCGTACTCGCGCCGCTCCTCGACGTCGTTTTGCAAGGAAATTGATTCTGCGCGAAGCGTCAGCCCCACCAGGGGAGGGTGTAGGAGGAGGGAGCGCCGACAGAAGAGAACCCGGCACCGCAGACCGCGTACACACCGCACCGGGGTTAGAGGTATCTCGCGTTCACGCTGCCCTCAGGCGCACACCGTCCGTCGAGCGAGCGAACGTCGTTTACTATTATGTAAGGGGCATGTCGTCGGGCAGCAGCGTCGACGTGGACACGCAGCCGGACCGCTGAACGGGTTCCCCAGCCGAACTGGAACGGCGACATGCCAACAGACGCGTCGCGTCGGCCGCGTTACGACCACACACAGCCGTCGCACCACGTACCGAAGGACACCACGCACACACTCTAAGGAACGCGTGTACACGCCGCGACAGGATCATCGATGGAACTGAAAATCCTGCTGCTCGTTCACGTCCTGGGTGAGTTAAACTCCCCGTTTACAAACGCGCCTACGGCTTCCGAGGGACGTTGCCCCGACGTGTCGTGTCCTGTACCGATTAAACCCCCTCGTGGATACCGCCTCTTTCGAATTTCCCTCGGACATTATACATCCTACTGCACAACTTTTTACTCATTCCTCCACAACTCTATCCACTCTGTTTCCACGTCCCTTGCAAGTGTACACATTTCGTCCTTTAACGTCCTCTGAGTCCTTTGAAAAACTTGCGGTGGGTCTTTGCGAATGGTAGAACAGTGAACCTCCTTTAATGCCTTAACTGTGGTTGAAACGTCCCTAACAAGCGGGTCTTCGTGGTAAAACAGTGTACTCTTCCCCATCCCTCCACCGTGTTTAAAAACTCCCTCAGAAAATCTGTGATACAGTGTGTTGTCCAGTTTTCGCCCTCCTCGTCCTTGTGTTTTAAAACATTTTGTGGATCCTTCACAATTTTTTGAATTTCCTCGACACCCCGAGTAAAACATTTTTCAGAGCGCTCCACAGTAATAAAATTGTGTTGTACACGAGTATTTTGGATTTCTATCCTCGTCCTGCGGCACTTCCGGTCCCGACCGTGCTTTAAAACGCATTTGTCGTAGCGATCTGGAGGTTGTAACTGAGCGATGCGTTGTGCACGTCAGGTTTTCTGTTTTCGTCCGACAATCGGTCCTTTGATACTTCGGTCCCGAACGCGTTCTAAAACACATTCCACGGAAGCGGTGACCTTCGGGTTTTTCGATTTCAGCATGTTCGGAAGGAACGACTGAAATTGTAAGTGGACAATATTCGTACTAGGTTTTTGCTTCGTGTGCTATAAAACACGTCGGAAGCGATCTTCAGTATCGTACACTTTTTATCTTAACATTTTCTCCCTGGGTCATAAAACGTATTCCATGGAAACGATCTTGATGGAACGTATACGTGCAATCTCTTGAAACGTTCTCCATGTTCAGTGTATGAAAACACAAAAATGGTGCAGTTGAAGAAATTAATTTAATAATTAATATACGTTTGACTTTTGCTCGAAATTCTGTAATAGTAACAGTAGTGCGTGAGAGCTGTGAAGAGTACAATAGGTGAGAAGACCACAGGTGATCTGTGACAGGTGATAAAGTCATTGGGACGTAAACGGAGAGGCAAGATGGTGACGAAGACGTAACGCGTTGAAGGCGGCGCGAAGATGTAACGTTATTTGCTGTCTCGGTATATTGCAACGGTGGTGCAGCAACTATCGAGTGTGTTAATAGCGCAAGATTCGAGCGAAGCGGAGAACGGAAGGATCCACGAGATCAGAGGCATGAATTTTAAGTACGATTTCGCGCACCAGTGACGCGGGGGTTGTTTAGTGAAAAGAGCGTGCGGCCGGCTCTTTGAGGGGATTGAAACACGGGTTAATTTCCAGTGTGCACGTCGTCGGTACTGTTTTTTTCCCCCTTCAGCTCTTCAACTCTTCATTCAGAGTGCGCGGAAGATCGTCGCTGCGACGGTTTGCATTTTTTATCCGCGGACGTATTAGGAGTCACGGGACTGGCCGGCGTTAAAACGACACAGGGAAGTTTCCGAGGACGCGATTGTCGTGACGTACGTGCTCGGAAATTCCGATGGACAGCGGCTCGAAATCCGATCATTTTTTTTCCTCGTCGGGTTCGATTCAAATGAACGCACGAAAGAGGGGCGGAAAAATGTCCAACGTTTCCGCGAAATTTTGTAATTTCGCCTCGCTTCACGTGCCGCGACCGGGTGTGTATCGACCGACTCTTTGTTTAGGGGGAGGAAAGCTAAAAAAAAATTGCAACGGGGGCAGGGTGGAAACGGGTGAAAGAGGAACGAAAAAAAAAAAGAGAGAAAGAACCGTACGCGTGTAAAAAACACGCGGATCGAGGGACGAAAGAGGGTGGAGAACTGCGGAAAGTCGGATGTCGAGATCGTTTTCCATGATACGGCGGTGAATCGTCAACGAGCGGTTAAAATATTTGTCCTAGCAACTATTTATTCGGCGATACGAATTGAACAGCTCGATTGGCGAACACGTTTGCGAACGAATATCCTGTCGACAAACAACGATATCGAGCGACGAGGAAAAAATTACTTCACGCTTTTCCACCGAACGTGAAAACATCGGGGCGGCGTTCGAGGGGGTTGAAAATAGTGCACCGAAGATGGAACGAGAGGGAAGGGGGTCAGAATGGTGTATAAACAGAGGGACAAAGACACAACGAGGCGAGCGGAATCGAGAGGATTCTTATCCATCGGAGCATTGAACTCGCTAGGGGTTGATTCGCCAGACGAGACGCTGCTGCTGGCACCGCCGGGGGTCACTGCACCACCGATCGCGGCTCGTAAAACGCGGACAAGCGTTACTCGTAATGGAAATTTAATGAATTTGACGAATAATTGTGTCAATGGATAATTACGTTAACGCTGCCTCGAGCACCCGCGACGCTGCAACAAATCCCCGTTTTGACCCTGTTCCCCGTCTTCTCCCTTATTTCATTGCCACTTGATCGAATTTTTCGCCGGTTTTTTTCTTTCCGCCCCGGGGCCGCCAACCAAGGAAACTCGACGCGGAAAAACCGTATCAGCCGGCTCGCCTAATCGAATCTATTCCGGTTTTACGAGTTCGCACCAACGCTCAAACTCATCTAGGGGCTGAACGTGGAGCAGCCACTTTAGAGATGAATTCGTTCGGGTACAGCTAGAATTCTGTTTATCCGAGGGTGTTGCCGAATATATCTTTGTGCGAAGTTTCATTATGTTACGTCATTTGAAAGTCGGTGAAAATAATTGTGAAACGGCATACTTTAATTCGAAAATTACGAGGTAGGGTTAAGGGAGTTTTACGACATCCAGTTTTATTACCATTCGAATAAAACTTTTATGTTCCATGTGTATTATATCATAAAATATGTTATAGAATATAACGTATGTGATATCGTATACATATTATAATATGTCGAACGTCATTTATGTATTTATGTATGTGTAGAACGTCATTTATTCTATAATATAATGAGGACGTTACATTCGTGTGAAATGTGTACCTACTAATTTTCATGTAATATATTTGCACGCGTCGTATTCCCACGTGGCTGCATTTCCATTGGCTGTACAAATCGTTACATTTCGACACATTGGATTTCTACACGTATCGTATGTCGTGTTTTTCACATATTGTATTTCGCTGTGACATACTGTCCATTACTACACAATTAGTTGACTGCTGTGCTAAAAACATTCTAACCTAATACGACACTTGATAATTAATTACAAGCCCGGACACTTAATCTTTCAATGTCATCTTATAATTTATCACTCTGTGTCTTTGTTCCGATATTAAAGCACTAATGCGTTTACTTTTCCTGCTCGTTTTTTAAATATTCAATTTGAACGACGATACAGATGCATTTATTAAGAATTTAATTGTTCCATATCTGAATTTAATTAGAAACTTATCAAGCACATTTAATTTGAAGTTAATTATATTAACCATATCAACTAGATTAACTACGTTAATTACATTTGAAATTACATTAATTCTTTATCGAGAAAGAAAATCATTATAGACGACATAAAAGCATCTTAAAAAATTTTGTAATTTAAAACAAAAATTCTCCGAATAAATCAAATGACAGGTTTGGTAGTTTGTGTCTAAATGTTCTATTTGGTATACAATTCTATTTTGACATCACACGATTAATTTAACATAAACAAAAAGTTAAAAATAATTATTTTTCTCTTGAATTATATGATTATATGAAACTCCGGTTACGAATAATCCTCGTAACATTCATCCTGTTAACACGTTAAAATACCGCAGTGAAAACGGACGTATGTGGTACGACACGCTATATGTAGTTGTAATTATTCAACAGACAATCAGGCCCAGTATGCTCCGTTGAGTTAGCATAATAATGTGCGTTATCCCAAAAGTTCCACGATATAAATATAAATTTTCTACAAAATTCCTGAGTAACAAGAGAATAAATCGCCCACCATTTTTTTCACCACAGAGGAGTTAAATATTAAGTTGCAATTCATCAAATGTCAAAGTCTGAGGTATCAAGTGTCCGCTGCAATTTCTCTATATAACAGTGTTATCAAGTAGCATGTGCGATGTATCAATTTCAAGATTAAAGTTTACGGAAGATAACTACGTAAACTTTTCATAAACGTCGCTCGTACGAAGCGACTGGTTGTCGGGATATCGTTCATCAATTATTCTGCACAATACGGAGTTAGGTTATACAATCGACAGTTTTATTGCGGGAGCTTTTCTCAATTATTTTTGCACTTTTGGAGAAGGTTATGGGTCGATTATTTGGGACTTTTTGGAATTTTGAGGATTTGGGGAATTTGGGGATTAGAGAATTTGAGGACTAGGGAATGCGGGAACTAGGGAATGTAGGAACAAGAGAATGTGGGAACTAGGGAATGTGGGAATTAGGGAATTTGGGGACGTAGGAATTTGAGGATTTGGAGATTTTGAAATAAGAGGATTTAGAAATTTGGAAGCTTGGGAATTTTGGAACTATGGAATTTGGAAACTAGGAAATTTTGGAACTAGGGAATTTGGGAATTAAAGAATTTGGGAACTTGAGAATTTGGAAATTAGGGAAATTTGGAACTAAGGAATTTGTGAACTTGCGAATTTGGAAATTAGGGAATCTGGAACTAGGGAATTTGTGAACTAGGGAATATGGGAAGTAGGGAATTTTGGAACTAGGGAATTTGGAAACTAGGAAATTTGGAAACTAGGGAATTTGGGAACTTGAGAATTTGGAAATTAGGGAATTTTGGAACTAGGGAATTTGGAAACTTGAGAATTTGGAAATTAGGGAATTTAGAACTAGGGAATTTGTGAACTAGAGAATATGGGAAGTAGGGAATTTTGGAACTAGGGAATTTGGGAACTTGAGAATTTGGAAATTAGGGAGTTTTGGAACTAGGGAATTTGGAAACTTGAGAATTTGGAAATTAGCGAATTTAGAACTAGGGAATTTGTGAACTAGAGAATATGGGAAGTAGGGAATTTTGGAACTAGGGAATTTGGGAACTTGAGAATTTGGAAATTAGGGAATTTTGGAACTAGGGAATTTGGAAACTTGAGATTTAGGAAACTAGGAAATTCGGGAACTTCAGAATTTGGAAATTGGGGAATTTTGGAACTAGGGAATTTGGAAATTGCGAAATTTTGGAACTAGGGAATTCGGAAATTAGGGAATTTTGGAACTAGGGAATTTGGGAACTACGCAATTTGGAAACTAGGGAATTTGGGAACTTGAGAATTTGGAAATTAGGGAATTTGGGAACTTGAGAATTTGGAAATTAGGGAATTTGGAACTAGGGAATTTGGGAACTAGCAAATTTGGAAACTAGGGAATTTGGAATAGGGAGGGTTAGAATTTTGAAACTAGGGATTCGCAAGTCCAGAATTTGGAGACTGGGAATTTGAAGGGTTAGAATTTGGAAGTATGAAAGTTTGTAAGTTTCAGAATTTATATATTTGAATGGTTTAATTTATATGAAGATATTAAGTAACTAGAAAGTTCGTATTCTGTGTTATTCAAATTTCGTACACGACAAAACTTGAGAATTTGAAGTTTCAGAAATGTACAACACAGAAATTAAAGATCCACAGACTTGATAATCCATAAATCTCCCCAAGAATTCCTAAGTCAACCTCTCAATAATAACCTCGAGGAGTTACCCAACGCACCCTAAAGTTCCAGCTCCATGATTCATCGAATTTCTATGCGACCTCGTTCTGAGATCCCCGAAAAACAAGATCGAATCAGACACATCTTTATATGAACCTTTTTTATTGTTTCGAAGTGGTGAATCCATCACTCAAGCGGGTTCCACGTACTAGGTTGCAGGCGTGTGTATCGGGTAGCTCACGAGCAACCCTTTTCGTCGATCGCGAACGTGAAATACGATCGCGCAGCGTCGAGCTGTCGATTCCATTGTAGCGATTTCGCCAGCATCGAACGCTCCTTCCTTCCTCTTTTTCCGTTTCTCCCATTCTCTGTTTCTTTTTTCCTTTTATTCTTCTATTCTCTCGATCGTTCGCTACACCACAGCGAGATTGTTTTCCTTAGCTCTTTTTGTTTCAACCCCTTCCCGTCGTTCTCTCTCCTTTCCGGCTACGTTTTATTATTATTTTTTCCGTTCTTGTTTCGTGCGTTCTTGCATGTTTCTCTTTTTTTCTCTCTTCCTTCAAATCCTATCCCCCGATACACATGCACTTACACGACCGCATGAAAAATGCAAGTCGTCCCGCTGGAGCGTGTCGCAACTTCGTCGCCTGCGTTTTTCTCTCTCGTGGCTTTCTTTTCTCCTCTTTCCTGCGTTACCCCGCTCTTTCTTTTCCTCGTTTGGTATCGCGGTCGTTGATATTTCTTTCTTTCTTCTCTTCTCCTTTCATTTTTTTTTCTGCTTCTTTCTGCTTCTTCCGACGAGGAGCCGGTGTGTTACGATTGTCATTTTTCATGCGACGTTCCGTCGCGCTGCCAGCGGCCCCCCCGTTTCAATGGGTCGCCACTTGAAATGCGGATCGTCCCTTTATACGGGATATGGAGTAATTCTCTGGAGCAAGCGACCCGATTTATTCACGGGCTCGCCGTTTCTTACGCAACCGGCAATTCTTCGCGCCCGACACCCGCTAGGCCGAGAAAATGTTGTCCCTCGACCGCAAACGAAAGAATCTCCCCGAGCAAACACAGAGAGAAAAAGATACGACGAGGGTGCTGGCGCGTTTAATTACTTCTGAATCCATGCTTCCTGCTGTTGCGAGCGTTAACAAAACAAGTAGATTTATCGCGACGACCTCTGTCGACGTGTTCTCAACCCTGTAATCCTTCCGCGATTCTACATCTCCCTAATTTGCGCCGCTATTTGTCATCTAAAGACAATCGAACCACCGTTTGCTCGTTCTTGGTCAGATTTCAGATATGCACGATTATTTACTGTTTGAGATAATGGTCGATAATTCGTTGGGGAAGGGTTGTGCTACGATAGTATTTTTAACGGTTAATTCCACGATAATGTCTCGCGGTATATCTACATGCGCTATAATTGCACGCAATGCATTTTCGTGCGTCGTAATTCTGCGACATATCTCATGTGCGCTATAATTTTACGCAATGTGTATTTTCGTGGGGCGTAAGTCTGGGTGATGGTATTTGTTTGGGGTGTAATTTGATGCAATGGAATTTCTGTGGGTCGTAATTTCCTGCGTTGTAATTTCGTGCGCTGTAATTTCACGCGATAGAATTTCCGTGCGTTGTAACTCCATGTAGTGTAATTTCACGCGTTGTAATTCCATGCGATGGAATTTCCATGGGTTGTAATTTCACGCGTTGTAATTCCATGCGATGGAATTTCCATACGTTGTAATTTCACGCGTTGTAATTCCATGCGATGGAATTTCCATGTGGTGTAATTTCACGCGTTATAATTCCATGCGACGGAATTTCCATGCGATGTATTTCCACGCGTTGTAATTCCATGTGATAGAATTTCCATGCGTTGTAATTTCACGCGCTGTAATTCCATGCGATGGAATTTCCATGGGTTGTAATTTCACGCGTTGCAATTCCATGCGATGGAATTTCCATGGGTTGTAATTTCATGCGTTGTAATTCCATGCGATGGAATTTCCATGCGTTGTATTTCCACGCGTTGTAATTCCATGCGATGGAATTTCCATGCGTTGTAATTTCACGCGCTGTAATTCCATGCGATGGAATTTCCATGCGTTGTAATTTCACGCGTTGTAATTCCATGCGATGGAATTTCCATGCGTTGTAATTCCACGCAATAGTACCCCACGATTGGTATCTCTACGCGCCATAATTCCATGCAAGAGTATTTCCACGTGTCGTAATTCCACGCAATAGTATTTGTATGCATCGTAATTCTACGCAATAGTATTTCTATGCGTCGTAATTCCACGCGTCGTAATTTCATGCAATAGAATTTCTACGCAGTATAATTCCACGCGATAATATCTCAGCGCGTCGTATTTCCACGCGCCATAATTCCATGCAATAGAATTGCAATGCGTTGAAGTTCTACGCGTCATAATTCCACGCTAGAATATTTCCACCCGCCGTAAGTCCACGCAATGGTACTTTCACACATTATAATTCCACGCGATAGAATTTCTACGCTTTATAATTCCACGCAATAATATCTCAGTGCGCCGTATCTCCACGCACCATAATTTCACGCAATGGTATTTCCATGCCTTGTAATTTAATTTATAATAATTCATCGCAATGGTATTTCCATGTCTTGTAATTCTACGCATTATAATTCGACGTAATAGTATTCCTATGCCCCATAATTCCACGCACTAATATTTCCATGCTACATAATTCCACGCAATATTATTTCAGATCATCGTATCTCTACGCGCCATAATACCACGCAATAATATTACAACGCGTCGTAATTCCATGCATCGCAATTTCACGTTTAGTAATTCCACCTAATAGTATCTCCAAATGTTGTAATTCCACGCTCCATAAGTCCACGCTTTGTAATTTCATGTTTCGTAATTTGATGCACTATTTCCATGTGCCGTAATTTCACGCTCTATAATTTTACATGCTGTAATTCCGCGCGATAGTGTTTACAGTGTAATTTTGTATAATAGTATTTTCATGTGTGGTTTCATGCGTTGTATCTCCACATGTATCTACTTCCACATGTATCTAATGTAACTCAGGACTGTAACTTATGATGTAACTTACATTAACACCGATAAATCTTTTTATTACAAAAGATAAAACTGTAAATTTGCACAATAGTATTTTCATATGTAGTTTCATGCGTTGTAGCTCCACATGTATCTGCTTCCACATGTATCTAATGTAACTCAGGGCTGTAACTTATGATGTAACTTACATTAATACCGATAAATCTTTTTATTACAAAAGATAAAATTGTAAATTTGCACAATAGTATTTTCATGTGTGGTTTCATGTGTTGTATCTCCACATGTATCTACTCCCACATGTATCTAATGTAACTCAGGGCTGTAACTTATGATGTAACTTACATTAACACCGATAAATCTTTTTATTACAAAAGATAAAATTGTAAATTTTCACAATAGTATTTTCATGCGTGGTTTCATGCGTTGTATCTCCACATGTATCTGCTTCCATATGTATCTAATGTAACTCAGGGCTGTAACTTATGATGTAACTTACATTAACACCGATAAATCTTTTTATTACAAAAGATAAAATTGTAAATTTGCACAATAGTATTTTCATGTGTGGTTTCATGCGTTGTATCTCCACATGTATCTACTTCCATACGTATCTAATGTAACTCAGGGCTGTAACTTATGATGTAACTTACATTAACACCGATAAATCTTTTCATTACAGAAGATCATAAAATTGTGAATTAGTAATAATAATTCGTGTAAGATGTAAGGTGCATAAGGTGTAAGTAACGTGAAAACATTTCGAGCGCCGAAAGCAGCATCTCATCCGAAAACTAAATTCGGTTGCTCGCGACTCACCCCTCGTTTCAGCCCTCTTTTGTTAAGAAACTCCACTGTTCAGAATTACAGAAAATTCACAGCTTCCTCGTAGCTCACGAAACAGCCCTTCTTCCGTCATCCAAACACTGTCGAACGTCTCTTTCGCAACGAACGACCAAGCACAAAATTCCGTAGAATTAAGATTTCTGGCAGACTCTTGGAATTTCATTTGCGACCCCGTGCCTCACCTTTGCACGTCCGGTCGTAATTTAATCGCCGATGCAATTGGCAGCGGGTGTGCCAGACCGTTTAAGAAAACCCTGGCGAATTCATTAGCGGACGACTATTAAAGTGCTCGACCGACTAACAACGGAACAGCGCTATTTGACCCTTGCGCATCCTATGTCGCCTGCGAAATAAACGGAACGTTTAGTCGATTCTTGACGTCAATGAATTATTCACTCTTTAAATTGCCGATGCTTCCGAACTACTGCTAATGTACTTTTAAACATTTGTTCACTCCTATCTTTGTATATTTTGACTGTTTATAGAATTGAACATTTCTAAACCAATATTTCGATGGTTTAGTTTAAACATGACTGATGTTGGTCACCTAAGTTGAAGATTTATAAGCATCAAAATTGGACAGTTTATAAAGTTGAACATTTTTTAACAAATATTTTAATGATTTTGACCAAACATGTCTGATCTTCATCATATAATTTTGATGATTTAGTTCAGTTTATAAAGTTGAATATTTTTGAACAAATATTTTAATGATTTTGACCAAACATGTCTGATCTTCATCATATAATTTTGAAGATTTAGTTCAGTTTATAAATTTGAATATTTTTGAACAAATATTTTAATGGTTTTGACCAAACATGTCTGATCTTCATCATATAATTTTGAAGATTTAGTTCAGTTTATAAATTTGAACATTTTTTAACAAATAATTTAATGGCTTTGATTAAACCTGTCTGATCATCTTCATCATGTGAGTTGAAGATTTATAAGCATCAAAATTGGAGAGTTTATAAACTTGAATATTTTTGAACAAATATTTTAATGATTTTGACCAAACATGTCTGATCTTCATCATATAATTTTGAAGATTTAGTTCAGTTTATAAATTTGAACATTTTTTAACAAATAATTTAATGGCTTTGATTAAACCTGTCTGATCATCTTCATCATGTAAGTTGAAGATTTATAAGCATCAAAATTGGACAGTTTATAAACTTGAATATTTTTGAACAAATATTTTAATGATTTTGGCCAAACATGTCTAAACTTCATCATGTGAGTTTGAAGATTTCTAAAATTTCTTAAAAATTTGAAACTTCATTTGAATTTTATAATTTTGATACTTTACAAGCATAAAAATTTGTAGATTTTCAAGTTTGAACATTTCTAACCTTCAGAATAAATACTTCTAACTTTTTAACCCCTTGCACTCTTGTGAAGAGTCTCGTGACGCACCAGGTGCGTCACTTCTACTGTGATCAATTTTGATGGAATTTTCAATATGTACTTCGAGTTTGTTCAATTATAATATTGACAACTAATTGCTAAATACAAAATTGACATAACATTTCAACTACCCTTATCTAGTTTAATATTGTAACTTCTGACGCACCTGTGCGTCATCTTTACAATTTCCAATTTTGTACCTACTAATTCCAAAAAATGTAATATTTGAAATTTATCATTCTACATAAATTTAAAAAGTCCAAATAGTTTAATAATAAAATTTGAAAGTATATAAAAGTATCACCCCATAAAGTACACGGTGACGTGCACGATACTCATTCAAATTCCGTCCACACCCGCTATCTCTAAATGAACTTCAATCACTAACCATCCTCCTGGTTCTTTGAACCAAAAAGAAATCAATAAAGGTAACAGGTTAGATGGTTAAGGTGACACGTGCATGAATCATAGCGATGGAGGGTACGTTAGCCGGTATCGGTGATGAAATTACGAGGGCAGGTCGAAGGTGAACAAGGCAAGACGGGGTCGCAAATGAAATTCCGGCGAACGGAATCCGGCAGAAATCTTAACGATCTCTGTTATCTAGCTGGGACAACGTGCCGCGGCGACTTGGAGCGTGGCTGAAGGAAGTTGCTGCAATTTAAATCCGAGCGAACCACCCCCGGGCCACCCCCTCGTGTCCTACTCCTCGTATGACGTTTAAAATGCCTCTGTGTCCGATTAAATCTTAACAACCTAATTTCCCGAGGCCCGATTCGATGCCCCCTCTTTCGATCCGGCTTTCAACCCCCGGTGCTATTTTCCATTCCTTCCTCTTTTGATTTTCTCCAACGCTGGAATTGGAAGCGTTGTTGGCCGATCAGCGAAAGCTTCCCGACGTTCAAATTACCTTCTTTTATGAACGGAATTGGGCCACTCGGACACCTGTGGGGCAGGCATGATTGGATCTAATCGCGCAACCCCTTTGACACCCGTTGCGACCCACCCTGGCGGATGAAGCATCACGGTTATTCGTTTCGCTATCGCGGGAACAACGAATTTTGTGATTATTGAATTAAAAGTAATTTTGTTGAGACTTTTTTGGGGAGGTGTTCGAGAAATTGGGGCAATTGCGGATGCAATTGTTACGATACTGGATTTTTATTTGTCTATTGTTAATTTTTGAATCGTGAAATTGTAACTTCTTTTTCGTCTGTTAAAAATTAGTACATCATAGAATTGTTATTTGTTATAATTTAATCTTTAAAAATTGTTGCATGTTAAAATTGTAATTTCTTATTGGTTCATTGTTAAAAATTATTATTTGACAGAATTGTTATTTATTATACATTAATCTTCAAAAATTGTTCTATGATAAAATTGTTATTTCTCATTTGTTAATTGTTAAAAACTATTATTTGACAGAATTCTTATTTGGCATACATTAATTATTAAAAATTGTTGCATGGTAAAATTGTAATTTATTTATTCGTTAATTGTTAGAAATTATTATTTGACAAAATTGTTATTTGTTACACATTAATTTTAAAAAATTGTTCTACGATAAATTATAATTTCTTGTTCGTTAATTGTTAAAAATTATTACTTGTCAGAACTGTTATTTATTGCACATTAATCCTAAAAAATTGTTACATGGAACCATCATTAGTTAACAGACACTTCTTAAAATTTATTACACAACAAAAATTGTTATATTTCCTACAAGACAAAAATGCATTAATTACAAAAACTAGTGAGATGATACATAACACCAAATAGCAGTAAAACTTTAAATTGAAAACGAGATATAAGAGATACATAAATAGGGGATGAAATGTAAAATGGTATATGTACAGCTTAATCTCTTCCTTTCATAAAGAACACCATATCTCACCATCACCACGACTCAAGAAAATTGCAAAATTTGCAATTTAAAATTGGAAACTTGAGGTCATTCCGTGAAGGATAAATATGGAGGATATTTCGTAGCTTATCTATGTTTTTGAAAAGATTGGAGAATTTAGGGAGGGCTTAGGTCTGCAGTTTTAAGGGTAGCAAGGGGTGGACGTGGTCGATACAATGCGTCGAAAAACAACACGGAGTACAATAAATGGAACTGCATTACGTAGAAATACAATGCGTGGGACTGTAACATGTGAGATTACATTGCGTGGAAACGCAGCGCGTGCAGATGCAATGAAATTGGAACGTGAAATTACAGCGCGTGGAAATATGTCGCGTGGAAATGCAACACGTGGGATTATAATGTGACAATATAGTGCATAAGAGTGTTCTTGTGAGGAATTACAACGCGTGAAAGTATGATGCATGGACATAGTATTACATGGAAGTACAACGCGTGTGAATATGGTGCGTGAAACTATGTTGCGTGAAAATGCAATGCGTGGAATTATAACGCGTGGAGATGTGGAATGTGGAAGTATTGTCATGTGAAATTGCAATACATGTAAATACAATATGTGAGAGTACTAGTGGGTGCAATTGCAACGCGAGGGATAACTACGCGTGGAGCTACAGTACGTGGAAATATGACGCGTGGAATTGCTACGCGTGAAATTATGACGCGTGGAGATAATGTCACGTGTAATTACAGCGCGTGGAGATACCGTCACGTGGAATTACAATTCATGGAAGTACAACGCATGAAAGTATTATTGCGTGGAATTACAACGCGTGGAATAACTACATATGGAGTTACACCACGTGGAAATACGACGCGTGGAATTACTACGCGTGAAATTATGACGCGTGGAAATACCGTCACGTGGAATTACAACTCATGGAAGTACAACGCATGAAAGTATTATTGCGTGGAATTACAACGCGTGGAATAACTACATGTGGAGTTGCACCACGTGGAAATACGACGCGTGGAATTACTACGCGTGAAATTATGACGCGTGGAAATACCGTCACGTGGAATTACAACTCATGGAAGTACAACGCATGAAAGTATTATTGCGTGGAATTACAACGCGTGGAATAACTACATGTGGAGTTACACCACGTGGAAATACGACGCGTGGAATTACTACACGTGAAATTATGACACGTGGAAATACCGTCACGTGCAATTACAACTCATGGAAGTACAACGCATGAAAGTACTATTGCGTGGAATTACAACGCGTGGAATAACTACATATGGAGTTACACCACATGGAAATACGACGCGTGGAATTACTACGCGTGAAATTATGACGCGTGGAAATACCGTCACGTGGAATTACAACTCATGGAAGTACAACGCATGAAAATATTATTGCGTGGAATTACAACGCGTGGAATAACTACACGTAGAATTACAATACGTGGAAATACGACGCGTGGAATTACTACGCGTGAAATTATGGCGCGTGGAAATACTGTCACGTGGAATTACAACGCGTGGAGATACCGTCACATGGAATTACAACTCACCCCAAAATCTCAAAATCTCCAAATTCTAACCCCTCAAATCCACAGTCCCCAAATTCCAACCCCCCAAAAATCCACCTTCTCAAAAGTCCCCAGAAAAGAAGTTATACCTCAACTCCCAAGTCACCGTCGCTTAAAAAAACTAGTCTTGCACGCGAGTGTAAAACCTCGTTAATGGTATTTAAATCCACAGGCGAGCAGAAAGGGTGAGACCGAGAATTATTGCGTGATCAGGCTTTATACGTGCGGTCGTCGTTAATCGAGTTCTCGCGTCCAACGAAATTCCTCCGGCGATTAAACGCATTTTTCACGGCTGTTCCCGAGTCGTTCGTTCCTACGAACTCATCCACCACGACAATTTCCTTCCCCTTTCACCGACAATAAACGATTGAAATGTATTTACAGAGTTCTGTACTTTTACAGGAAATTTATATCGAAAGTTGAAACTTCGCTGCCCTTCCCCTACCATTTGTAGTTCACACTGTTAATTTTCTCGCATTGCAGACAATTTTCTCTGTTTTTCTTTCGTTGATTGTTTTACTTCGGACATCCCGATCCAAACACGTCGCAAAGAATTCTACGCTTTTAAACAGATAGTTCGACAGCGGAGAAAATTGCTTTCCATTTACGATGATTATGGATTTATTTGTTTTTGATTGATCGACGGGTCTAAATTCCATTCGATTACTTTTCGAAAAAAAGTACCTTCTCGAAAAAACTTTTCTTCGATTTAATCGGTGGGGGAAGAAATTCAGGTGCATTAGTTTGATTATCGCAGTTGCGAAGTTAACAATAAGACTGCTTGATAGCAGCTGCTGAAGAAGATTAAATAGAAAATGAAGAAAGATTAAGTAATAGAGGATTATTAAAGAGGATGAAATATAAAATTGTTGCTGCCCGTTCGAGCACGGAATAAAAACAGAAAGTTTCGCACGGGAGTTGCATTAGCTACGAACACACTTAACATTAAATTCTCAATGAACGGAAGTGCGTCCCGATTGCATGAAACTCGACTACGTTTTCCAAGCGTCCCTCTTAAAATTTCAACAACCAATCTTATCAAGAGCGCTACAAAATGATTGTTTGTATAAACGTGAAATGTGTGTGAACGTAATTTTAGGCGATATAGCTTTGAGCGCAGTAAGTTCACGCCTCGTAATTTCCTGCGCTGTAAATTCACGCAATAGTTATTTCTCGTGATGTATTCTTTTAGGTGTACTTCCACGCGTCGTAGGTTAGAATTTGGGGGGTTGGAATTTGGGGGGTTGGAATTTGGGGGGGTTGGAATTTGGGGGGTTGGAATTTTGGGAGTTGGGAATTTGAGGGGTTAGAATTTGGGAATTTGAGAATTTGGGGGGTTAGAATTTGGGGAGTTGGGAATTTGAGGGGTTAGAATTTGGGGAGTTGAGAATTTGGGGGGTTAGAATTTAGGAATTTGAGAATTTGGGGGGTTGGAATTTGGGGGGTTAGAATTTGGGGGGTTAGAATTTGGGAATTAGAGAATTTGGGGGGTTGGAATTTGGGAATTTGAGAATTTGAGAATTTGGGGGGTTGGAATTTGGGGAGTTGGGAATTTGGGGGGTTGGAATTTGGGGCGTTGGAATTTGGGACGTTGGGAATTTGGGGGGTTGGAATTTGGAAAGTTGGGAATTTGGGGGGGTTGGAATTTGGGGCGTTGGAATTTGCTACGTTGGGAATTTGGGGGGTTAGAATTTGGGAATTTGAGAATTTGGGGGGTTGGAATTTGGGGAGTTGGGAATTTGGGGGGTTGGAATTTGAGGAGTTGGGAATTTGGGGGGTTTGGAAATTGGGGGGGTTAGAATTTGGGAATTTGAGAATTTGGAGGGTTGGAATTTGGGGGGTTAGACTTTGAAAATTTGAGAATTTGGGGCGTTGGAATTTGGGAAGTTGGGAATTTGGGGGGTTGGAATTTGGAAATTTGAGAATTTGGGGGGTTGGAATTTGGAAAGTTGGGAATTTGGGGGGGTTGGAATTTGGGGCGTTGGAATTTGGTACGTTGGGAATTTGGGGGGTTAGAATTTGGGAATTTGAGAATTTGGGGGGTTGGAATTTGGGAAGTTGGGAATTTGGGGGGTTGGAATTTTGGAAGTTGGGAATTTGGGGGGGTTGGAATTTGGGGGGTTAGCATTTGGGAATTTGAGAATTTGGAGGGTTGGAATTTGGGGGGTTAGACTTTGAAAATTTGAGAATTTGAAGGATTGGAATTTGGGAAGTTGGGAATTTGGGGGGTTGGAATTTGGAAATTTGAGAATTTGGGGGGTTGGAATTTGGAAAGTTGGGAATTTGGGAGGGTTGGAATTTGGGGCGTTTGGAATTTGGGGGGTTAGAATTTGAAAATTTGAGAATTTGGAGGGTTGGAATTTGAAAATTTGAGAATTTGGAGGGTTGGAATTTGGGAAGTTGGGAATTTGGAAAGATGGGAATTTGAGGATCCGAGTATTGGGTACTCTTGAAATTTGTGAAGTTGGAAATTTGAAGGGTTAGAATTTAGAAATTTGTAGATTTCAGACTTCACAGACTTGGCGATTTGATGACCTGGAAATTTGTTCACTTTGCAAGCCTAAAATTTGAAGACTTAGAAATGTACAAATTTTAGAATTCCAAAATTTATCAATTTCAAGAGTTAAGATTATAAAGATTGAGACTTTGAAGACTTGAACCCTTACAAACTTCTTGATATGGAAATTTCTTGATTATGCATATATACAATAATATTAAAGAAAGCAAGATGGCAGCGAAATGTGTTAACAAGAGCAACGGTACATTAGGTACCGCTTCCATCTACAGTCAGATTCATTTCGCCCAGTTTATGCGCCGTTCGCTTGTTGTACCCTGAACTGAATCCAAAGTAGTGGATCTGTTTCGGACAGGTCTATTGCGAAACCTCAAACCCTTTTGCGATTGCTATTGATGACAAACACGGACGTTCCTCTGTTATTGCACGCCGGGAATCGTTGTCGCTGCTCTGTGATCTCTGCTAACGATCATCTTCATTAACCATCGCAATATCAAGAGGGAACGTGGGGCACTTTATGTCCACTGATAGTATCTTCAGAATTTATAGCAAAATTTGCTAATTATATTTTAGTTATTTCTGTGCGGTAACTATTAGCTTGAATTACTCTGAGTGGCGTCGTTAAGTGCAATCTTCATCTTCTTTGTTTCAACTTTGTTTTTTTTTCATTTTAGATCTCACTTGAGAATCTTCGAATTTTTAAATATTTAAATTGTTATATTTAAATGTTTCACATACACAGAAACTATTTATCTTCGTTGCAATATTTATCATCCTCCAACATTAAATTTTAGAATTTGGGAGAGGTTAGCAGATATCTGACTTCTAATTAAAAATTAATTACCGAAACTTTAAACTGATCATCCCCAAAATGTCCAGCCATACTTTCGTTTCCCTAAAAATTAAAAGTGTCATACGAACAAAATATTTACTCCGGAATGTTCATCGGCGAGAATGCGCAATTATATTCAAAGGAAACACGAGGACCCTGAAGAATGCCGTGCAGAGATATTACAAATTACAAGCACGTAGCTAACGAAAATTTCAACGTTTCCGTAGCTGTAATGCGTTTATAATTAAAAATGGTAATTCTCCTCCGCTTTATTTTACTTTGGTTGCAAACATAACGGTGTATGCAATTATTTACGCAGGGACAACAATTCTGGGAATTACGAAAATGATAAATCTGTAACGGAATATCTCTTGCGTGTTAAGAACAACAACTATTCAATTTATTATAATTATTATTGCTTATTTAATATTCGAGCGAGGTACATTTAATATTTTATGAGGAGAACAAGGTTTGAGGAATTATAATATTACTTTCTCTTGTGTGGGTTGCTGAAATTTTTTTTTATAATTATTTTCAGTTTGGGGACCTGGGGATTCGATTAGTTATATCTGGCTGTATTGGTATTTTAGGAATTTGGGGACGTAAGAACTTGGGGGCGTAGGAATTTGGGGTGCAACAAATTTAGGGTGATAAGAGTTTGGGGTTGTAGGAATTTAGGGATGACAGAAGTTAGGGACGTGGGAATTTGGGAATTTAGGGATTTCGAGAGGTAGAGATTTGGAAATTTAGGGAATTCGGGGCGTGGGAGTTTGGGAATCTAGGGAATTCGGGGCGTGGGAATTTAGGGACGTAGAGATTTGGGAATCTAGGGAATTCGGGACATGGGAATTTGGGAATTTAAGGAATTCGGGGCGTGGGAATTTGGGAATCCAGGGAATTCGGAGCGTGGGAATTTGGGAATCTAGGGAATTCGGGGCGTGGGAATTTAGGGACGTAGAGATTTGGGAATCTAGGGAATTCGGGGCGTGGGAATTTGGGAATCTAGGGAATTCGGGGCGTGGGAATTTGGGGACATAGAGATTTAGGAATCTAGGGAATTCGGAGCGTGGGAATTTGGGAATCTAGGGAATTCGGGGCGTGGGAATTTGGGAATCTAGGGAATTCGGGGCGTGGGAATTTCGGGGACATAGAGATTTAGGAATCTAGGGAATTCGGGACGTGGGAATTTGGGAATCTAGGGAATTCGGGGCGTGGGAATTTGGGAATCTAAGGAATTCGAGGCGTGGGAATTTGGGGACGTAGAGATTTAGGAATCTAGGGAATTCGGAGCGTGGGGATTTGGGAATCTAGGGAATTCGGGGCGTGGGAATTTGGGAATCTAAGGAATTCGAGGCGTGGGAATTTGGGGACGTAGAGATTTAGGAATCTAGGGAATTCGGAGCGTGGGAATTTGGGAATCTAGGGAATTGGGGGCGTGGGAATTTGGGAATCTAGGGAATTCGGGGCGTGGGAATTTCGGGGACATAGAGATTTAGGAATCTAGGGAATTCGGAGCGTGGGAATTTGGGAATCTAAGGAATTCGAGGCGTGGGAATTTGGGGACGTAGAGATTTAGGAATCTAGGGAATTCGGAGCGTGGGAATTTGGGAATCTAGGGAATTGGGGGCGTGGGAATTTGGGAATCTAGGGAATTCGGGGCGTGGGAATTTCGGGGACATAGAGATTTAGGAATCTAGGGAATTCGGAGCGTGGGAATTTGGGAATCTAGGGAATTCGGGGCGTGGGAATTTGGGAATCTAAGGAATTCGAGGCGTGGGAATTTGGGAATCTAGGGAATTCGGGGCGTCGGAATTTGGGGTCATAAGAATTTGGGGACGTAGGGATCTAGGTGTGTAGGTATCTGGGGACGTAGAGATCTGGATATCTAGATATCTGGAGATGTGAGCATCTGCAGATCTAGGTATCTGGCGGTGTAGGTACCTGAAGATGTAAGGATTTGGAGATCTAGGTATCCACGAATGTGGAGATCTAAGAATCTAGGTATCTAAGTATCTTGTCATCTAGCTATTTTGGTATCTAAATGTCTTGATATCTAGGTACCCAAGTATCTTGATATCTAGGTATCTAGATCTCCATGTACCTATCTTGATATCCAGGTATCTAGGTTCCTAAGTACTCATCTTGATATCTGACTATCCAGCTGCCTAATAATCTACTAATACAAGTATTCAAAACTTAATGTAGATATATTTATCCATAAATCTAAAGACGAAGAAATACACCTGTCGACATAACTCATTACATTATAAATTTTCACAGAAACAACATTTATCAAATTCTTAACAAGGTTTATCAAGCCCAGCCGCAACATCCTCCCAGATTTCCTTAAAGAAGCGTACTTTATAATTGAAGAAAATCGATCTCACGGACCTCATCCAGGAAGCGTTATCCTTGCCTGCGAAAATAATGTATGCGAACTTCTTTTTTTTCCACCTCCGCGAAACTCTTCAGAAAACTCGGCAAGTCTATCTGCATTAATTTCAACTCGTCTCGTTAATTCGCGACGGAATGCGAAACATTTCTCGAAGCGTTCCCTTTCCGAACCTAACGCTTTTTACAACGCGATTTAACGAGGAACGCGTTCGAAAAAAGAAAAGAAGGGTAAAAGAGAGAGAGAAGAAAAAGCGAAAGATATGCTTGCATTATATCGCATGCAATTGCGTTTACCAAACAGCGAGGTCGCGACGAAATAGATCTCTACAATTCAACCCCTCCCGCTATTTTTCTCACCTTCATTCAAACCGACGATACAATTTGCCCCAGTTGCACCTGTACAATGCCGTGTGAATTATTTCATAACAAATGCAAATCCCACCTGCCAGATTTGTAATAAATATGAACGTGCTCGTTGTTAACAGTTTCACGGTCGGCGAATTTCGCGCGTTCCGGAAGCCGCAAGCTTTTCAAATTGTTTCGTTCTATATTCAGTTGTCGCGTGTGTTCATAAACAAACGATACTAACGATCAATGAAGTCCGTTTCATTGACTAACTTACCTTAATCGAGGACGATTAAATATGATGTCAAAAATCATCTGCTTACGCCTGTTAATACGGGGTGTTCTATTTATTCATTTATGGAAATATTTATCATACAATTATTTAGGCAATAGTTAAGTAAAAAGGTATACTCTGGTTACACATGTTAATACGGGGTGTTCTATTTATTCATTTTTGGAAATATTTATCATACAATTATTTAGGCAATAGTTAAGTGAAAAGGTATACTCTGGTTACATCTGTTAATACGGGGTGTTCTATTTATTCATTTTTGAAAATATTTATAATACAAATATTTAGACGAAGGTTGAGTAAAAAGGTGTACTTCGTTTCAAGAAATAAATGAAGACAGAAATGCGACACGTAGGATTATAATGTAGAAATATAGTGTACGAGAGTGCTGTTGTGAGGAATTACAATGCGTAGAATAACAGCGCGGGGAGTTATAACACGTGGAAATACGACCCGTGGAGTTACAACGCGTGAAGGTGCGGTACGTTCAAATTTTGTTATGTGAAATTACAACGCATGGAAATTTAATACATGAGAGTACTATTGAGTGAAATTGCAACGCGTGGGATAACTACGCGTGGAGTTACGGGGCGTGGAAATACGACGCGTGGAATTACTACGTGTGAAATTGAATGCGTAAGAGTACTATTGCATAGAATTACAACGCGTGGAATAACTACGCGTGAAGTTACAATACGTGGTAATATGACGCGTGGAATTACTATGCGTGAAATAATGGCGCGTGGAAATTCAATGCGTGAGAGTACTATTGCATGGAATTACAACGCATGGAAATTCAATGCGTGAGAGTACTATTGACTGGAATTGCAACGCGTGGAATAATTACACGTGGAGTTACAATACATGGTAACATGACGCGTGGAATTATTATGCGTGAAATTATGGCGCGTGGAAATTGAATGCGTGAGAGTATTATTGCATGGAAATACAACGCGTGGAATAATTACACGTGGAGTTACAATACGTGGTAATATGACGCGTGGAATTACTACGCGTGAAATTATGGCGCGTGGAAATACCGTCACGTGGAATTGCAATGCGTGGAGATACCGTCACGTGGAATTACAACTCATGGAAGTACAACGCATGAAAGTACTATTGCGTGGAATTACAACGCGTGGAATAATTACACGTGGAATTTCTACGCGTGAAATTATAGCACGTGGAAATACCGTCACGTGGAATTACAACTCATGAAAGTACAACGCATGAAAGTACTATTGCGTGGAATTACAACGCGTGGAA
Organism: Megachile rotundata; assembly: GCF_050947335.1. Taxonomy (NCBI): domain Eukaryota; kingdom Metazoa; phylum Arthropoda; class Insecta; order Hymenoptera; family Megachilidae; genus Megachile; species Megachile rotundata. The sequence continues at coordinate 18,769,262 of NC_134984.1, read as the reverse complement.
TAATTACACGTGGAGTTACATATACGTGGTAATATAACGCGTGCAATTACTACACGTGAAATTATGGCGCATAGAAATACCGTCACGTGGAATTACAACGCGTGGAAATACCGTCACGTGGAATTACAACTCATGGAAGTACAACGCATGAAAGTACTATTGCGTGGAATTACAACGCGTGGAATAATTACACGTGGAGTTACAATACGTGGTAATATAACGCGTGCAATTACTACACGTGAAATTATGGCGCATAGAAATACCGTCACGTGGAATTGCAACGCGTGGAGATACCGTCACGTGGAATTACAACTCATGGAAGTACAACGCATGAAAGTACTATTGCATGGAATTACAACGCGTGGAATAACTACACGTGGAGTTACAATACGTGGTAATATAACGCGTGGAATTACTATGCGTGAAATTATGGCGCGTGAACATTTCAGCTTTTTTAAAACATTATAATCATGAGCAGTCTGACAAACCTTCCAAATTATCCTGCAAGTTTATACAAAATAATCAATTTGACTTAATTTTATAATCGCCAAAATATGCCGAGAGTGCATACGTTACTCGTTGATCATTGACCCCCTTTAAAATTTCGAGTCACCCTCAAACGACTCGTTGATCATCATTGACCCCTTTAAAACTTCATCGACCCTCGGCGGGTCAATACCGACCCCGTTAGCTAGTTTCCGATGCGCACGAATATTTTGCGATAGCGATCGCGTGTCCTTTCCTCGGCAAAAAGCAACAAAGATCACCCAGAGGTTTATTTATCGTTTCCCTACATCCCCTCTGTAATTAATCGTTTGACGATAAAAACTGGACCGTCTGTTGCAGGAATTTGCTCCGGCCTGCGAGAGGTGCGCATCCAGATACCGACGGCCGTGAAGAAAGGTGACTCGGCGATACTGAACTGCTGGTACGACACCGAAGGGGATCCTTTATACGCCGTCAAGTGGTACAAAGTGGGTCGAGAGTTTTATCGCTATGCCCCGAACGAGACCCCGGTCGTCAAGACTTTCCCCATCGGGAACTTGACGGTGAAGGTGAGCATCGAATTGCCCCCCCTTTTCCCTCGTCGACCTGTGTAGGCTTCGAGCCCTTTCTCGCCGCCGAGAAAAAAGAACCTCCCAGCAGAGGGTAGTCGAGGATTTATCGTAGTCGGCAAAAGTTGGATGGAACAATAACCGAACGCTGTAAAATATGGCGAGCAGATATCCACCTCTCCCCGTAGAAATGTTCCCCGGGTTCTGTCTGGCCTCCCTAATGAGCGCGGCAAAAGAGGGATGCTCGCAATGCCGTCAATCCGTCGCTGAATTTATTCCACCCTCTTTCGGTCCGGTTTTACGACTCTCTATTTCGGAGCACGACGAAAGACGTGACTATTATCTCGCGATATCAACGCGATCGAGATATCGTAAACAGGGGTGGATAGATCTAGTGCTTCATGTGAGGAACGATGGACTTGTCTTTTCGATTAAGAGATCGCTCGTAATAACGCGGAAAATGATTTTTATGGTGAGACGCGTTTTCTGAAGTCGTTTAATCTCTTTGGATTTAAGGACGTAAGAATTTGGGAATTTAGGGATTTGGGAGGCTAGGGATTTCGAGACGTAGAGTTTTGGGAATTTAGGGATTTCGAGACATAGGGATTTGGGGATCTAGGGATTTTGGGGCGTAGGAATTTGGAAACCTAGGGATTTTGGCTCGTAGGGATTTGGGAATATAGGGAATTCGGGACGTGGAAATTCGGGACGTAGGAAATTGGGAACGTGGGAATTTGGGAATCTGGGGAATTCGGGACGTGGGAATTTGGGAATTTAGAGAATTCGGGACGTGGGAATTCGGGAATCTAGGGAATTCGGGACGTAGGAAATCGGGAACGTAGGAATTTGGGAATCTGGGGAATTCGGGACGTGGGAATTTGGGAATTTAGGGAATTCGGGACGTGGGAATTCGGGAATTTAGGGAATTCGGAACGTGGGAAATCGGGAATTTAGGGAATTCGGGGCGTGGGAAATCGGGAACGTGGGAATTTGGGAATCTGGGGAATTCGGGACGTGGGAATTTGGGAATTTAGGGAATTCGGGACGTGGGAATTCGGGACGTGGGAATTCGGGACGTGGGAATTCGGGAATTTAGGGAATTCGGGACGTGGGAAATCGGGAATTTAGGGAATTCGGGGCGTGGGAAATCGGGAACGTGGGAATTTGGGAATCTGGGGAATTCGGGACGTGGGAATTTGGGAATCTGGGGAATTCGGGACGTGGGAATTTGGGAATTTAGGGAATTCGGGACGTGGGAATTCGGGACGTGGGAATTCGGGACGTGGGAATTCGGGAATTTAGGGAATTGGGGACGTGGGAAATCGGGAATTTAGGGAATTCGGGGCGTGGGAAATCGGGAACGTGGGAATTTGGGAATCTGGGGAATTCGGGACGTGGGAATTTGGGAATTTGGGGAATTCGGGACGTGAGAATTTGGGAATTTAGGGAATTCGGGACGTGGGAATTCGGGAATCTAGAGAATTCGGGACGTAGGAAATCGGGAACGTGGGAATTTGGGAATCTGGGGAATTCGGAACGTGGGAATTCGGGAACCTAGGGAATTCGGGACACGGGAATTCGGGAATCTAGGGATTTCGGGGCGTGGGGATTTGGGAATCTAGGAAATTTGGGACGTGGGAATTTGGGAACCTAGGGAATTCGGGACATGAGAATTTGGGAATCTAACGAATTCGGGACGTGGGAATTTGGGAATCTGGGGAATTCGGCACGTAGGAATTTGTGAATCTAGGGATTTGGGAATCTAGGGAATTAGAGACGCAGAAATTTGGCAATCTAGTGATTTCAGAATATAGGAATTAAGGAATCTAGGGATTTCGAAATCTATAAAATTGGTGACATAAGATATTGGAAATTTAGGGATTTGGAAAATCTAGGGATTTCTTATAAAAGGATCTCGTGCTCCTTCACAAGAGAAACGATGGACTTTGTTCGATTAAGTGATCGCTCGTAATAACGCAGTAAGTGATTTTTACTGTCAGTCGCGTTTTCTGCACCCTTTAACCCCTTTAGATTATGAGCCCGATCGTTAACCCATGTCGATGAACGCTATATGATCCTACGACCAAGTTATAACAGTACACAATCTAGTTGTGAAGTTTTACTTCTTTTATGACACGCAATGGATTAACTGTTCTCGTGCGTTGGTTTCAGTCGTTGGTTTCAACCCCCTGCATCATTTTCATAAGTGCACAACTGTGACAAGTCTTACTCGAACTTCTAATATACTTCTAGTGTTGAAGTTCAATTACAATTTACATAATGATAGATTGAGTATAAAACATATCAACTTGTTAGAATTATGCAGTGATCGACGACGACAACTTTATTGGATGTTAAGCCAAATATAATTGATTTATTAAAATAATATTACAACAAACTATCAACGATTTAACGATGGCAAATATACGATAAGGAATGATATTTTATGACAGAGTTCACGCTTTATATAAATTAACTATGTAATAGTTTTTTGTTAATCGATTTATGAACGTGCGATAATTTGTTATATTCTCAACACAACTTTCTTTGTATGCATTAATATTGTAGTTCAGTTCTGACGCACCGTACAAATAAATCATAGGGTAACTAAACTCGAACAAGATTTATCATAGTTAAACTCCGACGAAAGTTTGACGAATAAAATGATATTTTCGTAAGATGTAGGGCAGCCGAGATTAAAATTCATCGTAAACCGCATAAGCGAAAACGTAAAGGAAAGTGGAAAATATATTTTTGAAACAGTTCGAAGATTATAAAATGGAGACCGCGAGTCGATCCAATCTGCAGTGTAACAATCGTTGTAAGTCGAGGAAAGAATAATATCAGCCCCGATAATATTAACCCTCGACCGGCATGGTTTAATCGTGGCCCACATCTACGGAGCGTATATAAAGTTCGTTCGATTAAAATTAGGCAGTGAAAATTTTAATTAAACGACGAATATATCGGCGGAATAATATTTAAACGTGTAGTGTGAAATTCAAAAAATAAAACTAAAGAAGAGTCGAGAAATTAAATTAAAATTCTCTCGCCTTGACGCGTTGTCCAGCGCTGAAAAAATTCAAAAGCCGCGAACAAATATGGGAGATGACAGATTTTTCAATTAGATCTCATCATTCGTATTATTCTATCCGGTTCTGTTTATTTTAATCCTTCCCGGGTTATATCCTTATTTATTTCTTTATTTATTGCCGCTCCGCACACGGCGATCAATCTAAAGGGGTGTTATCTTTAATAACGAACGGATTAAGCGGAACAAACAGCGAGACAGAGGGCGCGAAAGGGATGCGTTCGCAAATCTTTATTCTCATTTAAATAAATTTTCCGTTAAGGGACAGGGGCATTTGCATATTTCTCAATCTCCGGATTCAATTACAGGCTCCTTGCTTCTATCAGAATCAACAGATTTATCAACAGCTCCGTTCCGATGCACAAAGACGTTGAATCCGAAGATTGATAAATGGAAGTTGAGCTGTACACCTTTGTCCGTGTTTGTTTCGTTTCGGTTCGATATCGTGAGAGATTGAGCCAGTGCCGGATTAAGACCTTCCGAGACCCTCGGCTACTGCAAATATTTCCGCTTCTATTTATACGTGATTTGAAATATGGAGATTTCGTTGCTTGCGAAGTTGAAATTTAAGGTTCTGGGGATTTATGGATTCGGATATTGGAGAATTTTGATATTTGAGGATGGTGGAAGAGGAATTTGATGGTTTAGGAATTTAGGGAGATGAGAAATAGGAGATTTGGGAATTTTAGGAATTTTGAGAATTTTGGGAATTTTGGAAATTTTGAGGTTTGGAGACTTGGGAATTTGGGGACTAGGGAATTTGGAAACTAGAGAATTTGGGGACTAGGGGATTTGGGATCTAGGGAATTTGGGAATTAGAGAGTTTGGGATCTAGGGAATTTGGGGATTGGCGAGTTTGGGGACTAGGGGATTTGGGATTTAGGGAATTTGGGAATTAGAGAGTTTGGGATCTAGGGAATTTGGGGATTGGCGAGTTTGGGGACTAGGGGATTTGGGATCTAGGGAATTTGGGAATTAGAGAGTTTGGGATCTAGGGAATTTGGGGATTGGCGAGTTTGGGGACTAGGGGATTTGGGGATTAGGGAATTCGGGAACTAGAGAATTTGGAAACTGGGGAATTTGGAACTAGAGAATTTGCTAACTAGGGAATTCGGGAACTAGAGAATTTGGGAACTAAAGAATTCGGGAACTAGGGAGTTCGGGAACTAGGGAATTCGGGATCCAAGAAATTTGGAAACTAGGGAATTTGGAAATTCGGAAATTTGGGAACTTAGGAATTTGGAAACTAAGGAATTTTGAAATTAGAGAATTTGGAAATTTGGAAATTTGAAAATTTGAAAATTTGAAAATTTGACAATTTGAAAATTTGACAATTTGAAAATTTGAAAATTTGGAAATTTGGAAATTTGGAAATTTGAAAATTTGAAAATTTGAAAATTTGATAATTGAAAACCTTGAAGTGCTTAAAAATTTGCAAATCGATTACAAAGTTCACAGAAGCTCCCCTTACTCCGTTCACTGTTTAATGCAACAGCGTGCACGATAGTATCGACGGATATCGATATATATTACGCCATAATGGTTAGGTAGTTCTTCAGTCTGTCTCTCGTTTGCTCGTTTTCCTCGAGGGGAAGTGTAAAGTTTGTATATCGGGAAACAATTGAACATTGGCTGCCTTAAATGTATCGAGAAACAATCGGAACACCTGGGAAGACTGTAAAATAAGAGATTATATGTGTCAGCCCCGCAACGGAACGGTGAAGCGGGCTTTTTCGACCGGTACGGAATAGTTCATATTTTCCATGGTGTCTGGTATCGTAAAGCGGTTACGAGGCAATTTCGATCAAACTCACCTGCCGAATAGCCTATTGAAATGTATTTGATATACCACCGGATAGTTCGCGTGCATTCTTAACGCGTTCGATGTTCCTATCACAATGCGTCTATCTACTGTGTACTCTAATTAACTGCAATTGTACGAGCGTTCAAAAATTGACACTTGCTTACGCAATTAATTTAGCGGTGATTTTAATTTCACCAAATTTTCAAATTTCCAGATTTCCAGATTTCCAAATTTTCAAATTCTCAAATTTTTAAATTTTCAAATTTTCAAATTTTCAAATTTTCAAATTTTCAGATTTTCAAATTTTCAAATTTTTAAATTTTCAAATTTTCAAATTTTCAAATTTTCAGATTTCCAAATTTCCAAATTTCCAAATTTCCAAATTTCCAAATTTCCAAATTCCCTAATTCCAAAATTCCCTAGCTCCTAAATTCGTTAGTTTCCAAATTTCCTAGTTCCCGAATTCCCTAGGTCTCAAATTCTGTAGTTCCCAAATTCCCTAATTCCCAAATTTCCTAGTTCCCAAATTCTCTAATTCCCAAATTCCCTAGTTTCCAAATTCTTGAGCTCCCAAATTTCCTAGTTCCCAAATTCCCAAATTCCCTAGTTCCCAAATTCTCTAATTCCCAAATTCCCTAGTTTCCAAATTCTTGAGTTCCCAAATTGCCTAGTTCCCGAATTCCCTAGTTCCCAAATTCCCTAGTTCTCCAATTTCGCTAGTTCCCAAGTTCCCTAGTCCCATAATTCCCTAATCCTCAAATTCCCAAATCCCTAAATTCCTAAGCCCTAAATTCCCTATCCTCCAAATTCCCTAGTCCCTACTAATATCTTCCTAAAAACGAATTTCACAAATTGTTTAACTATCCCTCACCATATAAAAATCGCAAAAATCCCCCAAAAAAATCCAGTAGCAGCTCACAATATTCCTGTAACAATAGAAATACAAATTATGCAAGTATAATATTCTTGCAGAGGTAAATTTCACAAACGATCAAAGTATTCTTCACTCGTGAAAATTGCTAAACCCCGTTTGTCAAAAGCGCGATAATATTCGTACTAGCAACAGGAGTAGGAATTAACTAAGTATCCTTTTCCCCGTGTTAAATTTCTTCGAAATTATAAGGAGTCGGTTCGTAAACGCGGCATAATATTCTTGCAGGAACAGGAGTTAAATACCCCGCATTCGTAAGTGCTTCTTTTTTCCACCGGTGGAAGATAGCGGTTCAGAGAAAGCGGCTTCATAATCGACCTAAATTTTAACCTGGACGGAGTATATTTCTTCTTTTTCGACAGACTCTGCTTCCCTTGGAAGTAGTAGAACCGCTTGGAACAGGCTAATTAGATCTCGCTTTTCCACGGTTTACGGGAGATATACTTTTTCTCCAACGTAGAAAACTGATAAAACGGCAGCGAATGTTATTTTAATCGTGCTTTTGACTTCTCGGGGGGGAAAAAATCGTCTGCGCTTGCTTTTTACCTTTTTGGAAAATCCGGGTCGGGAAGTTTAGGGAGGGGGGTGGAAGACACGTGTACACGCGTGTTCTAGTTCTTGTAATTATTTCAAATGTCACGTCCAAAATGTTCAAATTTACTCTAACGTGTTGGACCGTGGAAAATTGAAAGAATTATGCTGACAATTTTTTTAGTGAGTTACGCAAATCACACTATAAAATTTGTACAAATTATTAAAAGATAATACTTGACATATTGACCAGAAATTTTATACAGAATCTACCTTGTATCTTCAACTATTAATTTGTAAATATGAAAGTGAAAATATATTTTATATCTGATTTATACTTCTAGAGCTGAAACAATATTTTGCGCTTTATTAAATAATAGCTTTACTAATTTCGAGACGTGGAGATTTGGGAATATAGGGAATTCGGGGCGTGGGAATTTGGGAAATTAGGGATTTGGAAATCTAGGGAATTGGGGACGTGGGAATTTGGGAATCTAGGGATTTCGAGACGTAGAGATTTGGAAATCTAGGGAATTGGGGACGTGGAAATGTGGAAATCTAGGGAATTTGGAGGCGCGGAGATTTGGAAATCTAGGGAATTGGGGACGTGGAAATTTGGGAATTTAGGGAATTGGGGACATGAGAATTTGGGAATCTAGGGAATTCGGAACGCTGGAATTTGGGAATCTAGGAATTTCGGGTCGTACAGATTTGGAAATCTAGGGAATTCGAGGCGTGGGAATTTGGGAATCTAGGAAATTCGGAAGTGATTTTGGGAATCACTTTATTAAATAACCCTACTCATTTTATCAATAATAAATTTTTTAATATATTTCAGTAATAGTAACATGCACTTCTTAACCCCTTTTGAGGTTGAGAAAAATCTCTAAAAATCAAAAACTAGATAAAGTAGAAAATTTTGTATCTCAATATTTTTGTTGCTGAGTGTACCCCAATAGATTTCTGTTCCTACCCACAGAACGCATCAGCGTAGTTCCTCGTTTATTAAACAACAGATTATTCGGCTGGTCATTTGGAATTTCGAGTTCCACTAACTTCCTGCTTTTCGTATTTCGATTTTATGAAGAATTCTATACACGCGTAGAATCCGCGATGCCGGGTCGTTTTAACCGAGGAAACTGCGCCGAACAACTTCCTGCACGGAGGATTGAAAAACATTCAACCCGTACATATTTCGCTGAGATATTTATCGACTTGCTAAATATTCGACGATTACGCTGGATAAAATACACTATAATTGCCTCTCGTTTTTGCTATTTCACTTCTTTTATTATAAATTGAAAAACCTTCCTCCGTTATGTTCAATCATATTTACTTTGTTATACAGAAATTATTTTTAAATAACAGACACGATTAACAGTAATTATTCTTGGTAACATGAATTTTCTTCATATTTGCATTTTTTTAAGAAATCCATATTTTTATAAGCAGCGTTAAAAAGTTTCAATAGTGGAGAATTTTTTTATGAATTATATTCAGATGTATCACACAAATATTTCCACCCCTTGCAGTACGTCGTGCGGCTCGACATTTCTCTTGCCTCTTATAAATAATTCAGGTAAATAAATTGGGTGAATATTTTCATTTCTTTACTAGTTCAAATAAATGAAAAATTTATCATACTGTTGTGATACATTTTTTTGACTACCCTCTCTACTTCTGGTTTGTGAAGTAAAGTGAATTGGGGACGTAGGAATTTGGGGATGTAGAAATTTGGGAGTATAGGGATTTGGGCTCCTTGAAATTACAAATCTAGGGATTTTGTGTCCTAGAAATTTGGTAATTTACGAATTTCTGGACCTTCAAATTGGAAACTTAGAAATTTGATATTTCAGAAATTTTTTATCTAGGCATTTAGGGTCATAGGTATTTAGGGATTTAACGATATGGAAATCTAGGAATTTAGACGTCTATGTAATTTGAAATCTATAGATTTAATAATCGAGAGACTTGAAGTTGCAGAATTTTGAAAACCTCTGAATTACTTAGTTAAATTAAAAAATTGTAGTTACAAAATTTGAGTATTTAAAAATGAACTTACGTAACTTGAAAATTGGAAAATATTAAACAATTTGAGAATATTGAAACGTTACGAGTACTCGTTATTTTTAAAAATACTAATAAATTGTATAAAACTAGAAATTTCAAGTTAACATAGTACAATGAATAGTTTATCAATGAATACAATTATGAATACAAAAATGAATACAATGAATCTTTTATATTACACAACGAACGGAATTAACATAACGAGTGCAGTTAATAAATATTAAATTATAATAATGAACGCAATTAGCGACTTTTATACCGACATAAAGCAATTCTAGATAAAAGCTAATATTCGTTAAAATCATTTCATTTAATTAACCATGAAACGTAATTTCGAGTAAGGTGGATTCAATACTTTTGATCAATAGCGTACGCTTATAAATTTATTAACGCACAAACTTCGACGATCGATAACATTTCGCGCGCTCAAAGGAGAATGAAGTTTGAAATTTTTAATGAAACCTGAAACACGGTTAATTAACGGGCTCTGACTTTCGAGGCCAAATATATCGATCGCTTTGCAGCATTGCGATTGGTTTATCGTTCCTAACGCGATGATGGGCAGATCAAATACGCGACAAATTTAGAAATTTCGAAAATCACACTCTTTGGATCAAATCGATATTTGCGTAAATCAACACATTTCTAAAAAAAAAATAATCATTTCCTAAGAGAAAAAAAATCACACCAAAAGATTTTTTTCACACATAATAAATTTGCAACAAATTATAAATAATTAATTCTGAATAAACAAAGGTATCATAATTATTCCCGCATATTCGCAAGCTTTGTTTGAAGTGTGTCGCAATGGGTTAATGAATCAGCTGCAAATTTAATTCGTATAATCAGTTCCGTCGATTAAACGCTTAAAATACGGGGTGGTATTTCGAAGGACTCAATCGAATAGTTCGTAGAAATTAAGAACGCGGCAATTTTTCAACAGTATCGATAACGTCGACGGTAAATTTACACGGTCGGTTAACAATTCATGAATCAAGAGCTTTCCATTCTTCCTTGAGCCCGGAACGCTGATCACGTATCGCGCGATTGAAACGAGTAATCAGGTATGTAATCTAATTCAAAAATGTTGATACAATATTCAATCATGGGGAAAGTTTCGCAGCACGAGCAAAGCTAAATAGCTTACACGGAGGAAACTTAATTAGACGCCTATAGGGACCCATAACGCAACGTAGGAGAATTTCCCGAACGCTAATAGCATCGGAAAGGGTTAAATTCTTGTTTCGGATTAATTTTCCTGTTTCGATTACTCCGCAAATTCTGCTCGACAAATTTTACGGATCGCCTGGAAATATGTGTCTACAATTTATTCCTAATGCAGGATTAATCGATTCTATTGCAGTACGAGGTAATTGAAACTAGATTATTATTACACAATGTCCGTAATTAATTTAGTTGCCAGGTGAACTGTAACTGATACTATTAAATCCTGTTGCTATTTTCTAATACGGAATATCAGTGTTTCCTTTCTAGGCTAAAATTATTTATTCTTATTTTTTTTATTTAATATCGTTTTATTCGTTGGAGATTTATTGCTGAGAATTTATAAGTCATTTTTTAGTAGAATTTATAAATATATTGTTTATTGTTCGATAAATTTATTAAAGATCAAGGGTGAATAGGTAGGTTGAACTTGGGAAACCAATATGGCCGACATGCGCAGTACATTCAAGAGTGTATAATAAGTCTCTAAAGATTTATTCTTTAAAGAAAATTTATTGATGAGAATTTATAGGTATATTGTTCATTATAGCTCTTTAATATGATTTATAAATATATTGTTTATGCTGTTCTATAAATTTATGGCTTAAAGATGAGTTGAAGATGAATAGACAGCTTAAGCTTATGAAACCAATATGGCGTCGACGTGCGCAGTACACTCAAGAGTGTATAATAAGTCCCTAAAGATTTATTCTTTAAAGAAAATTTATTGGTGAGAATTTATAAGTATACTGTTCATTATAGCTTCTTAATATGATTCATAAATATAATGTTTATGCTGTTCTATAAATTTATCGCTTAAAGATGAGTTAAGGATGAATAAACAGCTTAAACTTGGGAAACCAATATGGCCGACATGCGCAATACACTCAAGAGTGTATAATAAGTCCCTAAAGATTTATTCTTTAAACAAAATTTATTGGAGAGAATTTATAAGTATATTCTTCATTATAGTTTATTAATATGATTTATAAATATATTGTTTATACTGTTCTATAAATTTATCGCTTAAAAATGAGTTAAAGATGAACAGACAGGTTAAACTTGTGAAACCAATATGGCGTCGACGTGCAGTACACTTCGGAGCGTACAGTAAATTTCTAAAGATTTATTCTTCAAACAAAGTTTATTGCTAAAAATTTATAAGTATATTGTTCATTATAGCTCTCTAATATGATTTATAAATATATTGTTTATGCTGTTCTATTAATTAATTGCTCAGAAATGAATTAAATATGAATAGATAAGTTAAACTTAAGAAACCAATATGGCGTCCATGGGAGGCGCATGCGCAGTAGCTCTAGAATACAGCTTACAAAGTTCAGAAAAGAATCTTCACAAATTCAGAAATTTAGTATTTCGGAACTGGGTTATTCGAGGATTTGAGGATTTGGAAGTTGGAGAGTTTGAAAGTTTATGAATTTAACAATTTAGGAATTCGGGAAATTGGAACTGTGTAAAAGTGTGAACTTACCAATCTTGGAATATGTGAAGGTAGAATTTGAGAATGTATCGATATGTAATTCGACTATGAAATTTAGAAATGTGAATGTGGAATTACTGCACGAATAAGTGAATATGAGAATGTGTGGATGTGTGAACAGGAGAATATGTGATTTGACAATGTGTGAATATATGAACACCAGAATGAGGAATTAAGGCCGCGAGATGGTAATGTGACGGTAGTAAATATTCGCTCTCGCAAAATGTCACATTAATATAACAAAGTAGCGGCACACAGGCAAGATAATGAAGTACCCGCACAATAGCGTAGCAAAGGAATAAACGTAACAGCGCCCGCAGCAGTAGCACATTAATCGAAGATCGGTGCCTTTAAGATGGCAAGCGTTCCCTCAGTGAATGCAGTTGATTCTCAGATAAGTTGGCAATAAAAACTTGCACGCTATCAGTGCTACTTTTCTGGCAGCGTAAATAGGGAATTTCATAGTCGTCTATCCGGGAACCTCCCGTTCTATCATCCTCACAATTCCTCTTATTAAGTTCTCCGAGCGGCTCATATACGGGCGTCGTCGTATCGCTGTGAACCCGTTAACCCAGACTGGAGATCGTTTCACTCGAAACGCGCCCTATATTCAGGCAACGTAAACGCGCTCGTCGCAAGAAGCGGCGTCACTTTTTCATCGGTCCCGCTAAATCCCCCTAAACCCGGGTTACACCTCCGGCAAAGCGTGCTGCCTTGTTGTGTACCGGTTAGCGCCGGCCAACTTCCCGTGGCGGCCTCGAATAAATCGCTCTGTGCCGCGGAGTTCCGCGGTAACTGCTGTTACACACGGCGAGTTACGAGAACGCGTAAAGGTCCATTTACACACGACCGTGCCGTTACGTACCCCTACACCTACTCCCACTTCGTGTTTATTCCACGAGGTATAGCTTGCGGTCTCTTTGGTCACGTGCAATTTACCCCTTTCTTCATCTGTGGACGAAAAGGGCAATCTTTTATTGTCGTTTTATGGACTACCTACGGTTTTAGGCTACGCTCGCTTCAAAGTTAGATTAGGTTCTCTTATAGATTCTTTACTAGTTTTTGTAGGATTTGGCGGGATTTTACTGTATTGTGGGTTAGGTTTTTATTGGGTTTCTAGTTTTTATAGGGTTCGGTTCACAGTAGATTTCGGTTGGATTTCTATTAAATTTTTATTGGGTTTCTAGTTTTTATAGGGTTTGGCTCACAGTAGATTTCGGCTGGATTTCTACTAAATTTTTATTGGGTTTCTAGTTTTTATAGGGTGCGACGCCTAGTAGATTTCGGCTGGATTTCTACTAAATTTTTGTTATGTTTATAGCAGACTTTTACTAGGTGTTTAATTGACTTTTAGTGGAATTCTATTTTTAGTTCCGTCAGATTTCTACTAGATTTGCTGGAAGTCTATCAGATTTCTAGTAACGTCTTACTAGTTTGCGTGGACAAACCATAGGTTTCCAGCCAACATTTCTCAAGTTCGCCGTAGTTTCCATATAATACTTCCCTTGGGTTTCATGTAGAATCTAAGTTCTCCGCAGATGCGATCTACAGAGAAGATAGATTTTCCATAGATCTATGTCAGGTTCCACACTCGTGAAGTCACAAAGTATCAAAATTCCAGAAATAAAAAAATTTCAAATTTTACAATATGGTCCCTAGGGCCATAGTCTAAAAGTTCCTAGAGCCCAAAGTTCCATGGTTTGAAAATCCCTAGGCCCAAAATCTCCGTATCCTGAAAATCCCTAGGTCCCAAGCTATTTCGTAGCATCCCTAATTCCCCAAACCTCCATGTCTAATCTTGAAAATCCCAAAATCCAAGCCCCAAAATTCCAAAGTTCTAAGTACCAAAATCCCAAAATCCCAAAGTCACCAAATCCCCAAATCCCCAAATCCTCAAATCCCCAAATTCCCAAATCCTCAAATCCCCAAATTCCCAAATTCCCAAATCCCCAAATTCCCAAATTCCCAAATTCCCAAATCTTCAAATCCCCAAATCCCCAAATCCCCAAATCCCCAAATCCTCAAATCCCTAAATTCCCAAATCCCCAAATCCTCAAATCCCCAAATTCCCAAATCCCCAAATCTTCAAATCCCCAAATCCCCAAATCCCCAAATCCCCAAATCCCCAAATCCCCAAATCCCCAAATCCCCAAATCCCCAAATTCCCAAATCCCCAAATCCTCAAATCTCCAAATTTCCAAATCCCCAAATCTTCAAATCCCCAAATCCCCAAATCCCCAAAATCCCCAAATCCCCAAATCCCTACATTCAAAAATTTCTAAATTTTGCCTACTCTACTACACTTCTACCAAACACCCCCACGAGGTCCCTGACCGCATCTTTCATTCCCCTCGCCAACAACCCGTCTACTACCCCGAAAAATACGCGTATTAACAAATCTATCATCCCCGAATCGTACTGCGAACCGAAAGGGTTAATGTCATTCGCAAACTGCGGCAAAAGGGCGGCAAACTGGTGCAGCTACGTTCGCTTGCCAGGTTGGCCAGCGTTCGCAGCCGAGAGTGACACCCGATGCCACGAGCAATCGATATCACGAAGAAGGAGGTACTCATCGTTGGTCCAGCGTTAGGTTCTTCTTGTTTCGACGTTCGTTTGCATGCCGACGAAACAATGCGACCCGTCCTTTGTCTTCCGGTCGATTGATCGATGCTTGCGGTCGTCCGTTGTTCCTTTTTTTTGTAGTTTTTTTTTATTCCGTGCATGCCAATCCGTGCCCGGTGATAAATCCCTGGTAGATTCATCGAGGAAGATGAAGGACGACTTGTATACGGTTCTCTGTTGCAGAAAGCCGAGAGCAACGCGACCCAGGTGAAGCTGATGAACCTGGAGCTGGATGCAGCTGGATTGTACAGCTGCGAGGTGTCCGCGGATGCGCCTTCCTTCCACACGGCCATTGTTGACGCCACCATGTATGTTGTCGGTAAGAAACCCTCATTATTTATCCTCGAGTCATACACAACCTCCTTGGATCATGGGAGTTGCACCTAAATGGTGCAACGTCAGTAATCCGAGTTGGCTAGTTACATTCAGACATGGTATTATGGCTGTTTGTTGGTTTGCATAAGAGCAGATAATTTGGATATTACGTGACTTGGATATGACTTTGGATGTTATATTGAAATGACAGCTTTTGACCATTGAACAACGTTGTTGCTGTTGAACCTTGAAACTAGAGATTCTACATACGTGTACATGTATAGATGTACACATGTTGGATAATATGACTTGAATATGACTTTGAATATTATATTTAAGAGACAGCTTTTGACCATTGAACAACGTTGTTGCTGTTGAACCTTGAACCTAAAGATTCTACATATGTGTACATGTATAGATGTATACATGTTGGATAATATGACTTGAATATGACTTTGAATATTATATTTAAGAGACAGATTTTGACCATTGAACAACGTTGTTGCTGTTGAACCTTGAACCTAAAGATTCTACATATGTGTACATGTATACATGTACACATGTTGAATATTGTATGACTTGAATATGACTTTGGATATTATATTTAAGAGACAGATTTTGACCATTGAACAACGTTGTTGCTGTTGAACCTTGAAACTAAAGATTCTACATATGTGTACATGTATACATGTACACATGTTGAATATTGTATGACTTGAATATGACTTTGGATATTATATTTAAGAGACAGATTTTGTCCATTGAACAACGTTGTTGCTGTTGAACCTTGAACCTAAAGATTCTACATATGTGCACATGTATACATGTACACATGTTGGATATTATGACTTGAATATGACTTTGGATATTATATTGAGAAGACAGCTTTTGACCATTGAACAACGTTGTTGCTGTTGAACCTTGAACCTAAAGATTCTACATATGAATACATGTATGGATGTACACATATGTATACATGTATGATTGCTTAAAAGTAGTTTCTATACCACTTCTTGAAACTAGAGCTTCAAGCTCAGATGATCAAAAGTTCTCAGATATCCAAATTCTCTACAGGCAAACTTCACCATCCTCAAGTCTATCCTTCCTCAACTACTCAACATGTTCTCATTTCATAAATATGATAAATTCAAAAATTTCTCAGCGAACAACACAGTGTTTCCCCAAAATATCTCCAACCTCCCAGCACCTATGACAATCGATCATCTACTATCTACAAACACACACACACGCGTGTCAGAAGTGGCATAGTCTCTTGTTAGCTTTCAGAGGCAATCTTCTGCACTGTAGAGGAGGCTGAATGTCACGCAGCAGTCGGCCGACAGTGTTAGCTTGCAGGCGTTTTCGAACTGCGAATTAATGCCAGCCGCCGGCTCGGTGGACTTAAGAGCTTAGGCGAATCGCTGTGGACCGAGCCGAAGATAATACTGCGGGTATACGCGGCGGAATGAACCGGAATTAGGTGTCTTAGGAGCACAGGGTTTCCACCTTTTGCTCCATTTTTATCCCGATCGAACTCTCGACATTTTATTTCGGATAATTCGTTTGCCTTTTTAGACCACCGGCAAGATGGAGCGGCCACGCGATCATAAAGTAGATTTCTCCTTTTTTACGTCCCTGGATGATAAATTACCTGGGTCATTAGGCGAAATATTCTTTTAGATACTTGGGAATTTATTAATTTATTGCGTAACCGGTAATTTTGTCGCGCTGGATAATGGAAGGATTGTTAGGTTAGGTGTACCTTGTTTGATTTGTACGAAATTAATTATTTTCGTGTGTAGTCATTTTAATGATATTTCTGCTTGTTTATAGTTCTGTTATAGCTGTTATTTCTGTTTGTTTATAGTTGTTATTTCTATTTCATTTATATTTCTGTTATATTTGTTATGTTTATCTTTTTGGGTTTATGTGCTGCATTGAAAGGTTAAGGTCAGTTAAGGTTTGATTAATGGTGAGGTTATGTCATAGTTAGGTTAGGTTGGTTCCATCGTTATGTTTGATGAGTCAGACTATTTTTAAACTTCATAAATAAAACATTAATACAGTAACATAACAGTATGTTAATAACACAGTAAAATATATTAAGTACAAAATTATTTTCATCGTTCTTGATCAATGATATAAAAGTGATGGGAAAACCATAAAAGATGGCGGATGAAAGATAAGTAAAAGCTAATAGATAAAAGATAAATGTTTTATGGAACAAACATGACAGATGAAAGATGAATACCTAATTGTGTCTGACATTCTTAATAACAAAAATTGATAAAAATTGCGAAGTAAAATTGATACGTACTCTGTTGATCAACGAAATAGAGATTTAAATTGAAGCAATTATAGATAGAATATAGCCGTATTTCATCGCGATCAGTTATCGATAGCGTATCCCATAAATAAAGTATGGAGAAATGGAGTTTGTTAGAGCGAAATGTCCACTTTCGCGTAATTACCATTTGAATGAATTGCGCAGCGTCGAACAATGAGAATTTGAATTTCGGTGTACACCGTGTAACGTGTCAAATTTGAGGCCATCTGTTTATGCGCATGTTAAACACGGGATAATCAAAAGGCTAGTTAAATTATAATATTATTCTATCGGTTCTATATACATTCGATTACCATTTGTTTGAATAAAACATCGGATGACAAAATCATGAATTTACAGAAATTCTAGATAATTCACTTTACATTGTGTCACGCGTTTATATCATCATAGATTAACGAATTACCTACGCGATCAATTTTGTGACGTAAAGTGCTTGTTGAATGCATAAGTTTTCTTTGATGAACAATATTTTTTAACAAAATATTACATGTTTAAATTAAAAGCAATATTTAGTATCATTTTCATATTGATCAATAAAAATGTAACAAAAAAATTGCAGAATATTAATAATAAAATATAACAAGAAGAATAAGAGAATATTAACAATAAAATGTAACAAAAAAATAGGAAAGTATTAATAATAAAATATAACGAAAAAAAGATAGCAGAATATTAATAATAAAATATAACAAAAAAAAAAAAAAATAGGAGAATATTAATAACAAAATATAACAAAAAAAATGGCAGAATATTAATAATAAAATGTAACAAAAAAAAATAGCAGAATATTAATAATAAAATATAACAAAAAACTAGCAGAGTATTAAAAATAAAATGTATAAAAAAAAAATAGCAGAATACTAATAATAAAATATAACAAAAAAAAAGATACCAGAATATTAATAATAAAATATAACAAAAAAATGTAGCAGAGTATTAATAACAAAATATAACAAAAAAAATTGCAGAATATTAATAATTAAATATAACAAAAAAAAAATAGCAGAATATTAATAATAAAATATAACAAAAAAAAAATGGCAGAATATTAATAACAAAAAAATATCAGAATATTAATAATAAAATATAACGAAAAAAATAGCAGAATATTAACAATATTTTCCTCGTTAAAAAATGTGTTTGTCATACGAGTAAACAGGTTCGCGGTTGCCGTACTTGAAGAATAATAGAAAGGGGATTGCATTATACATCGAATACAATTAAAGCGATCGTCGAAGGTAATTTAATTACCATTTTATTGTAACCCAATTAACGTAACTGCCGTTTGTTTACGCAGTAAGCGTTCAAGCAACGAAATCTCCGAGAATAATAGATCATTAGAATTTGAAATTGTACCTTTTGTCGGATCTGCAACTTTGCCAAAAGACGCGATTAAAATATCAACCGAAGCGACGTTTAGAATAAAAGGGAATTCAAGCATAATATGTTTTTAATGCAACTAGAATAACGGTATGGATTGTAAATTTGTAAGAGGGTCTTTCTCATTGTTATATACAGAATAGACGTCGAGCAAAAAGACTGGGTATAGCCATTTTGCAGTATCCATTCTCGGGTAATTGCCGTTTGTTCGGCTAGAATAATGCTTTAATGAGCACTTTATGGGGCCGTTAAATTCCTCGTCTCTATATTTCGCGTAGATTAAACAAAATTTATAAAGTGTCGCGACAAATTTTTTCCCCGTTCAATTATCTAACTCTCGAGATAATAATACAGGACAATTGAAATGAGTTAATAAAGATTTCCCTCTATTTTTGAACCCAAACAAAAATTGCTAGTTTAACGAATAGCACAATTTGTTTCATTAGAGGTATATTTTAATGATCGTTTAAAGCCATCACTCGTTAACACATTTTTGTCTAGACTGTTTCATTTATATATATTATATATTGCATACTGCTCTACAACTAAATATATCATATCTAGTACTGATTTTTTTCTGTGCTAAAGATTAACGAGTAGTACAATTTGTTTCGTTAGAATTGTATTTTAATGATCGTTTAAAGCCATCGCTACTTAGGACATTTTCAATTGGACTGCTTTATTTATATATATTATATATTATATACTGCTCTACAACTAAATATATCATATCTAGTACTGATTTTTTTCTGTGCTGAAGATTAACGAGTAGTACAATTTGTTTCGTTAGAATTGTATTTTAATGATCGTTTAAAGCCATCGCTACTTATGACATTTTCAATTAGACTGCTTTACTTATATATATATTATATATTGTGTACTGCTCTACAACTAAATATATCATACCTAGTACTGATTTGGATTTAATGATTTTTTGCTATGCTAAAGATAAACGAATAGAAAAAATTGTTTCGTTAGAATTATATTTTAATGTTCGTTTAAAGCCATCGCTACTTAGCACATTTTCAATTAGACTGCTTTATTTATATATATATTATATATTGTAGAGTGTTCTACAACTAAATATATCATGTCTAGTACTGATTTGAATTTAATGATTTTTTGCTATGCTAAAGATTAACGAATAGAAAAAATGGTTTCGTTAGAATTATATTTTAATCATCGTTTAGAGCCATCGCTATTTAGGACATTTTCAATTGGACTGCTTTATTTATATATATATTATATATTGTATAAATATATCATGTCTAGTACTAATTTGAATTTAATGATTTTTTGCTATGCTAAAGATTAACGAATAGAAAAAATTGTTTCGTTAGAATTATATTTTAATGTTCGTTTAAAGCCATCGCTACTTAGGACATTTTCAATTAGACTGCTTTATTTATATATATATTATATATTGTATAGTGTTCTACAACTAAACATATCATACCTAGTACTGATTTGGATTTAATGATTTTTTGCTATGCTAAAGATAAACGAATAGAAAAAATTGTTTCGTTAGAATTATATTTTAATGTTCGTTTAAAGCCATCGCTACTTAGGACATTTTCCAGTAGACTGTTTTATTTATATATATATTATATATAGTACATACTGCTCCAATAGTGAAGATATTATATTTAGTATCGATTAAAATTTCATGATTTTTTTTCTGTAAAAGATTTTCAAAAGATTGCACGAAAATTAGAAAAGATAATTGAAAGGTTAATAGAGGGAGGCTGAAACGGTACAAACTATTACGGTGCACAAAAGTGATTATTTAGACGAGAACATGGCTAATGAACCGCAACATTCTGGCCGTATAATAAGGAGCAGAACATTCCAGCTTTACGAGAAGCTTTGTGCAGGAATTATTGAATTTTCGTAAAGTAATCTGTTTTCGATTCATTAAGGGACGGGTCTCGAATTTACGATCGATGGCCGCCGCTGCGCCATATCTAAACTCCATTTTGCTGTAAAATCGATGAATCTGTTTCCGCGCGAATCTATAGCGTATTTATAGACTCTCAGATTTATTTATTCAGAGGAACACGAGATATGTTTCATCAAACATTAGCTTGTTAAATATCAGATACCGAATTTCCACGATAGAACGTCGGACGTGATTTATTTATTTATGCGACTGAATAAAAAATATATTCTGCAAATCAACCGTTCTCTTTTAAAGCGGTATAAATCTTATTAAATTTTCCTGCGTTACAATTATTAAAATTGTTCGAGGATGTAAGAGGATAAAAAGGATTTTATTGTTGCGAATCGAGTTCAGATAAAAACAGAGATGGGCAACTTCTCATTTATTTTCTAAGAACTTTTTTAAATTGGAAGCTTTGCAAATTCGCATTGTAGAAATAATCTCCTTTAATTATGTGATTCGGCACAATAGAAATATCAAACTCCGCTTTTTCTGAATTTGAGGACTAGGGAATTTGGGGTATAGGAAATTTCGGAACTAGGGAATTCGGGGACTTGGAAATTTGGGTCTAGGGAATGTGGAGACTTGGAAATTTGGGAATTTCAGAATTTGGGGGCTAAAGAATTTGGGATCTAGGGAATTTGGGAGCTAAAGAATTTGGGATCTAGGGAATTCGGGAATTTGAAAATTTGGGATCTAGGGAATTCGGGAATTTGAGAATTTGGGATCTAGGGAATTCGGGAATTCGAGAATTCGGGATTTAGGGAATTCGGGAATTTGAGAATTCGGGATCTAGGGAATTCGGGAATTCCAGAATTTGGGATCTAGGGAATTCGGGATTTAGGGAATTCGGGAATTTGAGAATTGGGGATTTAGGGAATTCGGGAATTTGAGAATTTGGGATCTAGGGAATTCGGGAATTTGAGAATTTGGGATCTAGGGAATATGGGGTCTTTGGAATTTTGGAATCTAGGGAATTTGGGCACTTTGGAATTGTGGAATCTAGAGAATTTGAGCTATTTGGAATGTTGGGATCTAGGGAATTTGGGCTCTTTGGAATTGTGGAATCTAGGGAATATGGGGTCTTTGGAATTTTGGAATCTAGGGAATTTGGGGTCTATAGAGGAAATTTGAAAATTCCTAAATTTCCAAATCCCCAAATTTTCAAGTCCCCAAAATCTCAAATACCCACTCCCACATCCTAAATTCCCCAACCCCAAAAATCTATAAAAGATTCTTTCTGCAATCTTTTCTGTTTCAAAAGTGAGGAATAAACCGAATCCTCAAAAGTTTCGATAAATCAAGAGACACAGTTGACACACGCCAGTTTCAATGTAGCATAGGATAATCCAGAATTCGAAAAAATATTTGACACACGCTCTGTTTTTAACAAGAAATATCGATATTGAAGAGGCGAATACAGCTTCCAAAATTGTTGTCGAAACGACCGTTTGATTGAACACCTCGAAAACCATTGAGCGGACTAGTTCCAAAAGTTTTCCAAGAAATATCTCGCGTTTTTTCAATTTAAAATACCTCGCAAACTATGCATTTGATATTTTGAACTGTGCATTCTGGTACCCATTCATGCGGAATATTTTTAAATATCATAAATGAAATTGTATAATAAAAAAATATACATAATTTCGTACGTGTTACGTGTATAATATACACGTGATTTTACATTGATTTTCTTTTTGACACTTTCGATTGAACCATAACTCGAAACAATTGCATAAAATAAGCATCAATGTACCAACTTATGAAGAAATACTGGAACAGTGTATAGCAAGCAAATATTTGCAAACCAGAGCCGCGAACTGTTAAGAAAAAGAGTTTGTCTCTAATTCTCTCGGTCGTATCGCGTTTCACGCTTGAATACGTTCAAAAGAATCAGAATTTGTTGGTCCGCGAGACGAAACTTTCTTCGGTCCTTCGTTTCCAAGAGCTCGTACGAGAAAATTCCCGTGGGGTAGCAATATGAAACTTTTGCGGAAGAATTTTTCGTATGGAAACGCTTTAAATATTTATATTCCGAACACCTTTGCCAAGGAAACATCGAAAGGACACGAGTCTACGCGTACCGTCAATAATCTACCCTTTTCTTTTCTTTTTTCTTTGTCGGTTCAGATCCTTGGGAAAGTTGCGGGGAAAATTTTGGAAGATATTAAATTCTTTGGTGGTGATGGAAAGGTGGGTTGGGCAAATTGGTGATTGAAAAATTTAGATACTAAATTTTAATATTTATGATATAGTAGTAGGGAAATGGAATTGTGTAGATGTGACGATATAGCCGCTGTATTATAGCGCGTGAGAATACTACGCATGACGATACCACGCGTGATGGCATCATGTGTGATGATATCACGCATGCCGATACCTCGCATGACGATACCACGCGTGACGGTACCACGCATAATGATACCACGCGTGATGGTATCATATGTGCCGATACCACGCATGACGATACCACGCGTGGTGGTATCATATGTGCTGATACCACGCATGATGATACCACGCGTGGTGGTATCATATGTGCCGATACCACGCATGACGATACCACGCGTGATGGTATCATATGTGCCGATACTACGCATGATATTACCATATGTGAACGATACCACGTATGACGATACTACGCGTGACTATACCGCGCGTGACAATACCACGCGTGACGATACCACGCGTGACTATACCACGCGTGACGATACCACGCGTGATTATACCACGCATGATGGTACCATATGTGCCGATACCACGCATGATAATACCATATGTGCCGATACCACGCATGATAATACCATATGTGCCGATACCACGCATGATAATACCATATGTGAACGATACCACGTGTGACGATACTACGCGTGACTATACCACGCGTGACGATACCACGCGTGATTATACCACGCATGGTGGTACCATATGTGCCGATACCACGCATGATAATACCATATGTGCCGATACCACGCATGATAATACCATATGTGAACGATACCACGTGTGACGATACTACGCGTGACTATACCATGCAAGACGATACCACGCGTGGTGGTACCATATGTGCCGATACCACGCATGATAATACCATATGTGAACGATACCACGTGTGACGATACTACGCGTGACTATACCACGCAAGACGATACCACGCGTGACTATACCACGCGTGACGATACCACGCGTGGTGGTACCATATGTGCCGATACCACGCATGATAATACCATATGTGAACGATACCACGTGTGACGATACTACGCGTGACTATACCACGCAAGACGATACCACGCGTGACTATACCACGCGTGACGATACCACGTATGACAATTCGACGTATAGTAATACCATATGTGACGATACCACATACGACAATACGGCGCATGGTAATACCATATGTGACGATACCACGCGTGACGATACCACGCATGACAATATATACTACATGTAATATTACTACGCGTAATGACACCATATGTAACAATATCACGCATGAGAATACAGTGCGTGACATTACTACACGTGACAATACTACGCATGGCGATACTACGCGTAACGATGCAATACGTGACAATACTATACGTGACGTTACAGAACGTGACGATACAATAAGAATACAAAACGTGACGATACGACACATGACAATATTCCGACGATACGGCTCGTGACAATACAACACATACGACACATGACGGTACAATCTGCGATGCACATATGCGTGACAATGAGTAACAATCACGACTGCACGGCGATATAACGAACGACTGTACACATGTCACTCATATGCTCAATACGAAAGTTGCAACTTCTATAAAAAATATAAAACTTAATATTGCAAGGGTTATTATTATTTATGAAAGTAACGAATGAAAATGGCGATATAACGAGAGTGCAGAGTGCAAAGTTGCGACGTCTATAAAAAATATAAAATTTAATATTGCAAAGATTATTATAATTTATGAAAATAACGAATGATGGCAATATAACGAGAGTGCAGAGTGCAACGTTGCAACGTCTATAAAAATTATAAAACTTAATATTGCAAGGGTAATTTATGAAAATAATGATGGCAATATAACGAGAGCAAGCTAACAATAAATTAAAAAGAACATCGCAAGCTAGCAATCACAAAGAATGTCCTTAAGTTTACAATGGAAGCACATCAATTCTTTCCGTGGAATCTGTAGAAAACATTGAAATCCTCTGCTTACTCGTTTTCTTTGTCTCAACGAAGGAACTATGGTGGTAACTAAAATTTGTCTGGTAGCCTCTCGAAACTCGAGCACACGTCAAAGGAACAATGAGTGGATAGTCTCTCGAGCAGTGTAAGGGACACAAAAGAAGCGAAATGGAAAACGGAGAGGTCTGTTATTTAGCCGTATTCCTTATCTTGCCGGTGGTAGCGCATTAACGCAAAACTTTTCGTTATCCCGTATCTTTTTTAGTAATTCCGCGGTTGTCCCGTAAAATGTTGGCGGATTGTCGCGCCCTCTGAAACATCAAACGCGTCTCGCTGCACGAGAACACCCCGGCGAAACTATTTTTCAGAGGGGCTGACAGAGGGATCGGCGTCTCTCTTACGAATGCATTATTCCGGTATCGAAACGCTGGAGGGGGTGGGCGAGCGCGAATTGCCAGGCATAAAAGAAGAATTTTTCATCAGCGAGCGAGTATCGGTATACGCCTGTGCATCCGGGAATCTTGAAAACTTTCATCCCCCCGAATATCGCGAACAAACACACACGTACACGCACGTGTACACCGCATAGCTAGCGCACAGATCGTTCGAACGTCAAAGGCGGCGTTTCGAACATGCTTCGCATATTTCCGTTCGCGTGTGTACCTGACGTCTCTTGTTCCGCAGAATTACCCTCTCAAGGGCCGTCGATACACGGGTTAAGGAGGAAATACCGGATCGACGATATGCTACGTCTGAACTGCACATCGGGACGGAGCAAACCGGCGGCCAATCTCACCTGGTACATCAACGACCAACAAGTACGATTTTGCTTATTAACCGAGGATCTTCCCATTACTTGTTGACCGACTGTACGTAAGTACGGAGGGGTTTACGAGGGTAACCAAGATCATCACATGTAAATTCGATGGCTTTTTAAGTTTTAAGGGTGTGGAAATTTTAGGGTTTCGAATATTTTAATTTTTGTGTATACTTATTCTTTGATTAAGTTGGGGGTTCAAGAGGGGGTGCTTAAATTGCAACGGGAGCAACCTAAGCTAACCAAGACCGTCACATGTAAATTCGATGGCTTTTTAAGTTTTAAGGGTGTGGAAATTTTAGGGTTTCGAATATTTTAATTTTCGAGTATACTTATTCTTTGATTAAGTTGCGGGTTCAAGAGGGGGTGCTTAAATTGTAACGGGAGCAACCTAACCTCACCAAGACGATCATATGTAAATTCGATAGCTTTTTAATTTTCAAGAGTGAGGAAATTTTAAGCTTTCGAATTTTTTTTAATTTTTGAGTATACTCATCTTCTGATTAAGTTGGGGGTTCAATCAAGAGGAGGTGTTTAAAATGCAACGGGAGCAACCTAACCTAACCTAAGCAAGACGATCATATGTAAATTAGATAGCTTTTCAATTTTCAAGGGTGTGGAAATTTTAGGGTTTCGAATATTTTAATTTTTGTGTATACTCATCCTTTGATTAAGTTGGGGGTTCTAAAATTGCAACGAGAGTGACAAATATACTTTTCATTTATTTTAACTAGTAGAAAAATTAAAATATGTATATTGAACCGATCTGAATTATTTATGAGATCCAAGAGAAATTTCAAGTCTCGAGTCTCGAAAGTCTTAAAAGGGTGAACGTTTCGAATTCCGAAATTTCTAAATTTCCAACCCGCACTTAAATTCATAATTTCCTTTATAGTTTATGAATTTTTTAAACTTTCAAATTTTGGAGGAAATTTGTAAGTTTTAAAATTCTCTTTATATTTCTAAATATGCAAAATTATGAATTTCTGTACCAACCCCGTCTGGAAGGAATTCATCAGTTTACACCTGGATCCTAAAAAGATCCCCGAATCTCAAACACCTCCCCTAAAGTTCACAATTTATCATAAGTTTCCAGTTATTACATTTTATCATAATTTATCATGATTTATGTCATGATTGATTTATCACAATTTGTCATAACGTATCATATATCTACATTTATTACTATATATATTATGTAGATTTATTATAATTTGTCACAATTCATCATAGCTTACTATAATTCATCATAGTTTAACGTATTTGATCATACTTCATGCTTCATCATACTTCATCTTGCTTTGTCATCATTTATAATTAGTTATAGTTTACGTAATTTATCTAACTCGTCATTTTTCTTTACTTATCGCTTGTCGTAATTTATAATTAATAGAACTCGAAAGTTTAGTTTGGAATTCACAAAATTTTACTGATTCACAAATTTTTTAAAATTCTCAAATTTTACAAGTTTACAAATTTTACAAATTCACAAATTTTTACAAATTCCATAAATTTTTAACAATTCTGTGAATTTTTATAATTTCGAAATTCACACTGCTCGATATTTTAGTTTGTTATTTATAAAATTTTACAAATTCACAAATTTTACAAATTCGTAAATTTTACAATTTCACAAAATTTTTAAAATTTCCATGTATTTTTATAATTTTTAAATTCCCAGAGCTCAAAATTTTAATCTGTAATTTATAAAATTTAACAAGTTCACAAATTCACAAATTTTACAAATTCATAAATTTGACAAATTCACAAAATTTTTAAAAATTCCATAAATTTAAAAAATTTCAAAATTCCCAGAGGTCAAAATTATAGTCTGTAATTTATAAAATTTTACAAGTTCAGAAATTCACAAATTTTACAAATTCATAAATTTGACAAATTCACAAAACTCTTAAAAATTCCATAAATGTTTATAATTTCGAAATTCCTAAAAATTTAGTGTTCTCAAAAATACCAGTCTATCCTCAATATTTCCCACCCCAAAATCGTGAAATTACCCGTTGCAAATCATTTGCCCTAGGGAGGTCAGATTGGGTTGCCTAGTGAAATATATGAAATTCGAAACTTGATCCCATTCCCAAGTTGTAGCCCGTAAACCAGTTAATACAGGCTTTTTGCGTTGGAAACACGGTAGCGTCCCCCTCAGGTGGGGTAGCGTGTTGAATGGTGGCGATGGCGGTGGTGTAAAGCGTCTGCTACACAGCTCGGAACAATTAGGGAATCGTGTTTGAGATTTCGAGGATCGAGCTTTCGAGAATCGCGGTTGTTGCTCGTTTTCAGGTATGCCTTGTTGCGATGTTGAAGAGGGTGGAGGAGGATTCATTATGCGAAACCCGCGAACACTGCCTTTCCGCTTCGTTTTACCAGCGGGTGTCGAATGAAATCGAGTTAAGAGATTGAATATAGAAACTGTAGACGCGGTGTAGCGTCGGCGAGCGAAACAGGGCTGAATTATATAGAGTCGGACGGCTTAACGCGTTTTCTTGTATCCCGTCTAGCCATCCGGATATTCGATTTGTCCGGCACGGTGTTTTGTTTATGTTGTTCCGAGCCGGATCGAATTTAGGAGATTGAATTAACAGACGGATACCTGAGGTGCTTTATTGCATGCAACGCTTCGTTTTCTTTATTTTCGACCGACTATGTAGAACGGAATTGAACCGGAGATTCCAATACACGCGTTAGAAGGGGCTTGAATTATGGCGGAAAATAGGTTAACGCGTTTTCGTTTGTTCACGTTCAAGTTGCTCGCGTACAATTTCATCGAGTTCAATTCATTATGCTTTCATTTTCCCGGTTTCAATATCGGGCGAATATTTTTGCTTATCGAGATATCGCGGATGAATAATCGACGCTAAGAAAATTATCTGGGACGTTGATGAGCGATCTTTTTATATGGACTAAAATTTATCATCGTTAAGGGTCATTTATTACTTTCCTCAGATAAATAATAGAAATATTTTTTTACATACATTATGTGTTAAAAATACATTATGTTGTAATTATATGAACATATGTATAAACATGTGTGTATACATAAATATATGAACATATGTATGAACATATGTTTATACATAAATATATGAACACATGTATGAACATATGTTTATACATGAATATATGAACATATGTATAAACATATGTTTGTACATAAATATATGAACATATGTATAAACATATGTATGTATATAAATATATGAACATATGTATGAACATATGTATACACATGGGTTTATACATAAATATATGAACACATGTATGAACATATGTTTATACATGAACATATGAACATATGTATACACATAGGTTTATACATAAACATATGAACATATGTATGAACATATGTATAAACATATGTATGTATATAAATATATGAACATATGTATGAACATATGTATACACATGGGTTTATACATAAACATATGAACATATGTATGAACACATGTTTATACATAAACATATGAACATATGTATGAACACATGTTAATATATAAACATATGAACATATGTATGAACACATGTTTATACATAAACATATGAACATATGTATGAACAAATGTTTAAACATAAATATATGAACATATGCATAAACATATGTTTAAACATAAACATATGAACATATGCATAAACATATGTTTAAACATAAATATATGAACATACGTATAGATTTAATATTTAAACGACACTTACCTCCAAGCCAACACTTTAATACATATTTAATTTCATGCTTTATAATTCATGCAGACGTTCCGTCCAATTATAACGTAATTATACACCATCTTTATGATCTCGTTCAGTTCGATATTTCTCATAATGTACTTTCTATTTTCCTTCAATAATTTCTTGCGTCTATTATGTTCATCTCCCCCGCAATAAAAAGATGTGCAGTAATTTTTCCTATTATTTTTCGTCGAAAAAAAGTAACAGTAAATCTAACTTATCTATTCAGTGTACCTTCGTTTCATCGATACAAATGAAATCGAATAAATTCCCCTAAAATCTGACTGTATTTCAAGAGTAACTACCTTTTTCGGCTAGCATTTATCTCTTTATATTTATGATTTTAAACGCGCAACGTTTGCATAAATTTTATCGCTCGCTTTTAAAACTGTTCTCTCTCTCTTCTTTTTTTTTTCTGCACCCAAACGAATTGTTCGAAGCGCAGTAACTGCTTTTGTACATTTCAAATGGCACACTTTCGAATTGAACGCCGTGAATGAGATAATTCTGACTGTTATCGGAACGTTTATTTCTGTAATCCATCGTTTTTCGGTCGAATCGAATTCTCTCGAAATATCGTTCGCACCGACGAGAAAGATAGATAACGTTTTGTTTAATATGAAGAAGAATTCGATCGAGCAGCTGAATTAGCACGGTAATTTCTCCGCGAGAAAAAAAAGAGGGAACCTCGGAAACCTGAACCAAGTTTAGTCGATTCAATCAACCCTTTCTGCTTCAACCCCATAATTTCCCAACTTCAAATTTATCCAGCTGTCTATATTCTGTCTTCACGATTTCTCTCGGAACCTGCGGCCCTTGCTAGTTTACTTTCCTCAAATTTTTTTCTTTCGCCCGAAGAACGGTCACATTTGTTCAGCTGATCAAACGAGTGGGCCATTTTCGAAATATGACACGTTCAGGAAAGAAAGACGTTGATTCAAATAATTTTGAACGCATGGAACAATTTTTTATTTAGGTGAGAAGCGAGATTTATTGGGAATGTCGATTGATAATTCAGGAATTTGGGGATTTCAGGCTTGGGGATTTGTGGATATGCAGATGTGGGGACTTGGGAATTTGAGGCTATGGAATTGGGGTCAAGGGAATTTGGAGCTAGGGAAATTTGAGAATTTGGGGATAGGAAAGTTGGGGCTAGAGAATTTGGGATTTTTAAATTTAGAGCTAGGGGATTTTGGGACTAGGGAATTTGGGATTTGAGAATTTGGGGCTAGGGAATTTGGAGTCTAGGGAATTTAGGGACCAGGGAATTTCGGGGTCTAGGGAATCGTGGCACTAGGGAATTTTGGAGTTGAGAATTTGGAGCTAGGGAATTTGAGAATTTGAGATACCCTAAATTTCCAAATTCCAAAATTCCAAAATTCCCAAATTCCCAAAATTCCCAGATCCCAAAATTCCCAAATCCCAAAATTCCCAAATCCCAAAATTCCCAAATCCCAAAATTCCCAAATCCCAAAATTCCCAAATCCCAAAATTCCCAAATCCCAAAATTCCCAAATCCCAAAATTCCCAAATCCCAAAATTCCCAAATCCCAAAATTCCCAAATCTCAAAATTCCCAAATCCCAAAATTCCCAAATCCCAAAATTCCCAAATCCCAAAATTCCCAAATCCCAAAATTCCCAAATCCCAAAATTCCCAAATCCCAAAATTCCCAAATCCCAAAATTCCCAAATCCCAAAATTCCCAAATCCCAAAATTCCCAAATCCCAAAATTCCCAAATCCCAAAATTCCCAAATCCCAAAATTCCCAAATCCCAAAATTCCCAAATCCCAAAATTCCCAAATCCCAAAATGCTCAAAGTTCCCAAACTCCCCAATCCCCAAACTCTTAAATTCCCAAACTCCCAAATTTCGAAATTCTCAACCCCCAAATCCCTATATTCCCAAATCCCCAAATCCTAGAATCCCAAAATCCCAGAATCCCAAAATCCCAAAATCTCCAAATCCCCAAATCCTAAAAATCTAAAAAATATTCTTCATCAGCAATATTGTCGTAACCAAAAAATTTTCTACGCCCTAACCCATAAACCGCGTCGATAAAGTATTTTCGACTAGTTCCGTCGCAGCCAGCACGCAGAGTCCCAGTGGCGATTGAAAATTACATTTTCGCGATAGAGATCAAGCTCGCAGCATTGTATCACGGTAAAATATTTTACGGGTTCGATTTTTGGACACCTGTTCGGTGCGATGTATGATCCCGGCTGGAGCCGGCCATGTTGATTCGATTTCGTAGCGAAAGTTACTGCAGCGAAACCTTATAAACCAGTTCTTTTTTTTCCTCCTACGCAACTATATGGCATTTTCCGGAGCGTTGTCGCGAACGAAAAAAAAGAAAAAACATGCAGAGAGAACGCAGAGTATAAAAAAGTTTCTTGAAACGAACGCTGTAACGTTGAAACCGTTCTCCATCGACGAAACGTTGTTATTCGAGAATCGGGTGATCATCGATCTTCCTCAGTTTTACCGGAGCAAAATGGCGGAAACGAAGAAGCTGCTTCCGTTTATCTTTCGAGACTGCGTTTTAACCGCGGCGATAGAGCAGTCTCGTTCGCGAAATTAGATAATTAATAAAAGGGGAAGTTGGTAGTGCAACGGTACCGGTTACGGGACACGTGACTGCGAGACCTCATCGTATTTCCACAAGAAAGTCGGCTAACTGCGATAATTAATGCTGCGATGGTACAACAATGTTTAGAATTAGTTAAATAAATGACAACGTCGCTTCCGCGAAATTGCCGTCCTTCTTGAAAAGAGCCTCTCGCTGCAACCCTGTTGAATTTATTATTTCGCTTCGCGACTTTTTTGTGCTCTTGCTTATGATGAACTTTTCTGTGATATTACGGTGTGAGGTATTGTGGTGTTTTTAGATTACCGTACGTTTTTGGAACTTTTGGTAAATTATTACTGTGCGTGTGGGTCGTTAATTAACTAGTTTATTTTTTGAGATTTGAGGATATGGGAATTTTGGGAATTTTGGGAATTTTAGGAATTTTGGGAATTTTGAGAATTTATGGGAATTTTTAGAATTTTGAGAGATTTGAAGATTTAGAGATTTCGGGACGTAGGGATTTGGGAAGCTAGGGAATTTGGGTCGTCGGAATTTGGGAGTCTAGGAAATTTGAGAATCTAGGGAATTGACGACGTAGGGATTTGGGAATGTAGGGAATTCGGGACGTGGGAATTTGGGGATCTAGAGATATCAGGGCGTGGGAATTTGGGGATCTAGGGATATCAGGGCGTGGGAATTTGGGAAATTTAGGGATTTCGGGACGTAGGGATTTAGGAATCTAGGGAATTCGGGACGTGGGAATTTGGGAATCTAGGGAATTCGAGACGTGGGAATTTGGGAACCAAGGGAATTCGGGACGTGGGAATTTGGGGATCTAGAGATATCAGGGCGTGGGAATTTGGGAAATTTAGGGATTTCGGGACGTAGGAATTTGGGAATTTAGGGAATTCGAGACGTGGGAATTTGGGAACCAAGGGAATTCGGGACGTGGGAATTTCGGGATCTAGAGATATCAGGGCGTGGGAATTTGGGGATCTAGGGATATCAGGGCGTGGGAATTTGGGAAATTTAGGGATTTCGGGACGTAGGGATTTAGGAATCTAGGGAATTCGAGACGTAGGAATTTGGGAATCTAGGGAATTCGGGACGTGGGAATTTGGGAACCTGGGGAATTCGGAACGTGGGAATTTCAGAATCTAGGGTATTCGAAACGTGGGAATTTGGGAACCTGGGGAATTCGGAGCGTGGAAATTTGAAAATCTAGCGAATTCGGAACGTGGGAATTTGGGAATCTAGGAAATTCGGGACGTGGGAATTTGGGAATCTAGGAAATTCGGGACGTGGGAATTTGGGAATCTAGGGAATTAGGGACGTAGGAAATTAGAGGTGTAGGGAATTTGGGAATCTAGGGTATTGGGAACGTAGGAAATTGGAGATCTAGGAATTTACTAAAATAGGAATTTGGGGATCTAGGAATAAAAATCTTATTTTCCTAAAATATAAAATTTCCCAATTTGAAAAATTGAGTATTAGTAAACTCGAAAAATCCCAAATTTATGAATTCAAAAATAATTATATTACAAACTCACCTTTTCAAAAGTGCAAACATCTCAAACTAAAAATATGCAAAGCACACGAAGTGAATAATGAATACATCACAATATAAATGCAGAAATAAACACGGTAAATGTATCGTCAAACTCAGAACCGTTACTCTCCAACCACCAGTCACGAGTCCACATGTTACCGTACGTTGTTACTTCGCGAGATATATCAATTTTCTTGATGGCACAAAACGTTAGGGGATTTCAACGTAGCAGTCTTGATCGTTAATCCTTTGCGGTCTTGTCGTGTCCGCGGCCACCATCGAACTTTGGACAAACATTTGCTATAAATTTTGTTATCTTTTGCAACTGAAACACCACGTCTGGATACACGGTACGTGTATTTATGTTACCGTGGCTTTTACTACAAGTTTTGTGCAATATTGTCCCTTTGCCCTTTGTGTTCTATCGTTATTATTGGAGATAAAAGTAAAAGTGATATAAGAGCGATACACGAATTAGCATTAACATTTGTCTCCATCTAGCGATGTTAATCATCATTGTTTGTTCCTTCTTGTGTTCGCATGTTTCGATTCAATTTTGTTCTCTTTATATTCTTCTCACGTAATTCTGATTGTATTTTATATCGTTCTTGAATAAATAGTTTTTCTGTTTTGTACATAATTAATTACGACACTTTATTCGTCCACGGATCTCCTCACCTTCAACAGTTATTCGGTTCAACGATCGTTCCATCGAAATACTCGTGAAAATAATAACTCGTAATCGCAGCTTTAAACAATTTGGCATTCGGGTGCTTTATATGTGTTTTTGGTTTTAGTCGATCAAGTTAAAGCTTTGATAAGTGAAACGTGGGACCATTATGCGGATCGAATTAATTAAAAATTTTGGGGAATTTTGGGAGCTCGTTTTTGATGAGGGAAATTGTGAATGCGATAAATAGATGGGGGTCGATCGTTGTATGTGGACTGTAATTTTAAATTGTTTCAAGAAGAGAATTTTAGAATCGAAATATTTTTTTTTATAAATAAGAAGATTAATATATGGGGTGTCACGAATAGTGTGGGTCCCTGAAATGGGGGTAGATTATCTTATTTATATAAACTTGATTAGGTTTGAAAAAATTTGCCAAAAAATTTATGAAGGTTTAGTTAATTGTTTTGTGAAAGTTATTTGACTCGAAGGATTTTTTTAATAAAATTGGTTGAATCTAAATTTTAGAAGTTCAAGAAAATTTAACGAAGAATGCATAGAGGTTTCGTTAGTTGTTTTTAGAATTTTCATTGACTCAAGTACTTTTTTAAATAAGATTATTTATAATCCTAGAAATTTATTATTATTTATAATCTTATTTACATAAACTTGATCAGATTTTAAAAAATTTGCCAAACTATTTGTAGAGGTTTAGTTAATTGTTTTGTGAACATTTTTTGACTCGAAGTATTTTTCTCATAAATAAAATTAGTCTTTAAAATTTGTAGCTCAGAAAATTTAACAAAGAATTAGGTTTCGTTAATTGTTTAGAGAAGTCTCGTTGATTAAAGATGAACAGTATCGAATATGCAACTTATCGCATATATTATGTTAATAACAAGGGACGGTAATGTATCCTTTCGAATGCAAATGAAATTGTACTAATAACTGCAAAGGAATGGCTAGATAGCAATTGCCTCGTAAGGTAATAATATCAGCTTAAATATTACGTTCATTACCTTTGCATGTGTTTAATCTTCAACCCTTGCTGAAGTGACTGCTTTTATATTGCTAATACGCACGGATATAGGGTGAAAGGTCCGTTTAACCCTTTTACAGATTTCCAAATTTAGTTTCGAGAATTTCTTGCGGTCTTTGGTTATTAAGGAATAAAATTTTTTACCTCTGCAATTAGGTTTCATAACCTCAAAAATTATTTCAAAACAGATTTCTAATTTTTTAGAAAAGTAACTTCAAGGTTTCAAATTTTTAAGGTTTTCATTTTTGAAGTTGCAAAATTATTAGATTGTTAAATTGTGAAATTATAAAATTGTAAAATTACAAGGTAGTAGGATTATAAGATAATAAGATTTGCAAGATTACGAGATTATGAGATTACAAGAAAATAAGTTTGCAAGATTAAAAGATTATAAGATTATAATATTATAGAATTACAAGATAATAAGATTACAAGTTAATAACATTACAAGATTATAAGATTATGAGATTGTAAGATTATAAAATTACAAAATTATAAAATTACAAGTTCATAAAATTTCAAGACTATAAAATTACAAAATTCTCAGATTACAAAATTATAAAAATCTAAAATTATAATATTACAAGATCATACAATTATATAATTATAAACTAACAAAATAATTAAATAAAATTGCAAAGTAAAAGTTCCAAGGCCTCAAACCATAAAAATTAAAGAAAAATAACAAATAATTCTAAACAAGCAGAACCTTCTACCTTCTACAACAAAAAAGTTTCCCAGCCCGAAAATCTCAAAATCTCAAAATTTCAAAATATGCCATATAGCGAGAGGGAACCCAAGACGCTCCTAACCTCGTAAAACCTTAAAAATGTAGAGTTACAATCGACATAATCCGAATAAGAGTTAAAATCGAATGGATCCGCAGAATCGGAGAAAAACAGACCGCGCAGGATTACAGCGATGATCTTTGAAACATTGAACGATCCGAATTACGCGGGACGCTCGCGGCGATTAGTGAACTCCTCGCTTGGATCGTTCGACTAATCGTGGAAATTTGTCGTGGAAAACGGTACCGAGCAGTGGCTTTAAACTCGGCGAGAATTAATTATCGAAATTAAGTCGTCTCCCGCGAGAGTTGGCCGATTTTAACTCTGAATTTCTGCTGGTACCAAGGACACGGTGTGGTCATGTACACTTTGTTTCCAATTCTTCTAACAATTATTGTGATACACTTGTATACAATTGTATTAGAATTTATAGTAGTATAGTTATACATTTTTGTGAAACTTGCATTAGTAAATTTTGTTGTCAAGCAATTATTGCTGCGAGTCACGTGTGGCATGATATTATAGGACAGGGAGTTAAGTGTGACCTAACTTGCTCAACTATCTAAGGACACCTGAGGACCTCAACTAAACACGGACAGTTACTTGTAAGAACACTGCTGACAATTTACATGACTTCACATTAATGACATTCTATGACAAAAGACGTGATGTGGCAATCACAGGATGTTAGGTTATGTTACCACAAAATGGTGCCTGACAAATAAAAATGTCTGACCGATGGATGATCGATTTTTCTTCTAAGTGACTTAGTAATTTATCTTCAAGAATAAGGTTGAAGCTAGAGTATTCAAAAATATATAACACCTATTTATTGATAAAATATATGATACCTATTTATTCATAAAATATATGATACCTATTTATTCATAAAATATATGATCCCCTTTTAATGATAAAATATATGATCCCATTTTAATGATAAAATATATTTCACATATGAACCTTCATATTTTTGTAAAATTTGCTCTCGCGACCAAGTAGTATAAAACAAAATCCCGCAGCTAGTCGGTTAATAATAGGATCCCAGTTAGAGATGATAGATCTTTAGCTAGATGTTAATGCGATGTATCACACGTTTCGTCCGCAGCCGATGAAGTCGTACGTCCGCACGTACAGCCATCTCGACACGAACGAATCGGAGTGGCAGATCTCCCAGATCGGCCTTCAGTTTCTCATTACGCACGACAACTTCACCAACGGCAAAATGAAGATACGGTGCAGCGCCTCCATATATGACATTTACTGGAAGAGCACCGAGATCAGCGTCGAGGAGGACAGACCCAGTGTGATTCATTACGAGCCGGCTGCGACCATAGTCGGCATCAAGTATCTTCAACCACCCCCGAACTTTCAGACGGGACAGAAGAAACCTGATGGTCATATTGGTGTCAAAGGTAACCGAACTAATTTTTATTTGTTAGTTTAAGTTTTTGTGGTGGAAGGTTAGGTTAGGTAGTTTGAACGTACTGGAGCTTGTAATAAATGAGTATGAATGGTGTCATATGAATATGAACAGTAACATATGAACATGAACAGTGACGTATGAGTATGAACTGTAATATATGAATATGAATAGTGACATATGAATATGAACAGTAACATATGAATATGTACAATAAAATATGAATATGAACAGTAACATATGAATATATACAATCACATATGAATATGAATAGTATCATATGAATATGAATACTGTCATATGAATATGAACAGTAACATATGAATATGTACAATAACATATGAATATGAACAGTAACATATGAATATATACAATCACATATGAATATGAATAGTATCATATGAATATGAACACTGTCATATGAATATGAGCAGTAACATATGAATATATACAATCACATATGAATATGAACAGTGACATATGAATATGTACAACAACACATGAATATGTACAGTAACTTATGAATATGTACAATAACATATGAATATGAACAGTGACATATGAATATGTACAATCACATATGAATATGAACAGTGACATATGAATATGTACAACAACACATGAATATGTACAGTAACTTATGAATATGTACAATAACATATGAATATGAACAGTGACATATGAATATGTACAATCACATATGAATATGAATAGTATCATATGAATATGAACACTATCATATGAATATGAACAGTAACATATGAATATGTACAATCACATATGAATATGAACAGTAACATATGAATATGTACAATAACATATGAATATGAACAGTAACATATGAATATGTACAATAACATATGAATATAAAGAGTAACATATGAATATGTACAATCACATATGAATATGAACAGTAACATATGAATATGAGCACTATCATATGAATATGAACAGTAACATATGAATATGTACAATAACATATGAATATGAACAGTAACATATGAATATGAGCACTATCATATGAATATGAACAGTAACATATAAATATGAACACTATCACATGACTATGAACAGTAACACATGAATATAAACAGTAACATATGAACATGAACAGTAACATATGAACATGAACACTATCACACGAATACAAACAGCGTCAATTAAGAATGCATTCAGTTCAATCAATAGAACTTTCCAATAGCAAAAGTTAAGTGCTATTAAAGTAAACGTAACGAGGCTAGAAAACGCATGCCACGATCGTATATTTACGTCATTTATTTTTCCCCGTCTTGAATAAGATTTGTATACCTCCATTAAACATCACAGGTATCGATTGTCCTCTTTAAGCATCTCGTTCTTGTATGCTTCCTGTTCTTAATTAACTCGACCATAGTGCTCCATAAGTTCAGGGGTCATGAAGCACGAAACCGGGCCATTTTCACGAATGTTAAAAAACGCCGTTAAAAATAACAATCTTTTACCTTTTAAAAAACATCATACGATGGTGGAACGCTTTTACCCTTAACTGTCGAAATTCACTGATTCCGAAAAGTAGTCTTTTATTTGTCTATCAAATAAAAAGGATTTATTTGTAGATTTAATAGTTTATTTTTTTATTTATCGAGAGGAAATATTTATTTATTTATCGAGTGAATATTTATTCATTTTCTATTGGAAAGTATTTTATTGTTCGTGAATTGAAAAATATATTTATTTATATATCAATTAAAAGGTACTTACTAGTACAATGACGTGGTTGAACAATGACCCTGTTCAACACAGCGAATTGCGATTATAAATGAAATGGAGTATAAGAATATTAATCTTTGGTAAAACGAGAATTATTCACCGATCATTCGAAGGTAGTTAAGGAATTATTAAACGGGTCAAGTGAGCCATTATGATTCTGAGTGCTCCCACTGGAATATTAAAATTAATCATATTTAAGATTGATGGAACTATTGACAACCCTAACAAGAAGAAGAATATCAGAATTAACTGATATCGAGCGGAATTACCTTTATATCGGAAGGCAATTAAGAAAAATCAATGAATAATTTTCCTATAGGATATTGAAATATCGCTGGAGATTGCTGTTGATCGGATTCTGCAAAATATTCTAATTACAACTGTACAAGTAGCTTTCCAATTCACTTTGGGATAACTTTTCTCGTTCTTCATTAATTTTCAGGGCAGGATATTTTCTATTGCAATTTTTCAAGATGTGGATTGAAATTTGGAGGAGCTGACGTTTGAAAGTTTTGAAATTTTGGGTTTGCAAGATTGGGTAGTTTCGAGCTGCAGAGTTCAAGTCCTCAAGTTTTACCATTCCAATCTTTAGGGATTTTTTAGGGGTATAGGGATATTGGAATTTGGGGATTTCAGAATTTCAAAGCTAGAGAATATGGACACTAGGGAATTCGGGAATTTGAGAATTTGGGGTCTTTGAAATTTTGGGATATAGGGAATTCGGGGATTTGAGAATTTGGGATCTAGGGAATTCGGGAATTTTAGAATTCGGAATTTAGGGAATTCGGGAATTTGAGAAATTGGGATCTAGGGAATTCGGGAATTTGAGAAATTGGGATCTAGGGAATTCGGGAATTTTAGAATTTGGGATCTAGGGAATATGGGGTCTTTGGAATTTTGGGATCTAGGGAATTTGGGGTCTTTGGAATTTTGGGGTCTAGGAAATTTGGGGTCTATAGTATTTTGGGATCTAGGGAAATCGGGGATTTGAGAATTTTGAGTCTTTGGAATTTCGGGATCTAGGGAAATCGGGGATTTGAGAATTTGGAGTCTTTGGAATTTTGGGATCTAGCGGATTTGGGGTCTTTGGAATTTTGGGATCTAGGAACTTTGGGGTCTTTGGAATGTTGGGATCTAGGGATTTGGTAACCTTCGGATTTGGCAATCTAGGGATTTGGCAATCTAGGGATTTCGTGAACTACCAACCTAAAACGTACCTATGCATCAAAAGTAACCAACAACCTAACTAACAGTATCCCACCGACTCTAATCATTGAAGATTTATTTCGTCTTCCTTCTGCGCGAATTCGCAATATTCTGTCGTCGACGGCCATCGACGACATCGAGCATCCAGCATCGTTGTCGTATCGAGATTCTCGAGCAGAGAAACGTGGCTCACTTGACGCCAAATAATCCGAAGCCGCAGCAAATAATCCTGGAATGCGTCGGGAATTATCCTTGCCGCAGGCTCGGATTACCTGGCGTGAAACGAATTATTTGATGGGCTGCCGAGCTATTTGACGTTAACCAGGATAATTCGGCTGGTCAGATTATCCGAACCGCGGTTCGGACAAACAACCGGATATTCGGCTGACCGCAAGCTCGTTTAAGGGGAGGAATAGAAAAAAGAATCGGGAAATATACATCGTTTGGCTGATTTCGTTGGTCGAACGATTAGTTGGACCGTTTAAAGACATTTGTTTGTGTCCATAGTTCGGACGTGTTTGAAACATTTACCGGGGTTGGTGTGATTTTGATTGGAGAGGGTGTAAAATTTTGGGGAGTTTGGAGGAGATGGAGAGTAGGGAGGGGGGAAAGTGGAATTAGGGAATTTGAGAGATTTGGGATAGTGGGATTTGGGGATTTGAGGAGATGGGAAGGTGTGGAAGTAGGTGGGTGAGAATTTGGGGATTTGAGGAGTTGGGGAGATGGGGAAGTAGGTGGGTGAGAATTTGGGGATTTGAGGAGTTGGGAAGGTGGGAAAGTAGATGGGTGAGAATTTGAGAATGTGAGAATTTAGGGTTTGAGAATTTGGAGATTTGAGAATTTGGGGATTTGAGGAGTTGGGAAGGTGGGGAAGTAGGTGGGTGAGAATTTGGGGATTTGAGGAGTTGGGAAGGTGGGAAAGTAGATGGGTGAGAATTTGAGAATGTGAGAATTTAGGGTTTGAGAATTTGGAGATTTGAGAATTTGGGGATTTGAGGAGTTGGGAAGGTGGGGAAGTAGGTGGGTGAGAATTTAGGGTTTGAGAATTTGGGGATTTGAGGAGTTGGGAAGGTGTGGAAGTAGATGGGTGAGAATTTGGGAATGTGAGAATTTAGGGTTTGAGAATTTGGAGATTTGAGAATTTGGGGATTTGAGGAGTTGGGAAGGTGGGGAATTAGATGGGTGAGAATTTGGGAATGTGAGAATTTAGGGTTTGAGAATTTGGAGATTTGAGGAGTTGGGAAGGTGGGGAATTAGATGGGTGAGAATTTGGGAATGTGAGAATTTAGGGTTTGAGAATTTGGAGATTTGAGAATTTGGGGATTTGAGGAGTTGGGAAGGTGGGGAAGTAGGTGGGTGAGAATTTGGGAATGTGAGAATTTAGGGTTTGAGAATTTGGAGATTTGAGAATTTGGGGATTTGAGGAGTTGGGAAGGTAGGGAAGTAGATGGGTGAGAATTTGAGGAGTTGGGAATTTGGGAATGTGAGAATTTAGGGTTTGAGAATTTTGGGATTTGAGGAGTTGGGAAGGTGGGGAAGTAGATGGGTGAGAATTTGAGGAGTTGGGAATTAGGGGCTGTGAGAATTTAGGGTTTGAGAATTTGGAGACTTGAGAATTTGAGGATTTGAGGAGTTGAAAGGGTGAGAAAGTAGGTGGGTGAAAATTCAGGATTTGAGAATTTGGAAATTTCAAGATTTGGGAATTTGAGGAGTTGGGAAAGTGGGGAAGTAGGTGGGTGAGAATTTGGGGATGTGAGTATTTAAGGTTTGAGAATTTGAGGAGTATCTAATTCTGGGACTTGAGAATTTGGTAGTTTGAGGACTTGGTAAATAATCCCTGTTTTCCCCATCGCCATTTTCCCTAAGGTGTCCATCACGCGATATCAAACACCGTCCATAAATGACGAAAGATTGTCGAGCAAATTACTGTACCACAAAAACGGCCATAAACTCGAAACAATATCAGATAGCAGTAACATCCGTAGAAACCTCTTCCTTTTTTTATTATTTATATACGTATTCTACATACAGCAACGTCCACGTATTATGTGATATACCGTGGATATAAACGCAGGGTCGCGATTCAATCGAAATCGTATCATAGTACGCGAGCGTGCAAAAAACGTAGGGGTAGAGGAGAAAAAAGGCATCCGATCGAATTCGACGATCGCGGCATGCAAAAACTTCGTTTCGTTATTTGAGTTAGCTGTTTGCCTCGTTATAGAATGGCTCTCTCCGCCCTGATCTCCATTCGCGATCGTCTACTCGTCGTTCCACCTTGCTCTACCGTTTCGCCCGTTTCGTTTTCTCGACCGGTCGTTACCAAAGTAACTTATCTGATAAATGAAATATTTGCTCGTTAGACCGGGAACGATCGTTCCACGGTATCGGGTCAAACTCCGCTCAAACGTACGCTAAATCTCGATAAGGACACATATGTAAAGCTGACAATTTTTCACTTCGAGCTCCCGGGCTTCCACACAGTTTTACCTACGACCTTTCCAAATATCGGTTTTCGGGATTTTTTCAAGCTCGTCAATTTTGGGAAGTTTGGTTTTTTTCGACGTTGTGAGAATTATGGGGATTTTGGTTTTTTTAAGGGTTGAAGGTTTTAGGTTTCTAAATTCTGCAATTTTCACGTTTTCCAAATTCCAAAACCTCTAAATTTCAAGGGCGCTAGATTCCAAATTCCTCAGATTCTAAATTCCCCAGATTCCAAATCCCCTAAATTCCAAATTCCCCAAATTCCAAGTTCCCCAAATTCCAAGCGCCCCAAATTCCAAATTCCCCAAATTCCAAGTTCCCCAAATTCCAAGCGCCCCAAATTCCAAATACCCCAGATCTCAAATTCGTCAAATTCCAAGCGCCCCAAATTCCGAATTCCCCATATCCCAAATTTCCCAAATTCCAAATTCCCTAAATCCCAAATTCCCCAAATTCCAAATCCCCCAAATTCCAAGCGCCCCAAATTCCAAATTCCCCATATCCCAAATTTCCCAAATTCCAAATTCCCTAAATCCCAAATTCCCCAAATTCCAAATCCCCCAAATTCCAAGCGCCCCAAATTCCAAATTCCCCATATCCCAAATTTCCCAAATTCCAAATTCCCTAAATCCCAAATTCCCCAAATTCCAAATCCCCCAAATTCCAAGCGCCCCAAATTCCAAATTCCCCAGATCCCAAATTTCCCAAATTCCAAATTCCCCAAATTCCGAATCCCCCAAATTCCAAATCCCCCAAATTCCAAATCCCCCAAATTCCAAATCCCCCCAATTCCAAATCCCCCCAATTCCAAATCCCCTAAATTCCAAATCCCCCCAATTCCAAATCCCCTAAATTCCAAATCCCCCAAATTCCAAATCCCCCAAATTCCAAATCCCCCAAATTCCAAATCCCCCAAATTCCAAGCTTCCCATATTCCAAATTCCCCAAATTCCAAGCTCCCCAAATTCCAAAATCCCCAAATTCCAAAAATCCCCAAATTCCAAAAATTCCAAAATAATCCCCCCTCATCGAAATTCGTAAAAGTCGACGCGTAATCACGTTATTCGAAGCGTAAATCGCATTATCCCTAGGGTAACCAGATTTGCTGTTGACTGTACCCTGCGTCCGTCGAACGGCAAAGTCAGATTTGCGGACGAATTAACAGCGCGGTCGTCGCGGCGTGTAATCGCGACGATAAATAGCGTTAATACTGCGGGACCCGGTTTAATATAGTATAAACTATAATATAATAATAACGGTGAGCGGTCGGGGTACGATAATTAAACGAGAGGGCCGCATGGATCGCCGCGAACGTGTCGTTATTTTATTTACCGAACGGACAACCGCGTTGTTTGCCAGCGTCTACTGCCTTTTGAAATTTCGCTAAATTAACCGGAAACGAAAATCAGCGATGTAAAACGCGCGATAAACAACGATTAACGATGTCTCCTGTACACGGTGCTGCCATTAGCTGCGAGCTATACGACATCTTTCGGGACACGTTTGTTATACTTTGCAATTTTTTCTATTATGTATTCTGGAATTTTCAAATTTCTAGATTACTATATTCTTATATACTGGAATCCCTGGATTAGTACATACATACCTAAATCCCTAGATTACTATATCCACGCATACCGAAATCCCGAGATTACTATATCCACACATACCGAAGTCCCCTGATTACTACATCCACGCATACCGAAATCCCCTGATTACTATATCCACGCATACCGAAATCCACT
Organism: Megachile rotundata; assembly: GCF_050947335.1. Classification (NCBI taxonomy): domain Eukaryota; kingdom Metazoa; phylum Arthropoda; class Insecta; order Hymenoptera; family Megachilidae; genus Megachile; species Megachile rotundata. The sequence continues at coordinate 18,724,499 of NC_134984.1, read as the reverse complement.
GATTACTATATCCACGCATATCGAAATCCACTGATTACTATATCCACGCATACCGAAATCCCGAGATTACTATATCCATGCATACCGAAATCCCTAGATTTCCCATGTTCCATACCCCCAAATTTTTATTTCTGAAATTTCCTAAATTTCCATATTTCCAAATACCCAAATCCTCGAATTTCTGAGTTACTGTAAATTTCTACATTTCCAACTTCTGAAAACTCTCCACCCCCAAATTTCCCAAATCCCAAAATTTCGAAATCCTGGAACTTCTCCAATTCCCAAACCCGAGATCCTTAAACTTCTCCATCCTCAATCATCCCAAATTCCCAAACCCGAAATCCCCAACTTCCCCACATCCAAAATCCCTAACTTCCCCAAATTTCTCAAATCCCAAAATTCCGAAATTCTAGAACATCCCCCAATTCCCAAACCCGAGATCCTCAAACTTCTCCACCCCCAATCCTCCCAAATTCCCAACTCCAAAATCCCTAACTTCGCCAAATACCTAACTTCTCCAAATCCCTAACTTCCCCAAATCTCTAATGTTCCCATTTCTGCAGTAACCCAAACGAAATGTTAGAAATCCCTGAAGCGTGCCTCTCCCCTCAATTACCATACTGTCCGCAGAAAAAACAGATTAGCTGTCTCGCGCAGGCATCGGTGTCGCCGCATCGAACAGCATCAAAACTAATGTTTTTCGAAACTAATGTTTGCCCACGGCTCCCGTAAATGTTAGGGACAGCTCTCGGCATATAATTAGGGCGGGTTTAACGTGCGCGAACGAAAGAGAGATGGCCGAGTTACGGTCACGGCTCGCTCACAGTTCGTTGAAATGTTATTCGAAGCCTGGAAGCGTGACCGTAGCGTACGTGGGTTAGTTAATTCGCTCGAAAAGCATTGAATAATATTTGATCGAGCCTGTGACAGGATCGAGACTGTCAATGTAAATCGAGTCACGGCACGGTCGAGGGTTAATTAGTGGGTCAGCCACGGCAAAGTGATCCCGTCGATACCGTCAAAATCATTTCTCATCCGTTGCTATTCATCGTTTTTCAACTGTTACAAAAGCGTCACCGAAATGAAGATTTTTCGTCAACTCCCGATAGAAGATTTGTTAATCCATCGATTCCCGATAGCTATGCCCGGAATTCTCTGACCTACAGTCGCGGACAAAAGTTTTTAAGCCCGAAAGGGTTCATTTCACATAACCTATAAAATATACTCCTTCCGTAATGATATGTTCGGCGAGGGATTGACATACTCTACTTTCGTAATCGCTTCATTCAGACCTTCGGAACTTTTTCCGCGCGGGAATGTTCTGTTTTATTCTGCAAAATGGCTACTGGGTTTCGGGATTTTATTATTATAGTTATTCTGGGTGTTTGTTTTTGGAAATTTTTTACGAATTATTAGAGTTGAAAGAGATAAATTTTTTTGGTATTTTACTGTTTATATAATTTACAATTTTGGTGTCATTTATATAATTTACTGTTCATATATCATTTGTGCAGTTTACAATTTATATATCGTTTATTATAATTTACTGTTTATGTATCATTTATATGTCTTGCTATTTGTGTATCATTTATGTAGTTTATAGGTTATGTGCTATTTCACGAAACTTGCAGTTTATGAACATTTATATAATTTACAATTTATGTATCATCTATACAATTTATAATTTATATATCGTTTATGCAATTTACAGTTTATGCATCATTTATATGTTTTCTAATTCATGTATTATTTATGTTGCTTATAGATTATGTATCATTTATGGAACTTATAGGTTATGCATCATTAGTATAATTTGCTGTTTATATAAAATTTTTATCATTTCTAAGTTGTGTGTTATTTATGTAGCTTATAATTTATGCATCATATATATAATTTACAAGTTATGTATCATTTATATAATTTGCAATTTATGTATCATTTATGGAGTTTATAGGTTATGTATCATTTATGTAATTTGATGTTTATAAATCATTTTTAAGACTTATGAGTTGTATGTCATTTATGAACCTTGTTATTTAAGCATCATATATGTAATTTACAATTGATGTATCATTTATAGAGCTTGTAGGTTATGTATCATTTATGGAGCTTATAGGTTATGTATCATTTGTATAATTTGCTGTTTACATATCATTTTTAAAAATTATAAATTGTATGTCATTTATGTAACTTATAACTTGTGCATCATATATGTAATTTACAATTTATGTATCACTTATAGAGCTTGTAGGTTATGTATCATTTGTATAATTTGCTGTTTATACATCATTTTTAAAATTTATAAGTTGTATGTCATTTATGTAACTTATAACTTGTGCATCATATATGTAATTTACAATTTATGTATCATTTATATAATTTGCTATTTGTGTATCATTTATAGAGCTTGTAGGTTATGTATCATTTATAGAGCTTGTAGATTATGTATCATTTATGGAGCTTATAGGTTATGTATCCTTTGTATAAGTTGCTGTTTACATATCATTTTTAAAATTTATAAGTTGTATGTCATTTATGTAACTTATAACTCGTGCATCATATATGTAATTTACAATTAATGTATCATTTATATAATTTGCAATTTATGTATCATTTATATAATTTGCTATTTGTGTATCATTTATAAAGCTTGTAGCTTATGTATCATTTATAGAGCTTGTAGATTATGTATCATTTATGAAGCTTATAGGTTATGTATCATTTGTATAAGTTGCTGTTTATATAAAATTTTTATCATTTCTAAGTTGTGTGTTATTTATGTAGCTTATAATTTATGCATCATATATGTAATTTACAATTTATGTATCATTTATATAATTTGCTATTTGTGTATCATTTATAGAGCTTGTAGGTTATGTATCATTTATAGAGCTTGTAGATTATATATCATTTATGGAGCTTATATGTTATGTATCATTTATATAATTTGCTGTTTACATATCATTTTTAAAATTTATAAGTTGTATGTCATTTATGTAACTTATAACTCGTGCATCATATATGTAATTTACAATTAATGTATCATTTATATAATTTGCAATTTATGTATCATTTATATAATTTGCTATTTGTGTATCATTTATAAAGCTTGTAGCTTATGTATCATTTATAGAGCTTGTAGATTATGTATCATTTATGGAGCTTATAGGTTATGTATCCTTTGTATAATTTGCTGTTTACATATCATTTTTAAAATTTATAAGTTGTATGTCATTTATGTAACTTATAACTCGTGCATCATATATGTAATTTACAATTAATGTATCATTTATATAATTTGCAATTTATGTATCATTTATACAACGTACATTATAAATGATTGTACAATAGATTCTACAAAATGATGTACAATTTGAACATCGTTTATTTAATTAGCAGTCTATGTATCATTTATAAAATTTACAAAATGTGTGCTATTCATATAATTTACATGTAACGTACATATTATACAACATATACAACATAGCTGGATTTATCTTGGTAACATTCAGAAGAGAAAAATATTTCGTATGGGCATTGTTAACGACCCAGCCCATATATTCACAACGAATTGTTTAAACAAAGCGATTTTCGATGTACCAAAATAAATATGATTCTTCTGTGCTGTCAGGCTAGACAATCGATCTGGTATCGGTACCGGTGAAAAGCAAACAGGAACATGGAAACAATGTTTGTTTCATTTCTTCGCGTACAAACAGGATTATTTTCCTTACTTACAAATTTTCCATGGATAGAAATAACGTGGGGAAAAGTAGTACAGATTATGGAATACAATGTTTTTTTTTGTTTCGTGACAACTTTTCGTGACTTGTATTTTACTATCTCGTGTACAAATTATATATTTTTTATTTTTTTTTTGTTAGATAAGTAATACATGGATAGATTATGAAAACGTTCGTTTTTCGTGACGTTAACCTCGTGTATAAATTATATATTTTGTGTTTTTGTTTGAAGCTTGTATCGAAACTTGAAATAACCTAATTATTAGAGGGGGTTATTCATGATACACCTAATTAATCGCTTAATTACTAATTAACTTGATTACATAATTTTCATAGAATTTCGATGCGAAAGCTAACAATGTTTTCAGAAAATTGATGTAATCAAGAATAATACATATAAAGATAATAATTTAATCATTTTTCTGTTATATAATAGAACGAAGTTAAATATTTTTCTCGGACAAAAATTTATGAAAACAGATGGAGATATTGATTATTCAAGAAAACATTATCTAGCGAGGTTGTTCAAATAGTCAACGAGGTTAGGTTCTGTGAAATCCACTGCGCGAAGTGTAATTTATAAAAATCGATATACCATAACAGGTTGCATAAATAATGAATTTTTATTCACGTTACAAATATATAAATTCATTTTCTCCAGAAAATTGTTAACTTTGTAAATACATATTTTTAGTTATCTCATTAAAATCTGTAATTATACTCGTACCTAATAAGAGCACGTTAATTATTATTTTCACTTGTGTACTTAAAAAAATTCATCATAATACGAAATTAAAATTTAAAATAATACAGAAGAAATTAAAAATTGAAATAACAAAAGAAGAATCTAAAATTAAAATTAAAAAATTTTAAATAACAAAATAATTGTAGCTGTAGTTTTTTAAAGTTTCTAGTGTCCTCAAAATAATCACGATGGTTAATTAACCGTGGAAGATAATTTTCTCCAACTCTGTAAAAAATGGTATCCGAAATTGGCAGAATATTAGGCGCGGTATAACGAGGGTACTTAATAAGTACGATGAAGGCAGATTACCGTAGAAACTCGGAATTGGTAGAGCGGAGGTAATTAAGCAAATCGTGTACAAGCAAAAGGAAAATAAACGTCGTAGCCAATTCGAAAGGTTTCGAATAGCAGATAAGGGAAATTCGCGGGTGGTTCTGAATGCTACGGTTCGGTCATGAAATTCCTTTACCTCTAAATTCCCTAGACATCAAATTTTCTGGTTCCTAAATTCACATATTTCCAAATTTTCTAATTTCCAAATTTTCAAATTTCCAAATTTCTAAATTTCCCCATTTTCCAATTTCCCAAATTTCCCAATTCCTAATTTCCCAATTCCCCAATTTCCCAATATCTCAAACTCCCACATTTCCTAGACCCCAAATTCCTAAATTCCCTAGCTCCCAAATTTCAAAGACTCCAGAATTCCCTAAACCCCAAATTTCTTAGATTTCAGAATTCCCTAGATCCCAAATTCCCGCGTCCCCAAATTCCCTCGTCCCTAAATTCCCACGTCCCCAAATTCCCTAACCCCCAAATTCCCACGTCCCCAAATTCCCTCGTCCCCAAATTCCCTCATCCCCAAATTCCCTCGTCCCCAAATTCCCTAACCCCCAAATTCCCACGTCCCCAAATTCCCACGTCCCCGAATTCCCACGTCCCCAAATTCCCTCGTCCCCAAATTCCCTCATCCCCAAATTCCCTCGTCCCCAAATTCCCTAACCCCCAAATTCCCACGTCCCCAAATTCCCACGTCCCCGAATTCCCACGTCCCCAAATTCCCTTGTCCCCAAATTCCCTCGTCCCCAAATTCCCACGTCCCCGAATTCCCACGTCCCCAAATTCCCTTGTCCCCAAATTCCCTCGTCCCCAAATTCCCACGTCCCCGAATTCCCACGTCCCCAAATTTCCTTGTCCCCAAATTCCCTCGTCCCCAAATTCCCACGTCCCCGAATTCCCACGTCCCCAAATTCCCTTGTCCCCAAATTCCCTCGTCCCCAAATTCCCTAACCCCCAAATTCCCACGTTCCCAAATTCCCTCGTTCCCAAATTCCCTCGTCCCCAAATTCCCACGTCCCCAAATTTCCACGTCCCCAAATTCCCTAACCCCTAAATTCCCACGTCCCTCAATTCCCACGTCCCCAAATTCCCTAACCCCCAAATTCCCACGTCCCCCAATTCCCTTGTCCCCCAATTTCTTCGTCCCCAAATTCCCTCGTCCCCAAATTCCCTCGTCCCCCGATTTCCTCGTCCCCAAATTCCCTAGTCCCCCAATTTCCTCGTCCTCAAATTCCCTAATCCCCCAATTCCCTTGTCCCCTAATTCCCTTGTCCCCCAATTTCCTCGTCTCCAAATTCCCTAGTCCCCCAATTCCCTTCTTCCCCAATTCCCTTGTCCCTCAATTCCCTTGTCTCCCAATTCCCTTGTCCCCCAATTCCCTTGCCCCTAATTTCCTTGTCCCCCAATTTCCTAGTCCCCAGATTCCATAGTCCCCAAATAATGTACAAGCAAGAGGAAAATAAACGTAGACGATTCGAAACCTTCCGAATAGCAGATAAGGGAATTCGCGAACTGTTCGGAACGATACTCGTCGTTCCGCGAATTTTCCGGAAGAAGCATTCGGATTCTGGCTACGGATAAAATTGCGGATCGATAGTTTTCGTTGAACAGCTCCTCCGGCTGCTTTGGTCGGAATAAAGCGATGGAAGCTGGAAAATTCGAGCGCATCGCTCCAGCGCCGTTTACGAGAATCTACTCCTTGCGTGGACGCGCGAAACTTTTCGAATTAATTCACGCCATTCAACCACCATCCCCATGCTCCGCCTCGACTAATATATCCACCGTAGTCAGCGAATATATGGCCGGATGAGAATTGAAAGTAATAAAACCTCGTTTCCTTCGAACATAATAACGCAAAAAATTCGGATCGACCGAGAGAACGCTTGTACTTTAACGGCACCCTGGTGCATGTACAGTATGGGGCAAAAATTTTCTATCGTTTCTATTGTTAGGGTGGTATTGGAAGTTTCTATCTATGTATAGATTTAATAGACTTAATTTATTTTATCTTTGATGTGTACATACATCTCTGGAGTTCTTAAGTTATATCTCTTGTTAATCTGTTAATTTATAATTTTATTGTTTTTATAAATTTATAGTAGTTTTATACATTTATTATTTTATTAATCTCTTAAGTTGTACAGAAGTTCCTATATACCCGATGACTCTTAAAAAATTTATAAAAATAAAAAATTTCATCCCCTACATGTAACTCGAACACAAAAGTTATTTGTCAGCAGTCATCGAACACAAAAGTTATGCCTTTGCACTCGAAGATAATTTTACTGTTTGCAAACAGCAATTTTAAAATATTAATTAAAATGTTAAATGACTTCTTGTGAACTTATTATTTCTCTACTAATAATTTCCACTATTGTCTATTTCACTATGTTTATACATCACATAAGCACTGTTATAGAATTAATTAAATAATGCTTCTTTTAAATTATTGTATTAAATCGAATGGCGTCTAAGAGGCACCCCTCGAGCGCAAAGGGTTATTTGTCAGCAGTCATCGAACACAAAAGTTATTTGTCAGCAGTCATCGATTTGCAATACCTTTGTCAATCCACATTCGTATCGTTGCAAGGTTTAAGCCTTACAAGCATCACAAAACGTTACGAATTGAATATACATCGTAGGGGTAGAACGAAATGCTCAACTATTACGGCTGTTATTGGACAACGCCTGTAAACGAGAATTCATAACACTCCCAGATCAAACGTCACCGAAAACCCAATCTCGTTCGAATCCACTTAACCCATTTCACATATCCAAAGCCCAGGTTCCGAGAGTCTGCTTGCTCGAGTATAAATTCATTTATTCATCCATCGCGTTTCGACCCACCATTCGGCGTCGGCAGACCTATTACACGTACGTACTTACGTCTACCTACTGTCGTGAATTGCCAAACTCACTTACTATATTTTTATTGTTAACCATACTTTATTTTCTATGTACATTTTATACTTGCTTTCCAAACTTTTTGACTTTCGAATTCGATTCTTGACATCGGTAAGGGTGATATATTATGATATTCAAACTTGAGTTTGTGAAACTGCAACAATTATGAGACTCGATATCTTTTTGATATTTTATTTTCTTGTTTGTAGTATTTTTTTTAGCTTCCTTATGATTGAAAAAAATTTTACTTAAATTTTAATATTATGTTTGAAAAATTTTAAGTGTTCAGATAGGAAGATTTTTTAATTTGAAAATTTGTCAGACTTCAACATGTTTGAATTTGGAATGATGAGTGATTTTAAAGGTTTGTTAATTTTGAAGTAGTTAAATTTTTTAATTTGGACATTTGGAGATTTGCAAAATTCCAAAGAACACAAACTAGAAAATTCCGACAGCTTTTAATAAAAAATGAATTACGTCCCTGATGACAAAGATAGAAAAATTCTAAATCACCCTACTTACTCTATTTGATGTTATTCAATATTGATAGTACCTCAAAAGAAGTAGTGAGGATAAACTGCAACAATTATGAATTATTTTAAGAGACTTGACATCTTTTCAGTATTTGCTTTTCTCGTTTGTGCTATTTCTTTCAATTTCATTATGCTTGAAAAAAAATTGTACTAAAATTTAGTATTATGTTTGAAAAATTGTAAGTGCACAGATAGGAAGATTTTTTAATTTGAAAATTTGTCAGACTTCAACATATCTGAATTTGGAATGACAAGCAACTTTGAAAGTTTGTTAATTTTGAAGTAGTTAAACTTTTCAACTTGGACATTTGGACAATTGAATAATTCCTAAGTTCACAAACTAGAAAATTCCGACAGCTTTTAATGAAAAACAAATTAGATCATTGCTAATGACAAAGATAGCAAAATTCCAAATCTCACTACTTGCCCTAATAATGTTACCCTAATAAGTAACCCCTAATAAGTTACCCTAATGTTACCAATACTGATGTTATCAATATGTTTGTATCACCCCTACATCAACGCGTCGAAAAGAGTATTATATCAAACGAAATAATAAAAGAGAAATTCTCTGCAGAAAACTATGTATTCTCTGTTCGCAGTTCTCGGTTCGTCCAGGACGGAGGGTCGACTGCCACCATCGAGGTTATTGTTCGGCCTGTTCGCGTTTCACCTGATCGCCATTCGTTAACCGTAAAGCATTGAAATACGCGCGCGCTTTGGAGCTGTTTTATATAAATCGACGTGCTTGTAAGAAAGTCCGGGCCGCTTTGTGTGATGTGATCATCCTCCGGCGACAGACGACGCACGTATCGCGCCTCATTTTGGACCACGGTGCGGGGATGAACGATGACGAAGAAAAATGAATAAACAAATGAACAAAAAAAAAAGACAGGAAACTGCGATGAATTCCGTCGAGGATCAGGGTGGTTGCAGCGAAGAAGAGAAATGATGTCATGAGAAAATGTTTCGTGTTTCTTTACGATCAACACCTGAAAGGTATTCGTGGTCCGCCAATGTAGGAACGAAGAAACCACGGGAGAAACAGGAGAGGAATGTTTCGGGGTATATTTTATTATTAGAACTGTGTATATGTCGCTTCCTTTCGACGAGATTCATGTGTTTGCAATGTGTAGATAGAACCGTATAGTACCTACGTTTTACGTCGCATCGTTTCGAATAAAGAGTGATACTATTCTTTTCGTTTTCGTACTTTTATAAACTCGAAATGACTGACCTAGTGGATATATCGTACGGGCGGTCTCAAAAATGGTGTACGAGAAATTACTGTGCAAAATGTTTTTGAGGAGATTGCTTCGTTTTTGAGGTACGAACTTCTTTTACAAGGGGTGAAATTTTGAAGTGAGTGAAATTTTGAAATTTGGTGGTTTGGGGAGGTGGAAAGGTGGAGTAGGTGGGATTTGGAGGATTGGGAATTGGGGAGTTTGGAAATTTTTAGAATTTGGGAATTTGGGGTTTGAGGAATTTTCAAGGTTTGGGAGTTTGAGGAGTTGGGTGTTTAGGGATTTGGGGGGTGAGAATTTGGAAATTTGGGAGTTTGGGAATTTGAGAGTTTGGGGATTTGGGAGTTTGGGAATTGGGGAGTTTGGGAATTTGGGAGTTTGGGAATTTGGGAGTTTGGGAATTGGGGAGTTTGGGAATTTGGGAGTTTGGGAATTGGGGAGTTTGGGAATTTGGGAGTTTGGAAATTTGGGAGTTTGGAAATTGGGGAGTTTGGGAATTTGAGAGTTTGGAATTGGGGAGTTTGGAAATTTGAGAGTTTGAGAATTTGAGAGTTTGGGAATTGGGGAGTTTGGGAATTTGAGAGTTTGGAAATTTGGGAGTTTGGGAATTTGGGAGTTTGGGAATTGAGGAGTTTGGGAATTTGAGAGTTTGGGAATTGGGGAGTTTGGAAATTTGGGAGCTTGGGAATTTGGGAGTTTGGGAATTTGAGAGTTTGGGAATTTGGGAGTTTGGAAATTGTGGAGTTTGGGAATTTGAGAGTTTGGAAATTGTGGAGTTTGGGAATTTGAGAGTTTGGAAATTGGGGAGCTTGGAAATTTGGGAGTTTGGGAATTTGAGAGTTTGGGAATTGGGGAGCTTGGAAGTTTGGGAATTTGGGAATTTGAGAGTTTGGGAATTGGGGAGTGTGGAAATTGGGGAGTTTGGAAATTTAGGAGTTTGGGAATTGTGGAGTTTGGGAATTTGAGAGTTTGGGAATTTGAGAGTTTAGAAATTTGAGAGTTTGGAAATTTGAGAGTTTGGGAATTTGAGAATTTGGGAATTTGGGAATTTGGAAACTTGCAAAATTTGGCAAGTCGAGAACTCCAAAACTTCCTACCAATTTCCCGTACCAAAAATCAACAAAAATCTCAAAACCTTGAAACCAATAAAAAATTGAATGAATATAAACCTACATAAATTCGAATAAAATGGAATATTCAAAGATTGCAGAATCGAAAGGTACTAAATATTTCCAAACTTCCAATGAGGGGTATGTATATTGTATTCTAAGTAGATGAAGGTATGGAAGTACGATCGAGCGGTGTATCTGGCGGCATTTTATTTGTGTCACGTAGCGACCGAATCATCCTATATAACTCGAAGATGCGTTCGATGTCGAGAGAAAAGCAGTAGAGTCAAGTATCTTCAGAGGGAGATGTTCCCCAGCTGCTCAATAATGTGAAAAAGTAGAGATGGTAGCTGAATATCTATACCTCTCTACTACCACTTGGCTCATTTCTGATACAACCCAATAAACATTCAAATTTTACAATTTCATTCTCGGCGTTTGTTCGAAATCTTCGATTCCTGGATATAAAACTGCATAAATCGTACAAAATGTGTTAAGGATTATTTTAAGTCAACTATTGTGTTAAGGGTTAGGTTAAGGTTCAACAAGGTTGTTGATAGTTGATATCAAAATTATATTGGTACATCAACTATATACATAATTATATACACTGGTACATCAAAATCTAACATGATATTAAGAATTTTCAGATTGTCATATTTAAGACAAAATTTTCACTTCATGTTCTTATATTAATAATTACAAAACTGTAATTATTAGCAAATTTATTAAGAAGAGTAAAATGGCTGCAATATCAAATAAAAATTTGAACAAAAAAAAAATGAATAACAAAATTGTAATTTTTGAACGTCAGATAAAATTTTCATTGTCGTGTGAGTTCAATACATGTATGAGAGAATGATGCACCAGATAACATATTATAATAAAATTTCCATTGAAGAAGAACTATATCTGATTTATATCTAATCATATAGATAATATTTTTTATTTTACTTGTACATGTTAGTTGTGTTAGGAAATACACACATGCCAACATATGTACATATGTTCATATGTTCATATGTTTATATGTTTATATGTTCATATGTTCATATGTTCATATGTTCATATGTACGTATGTACATATGTTTATATGTTCATATGTTCATATGATCGTATGTTCATATGTTCATGTATTCATATGTTCATATGTTCATGTATTCATATGTTCATATGTTCTTGTATTCATATGTACATATATTCATATGTTCATATATACATATGTTCATTTTTAAATTCGATAAGAAATATTCACACGTGATTCTCTATGATATTAAACATGTTTACAAATGTTTCTGCATATATTTAAAAATATTTTACAATTAATCACGAATGAAGTACCTTAACCTCAAAGATTACTTACGTGAATTATGAAGGTTACTTTAATTACTGAAGTTTATTATAAATTACAAAAGTTATTAGTACATAAATCTTGCAAACGAAGCCTAAAGTGAAAAGCAGATCAAAAGACTTCAAATAAGAAGTTGTTTTTCACATATGAGAAGTGTTTGTACATCATTTTTGAGACGACCTGTATCAGCAATCTATCTTCGTCGCTCTCAATCTGAATTTCACATGCTGTCTCTCGATTCGCATCCCGATTACCCTGACATCACTCGGTTCGCCTGAAAGTACACGAAACAGTGTGCGAGGAGATGTACCTGATGAATCGGATATTCGACGAGTAGTCGCTTTGCGGTTGCCACTGTTCTCGTGTCTCCGACAAGAAGGATCGTCTTGTCGAACACAAGGAAGATGAGAACCGATCCTCTTTGTATTAGGACGACGAACGATGTCGAAAAATCACCTACTTTTTTCATCCCTCACATCGAGAGCACTTCGTCTAATAACCGACAGTATTTCTTGCCGAAAAAAAAGAGCGCACGGGATAAATATTTGTTGTGAAAATATGAGAGATGAAAGTGAGAGAACGATAGATAATGGAAGGAGCTCGATGCGGTGCTGGATTAATTAATAAATAAAATAAGTAATTGCTATTTAATATGTAATGTTTCAACTTTCTAAATTCTATTTCCCGGATTTCCATTTTTCCAAGTCACTGTTTAGGGATTTTTGTTTTATTCAAATTTTTGGATTGATATTAGGGGTTTCAATTTGTGAATTCATACATTTTCAAGTTTTCAAGTTTTTAATTTTCCAAATTTCCAAATTCTAATTCTCAAGTTTCCCAAGACCTCAAATTCCCTAGTCTCCAAAGTCCTACGACCCGAAATTCCCATGCGCTCAAATTTCTACGTCCCCAAATTCCCACGTCCCGAAATTCCCACGCGCCAAAATTTCTACGCCTCCAAATTCCTACGTCCCCAAATTCCCACGCGCCCAAATTTCCGCGCCCCCAAATTCCTACGTCCCTAAATTCCCACGCGCCCAAATTTCCACGCCCCCAAATTCCTACGTCCTCAAATTTCCACGCGTCCAAATTCCCACGCCCCCAAATTCCTACGTCCCCAAATTCCCTCGCGCCCAAATTTCTACGCCCCCAAATTCCTACGTCCCCAAATTTCCACGCGCCCAAATTTCTACGCCCCCAAATTCCCACGCGCCCAAATTCCCACGCGCCCAAATTCCCACGCTCCCAAATTCCTACGTCCCCAAATTCCCTCGCGCCCAAATTTCTACGCCCCCAAATTCCTACGTCCCCAAATTTCCACGCGCCCAAATTTCTACGCCCCCAAATTCCCACGCGCCCAAATTCCGACGTCCCCAAATTTCCACGCGTCCAAATTCCTACGTCCCCAAATTCCCACGCGTCCAAATTTCCACACCCCCAAATTCCTACGTCCCCAAATTTCTACGCCCCCAAATTCCTATATTTCGAAATTTCCACACCCCGAAAAATCGCCAAAACATCCCCAGTTTCCTAACATCCCTATTTCGAAATTTCTACCAAAAGCCCCCGAAGAACCCTCGAAAGTGCCGGTGGCCCGTCGCTATCTTAATCCGGCACTGGCTCGATGTTTCGAGAGCCAACGAGAGAAACGATCGGTCAGTTACGAAATGGAATTTCGTTCACGGGTTACGATTCGCGTTCTGTCGGGGCTCATTAAGCGTTCGCTTCATTAAATTAATACCTGTTTGCTGTTCGATTTAATGCGTTCCCCTCTTTCGATACATTTATCAGCCGCGTTTCACACGACTTCGAACGCGACCGAACGATTAAAGCGATTTGCAGTCACGTTCTGTTTACAGTGAATATAACCACGTGTATCGAGCTTACCGTTCTCTACCCCTCAGCTACCTCGACTTCCGGTCGGAATATTGTGTCTACCGGTTGCGTACCGACTGGAATATCGAGGAACGGGTACATCACGACTTTCGAATTTATTTTTAGATATCCGGTGGTTTTCGTTTATTATGGAGTAGTAGTTTTCGTTTATTATGCACTTTGGTATTGTTCCAATAATCTTTGGACATATGTAGACTGTTTGTGGTAAATTCGTAGTGTGTTGAGGAGGATTTTTTAGGGGAAAGAGGTGGATGTAGGGAAAATGGAGTGAGAGGTTTTGGGTTTGGGGATTTAGGGATTGGGGATTTAGGGATTGGAGATCTAGGGATTGGGTATTTAGAGACTTGTAAATTTATGAAAGTGGAATTTAGGGATTCGGGGATTTAGGGATTCGGGGATTTAGGGATTCGGGGATTTAGGGATGGGGGATTTAGGGATCGGGGATATAGGGATCGGGGATTTAAGGATCGGGGATTTAGATATTGGGAATTTAGGGATCAGAGATTTAGGAATCGGTGGTTTAGGGATTCGGGGATTTAGGGATTCGGAGATTTAGTAATTCGGGGATTTACGGATCGGGGATTTAGGGATCGGAGATTTATGGATTCAGGGATTTAGGGATTCGGAGATTTAGTGATTCGGGGATTTAGGAATCGGGGATATAGGGATCGGGGATTTAAGGATCGGGGATTTAGGTATCAGTGATTTAGGAATTCGGGGATTTAGGGATTCAGGGATTTAGGGATCGGGGATTTATGAATCGGGAATTTAGAGAACGTGGATTTAGGGATCGGAGATTTAATTTCTAGGGCCTTAAAAATTTAAAGAATTCCAAATTTGAAAACTTCAGAATTCATCAATGTACAAATTGAAAACTTGAAAACTTGAGAAAGTTATCATATTTCTATAATTTCCAAGTAAGTAAAACCATCAATCTCCATAAAAAAAATTCTTCCTCCCAAAAATTTTCCTTGCAACTAAAATATAATTTGAAGATTATTGGAACAATGACAAGGTAGTCGTTTGAACGAGCGACGATCGAGGCTAAAAAAGAAGCAGAAGGTTGAAATCGTATATATACATATATATGTATATGTATATGTATGTTATGTATTAACGAGCGATGTGTGCTAGCTATTAGTTTACGGATTAATCGATTAAGGATCGCAACGACTGAATAATAATCTACATGGTTTTCTAATTGTAATAAGTATTTTTGAAAAAATGACGTCATCGTTTCTACGTATGTAGCTAAAGCGAACGTTCGTAGGTGAGCGCGTTTCAATTTCGAGGTTAGCCAAAAAGGAAAAAGATAATTAAATAAATAAAACGAGAAGATGAACGCACGAGAGCGATAGAATATTTTCGAACGAATCGGTATAAACGATTATATTAAAGAATTGTAAGCGAGAGTGTAAAAGTGTCCGAGATGTTTCGCGTATGTCTGCAGCATAGTTTTAATAATTTTTTGTGTAAAGAAGACGTGAGGAGAACAAAAAAAAGGGAAGAACAAGATGCTAGTCAAATTTTTGCCAATTTTTTGGTATCGATGCTCATTATGTTCCTCAGCTTGTCACGATACGAAAGAATATTTATGATAATAATAACGATATGACCACAGAATCGTTTCATTTCAACCCTCTCGATCCTCATCTTCGAACGAATTAATTCACCAAACGTGAGTTCGCAGATTTTACGAATTAACGTTGTTTTTTTCCCAGTTCCGAATAAAGTGTTTTTGATACGCGTATTATAAATGATATTAAATTGTCCTCGCCGTAACTGGATTAATTTCGTTTTAATACGCGTCGCATGTACGGGCGGGTAAGGAATAAATTATTTGTGATTAATGTATCATTTTTAATTCGTATAGAGTTCGGATCTGGATGAAGCATTGAACTCGTTGCTCGGATAAATATTGCATTTTCATAAAATTTTATTTGAATTAATGATTTATGTGATTGCATGAGGAAATTAAATTGATAATTTTAATATTGAATTGTTGAGTTCAATCTTTCGGGGGATTTGATTTTTAACAAATATTTTTGCTGTTTTGGGTTTTTGGATTTTTAGATTTTTGGGTTCTTGAAATTTTAGATTTTTAGGTTTTTAGATTCGTACATTTCTAAATCTCTAGATTTCTATATCCCCTAGACGCCAATCTCCCTAGACCCCAGTCTCCCTAGATCCCAATCTCTCTAAATTCCAATCTCCCTAGATCCCAATCTCTCTAGTTTTCAATCTCTCTATTTCCCAATTTCCCTAGTTCTCAATCACCCTAGATCCCAATCTCTCTAGTTCCCAATCTCCCTAGTTCCCAATCTCCCCAGTTCCCAATCTCCCTAGATCCCAATCTCTCTAAATTCCAATCTCCCTAGATCCCAATCTCTCTAGTTCCCAATTTCCCTAGTTCCCAATCACCCTAGATCCCAATCTCTCTAGTTCCCAATCTCCCTAGTTTCCAATCTCCCTAGTTTCCAATCTCCCTAGTTTTCAATCTCCCTACTTCCCAATCTCTCTAGATCCCAATCTCCCTAGTTCCCAATCTCCCTACATCCCAATCTCCCTAGTTCCCAAACTCCCTACATCCCAATCTCTCTAAATTCCAATCTCCCTAGATCCCAATCTCCCTAGTTTCCAATCTCTCTACTTCCAAATCTCCCTAGTTCCCAATCTCCCTAGTTTCCAATCTCCCTAGTTTCCAATCTCCCTACTTCCAAATCTCCCTAGTTCCCAATCTCCCTAGTTCCCAATCTCCCTAGTTTCCAATCTCCCTAGTTCCCAATCTCCCTAGTTTCCAATCTCCCTAGTTCCCAATTTCCCTAGTTCCCAATCTCCCTAGTTCCCAATCTCCCTAGTTCCAAATCTCCTCAGTTCTCAATCTTCCTATTTCCCCATCTCCCTACATCTCAATATCCCAATATCCCTAGATCCCTAGATTCTTCTTACTCTCCTAGTATCCTTCCTACTATCCTTCTTCGCTAGTAAAAAACTTTGGAAATTTATGAAAACTTTCTTATCAACTGTAATATTCCCATAGAGACTGGAATACACAGTAACTACCCTCTTCACTACTTAAAAATTCATAACATTCATAAAACTTACCATCACTTCCCAAAAATGATAATATTATTTAACTCTACTAAACTTGAAGTGTTAATTAGAAACCGACATTTGTATATCCTATAAATCGATACAAATTGAAGGGTTTGTAAATCATCATAAATGAAGTTTATCGTATCTATATGTTACTCATCATCTCAACGTCCAGAAACTCTTAAAAAATCTCCCGTCAATAAACACAACACATCACCTTAATATTCGATCAACCGATCACCTCCCTGTTTATCTCCCATCGTTCGCAAACAGGGAACGATAATAGCTGGCAGTTCCATCGGCACGGATATTTAATTAACGAAATAATATTGCTTGGATAGGAAACAGCTGACTGTTGGAAAACCTTGACTGCATCCTCTCAGCGAAATTACAATTTCATTCAGAATAATAGGTCCGTATGAATGAATATTCATGGAATATCTGGTATTGAATAGATCGGGCCAATTTCTGGCCGTGTTAATCACGATTTTACGTATCGGCACGAGATAAGAGATAATTCGAGACCCGGACGGTTCGGCAAACAAACGCGTCCATCGGCAGGTGTATCGATGAAAGTCACACGTTTAAGCGTATCGGTAACAAATGTTATTTTATCAAAAGCTCCGCGTCGCTCGAATCGTGTTACTGACATTATTACTCCATTTGTTTCCGGCTGGCTGGCAATAATACTGATGAAATAATTCAATTACTCGTTTCACATGCGATACACGATCAACCGTGCCCGAACCGTACCTCTCCTTCTAACTTCGACCCTATTAATCCTTCAAAGATGCGCCATTCACAACCCGACTAATCCGTTTACACTTTTAAATCCGGAAATCCGATATTCCGTTCGAAAGGGTACGCTCCGACGCGTTACGCTTTTTACTTACACACCCTCTGCACCCGACAGGCTTAAACGCTTGTCGTACAAACACCTCTGTTTTTTACTTTTTATTTCCGCCCTCTTTTTTTCGAACACTGTTGTCCAACCAAACCTGCTCAAACCATTGGATTTGTCTGAGCTCCTATTTTTATGCTACGAATGGTTGATACCCACGGGATTACGCTCGATGATTCTTCGTTGTAAGGATTTTTTGGGATCACATTTTTCCGGGATGGAAAATAATGTGTAGCTTTATGGTCGTTAAGGGAATTTTGTAGTTGATCATTTTTTTGGGGTGATAGTTTTCGGAATGGATTAGTGGTTTATCATATTAGTGGACTTTTTTATTAATTAATAATTGCGGGACGTTGCGGGACTTTGGTAGTAGTTGATCATTTTCTAAGGGTGACATTTTTGGGACTGGATTATAAGTGGTTCGTTGCTGGACTTTTTTGCTAATTAGTAATTGCGGGACGTTGCGGGACTTTTGTAGTAGTTGATCATTTTCTGAGGGTGACATTTTTGGGACTGGATTATAAGTGGTTCATTGCTGGACTTTTTTACTAATTAATAATTACGGGACGTTGCGGGACTTTTGTAGTAGTTGATCATTTTCTAAGGGTGACTTTTTTGGGACTGGATTATAAGTGGTTCATTAGTGGACTTTTTTACTAATTAATAATTGCGGGACTTTTGTAGTTGATCATTTTTCGGGGGTGACTTTGGGACTGAATTATAAGTGGTTCATCACATTGCTGGATTTATTAATTAATAATCTTGTACTGATACTATTTAATTTTCTGTAAAAATAATTTTTAAGATGAATTTCTTAATTAAACTTATGAGGAGTTTGCTTGTAGAAAATGGAGGACAATTTTGAGGACAGGAGAAGATAATGTACAAGTTTGTTTTGTACCTCATGTTATTATTGAACTTTTGTATTAGTTCAATTATTGAACTTTTGTATAAGTGGTTCATCACATTGCTGGATTTATTAATTAATAATCTTGTACTGATACTATTTAATTTTCTGTAAAAATAATTTTTAAGATGAATTTCTTGATTAAACTTATGAGGAGTTTGCTTGTAGAAAATGGAGGACAATTTTGAGGACAGGAGAAGATAATGTACAAGTTTGTTTTGTACCTCATGTTATTATTGAACTTTTGTATTAGTTCAATTATTGAACTTTTGTATAAGTGGTTCATCACATTGCTGGATTTATTAATTAATAATCTTGTACTGATACTATTTAATTTTCTGTAAAAATAATTTTTAAGATGAATTTCTTGATTAAACTTATGAGGAGTTTGCTTGTAGAAAATGGAGGACAATTTTGAGGACAGGAGAAGATAATGTACAAGTTTATTTTGTACCTCATGTTATTGTTGAACTTTTGTATTAGTTGACTTTGCAGTGACATTTTGTATAAAAATAATTTTTAAGTGAAAGATTAATTGTTTTTTACTGACGTTTTATTTGAACTTATGAGACGTAATTTTGCCTGTAGAAAATGAAGATAAATTGGATTTATATTTATGTACTGATAGAGAGATATTATTTCTGACTCGGGTTTCAAACAGGTCAACGAGAATAGAAATATTAATTCTATTTCCAGTAGAGTCTATTACAGTAAATAGCTATTCCTTGCACACTTGTGATGTCCTATTTTGGATAAATATAACTTTCCATTTTAATAATGAAGGTTTGTTCTACCTGGATGCACACGGGGTGGAATTTTGGACCTTTTAAATTTTCACGCTTTCAAATTATTCAATTTTCACATTCAAATATTGCAAATAGTAATTTATTACTAATCCGGCCTATTAGTAATAAATATTGCAAATAAATTAATTGACTGATTAACAAAAAATATTAACAACAAAACTAATATATTAGAATATAAAAATAAAGTAATACAAAAATAATAGTAAAAGCAAGAAGAGTTGATTAAATTGAGATCGAGAGAAGTTAATTAAGAGCGCAGAAAACAGTTACTATTATATTAATAATATAAAATAATAAGCGCAAAGATTAAATTTGAAAATTAACCGTTTACCTTAATACGTAATTAGAGTTTCAGTGTGTCTGACTACGCGTGTCCAATTTCACTGCAGCCGTCTACTTGCTAACTCGTTTACTGCCACAGTAGAATTAACCGTAACTGGTACGGCACAGTATAATACGAATTATATTAAACATATCAAGGATTCATTTTTATCATTCAACCTGCAGTAATAAACTTTTTTAATCGGTAAAACTACCAGCGTTCACAGAACATTTCTAAATTGAAAATGAAATGGAAAAATAAATAAGCGAAGCATCAATTTGTTCTTTATTTTAACAGAATATATGGCAATAAAATTTTGTAATATGGAAACGCGAAACCAATTATTTTGATTGCTGGAGGGATGTGGTGTTGGAGGAGTTGGATGTTTCTTTTGTTTTGGTATTTTTTTGGGGGTTGAGGAGGGTGGTATTTTGGGATATAGGGGGTTGGTTGTCCTAATTTGAGATTTAGGAAGTTTTCTAAATTTCTATATTTTCAAATTTCTACGCTTCCAAATTCCTACGTCCTCAAACTTCCACGCGTCCAAATTTCTACGCCCCCGAATTTCTACGCCCCCAAATTCCTATGTCCTCAAATTCCCACGCGCCCAAATTTCTACGCCCCCAAATTCCTACGTCTCCAAATTTCCACGCGTCCAAATTTCTACGCCCCCGAATTTCTACGCCCCCAAATTCCTACGTCCCCAAATTCCCACGCGCCCAAATTTCTACGCCCCCAAATTCCCACGACCCTAAATTCCCACGCGCCCAAATTCCTACGCGCCCAAATTTCTGCGCCTCCAAATTCCCACGCGCCCAAATTCCCACGCCCCCAAATTCCTACGTCCCCAAATTCCCACGCGCCCAAATTTCTACGCCCCTAAATTCCTACGTCTCCAAATTTCCACGCGTCCAAATTTCTACGCCCCCGAATTTCTACGCCCCCAAATTCCTACTTCCCCAAATTCCCACGCGCCCAAATTTTTACGCCCCCAAATTCCCACGACCCCAAATTCCCACGCGCCCAAATTCCTACGGGCCCAAATTCCTACGTTCCCAAATTCCCACGCGCCCAAATTTCTACACCCCCAAATTCCTACGTTCCCAAGTTCCCACGCGCCCAAATTTCTACGCCCCCGAATTCCTATATTTCCAAATTTCCACACCCCAAAATTCCTACGCCTCGAAATTCGTAGATTCCCAAATACCCAATCTTCCAAATTTCCCAATTCCCCAATTTCTACATTCCAAAATTCCCAAATTCCCAAAAGTCTAATTTTCCAAGACCCCAATTGTCTCAATTTCCCAATTATAATAAAAAGCAATCCAATACAAGATCACTGTGATACTGTTATCCCAAGAGAAATTTACCGCGCACAGTATTATACTTATTCCAATAATTTCTGATAGGAACCACTGCACATTTTGGCAAAGGAGATTGGACTACCCTAGCCTTATCTAGTTACCTCTGTCGAAATAGATTCCTATGGAAATTCAAGCGTCATCCACAAACGACGTGGCAGTGTTCACGCGTTGACCAACCCTTCAAATCTAATATAATCAAATAATAAATAAAACTGTACAAACATCAAGATTAATGTATCCAATAAATAAAATATCTCTAACCTTAATATTTCAGTATTTTAATATTTATGTAAACATTTTTATTTACATAGTTTATGAGATATTCAACTAATATTTTTTTTAACTTTATTTACAATTTTTAATCGAAACGTTTATCATTTTTCACGGAAGTTAGCATGTTTAAAATAAATATTTTTAATTTTTAATCAAGTTTATCATTTTAAAGAGATTTTGCAATTTTTGTCATTGGTCAGTTTTAATAAACACATGTAACATTTTTAATAAAATGAAATAAATAACTGAGTACCAAATCATCCCCAATGATAAAGATCTTGCAATTTTAATCATAGATGAGTCTTAATAAACACATGTAACATTTTTAATAAAATGAAATAAATAATTGAGTACCAAAGCATCCCCAATGATAGAGATTTTGCAATTTTAATCATTGGTCAGTTTTAATAAACACATGTAACATGTTTAATAAAATGAAATAAATAATTAAATATCAAATCATCCCGAATGACAGATATTTTGCAATTTTAATCATTGGTCAATTTTAATAAACACATGTAACATTTTTAATAAAATGAAATTAATAATTGAGTACCAAATCATCCCCAATGACAGATACGTACTTATTTTATAAGTAAATTCGTTCTACAATCGACCCGAGTTCCACCAAACCAATAAATTCGCGTTAGAAAATCGACAGCGATTTCATTTCATTTTTCACGTTAAGGCATTTAAACCCAAAACTATCGATTAGACTAAAAGTTTCGTTAAAAAAAACCGGGGTTTACAGTTGTACGGCTGTTATTGGCGCCCTATTTCGTAGAGGCAGCGTCGATTAAACCGGCATTTTTAGGTGTCCGGCCTATGTTCCGATTTTACAATCAAATTAAGCGTTAATGGAACATATCAGGGGGTGCACGCGTTGCCCGGGATTGGCGAGCAGATAATACGGGTCCATGCGCTCGTTGCCTAAAAGGCAATCGATTCTGTTTCTCTGTGTACGTACGAGTGTTCGCGCGGGGGTGTGTGCGTGGGTCACATGTACCACACACGAACGTACACGAGCCTCGGTTGCCTGGAAACAGGAAACACGGAGGAGCACACCGAGGGAGAGAAATTGGGCTACAGTCATCGTTCTATTTGGCCAGCACGCGGAATATCGGCGAAAAACCTTTTCGTCTCTTGATGATCGACGTCGCGATATCGATCTTCTCCACTCGGGTTTCTTCCACTCATTTCCGTTCAATTTCAAGGCCGATGCGGCTGAGCGAACCAGTTCCATGCTCCTCTCCGAACTCAGCCGCGAAGTGCATCACCTAACCTCTACAGTGAGAACTCGCCAAACGTCGACCCTGATGTGACACTATCCTACGGTTCCGAGTCGTGAGTTTCTTCGGTTGCCTTTGCTTTGGTTGCCTTCAGGTTTTGCGTTCTTGAAATGAGGATGTTTGAGATTATTGCTCTTTGAGATGGCAGAGGGTTATGCAGGTGGACGATCACAGCGCCGTTTCTTTCGAACTTGTGCTTTTTCAGTCTTATGCTTATTTAGATTATTATTTTTTGGGATTTTTTGGGGATTTGAGGTATGTGGATCTCTCGATTGGAAATTTATTATTTTGTATGGCAGGACGTAATATTTTTATTAGAATTTTGTAGAATTAGGGGTGAATTACTTTGGGTTATTGTGATTGAAATTTTGTTGCAAATCGACCTAGTTTGATATATTGTGTTGGGGGGTCAGTTGGTACTTTCAGGACATGACCTTCACTGATTGCAAACTTTGTAAACAGTAAGTTTTGAAAGTAGCAATTGTGTGAAATTATAGGAAATTATGTGAAATTTTGTGAAATAGGAGAAATTCAATGGGTTTATGGTAATTTGAAAATTGTTGGGGTTGGAAGTTTGAAGCTAAATTAAGAAATTTTAGGGTTTAGAAATTTGGAGGTTTTTAAATGCAGAAATTTGGGGTTTTGGAAAATTGTGAAGGTAAAAATTTGCAATTTGAGGATTTGGAAATTTTAAACTTAGCAAATTGCAAAGATGGAAATTTGAAAATTTAGCAAATTGCAAAGATGGAAATTGAAGTATTTAGAAATTAGCAAATTTGCAATTTTGAGTATTTAGGAAGTTGCAAATTTGGAAATTTGAAAATTTAGCAAATTGCAAAGTTGCAAATTTGAGCAAAAAGCAATTTGGAAATTTGGTAATTTGAAAATTTAGCAAGTTGCATATTTGGAAATTTGAGTATTTGGCAATTAGCAAATTTGCAATTTTGAGTATTTAGGAGGTTGCAAATTTGGAAGTTTGAAAATTTAGCAATTTACAAAGTTGCAAATTTGAGCACTTAGCAATTTGCAAATTTGGAAATTTGAAAATTTAGCAAGTTGCAAATTTGGAAATTTGAAAAATTAGCAAACTACAAAGTTGGAAATTTGAGTATTTAGCAATTTGCAAATTTGGACACTTGAACATTCAGTAACTTGCAAATTAGAAATCAGAAAATTAGAGTCCTCGAAAATTTGGACCTTTAGCAAATTTGGAAATTTGAAAAATTTCACTACTTACAAACTTAGACCTCTAGAAAACTAACTTGAAAATTCCACTATTCCAAAATTCCAAAATATCAAATCTTCAAACTTCCAAATCTAATACTCCCCCAAAAAAAACTCCTCTCATTCAAAAATCCCCAAATCATCAAACTTCCTCAAATCCCCAAACTCCAACTTCAAAAACCCAAAAAATTCTTACCTTCAAACCTCACTCTTCACAACAAAATTACCCTAAAATCCACAAAATTTAATTTCGAAAAAACCCTCCCCCAAATTACCCTAAAATCCACAAAATCTAATTTCGAAAAAACCTCCTCCAAATATAATTTCATTAAGACATACATAATCAATACTAGAGTGTCTAGATACGCGAAAACATGACCAAAAAACTTGGCACGCATGCGTGTGACTATAATCATAAACCGTTTATGGATCACTACCCTCGCTGTTAGATCATTCATCCCCGATCGTAAAATCAAAATAATAAACTCAGATATTAAAATCAACTCACAATGGTTTACATTTTGGAAGACAACCAAAGCAGAAATCTGCAACGAAGTAATTAGCAATTTTTCACGGAGTACATGGCACAGGTGGAACTCATTAACGATCGACATCCTTCATGGAAATTATCCGATGGATTCTTTTTGGTTGTGTCACGTGGTCTGTTTTTGAGAACGATGTTTCATATGCAGCAGATGTGTATCCTCTGATAAAACGCTCACTGTTTTTCTCGCTTCTGCTTCTCCTTTTGTCTCCCAACTTTCCCACAGTTTCCGATTCTCGCATCCACGTGTTCCCTCTACAGTTCGCTAACTTCGTTCAATTTTATTGTTAATTACTTTGGGATGTAAGTGTAGGTGACTGGGGCGTTCGGGGGGATATCGATGCTCATTTTGTACTGCAAATTATGAATTTTTGGAATTGAAAAAAAGTTGAGTTGGAAATTATGAATTTTTACAATTAAAAAAAAGTTGAACTGTAAATTATGAATTTTTACAATTAAAAAAAAAGTTGAGCTGTAAATTATGAATTTTTGGAATTAAAAAAAAGTTGAGTTGGAAATTATGAATTTTTACAATTAAAAAAAAAAAATTGAACTGTAAATTATGAATTTTTGCAATTAAAAAAAAAGTTGAATTGTAAATTATGAATTTTTGCAATTAAAAAAAAAGTTGAATTGTAAATTATGAACTTTTACAGTACAAAAAAAATTAAATTGCAACTTATGAATTTTTACATTTCAGAAAAAATTAAATTGTAAATTATGAATTTTTACAATACAAAAAAAAATTAAATTTCAAATTATAAAGTTTCACATTTCAGAAAAAATTAAATTGTAAATTATGAATTTTTACAATTCAAAATATAATATATTTGTTGAGCTTGTCGTCAAGTTTTATGATAATTAATTTTGTAGTAGAGTGTAGGGTAGGTACGTTGGGGTAGGTATTATTTGTAAATTGAGACTTGCATATAAAAAACGACTTTAGTCTCTTTGAAAGATGTATCATAAGGATCAGTAATATTTCTTAAGTATAAAATTGTTCAGTTTCGAACTATATCTGTCTCTATATATTTTTTCTTATTTTTACATCTGTCATTTTTCATGCACCCCGAAAAATTTCACAAAGAGCTGTCAAGGTCATAAATTTAGCTCAACATACTGACTGCTTTGATTAACGATGTCTCTATGGAAATTAACTAAATATTTTTTGACATCAAATTCTTCCAATAGAGATGAAAGGTATTAAGCTTTGATCAGATTATGTCAAAGTATTATTTGTGTGAATGTTGAGGAACTCGCAGAAAAGGAGAAGAATTGATCTTTGCAACGATGGTGATGCACTGTTATTTATTTAGTGGTTTATCAACTTCTACGTCTTCAAATTCTTATATTCCCAAATTCCAATGTCCCTAAATTCCCACGTTCTCAAATTTCTATACTTGCAAATTTCTACATTTTCAAATTTCTATATTCTCAAATTTCTACGGTCCCGAATTTTTACGTCTCCGAATTCCACGTCCCCCAATTGCTAAGTTTCCAGATTTCTATGCCTCCAAATCCTTAGATTCCCAAATTCCCACGTCCCCCAATTCCTACGTCCCCAAATTCCCACATTCCCAAGTTCCTCGCATCCCCAAATCCCACATGTCCCAAATCCCACACATCTCAAATCCCACACATCCCAAATCCCACACATCCAAAAATCCTCACATCCCCAAATCCTCGCATCTCCAAATCCTCGCATCCCCAAATTCTCACATCCCAAAATCCTCACATCCCCAAATTCTCACACCTCCCAATTCCTACATCCCCAAATTTCCACATTCCCAAATCCCTCGCATCCCCAAATCCCACATGTCCCAAATCCCACACATCCCAAATCCCACACATCCCTAAATCCTCACATCCCCAAATCCTCACATCCCCAAATCCCACATGTCCCAAATCCCACACATCCCTAAATCCTCACATCCCCAAATCCTCACATCCCCAAATCCTCACATCTCCAAATCCTCACATCCTCTAATCCTCACATCCCCAAATCCTCAAATCCCCAAATCCTCACATACCCACATCCACACATCCCCAAATTCTCACATCCCAAAATCCTCACATCCCCAAATCCCTATCTCCCCAAACCCCTACCTCCCCAAACCAGATTCCCCGATTAACGCCATTTCCACAAAAATTAATTAAACATCTTTCAAACTCCAATACCCATAAAAGGCTTTAATCAGCTTAAGCGAAAGTATTATTTATACAAACGTCAAAGGATTCGTAAAAAAGATAGAAGAATTAATCTCTGCAACAACGATGACGTACTATTATTTATTTACAGGTTCAATTTTGCCCAGTTGTTTCCGCGTTAGCACGTTTTAATTACTTTCTAAATAATTCAAGCACCGTTTTAAATTGACGCGATCTTTTATTTATTAACTATCGATTATAGCGTCGGCGTTCAACGGAAAAATGTAAATCTCCGTTCCGTTAACGTGCGCATATATCCATCGAACAGAAAAAGCACCGCTTTCGAAAGTGGACGCGTACAAACGACCACAAAACAATTTGGCTCGGATCCAGTGGTATCAGTGGCTCGTCATACCCGTACCGAGTATTGCAAGGATTTGAAAATTTGCCTGCAAGACTTTTGGACTATTGCCTCGGGGAGCGATGGAGACGGTATCGATAGGAAGTGAGTTCCGTCTAGATATCTGTTATTCTATTTTCGTATTGTTGCTTACTGAGCTACGAAAAACCTCTTACATCATGTAATCTCGATATATTGCCAACTTTGCCTCTGCGGAAGCCGATTTTCGATATTGGCAATATAACGAGAGGTTCTTATGCGTTCGAAACTTGAACATCTTACTCTGCGTACTAAATTTGAACATCTTTTAATTTGTAAATTAAAAAGTTTGAGGTTTGAGGAACTTTTATTAAATTTTACAATTGGTGATTTTTGTTGTACCTGTTTTAAGTTTGAAGACTTGTGATACTAGAAAATTGTACTTGTTTTAATTTTAGTAAGACAATATCAGAAACTTGTACTTCTATTAAATTTGTAAGTCAGTGACATTAAAAATTGTGACTCAAAAAATCCTCTTGTACTAAATCCATTTTTTAATCTTGTTAAAGAAATTTAATTTATGTGATTTTTAAGTCTTGTACCTGTTTTAAGTTTGAAGACTTGTGATACTAGAAAATTGTACCTGTTTTAATTTTAGTAAGACATAATATCAGAAACTTGTACTTCTATTAAATTTCTAAGTCAGTGACATTAAAAATTGTGACTCAAAAAATCCTCTTGTACTAAATTCATTTTTTAAACTTGCAAATGAAATTTAGTTTATGTGATTTTTAAGTCTTGTACCTGTTTTAAGTTTGAAGACTTGTGATACTAGAAAATTGTACCTGTTTTAATTTTAATAAGACATAATATCAGAAACTTGTACTTCTATTAAATTTGTAAGTCAGTGACATTAAAAATTGTGACTCAAAAAGTCCTCTTGTACTAAATTCATTTTTTAAACTTGCAAATGAAATTTAATTTATGATTTTCTTTGTTAGTCCATAAATTAAAAAAAGATGAACCTGATAGATTTGTATGAATGAACACAAAAATGCCTCAATTTCCAAATCAGTAAATAAACTGGAAGACGTGAAGAACACACGTGTTAAAGTATCGCATCGCAAATGGCCATAAAGTTAGAGGGGCAGTTGACCCGTGCACGGCCGTTTACGGTGTAAACTCGGCAAGATCGTTTTGTAGGTTCGTGCACGGTGTATAGGTAAAATAAAAACGCAGTTTCGCTTGATAAAATTTTCAAGATTCAGCAATCTCGGTGGTGGCGAACTAGGCCGTATCGTGGGGTAATGGCGCTTTTAAACGCGGGGAGTACCCCGTCCCGTTACTCTATTATAAACTTCGAAGACATCGCTTGCGCTGCTGGTAACGCTAACTCTTGCAAACTATCCAAGCAGAAATACGTAATGAGACTACATGTCAATGGATGGCACCACCGATCTTCTAAACTTCAAGCCGGCGGTCCCCTCTCTACTTCGCTATAGTTTCCCGCGCTTATGCGATACACGGCTCGGGCTCTTTTGCAGCCGACGCCTCTATTTAAACGATACTTCGCTTAAAAACTGTTATCCGTTCGTAAATAATGCATTTGGGGGGTAATGTTCCATCTGGCGCAACGTGAGGTCGCTTTGGATAAGAACGTGTGTGTAGGATTCAACTAGATTTAATTTTTAAGTTTTTAAGTTTTTGAATTTTTAAGGTTAGAAATTTTTAGGTTTAGGTATTTTTTGGTATTTTAGTTGTTAAGATTGGGAATTTTCAAGTTTTTAAGTTTAAGTTCGTACGGTTTCAAATTCCTGGATTTTTAAAGTTCTATGTCTCGAAAATCCTTAGATTCCCTAATTCTTACGTCCATAAAATCCCTAGAAGCTCAAAGGCCTACGTCCTCAAATCTCTACACCTCTAAGTTTTTCAACTCTAAATTCCTACATTTTTTAATTTCTACGTTCCTAAATTTCTACGTCCAAAAGTCCCTAGATTCCTACAATCTTACGCTCCAAAAATCCCTAGATCTCCACATTCTTACGTTCCCAAAATAACTAGATTTCCAAATCCCTATGACCCCAAATCTCTAAACCCCTAAATTCCTACGTCCCCAAATTCCTAAATTTCCAGATTTCTACGTTCCTAAATTTCTGCGTCCAAAAATCCCTAGATTCCCAAATTCCTACGTTCCCAAAATCCCTAGATTCCCAAATTCCTACGTTCTCAAAATCCCTAGAATCCCAAACTCCTACGTCCCCAAAATTCCTAGATTCCCAAATCCCCACGTCCCCAAATTTCTAGAATCCCAAATTCCTATGTCCCCAAATTCCTAAATTTCCAGATTTCTACGTTCCTAAATTTCTACGTCCAAAAATCCCTAGATTCCCAAATTCCTACGTTCCCCAAATCCCTAGAATCCCAAATTCCCACGTCCCCAAATTTCTAGAATCCCAAATTCCTATGTCCCCAAATTCCTAAATTTCCAAATTTCTAAGTCTCCAAATTTCTGCGTCCCAAGATCCCTAGATTCCCACACTCCTACACCCCCAAAATCCCTAGAATCCCAATCTCCTGCGTCCCCAAAGTCCCTAGATTCCCAAATCCCCACGTCCCCAAATCACTAGACTCCTAAATTCCTACTTACCCAAATTCCCAAATTTCCAAATTTTTACGTCTCAAAATTTCTGCCTTCCAAAATCCCTAGATCTCCAAATCCTCTCACCCCTAAAATCCCTAGATTCCCTAACTCTTGCATTCCTAAAATCCCTAGATTCCTAAATTCCTACATCTCGAAATCCCTTCCTGTCCCAAACTGCAAACTTTCGAATCTTAATTTTGCCTCCAAGGAAAAAGTCCCTAGAAATCATCAGAAGATAACTAAATTTTGTTGTCAATAGTAGGATAATGAAATACGTTGGCAAACGTACCGGTAGCTGTCCAATATATTCCGAACAGATTTAAAAAATAATTCGTCCGCTATTATCTGGGAAATATTTATTATCATCGCGTTTCATTATTGATTCAAAGCTGTCGAAACCCTGAATTGCCCCGACAACGGGCAACACGCTCGTGTTCCGTTTTCTCTGTGCGATCCGAAGCGTGCATCGTTTCCGACCAGTCAATAACTCCTCCTGATGTATTGATAATCTTGGTTGGACAAGGTAATTCGCTTTAGTAAAGAGAGATACATATATATGTATATACATATACACACATATGTGTATACACATATATGTTCATATACAACGAATGGATATCGCCGGTAGATACTAGGAAGCAGACAGGAAGGTGAATCAATAAATGCGTCTGGTCGGTTCGTGTTCAATTTTTAAAACGTCCAGATGAACCCACATTGTTTGGTCGGGCTAAATGAGCCCCTTTCGTATAAATCACGACTGATGGATCGCTGCCCCCTGGTTTTCGTGCGACGACGCTACTGCCTTTCACGGGAATCGAATGTTTTATAATCTGCATTGAATTAACGAGATGAATATTAATTCGCTTTTTATTTCTTGCGCGTTGTGTTGGTAGTTGCCGTTGACCGGATTCGGGTACCGAGATGGGATATCTGGGACATGTGCATACTAGTACATATGTGAACTGGAACATTTTAGTTTAGACACGTGTCCAAATTCCTACATCCCCAAATTCCAATGTCTCCAAATCTCTACATGTCCAAATCCTCACATCCCCAAGTCCACATATTCCCAAATCCTCACATCCCCAAGTTCACACATCCCCAAATCCTCACATCCCCAAATTCTCACATCCCTAAATTCTCACATCCCGAAATCCACACATCCCCAAATCCTCACATTCCCAAATCCCTACATTCCCGAATCCCAAAGTTCCCAAATCTCAACGTCCCCAAATCCCTACATTCCCGAATCCCAAAGTTCCCAAATCCTCACATTCCCAAATCCCTACATTCCCGAATCCCAAAGTTCCCAAATCTCAACGTCCCCAAATCCCAAATTTGTCAAACCTTGAATCCCCAATTCCCTCATTCCCTAGTTTCTCAAAGCTTGAATCTCCAAATTCCATATCCCTCAAACCTTCAATCTCCAAATCCCAAATTTCTCAAACCTTGAATCTCCAAATCCCACATCCCTCAAACCTTGAATCCCCAAATCCCAAATCCCAAATTTCTCAAACCTTATCTCCCCAAATCCAAATCCCTCAAATCTTGAATTTCCAATCCATCTCCCAACTGCCAGAAACTGCAAAAATCGAACGAATGCCCTATTCATCCTCGATCGACACATTCTCCCTAGGGTAACAGAGATTTGCCGTTGAGTGTACGGCGCAGCTGGCTGATTCACCGTGACGATTTCCACGTCAAAATATTTGACCTTAATGCTACGTAAAAGCGACGCGAACTTGTCCGGCGAAGATGATAAATGCTTATGATTCGATGCTTTCAAGTACTTTTATGTCGGAACAAAAATAGAAGTCGAGGTAGTCGTCTCACGTGCGAGCCGTAATGTTCACTGTATTACTATCTTCGGTCGTTAAGCTTTGCGTTTCTTGCTTCGCATAATTATGTGCAGTATAGAAAGAAAGTAACAATAATTAAGCTCGTCCTGTTTCGATTTGAATTTTATTGTATTATATTTGAAATTATAATTCAAAGTCATTTTAATGTTGAGAATGGGGGAGGAGTGCAGATCTTGGGTTCAGGTTATATTGCCATTTTCTGATGGACTTTCGTGTGCTGTGGAGAGAGGTTATTATGCTGTCATTATCATATAAGATTCTCGTGTTTCTGCAGGTTCCATTGCGTTATTCACGTGATAAGAATTCTTGTATCTGGATGTTTGTACACATGGAGTCTTGTGTGTTTTGGCGAAACGATTAGAGAAATTATGTAGAAGGTGATTAATTATTCGCACGTTTGGTTTATCAAAATTTATCTTATCGGTTATCCTCGACATCCGTTAACGATTAAATCTCGAAATTTTTTATCGGAGATAATTTCTGTCTCTCGGAAGATGTTTAACGAAAGAACAATTATGGATAAAATAAAGACGGGAAGAAGGAATTAAGGGATTGTTTTGTTTAACTTTTTATCAACGATAACGTCAATATTATTAGCTGGAAAGGAGTATCTGAAGAGTTATTAATATTCTGATCGTGTTTTCGATTTATCAGAACTTCTTTATAATGTTCTTTAAAATTCAAGAAGAGTCATGATGAAAATCGTGAATAAGTCTTTCCTTGAAAATAATTCACATGTTGCTCAACGCCCAGACGAAGAATCGCGAAAAAAAGAGGAAGTGAAGCACGATAAAAGGAGACTGCAAATAAAAGGACCATTTTTCTCGTTCTTTTATCAGACAGGGAATAAACAAATACACGCGAAGAAGCTCGATAGATAAGTATGAAGATATCAGAAAGAAATGAATTTTTTCTTCGTTCTAATTTATATGTTTGAACTGTTTCGATGGTCATATTATTGAATTTTGGGATTTTAGGACTTGGTATTTTAGGAGTTGGAACTTTTCAAATTTTGGAGTTTTGAATTTTGGGGACGTTAGAAATTGGAATTTTCCAAATTTTGCACTTTGAAATTTTTATACTTTAGGATTTGGAATTTACCTCATTTTGGATTTTATAATTTTGGAATTTTAGGACTTGAAATTTGCCAAATTTTGGATTTTAGAATTTTAAAATTTTAGGACTTGGTATTTTAGGAGTTGGAACTTTTCAAATTTTGGAGTTTGGAATTTTGGGGACGTTAGAAATTGGAATTTTCCAAATTTTGCACTTTGAAATTTTTATACTTTAGGATTTGGAATTTGCCAAATTTTGGATTTTAGAATTTTGGAATTTTAGGACTTGGAATTTGCCAAAATTTGGATTTTAGAATTTTAAAATTTTAGGACTTGGTATTTTAGGAGTTGGAACTTTTCAAATTTTGGAGTTTCGAATTTTGGGGACGTTAGAAATTGGAATTTTCCAAATTTTGCACTTTGAAATTTTTATACTTTAGGATTTGGAATTTGCCACATTTTGGATTTTAGAATTTTGGAATTTTAGGGCTTGGAATTTGCTAAATTTTGGATTTTAGAATTTTGAAATTTTAGGACTTGGTATTTTAGGAGTTGGAACTTTTCAAATTTTGGAGTTTCGAATTTTGGGGACGTTAGAAATTGGAATTTTCCAAATTTTGCACTTTAGGATTTGGAATTTGCCACATTTTGGATTTTAGAATTTTGGAGTTTTAGGACTTGGAATTTTTCAAATTTTGGATTTTAGAATTTTGAAATTTTAGGACTTGAAATTTTTCAAATTTTGGATTTTAGAATTTTGGGACTTTAGGGCTTGGAATTTATCAAATTTTGAACTTTGGAATTTTAGGACTTCTTCAGCTCTGAATTGTAATATGTAAATTTGCCAATTTATCCAGCTCTGAATTGTAATATATATTTTTGCCAATTTCTTCAGCTCTGAACTATAATATATAAATTTGTCAATTTCTTCAACTATCAATCGTTACATATAAATTTGCCAATTTCTACAATTCTAAATTACAATACACAAATTTTCCAATTTCTTCAACTCCGAGTTGCACCATAAATCCTCCAATATCTTCCCCCCTCCATTGCCACACATTTCGTCAATTTCTTCATATCTAAATGTTCAAACACCTTCAATCTTCCCGTTCAAATAAACCGTTCAAATTATGTCTATAAATTATCAGCTTACTCCCTACCACAAGGAACAGAATAAGGAGAATTACGTAAACGAGGTACTTTCTGTATAATGATGCATGCCATACGGTTTCAATTGAAACGCGAACATCGGCGCGTTTCATTCAGGCAACCGCCAGAGCGGATATTTAATACGATTTACTTCAGCTTTTTACCGAGCAGTTAATTTGAAATTTATTTCCGTTTCTGAACCGAAATTAATTAACTCGCTGCAACATTTATCGTGATTATACAGCTATTGTTCGAGTGACGTCCCGTCGTTTTTTCAGCCGCGAAAGGGTACGCTTCTATCCGCGGTTCGGAGGATTTTTACACGCACTCCATTCCTGCATCGTGGCGGGTCGTCGAACTCCCAGCTGGTATCTTGTTTACACAGATCAATTAAGGCACCGAACGATCGTTGAATTTTTAATTCGAACACAATACGTGGTCACGAACAGACCGCCGACGTTGCATTGACAAAGTGTACTCAGAAAACACAAACTGTGCATTGTGTGTTCGAAAAAGTTGCTTTCGCATGATATTCTTTTATGCGCGGTTTTCCTCCGTAGCTATTTTTAAGTTTTATATCAAATTCTAAATCCTTAATATGAATTTAATGAGTCATTAAAATTCTTAATTAACTTGACGATCTTGTTTGATTTGTTATTTGGAGACACATTAGAAGGAAGCTCAAAATAAATTCGTTGTTGAGTATGTCAATGTATGTCAAAGTATATTTTATGCTTTAGATTATCTAGTTGTGATGAGAAATTTTTTGGAATGATTTTCAGTTACGGTTATGTAAGGTCAACACATTTAACTTCACACGTAAAGTTGGTAGCATATCTTCACACGCGAGGTTGGTAATATCTAACACATCGTGCAAGATTGGTATCCTGCCACATAATTTTAAGACACTGTATAAAATTTTTGACGGTGCATAAAATGCAAATTTCTTTGAAAATATTTTTCTAGGTGGCACGTAGTTCATCTGGGAAGATTGTTTAATTAAAAAGCAAACCAATTTTCGTGTTAGGTTATGATAGCAACCTTATATTTTTAAGCGAAGTCTACAAAGTTGAGTGCTAACAGAATGCAACTTCTCTTTATTAAAAATATTGATCACTGAGAAGTAAATCCAGAAGTTGAAATAAAATTGAAACTAAACTAAAATAAAATTAAAATTGTGAACATGAAATTGAAATAATATTAAAATTAAACCAAAATAAAATTGAGAAAATAATATTGAAATAAAATTAAAATTAATCTAAAATAAAATTGAAATAAAATAATATTGAACTAAAATTAAAATTGAACCAAAATAAAATTGAACTAAAATTAAAATTGAACCAAAATAAAATTGATCTAAAATTAAAATTAATCCAAAATAAAACTGAACTAAAATTAAAATTGAACCAAAATAAAATTGAACTAAAATTCAAATTGAACCAAAATAAAATTGATCCAAAATTAAAATTGGGCCAAAATAAAATTGAACTAAAATTAAAGTTGAACCAAAATAAAATTGATCTAAAATTAAAGTTGAACCAAAATAAAATTGACCTAAAATTAAAATTAATCCAAAATAAAACTGAACTGAAATTAAAATTGAACCAAAATAAAATGGAACGAAAGTTAAAATTGAACCAAAATAAAATTGATCCAAAATTAAAATTGGGCCAAAATAAAATTGAACTAAAATTAAAGTTGAACCAAAATAAAATTGATCTAAAATTAAAGTTGAACCAAAATAAAATTGACCTAAAATTAAAATTAATCCAAAATAAAACTGAACTGAAATTAAAATTGAACCAAAATAAAATGGAACGAAAGTTAAAATTAAACCAAAATAAAATTGATCCAAAATTAAAATTGGGCCAAAATAAAATTGAACTAAAATTAAAGTTGAACCAAAATAAAATTGATCTAAAATTAAAGTTGAACCAAAATAAAATTGAACTAAAATTAAAGTTGAACCAAAATAAAATTGATCTAAAATTAAAGTTGAACCAAAATAAAATTGAACTAAAATTAAAATTGAACCAAAATAAAATTGAACTAAAATTAAAATTGAACCAAAATAAAATTGATCCAAAATTAAAATTGGGCCAAAATAAAATTGAACTAAAATTAAAGTTGAACCAAAATAAAATTGAACTAAAATTAAAATTGAACCGAAATAAAATTGCACCAAAATAAAATTGAAACAAAATTAAAATAAAATAAAGAATCTGAGAAAATGACACAAGTATCATAAGAGTCCAATAAAAGAACCTCGAAGATAACATTGAGTGAATTTTTCAAGTACCCGGCTTGAAAACAAATTACACGTCTGGAGTGTTCCGAGGAAAGCATAAATAACAACGTGGATGTATCGCAGAAAATTGCACAATCAAACGGCGATAATAAGATACCGTTGAAATAGAGACGTTTCTTCGAACGCAGGCTTATCGCGTGTACAGCAGATACATAACTATACATACGATTATCTCGGATCGATTTTACACGATAGAAGCCTTACACTCGGGCAACTTGTTGATCCCGGTACCGATTTCTCGGATTTTTGTCAGCTACGCGTCTCGGCGGTAATCGCATTCGATAAACCCGATAGGTTGGGACACGTTTTATCCCGGAATCGTATTATCCTGGCCGAGGAGAAACGAGGCCAGCCGACGACGTGAGCGTAAAACAAAAATTTTTAATCTAATTCTCGCGTTAAATATAAATTTCCAGTTAAACCGTATCGCGCACTCGCGCACGCAACACGGTGGCTGCCTGCCAGCGATCTCTGAAAATTACGTTGAGCAAACATGGGTCATCTGTTTTCAACAAAAAAGAAACGCGGACGGAAAAAGAAACGTATAGTTCTGTGGGGAAATTTCGTCTCTGCTAGAATACTATTATTGAAACGTTTTTAACGACCTGTATTGCCGGAGCATCGTATTAACGTTACAGCGGGTCAAGATTAGCCATTGGATCATTTTGTCTGCAGATGTAAAACGTTGGGAATAGAGAAATGTTTGTTTGCGCAGCTTCTGCAAAAGATAGAACTGCTAACCTGAATATAACATACATGTGACGATGTCTATTTCCGTTGATTCCTGGGGATATGGGATTTAGAATGTGGAGGTATGGGTGTGTGCGGATTTGCAGATATACGGATTTGAGGATGTGTGGATTTGGGGTATGAGGATTTGGGGATATGTGGATTTAAGGATATGAGAATTTGGGAATGTAAGCATTTGGGGGCGTAGAAATTTGGGCGCGTGGGAATTTGGGGACGTAGGAATTTGGGCGCGTGGGAATTTGGAGGCGTAGAAATTTGGACGCGTGGGAATTTGGGGACGTAGAAATTCGAGGGTGTAGAAATTTAGGCGCGTGGAAATTTGGGGACGTAGGAATTTGGAGGCGTGGAAATTTAGGGGCGTAGAAATTTCGTGGCGTAGGAATTTGGGGGTGTGGAAATTTGGAAATATAGGAATTTGGAGGTGTGGGGATTTGGGGACGTAGAAATTTGGGCGCGTGGGAATTTGGGGATGTAGGAATTTGGACGCGTGGGAATTTGGGAGCGTAGAAATTTGGACGCGTGGGAATTTGGGGACGTAGAAATTCGGGGGTGTAGAAATTTGGGCGCGTGGAAATTTGGGGACGTAGGAATTTGGAGGCGTGGAAATTTAGGGGCGTAGAAATTTCGTGGCGTAGGAATTTGGGGGTGTGGAAATTTGGAAATATAGGAATTTGGAGGTGTGGGGATTTGGGGACGTAGAAATTTGGGCGCGTGGGAATTTGGGGATGTAGGAATTTGGGCGCGTGGGAATTTGGAGGCGTAGAAATTTGGACGCGTGGGAATTTGGGGACGTAGAAATTCGAGGGTGTAGAAATTTGGGCGCGTGGAAATTTGGGGACGTAGGAATTTGGAGGCGTGGAAATTTGGGCGCGTGGGAATTTGGAAACGTAGAAATTTGGGGGCGTAGAAATTTCGTGGCGTAGGAATTTGGGGGTGTGGAAATTTGAGCGCGTGGGAATTTGGAGACGTAGAAATTTGGGGGCGTAGAAATTTCATGGCGTAGGAATTTGGGGATGTAAAAATTTGAGAATATAAGAATTTGGGGCCATAGGAATTTGGACATTTCTCTAATTTTTCTAATCGTTTCGCCAAAAGCCATGAAATGAACAATTACCGTTTCATTTCTCTACGCAAGCGATAACGAACTATAACACTATAAACATTATATAATTTTATTTTTCGTAACAAATACGAAGGATAAACGTCCTTGAATACTTTCACTTATATCAGCGGTACGTGTAACCGAGTTTGCATCGCTCCAGGCGGTTTTACACTTGGCGAAACATGTAGATTGTATCTAAAAAAACCGGGGCGACAATTACGGACACAAATTGATATAAACTTGTTTGATTATTTCCGTCGGTTAAATCTATGCAAAATATAGGCTTGATTTAACGCGGGCCGGTATTACACGTGCAATAGTACAACATGGTTGCCACTCTTTTATTTTGATCCACGATAATTTCGTGGCCCGTTAATTAATAAAGTGGTGTATTTCGTATCGTTGAGTTCCCTTTCACGTAATTCGTATAATCTGGACCGTGAAATAATGCGTTAAAAGAGAAATATCCGACGACTCGGTCGAAAAAAGAATGGCACGAAGTATATCTCGTAAAAAATAACTCGTTAAAAATTTCCCTTTGTTCGACGTTCACGAGGTCGTTTTAATTATACCTTACGAAGAAACTACTCGAGAACGGATTAACTTTCATTTGACATCTAGGGAATTATTGGTGGTTGTAATAATCGTGGTGGAACTAAGGAATTTTGGGGTTTTTGGAAATTTTAGGGTTTGGTATTTTGGGACTTTAGGATGCTGGAAGTTTTAGGAATTTTAGGTGCTGGGAGTTTTGGAAATTTTAGATGCTGGGAGTTTGGGGATTTTGCATATTGAGAGTTTGAGAATTTTGGATTTTTCAAATTTTGGAATTTTGAGGTTTTAGGAATTTTAGGGTTTGGAATTTTGGGACTTTGGGATGCTGGAAGTTTTAGGAATTTTAGGTGCTGGGAGTTTTGGAAATTTTTGATGCTGGGAGTTTGGGGACTTTTGCATATTGAGAGTTTGAGAATTTTGGATTTTTCAAATTTTGGAATTTTGAGGTTTTAGAAATTTTAGGGTTTGGAATTTTGGGACTTTGGGATGCTGGAAGTTTTAGGAATTTTAGGTGCTGGGAGTTTTGGAAATTTTAGATGCTGGGAGTTCGGGGACTTTTGCATATTGAAAGTTTGGGAATTTTGGATTTTTCAAATTTTGGAATTTTGAAGTTTTAGGAATTTTAGGGTTTGGAATTTTGGGACTTTGGGATGCTGGAAGTTTTAGGAATTTTAGGTGCTGGGAGTTTTGGAAATTTTAGATGCTGGGAGTTTGGGGACTTTTGCATATTGAGAGTTTGGGAATTTTGGATTTTTCAAATTTTTGAATTTTCAGATTTTAGAAATTTGAGACATTGGGGTATTGGAAGTTTTATTAAACAGAATTTGGTCACTGAGATTTTGGGATATGAGGATTTTGGTAAATCTTTGGTAGAACTTTGGGTACATGACTCTCCTCAAGTTTGGTACTTCATAATTTTAGAACTTTGCAATTTTAAAATCTTATGCTTCAATGTACGAATGATTTTGGAACTTTGTAATGTTGCCTTAAAATTAGAACTTTAACACTTGATAATTGAGAGGCTTGAATTCTGTAACATCAAGAATACCATACTGCCATTTTCAGTCATTATTCTCCGACATTTTCTTCCAATAAAAACAAATATTTTTCAACCAGTAAAGACAAATATCCAAACGAACAATGAACATGCACATAAACAAACAAAAATAAATATATAAACCCCAGTGCATTTTTATTTGAGTTCCATGAAAAAGGGTCACATATTTCTAAACTAACACAGCCATTTTGTTTTCATCAAACTGTCACAAGAACTTGATAATACCAAAAATACAAACCATAATAAAGAATATATATATTTTTTATATATGTTTGTATTTCCGTATTCAACAAAGGTAATTAACTTCCAAAAGCATCTTATATTTATCCGATAATCCAAGATTTAAGTAATCGAAGAGAAGAAACAAGCTCAGCGTCTTCGACATTAAAAAAAGATGCTTCAACGACGAGATTCAGACACCTCACAGCTTAGCAGGTCCGAAGAAATTAATGACGAGGTCTTTCTACCACTCTCGAGATATCTTGGACTCGATTCTTCTTTGATCGAGAGTTGCATTGAATTAATTTCACTGGAGCCAGAGGGCGTTGTCGTCGACGCCATTGTATCTAACGTTGCCGACTGAACTTCGAGAAATTTGTCGATCAGTCGAATCGAATAGGACCATTGTGTAGCTCATGATTTCCAATCGATTTTACTTGTTATCCTTCAAAGGAACATTATCTTCTTTTCATTCCCTGCTTCTAGTTCCTTCGACTGTGGATGATATTTTTCTGACACGGTTACGGATGATATCTTTTTATTTCGATGGGTGGTTTCAGATGTGATAACTGTAATTCTTGGGATTTTTATATGCAAGTTTGTTAATAGGAATTGTAATAGGAATTTGTTAATTTTGGGAGTTGGAATTTGGCAAATTTTGCTGTTTGGAATTGGGGGATTTTGGGAGTTAGGATTTGGGATTTTTCAAATTTTGAAGTTTGGAATTTTGGGATTTTGGGAGTTGGAATTTGGCAAGTTTTGCAGTTGGGTATTTTGGGATTTTAGGAGTTGGAATTTGCCAAATTTTAGGGTTTGGAATTTTGGGATTTCAAGAGTTGGAATTTGCCAAATTTTGGGGTTTAGAATTTTGGGATTTTGGGAGTTGGAATTTGCCAAGTTTTGCAGCTTGGAATTTTGGGATTTTAGGAGTTGGAATTTGCCAAATTTTGCAGCTTGGAATTTTGGGATTTTAAGAGTTGGAATTTGTCAAATTTTGGAGTTTGGAATTTTGGAATTTCAGGAGTTGTCACTTTTCAAATTTTGGAGTTTGGAATTTTGGAATTTCAGGAGTTGTCACTTTTCAAATTTTGGAGTTTGGAATTTTGGGATTTCAGTAGTTCGAATTTGCCAAATTTTGCAGCTTGGAATTTTGGGATTTTAAGAGTTGGAATTTGCCAAATTTTGGAGTTTGGAATTTGGGAATTTCAGGAGTTGTCACTTTTCAAATTTTGGAGTTTGGAATTTTTGAATTTCAGGAGTTGTCACTTTTCAAATTTTGGAGTTTGGAATTTTGGAATTTCAGGAGTTGTCACTTTTCAAATTTTGGAGTTTGGAATTTTGGGATTTTAGAACTTGGAATTTACCAATTTTTGGACTTTAAAATTTTAAGATTTTATGACCAGGAATTTCAGAATTTTAGGACTTGGGATTTTGGAATTTTTCAACTTTAAAATTTTGGATTGTTTCAACTTCATCACTTTAGATTTTTACACAACTGCGCTCTAAAGTCTCAGAACACTGGAATGTTGGAATGCTGGAGTATTTGTGTCTTAAGGTTTGGTTATTTTTAATCTTCCTCACTTTTGGAACTAGAAGAGGTCTCCAAACTTCCTACCTTCACTCTGAATTTTCAAGCTTGAACACTTCCAAATTTTCAAACCTAAATTTCTGAACTTTCAAATCACAAATCAAATTTCTCAACCTTGAAACAACCCTTCTATTTGAAACCTTTCGTTCAACCCTTCAACCCTTAATTATCCCTCAAATTTCAACACTTTTACCCCAATTTCCTCAACAAAACTACATCAATCTTAAGAATTTTCCAAATCACCTTATCATAAAGCTCCTGTAATGGCTGCCTTACAAGATAATTCATATCTGTGTCTCGATCGATCAAAACGGATCAAGACCATAATCAAAACGGAAGAAAAGAATTACCTCGTCCAAAGTCGTTACGATTACCAAGAACGCTTCCAAATTACGTAAATCTGTAAGTTAAAATTCATAAAAATTTCTCGTATTCAGCGTTCTAAGACCTCCCGTAGGAGTAACAGCGATAAAAATGAGCGAGTCTGCCGAGGATAATTCACGTGTTTGCGAACGCGTTCGTTCGACGAGGAGGAATCGCGAATAGGTGGTGGGACAAAGGAAAACGCGAGTAAAAAGAGGAAGAAAGAGCGAGAGTGTGTACGGTGGACAGTCGAGTTAGAAAAGGAGGGACTGGTATCGTTAACCTAACGGTACAAGAGTCCGTTCTCCAGCGTGCAAAAGTGGCAGCGAGTCGGCGGTTAGTAACGCGAGCGAACTCGGTCGACACACAAGTCGTCGTTCGGTCTCTCCCATAATCGAGTAGGTGAAGTGCGTTCGCTGGTTCAGGTGCAACTATCGATAAACGCCCACGGAATCGAAATTTTTACGATACTTCGATGCACTGATAATATCGTCATGATATCGTTCGCCATTACAGAGGTCGTTGAGAACCGACACTATTTGCACACACATTTATCGCATTTACTAACTTTTGGTAAATTTGATTAGTTTCTCAAGTTTTATACTTTCTGGTAGCATTTTGATAATTCTATAACAAATTTTTTAATTCGTAAATTAACTTTGCTAGTTTTCTATCTTCTGATGTTACTTCAATTTTGTAAATTAAGTCCTTGAATTATATTTTGAAGTTTGAAGGGTTTGATATTTTACTAACTTTTGGTAAATTTGATTAGTTTCTCAAGTTTTCAACTTTCTGATATTACTTCTTGGTAAATTAACTAATTGACAGATTCTTGCATTATCAAGTTTCTATGTTTCCAAACAGATCGTAGAAGATTACTAATTTTCTAAGTTTCTAGGACTGTAAATTTTATAATTGTCAAATAGTCAAACCTTCAGCTACTGTAATTAGTCAAATGTCAAAATTGCAAATATCCCAATCTTTAAATCCCCAAATTTCTATATATAAATTCCAACTTTTCCGGTTAATTAATTTCCAAATACCAAAATATACAAATTCCCTATTTCCCCAATTTCCAAATCCCCAAATCCCACATATCCCAAATTCCACATATCCCAAATCCCACATATCCCAAATCCCACATATCCCAAATCCCACATATCCCAAATCCCACATATGTTAAACTCCACACATCTCAAATCCCACATATCCCAAATTCCACACATGTCAAATTCCACATATCCCAAATTCCACATATCCCAAATCCCACATATCCTAAATCCCACATATCCCAAATTCCACATATCCCAAATCCCACATATCCCAAATTCCACACATGTCAAATTCCACATATCCCAAATCTCACAAATCCCAAATCCCACATATCCCAAATCCCACATATCCCAAATCCCACATATCCCAAATCCCACATATCCCAAATCCCACATATCCTAAATCCCACATATCCTAAATCCCACATATTCCAAATCCCACATATCCCAAATCCCACATATCCCAAATCCCACATATCCCAAATCCCACATATCCCAAATCCCACATATCCCAAATCCCACATATCCGAAATTCTACATATCCCAAATCCCACATATCCCAAATTCTACATGTCTCAAATCCCGCACGTCCCAAATTCCACACGTCCCAAATCCCACACATCCCAAATTCCACACATCCCAAATTCCACGCATCCCAAATTCCCAAATCCCCAAATTCCCAACTCCCCAACTCCCCAACTCCCCAACTCCCCAACTCCCCAGCTACCCAACTCCCCAGCTACCAAAACCCCAAATCCCCACCCAAAAATCCCTAAACACCCAATAAAGCTTCCTTTTCCCATCAAATTCCCACACCCATCAAACAAGATAAAATTAACCGATTACAGATAACCTATCTGAGAAGAAGCATCTAAATTTCGATAAGAAAGTGCCAAACGTGGAATACATATGTAGTTTAAGAATGTTCACCGATAAAGTGTAAATTGATTCAAGGGGCATCACATGTAGCTACATATAACTACGTATGTTATATTCATATTTATGCCACGTAATTTGCAACGCATGAATATGCAACGATAAATATAATACGCGTTGCGTTCTGCTTCAATCAAACTTCACTGACTCCTCTCTTTGTTATCGATATCTGACGATATAGTCGATAGTGACATGAGTCACTTATGATGAAAGCATTACAACTCCATTTTGTAAGAAAAGAAATTTTACCATTGTTTCTTGTTTCGCATGACTAACAATGTGGTAGAAGAAATTCTCTTGTGAAAT
Source organism: Megachile rotundata (assembly GCF_050947335.1). Lineage (NCBI taxonomy): Eukaryota > Metazoa > Arthropoda > Insecta > Hymenoptera > Megachilidae > Megachile > Megachile rotundata. The sequence goes on along the minus strand of NC_134984.1, from coordinate 18,680,445 downwards.
TGTGTTTTCATCATAAAGGATATTCATCATAAGCAATATATATTTTAGTTCATATCAAAATTGTTGTATTTAATTAGGGGAGACATGTTTTTTATTTTGATCTGAAATTTTGTGGTGAATCTGCAGTTTTAGAACGAATTGTATTTATGCAATTTTCTATTTTAATTCAGTAAGGAATTATTGCAGAAATTATTTAATAAATATTAATATTTTGTCTTTGAAGACATTGTTGTAAAATAAAGAAGCACTTGAGTTATGCTACATAAAACAAGTTTAGTCTTATGCCACATAAAGCAAGAAATTTCTTTTTTTTTTTCAAAATTTAAATTCTTTCAAAATTACTTCTCTATTATCAATTTCTACAATTGTCTATTTTCCTATATTCATACCTCACTTACTCAAATTACTCAAACTGAATATTTAGTTAAAAAGTACTTATTTCAAATTGTCAAATGCGAGTCCCTAATCTTACCAAGCCTTTCACCATATCAAAACTGCTCCCGGTTCAAAAAAACTCAGATCAAGAAGTCTCCCCACCGATAAGGCAATCGATAATTACACCTGGACGCGGATGTACGCAGAGTTTCGAAACTGGCGGGAAAATCCGTGCTCGTCGGATGCGGTGGCAGTCTTATTCGAGTGCTCGGTGTGGCAGCTGTTAGAGCGATTTCGTAGCCAGTGTTTGGAACGCGAGTCGGAAAGAGTGTTGTACGCGAAGATCCACGGTAGATCGGTCTGTTAGTCGGCAGGAATCTAGGTGCACACACCGAAATAGAGAGGTACGTCGCGCTCCAAGTTTCAGCGAACTCGTTACCGGCGAGTTTCGCGTGCATGTGCATCGGCCAGAATCTCGCCTAGGAGCATGTACGATAGAACCTAAGGAACTTTCCGGGAACAATGTTAATCGTGAGCTAACGCGATCAGGTCACCGTGACGTTTGGGACGCATCGATCTCTGAGCTGACGGGATCACGTTCGACTCCTATTATGTGTGTTGGATCTTTGAAATTAACTCTACGTTAATTATTATCGAGAATATTGCTGTTCAATATTTAGTAGATTAATTCTACAGAGTTTATGTTGAGTTTAGAGGTTAATGGAGAAAGCTGGAACCTTTATGGCGGTCTCATGTGTCACGTACTCATACGCCTCGCATACTAAACTCGTATGTCCTCACTGGGTGTATTTAAATTCTTGGGGTACTCTAAATATTGTTTGTAAACACACTGGTACTGTCACAAGTGTACATTCTATTTCTAACAGCTCAGAGATAGTTCATACTTAAAGATAATTTATACAACTGAAAACTCAAAGAGCTTAGCAGAGCCATTTCTTAAAAAAATAAATTATTCGAAAGAATTAAGCTTAATGATAAAAAGGAGTTGCAATAAAAATGATATTTTCTATTTCTGATCTCTGTGAGGACAACTGACATTTTACAATCGTAGCATTAAAAATGCATAAGGTTGTTCTTGAAAATTTAATTACCATAAACTCTGCCGAATGAAAATTTAACTGCTTGTCCTACTCTGACGAGTCTGAGTCACTTATCTTACTGGTATTTATATTCGTTTTAATTTAAACTTCAGATCCAATGTGAAGTGAATGCGAGCAGACGTAATAGCTTAACTTTCATTATTCCTTTTAATATTTTAGCGGTTAGGTTAGATTAGCGGTTAGTTCTGAGTTAACCTAGAGAAATGTGTTCCTGCTGTGACGTTGATGTGTCACTTTATTTTAGAAAATATCAAAGTAAATAGTAATTATTTATAATAATCAGTATTGCAAAATAATATGCAATTTTAATATGATTTCTTGTATTTACAAAATTGTGTTTTGTATTTTTGATTCTGTTATACTTAATATCGTAACGAAAGTTACAGTGTTTTTCCTATCAGATACTGATAGCTTATCTGAATTTGACACTTTCCTGCTGTGAATAACCTCATTGATTAATATGTACGAAATAATTATGTAGAACAAGCTTGACCTACAAATATAAAATGCCTCGTAACAGCGAAAGTGCATTATATTAGCGATGTACATTTTATCTACGCGTTATCTGAACTCCACATTTTTCCCGCTATTAGAAACTCAATTAATTAATGTGAACAGTGAACATGAATATTGTCGAGTACAGCCTCAAGGGACCATATAGCGAAATTGCACTCTAAATATATGTCGACGTGTTATCTGAATTTTTGCACGTTTTTCCTGCTGTTAGTCGCTTTATTAATTAGCAGAAACAATTAACGGGAATATTATCGTTCACATATGAACTCTGCGTGTCGTATAACTATATTATACATACACATAATTATATTAAATATATTTTATCTTTTACACATTTTTGCTGTTATGAAGAAGACAGTTAATTAGTACAGACAGTTTGAACGTGTGAACTCCATATTGTTTCATACAGTACAACTGTATAAAAATTATTATGCTTATTTGTTACTATACTTAAAGTATATTTTGTATGTTGTCTGACCAGTTAATTAGAAACAATGAACCTGTACATTAGCATTCGAATATGAATTAACGAGTCATGTTGTGTAAAAAGACTATATTGTATCAGCAAACACATGTTATCGATATGTTATCTGAATTTTTGCACCTTTGACCCAATATGAAGAAATTAGATAATCGATACAAACAGTAAACTCGAATATTTAATTAATATTTAAATATAAACTCCGACGTGTCATATAAAAAACTGTGTTATATTAACGAGATACGTTATTGATATGTATCTGAACTTTTGCACGTTTGACCCGTCACTAGAAAAACTAGACAATTAATACAAAAACGAACTGGTATATTAACACGTACGTGACCTCCATCGTATCATATAACAAAACTGTGTTATATTAACAAGATACGTTATTGATATGTATCTGAACTTTTGCACGTTTGACCCATCACTAGAAAAACTAGACAATTATTACAAATAACAAACTCGAATATTAACACCTAAATATGAACTCCGACATGTTACATAACAGAACTATATAACATTAGCAGCACACGCATCATCAATACGTTATCTGAACTCTCACAGCTTTAACCCATCACTAGAAAAACTAGACAATACAAACAACAAACTCTTATATTAACACCCAAATATGAACTCCGACGTGTCATATAGCAAAACCGTATAATATTAACAACACACCTATTATCAATACGTTACCTGAATTTTCACAGCTTTAACCCATCACTAGAAAAACTAGACAATACAAACAACAAACTCTTATATTAACACCTAACTATGAACCTCCTCGTGCCATATAACAAAACCGTATAATATTAACAACACACCTATTATCAATACGTTACCTGAATTTTCACAGCTTTAACCCATCACTAGAGAAACTAAACAATTACTACAAACAACAAACTCTTATATCAACACCCAAATATGAATCTCCTCGTGTCATATATCAAAACCGTATAATATTAACAACACACCTATTATCAATACATTATCTGAACTTCCACAGCTCAAACCCATCACTAAAAAATCTAAATAACTCCTCCAAGTAACAAACTCAAATATTAACACCTAAACATGAACCTCCTCATATCACACAAAAAACCTAAATTAAATTAGCAATACACGTTCATCCTCTCCTTGTTATCACAAACAATAAACACGAATATATCTCTGAAACACTCCACCATACAAACTCGCATTTCAGCCAAATAACCCATCCGCAAGAAGCATTCCTCGCTGCTGTCAGAGTAAACACTTCCAGAACACAGTTATCAAAATGGAGAATCTTCGATACTATCTACATCGATTGTCACTCGCTAATTTTCCCTCGACAGAATTTCGCCAGCGCATAAATGTATCGACAGACGATGTTGTTTTTCGGTTATCTGCAAAATTGAATTCAGCGATCTTTTGAAGTCTATCGACAGCTTCGATTCGAGCGCCGTTTATCTCGTTGTTTCGTCGAAAAGCTGGCACACGCGGGAAAGCACGTGCAACTCGCACGGATCGATTCAGGAATACCTACGAGGCTGTTTATCGTTCTTTGTCGGTGGCTCTCACGTGGAAACGGAGCTTAATGGAGACCCGGTCGCAGACGGCACGCGATTAAACTCTGTTACGAACGGTGTCCTTGAACGCACGGATACGAAATATCGTTGTAAATCGGGATTTCTGGCCTCGAATCGAGAATGTTCGTCCGAATGATAAATATTTGCAAGGAAGGTTAGTTCCGCGGATCGCATGAGACATTGTGCGATGGTGACTCATTGCTCGTGTCGTTACGTATTCTACTGTGTATTTCATCCGTGAAACGGCGACATGTACGCCGCGTACCAAATTATGTACCAAGTTTCTGGATCATCCAAGGTTTGTCTAACTTTGCGTAATCGGAATTCGCAATTCCGTTTCGAATGTGATTCTCAGGTTTATTTAAAAAATTTACCTAGGTCAAATTTATATATTACCAAGTTTTTATATTTTTAAGTTTATTGGTCACATTCATATATTCTCAAGTTTCTATATTTTTAAGTTTATAGGTCAAATTCAAGAATTTTCAAGTTTTTATATTTTTGAATTTACAGGTCAAATTCACATATTCTCAAGTTGCTATATTTTTAAATTAACAAATTCTCAAGTTTCTATATTTTCAAATTTACCGCTCAAATTTACGAATTCTCAAGTTTCTATATTTTCAAATTAACAACTTCTCAAGTTTCTATATTTTCAAATTTACAGGTCAAATTCACGAATTCTCAAGTTTCTATATTTTCAAATTCACGAATTCTCAAGTTTCTATATTTTCAAATTTACAGCTCAGATTCACATATTCTCAAGTTGCTATATTTTCAAATTCACGAATTCTCAAATTTCTATATTTTTAAATTTACAGCTCAAATTCACATATTCTCAAGTTGCTATATTTTCAAATTAACAAATTCTCAAGTTTCTACATTTTCAAATTTACAGCTCCAATTCACAAATTCTCAAGTTTCCGTATTTTCAAATTTTTCATAATCAACTTCAACAAAAATTTACATATATGTTCACAACAAAGAGAAATATTGTACTAATTGTTATGCAACTAATCAAATGCATTAAAGTAGTGTTTCAAATTATTATATCAATTAGTAATCGACAATACCTCAAATATTAATTAACGAAAAGAAGAAAAATAATATCTCTACATTCGTTATCGTATAATAAAGGAGATGTTCGGAACAAAATTTATGAGTTTATTCAAACGAAAGAGGTATCATGTACAATTACATGCGAACGGATTTCGATAATTATCTAGAAACGAACTGTGTTTCGGTGTGATTTGCATTGAATCCTTAATGACAGAGTCATAATAGGATTTAATATTACCTTTGTTTCAGGTAGTCATTCGCTAATGGCGAACAATTTGAGAACAATTAGCATATCTGGAAATCTAATAAAACACGTGTTCTACTTTACAGTGTTTCCTTCGTTCCAGTTTTCCGGATTGAAACAGCTATTTCTAGCTCACACGGCCGCTAAAAAACTCATTAGATAGGAAACTGCTCTATGTTGAATAATCGTAATCCAACGTTTTGTTTCGTTCGCCTGGAAACCGCCATTTTTCACGCGGAAATTTGGATGCTTCAGTGTTTGGGAATTTAGGGAGATTTGGGAATTTGAAAAATTAGAGATTTGGGGATATAGGGATTTGGGGATCGGGGATTTAGGGATCGGGGATTTAGGGATCGGAGATTTAGGGATCGGGGATTTAGGGATCGGAGATTTAGGGATCGGGGATTTAAGGATCGGGGATTTAGGGATCGGGGATAGAGGGGACGTGGATTTAGGGAATGGGAATTTAGGGATTAGGGATTTAACTATTGGGGATTTAGGGAATTGGGGATGTGGGAATTTGGAGACTAGGAAATTTGGGGACGTGGGAATTTGGGAATCTAAGGAATTGGGGACGTGAAAATTTGGCGACTAGGGAATTTGGGGACGTGGGAATTTGGGAATCTAGGGAATACGGAGTGTGGGAATTCGGAGACTAGGGAATTTGGGGACGTGGGAATTTAGGAATCTAGGGAATCGGGGACGCAGGGATTTAGAAACCTAGGGAATTGGGGAGGTAGAGATTTGGGAATCTAGGGAATTGGGGACGTGGAAATTTGCGAACAAGGGAATTTGGGAACTTAAAAACTTGGGGGTGCAGAATTTTAAAAAATTCAGAAATTTATTATCTAAAAATATTTGAATTCAGATACGGTGATCTAAGAGTTCTACAGCTTGACATCTACAAATAAAAAATGATCGATCATCTACAACTTGCCAAAATAAACTCTAAACCTCCAAAATCCGCAAGCAAAAATATATGAAAGTACCCAAGTTAAGTGACATAGAAATTCGTCCACTCGTAGATCGCAAGAATCGCGAAGCTCGAAGAATTTCGCAAATCGGGAACACAAAATGTTGCAAATACAAAGATTGTCAAGGTTGCATACGTGTCGTAATGCAACGGTAGCCAACTACAGCGGAGTATTTCGTGTAGCGTTTCCGTCTATCGTTGCCTACGAAAATCGTAAGAAAGCGAGCTACGTAGCGTAAGAGGGCAGTGCTGCAAGTTTTGCCGGCCAATTGAGCCAACATAAAAGCTCAGAGGAATTGCAGCTGCGGGTCAACGAATCGTCCACTCGCACGAGCACAAAGGAACTGGCAAAGCACATGGTAGATTCTCTCTTTCCTTCTGTATCTCTTTCTTCTTCTCGCTTTTTACCATCTCTTCCATGTCTTGTTTAGACCCCTCTGTTCGCATGCTGTCTCGTGTTTCCATCGCCCACTCCCGCCGACCATGTCTTTTTCTAATGTCTGCGTTTTCAGTGGCTGCGATATCGAATTCTTATAGTGGGCAGTTTGATCATTTCTATGTTTTTGAATTTGCAAATTTCTTTTTCTCGAACTTGCTATTTTTTAAATTTTTATGTTTTCAAACTCACAATTTTCTAAATTTCTAGATATACAAATTCCTACGCCTCCAACTTCCTATGTTCCCGAATACCTAGATTTCTGAATTATTAGATTCCCAATTTCCAAAGCACCCAAATTCCCATATCCCCAAATTCCTATATTTCCAAATTTCCACGTCCCCGAATTCCTATATTTCCAAATTTCCACGTCCCCAAATTCCAACGCCCCCAAATTCCCACGTCTCCAAATTCCCACGTCCCCAAATTCCTATATTTCCAAATTTCCACGTCCCCGAATTCCCACGTCTCCGAATTCCCACGCTCCCAAATTCCTATATTTCCAAATTTCCACGCTCCCAAATTCCTATATTTCCAAATTTCCACGTCCCCGAATTCCCACGTCTCCAAATTCTCACGCCCCCAAATTCCCACGTCCCCAAATTCCTATATTTCCAAATTTCCACGTCCCCGAATTCCCACGTCTCCAAATTCCCACGCCCCCAAATTCCTATATTTCCAAATTTCCACGTCCCCGAATTCCCACGTCTCCAAATTCCCACACCCCCAAATTCCCACGCCCCCAAATTCCTATATTTCCAAATTTCCACGTCCCCGAATTCCTACGTCTCCAAATTCCTACGTCCCCAAATTCCTACGTCCCTAAATTCCCGCGTCCCTAAATCCCTAAATTCCCAAATTCCCACGTCCCCGAATCTCCAAGCTCTCAAATTCCCAAATTCCCAAATTCCCAAATTTCTCCCCTGCGCCTTCCTCCCCTTATTCAGCCACCCCGTCCTCCGTCCTCCGTCCCCCGTTTCGCGCAACGTCGCAATCATTGTTTCCTGTTTTTCGCGAAATCAATTTTCCCTTGCCAGCGACAGCGACGACGGAACTTCGACTTCGATGTCCCGTGCCGTTTACGATCGATTGCGTGCAATCGAATGGCCTCGTAAACAGTATTACCCAACGCGACGGATGCTTCAATTTTACGGAATGGTTTAACAACTGTATCGCTGTTGTTTTATCGGTCGTGTTGTCTCTCCTCTTCTTGCTTTGTTTATCCCTTGATTCGATGGAAGCTTCTTTCCGCGCTTTTTTTTTACTTTACTTTTGTGCCGGTGGAACGAGGTGATCGCTGAGGGATGAAAATGGAGTCGATTTGAGTGTAACCAAGAAATACGTGCGATACGGGATCTGTGTAACTCGATGTTAAGGTTATGTTCTGCTGTTTATTGAGTCAGTATTTTTGTACCTTTTTTAGTGGTTTAAGGATGTCGACAGGATTTTATTTGCACTGATAAAATTATTTTATCATTATTTTGGAAATTTTGTTTAGAAGATTTTAATATGTTGATGTAGGTAGTAATATTTTTTTTAATCAATTTTAAAGAATTTTTTAAAAATATGTTGCTTTATACAATTTTTTTCTTTGTATTATTTTATTATAATTTGTGGTATTTATTATATATGAGTTTATTGGAATTATTTATGTTACAGGTTATAATTTTGAAAGTATTAAAATATGATATTGATCAGTCTATATTAGAATATCAGTATAGATTCTTTTAGCACAGACTGATCGAAGTACATCAATTTTTTATGGAGACTGAGTCTATATTTTCCTAAAGTACCTATAATATTTTAATAGCATTCTATGATATACAGTCATAATTTATTACTCTTCTATAACTATTTTCATTATTAATAGATAGTTATAATAATAATTCTGTATTTTATAATGCAGAGTTAGAATAATCTGTAAGTGTTTTAAGTACAAAATTTTTGCTAACCACATTATTCAATACAATTTAAAGAAAAATCAAATTTTAACTAAAAACAACTAGTGTCTGTCAATCAAGTATTTAATATAATAAAGACCATTCACAATCTTAATAATTGAATATTGAAATTAGTTACACTTTTTCAATAATTTTAAAAATATTTAACTGTCAAATTATTATAACAAACATTACCCATTTTTACAAAAATTAAACAGCACTTAAATGATTACTGTAGAGCACCCTAAAATGTGAGTTCTGTAGATCTAAATAGCTCTGAACCTAACCTAACCTAACCTAACCAAACTAAAAATGCAACAAAATTCGTATTGTCTGACCCTGGCCGCGACAGTTATTAAAAGTTGCCAAACAACGTACATTTTTTTGAGGAAACTTTTTATCAAACGGCACAGCTCATCGTGGATTTTTGACGTTCGGGTTTTCCGACGTAAACTTTGCGAATTAACACGGGTATCAACTGCCGCATTTAGTAGAATTTCGTGGCTCGGTGTCACCTGCAAATACGCTATTTTCAGTTCTGACGTGCGCTGACAAATGACACACACTTTATGCCACGATAATATTATTAAAACTTGTGAATTAGAAGCTGCAACTGCGATAATTAAGATGTACTGCATCCTTGTCGTCTGTAGCTCGCGATACTTACGACAATTTGTCTCGTAACAAAGGACAATGCTATTTTATCTGTCAAGGTTGTAGCATTTATTAGTTAGTTTCTTTAATTAGTTATTTTTTGAAATTATTGCTTTTGGAGATTTGGGGATTTGGGATTTGGAGATTTCCTCGAACCTCAATTTTTTCAAATTATATATTTTTCTAAGTCCCATTCTTCCCCAAATTCTAATTTTCATAGGTCCCAATTTTCCCAAGTTCCAATTCTCCCAAATCCCAATTCTCCCAAGTGCCAATTTCTCCAAGTTCCAATTCTCCCAAGTCCCAAATCTCCCAAGTCCCAATTCTCTCAAGTGCCAATTCTTCCAAGTCCCAAATCTCTCCAGTGCCAATTCTCCCAAGTGTCAATTCTCCCAAGTCCCAAATCTCCCAAGTGCCAATTCTCCCAAGTCCCAAATCTCCCAAGTGCCAATTCTCCAGAGTTCCAACTTTCCCAAGTCCCAAATCTCCCAAGTCCCAATTCTCCCAAGTGCCAATTTCTCCAAGTTCCAATTCTCCCAAGTCCCAAATCTCTCAAGTTCCAATTCTCCCAAGTCCCAAATCTCCCAAGTCCCAATTCTCCCAAGTGCCAATTTCTCCAAGTTCCAATTCTCCCAAGTCCCAAATCTCCCAAGTCCCAATTCTCTCAAGTGCCAATTCTTCCAAGTCCCAAATCTCCCCAGTGCCAATTCTCCCAAGTCCCAAATTTCCCAAGTGTCAATTCTCCCAAGTCCCAAATCTCCCAAGTGCCAATTCTCCCAAGTCCCAAATCTCCCAAGTGCCAATTCTCCAGAGTTCCAACTTTCCCAAGTCCCAAATCTCCCAAGTCCCAATTCTCCCAAGTGCCAATTTCTCCAAGTTCCAATTCTCCCAAGTCCCAAATCTCTCAAGTTCCAATTCTCCCAAGTCCCAAATCTCCCAAGTCCCAATTCTCTCAAGTGCCAATTTCTCCAAGTTCCAATTCTTCCAAGTCCCAAATCTCCCCAGTGCCAATTCTCCCAAGTCCCAAATCTCTCAAGTCCCAAATCTCCAAAGCCCCAATTCTCCCAAGTCCCAATTTCTCCAAGTCCCAATTTCCCCAAATCCCAACTTTCCTAAATTTTGAAAAATTTCAAATTTTCTGATAATTTTCCTCCCATTCAATGATGTCCCCATTAAAAATTTAATCGTATTAAATGTCGACTACTCCAACAAAGTTTCCCAGAAATTAATCGCATAACTCGATCGAATATTCTCCCAACTAATTAAGTATAGCATCAGGCTTATAACAGATCCCATTATCGGGATAAGTAGCCGGATAAAATCGGAATCGGAATATTATTTCGAAACCAATGTTGATTTTTCTTTGAAAGACGAGGTCGTAGAACAAAGCCTCGATTGCTTTGCGCCTACGCGCAAAACGTAGGCGAACATTATTAAACTTCACGACATTGCAGCTCAGGAACTCTTTGTCGTGCTGCGCTGTATGAAATCTAGAAACTGTTCTACCACTAAAATTCTGTATAATTCAATTTTTCGTTTATATGTTTCATTTATTCGGTTGTAATGTATTCACCTTTTACTCATTTTTAATCTCCTAATTCTATTGTTTGAAATTTTCAAGTCTTTTGACGTTCAGTTTTCTGGGATTAAATTTGAAAAAATTGAAACTTGAGGAAAATGGGACTTGAAACAAATAGCATTTGCAAAGATAAGAATTTAGAAGATTGAAGTTTTGAGGCAAAGGCTTAATAGAGTTTTAGTAGAGTCATCTATCGACGCTAAAACTGTTATGAAAACGTTTGTCCGTTTACAGCGGTGGAACGTGTTCGCGTGCTTCATCGCGATGCTTAATGAAAAGGAACACGATATTAAAAAAAAGATATGTGCACGGAAACGGAGAGGAAGAATGGAGAATTAAAATGGGTATAATATAGCTAATAGCTATCCACAATTTGCGGAAAGAGTTTACCTAATTAAACTGCAAATAAGACTCGTCCGAGAAATATTTTTAACGAGCGATAACGTCATGACATTTCAAACTATAATTAATTTTTAGTAATTCCAGGCTTGTTTCTTATTTTAACGAGATTTAGAAAATTGCAAATAAAATTGAATGTAGGATCTGTTTAAATAGGGATGTTATTTGGGGAATGTTGGGAAATTTGGGACTTGGAGAAATTGGGACTTGGGAAATTTGGGATTTGAGGAAATTGGGACTTCAGAGAATTGAAACTTGGGGAAATTGGGACTTGCAAGGATTGGGACTTGGGAGAATTGGAACTTGGGGAAATTGGGATTTGGGAGAATTGGGACTTGGGTGAATTGGAACTTGGGAGAATTGGGACTTGGGAGAATTGGAACTTGGAAGAATTAGAACTTGGGAAATTTGGGATTTGGGAAAATTGGGACTTGGAAGAATTGTGACTTGGGAGAATTGGAACTTAGGGAAATTGGGATTTGGGAGAATTGGGACTTGAGAGAATTGGGACTTGGGAGAATTAGGACTTGGAAAAATCAGAACTTGGGAAAATTTTGACTTATGAAAATTAGAATTTGGGAAAAATGGGATTTATGAAAATTGGACCTTGGGAAAATGGGACTTATGAAAATTGGAACTTAGGAAAATGGGACTTATGAAAATTGGAACTTAGGAAAATGGGACTTATGAAAATTGGAACTTAGGAAAATGGGACTTATGAAAATTGGAACTTAGGAAAATGGGACTTATGAAAATTGGAACTTGGGAAATGGGACTTATGAAAATTAGAAATTGAAGAAAATGGGACTTAAGAAAATTGAAACTCGAAAAAACTAAAATTCATAAAAATTGATACTCAACAAAATGCAGCTTACTACACTCCCCTATCTACTGCACATCACGCAGACGATGCGTCACGAGTTTGTAACGTCATAGTGCAATGTCGATCCCTGGTAGCCACACAGCTAAACCTCAGACTATGAATGATCCTCTTGTGAGGTATTGCACGTATAAGATTACAAAAGCTCACGTTACGCGTTACGCAAAGTATAGTTAGTCGAGATTCGTGCGACGATCGCGGTCGACGACCATCCAGCGTCCTTTCAAACGACGCGATGTTCCATTTTACGAAAAACAACCCGGGTGTTTAACAACCGACGAAAATCGTTTCCAAAGGAAAATTCTCATGAATAACCGAATACACATCGTGGGCCTCCGTTTTGTATTGTTAAGCGTTAAGATTATTGCAAAACCTTTAACGCGTTCTCGCTTGCGACCTACATTTCTTTTCGTTCTTCGTGTTTATACAGACTGCATTTTTTACACTTGCTCGAAAGTTTGCCGCAAAGCTACGCGGCTCGAAAGATATTCGAACTTCTATCTGTTTCGGTAGACCTTCGCTTTATGCAAAGCCGCCCTACAAACGGGGAATTGTGTAAGAAGTTCAAAAATGATGAGCTCTTTTTGTCCTCGGTAATCGGGAGGGTTGAATATCTTTTACTTGCACACGTGTGCGTGAAGGTTTTAAACACTTGCGCTATGATTTGTCGGGTGCGTCAGACTGAACTAATCATGGCTTCAATATTAAAACAAAGAGACTTGATATGTAATTTTAATTTGGTATTGTGCTATCGACTATGCAAGTTATAATTGACTTTGAACTGTAAATTGAAGCGTATGAAAAATTCGAGTGAAGTACATCACATTTGATGTGACGCACAGGGTGCGTCAGGCAGAATAAATCATAGCTTCAGTATTAAAGCAAGGAGAGTCAATTTGGTATTATTCGATGCACTGTGGAAGTTATAATTAACCTTGAATTGTAAATTGAAGCGTATGAAAAATTCGAGTGAAATTGATCACAGTTGATGTGACGCACAGGGTGCGTCAGGCAGAAAAAATCATAGCTTGAATATTAAAGCAAGAAGAGTCAATTTGGTATTATTCGATGCACTGTAGAAGTTATAATTAACCTTGAATTGTAAATTGAAGTGTATGAAAAATTTGGATGAAATTCACAGCTGATGTGACACACGTGGTGCGTCACGAGTCAGACATATCAAAGGAGCTAATAAAACTAGCTATTGGTGTTCTGTACTATATTTGTAATAAAGTTTTGGTTCGCAAATTTTTGAATTTTTAAATTTTCTAATTTTCTAATTATTAGAAATTTTTATATTCTATAAACTTTTGAATCATAGTTGTTTTTCAATTTTTACGTTTCAAGTTCATGTATTTGCAAGTTTTCGAATAACTAAATTTTATGGATTTCCAAATTTAAAAATTAATTAATCCAGAAATTTTAATATTCCTATATTTCCAGATATTCAGATCCTCAAATTCTTAAATCCCCAAAGTTCCTAATTCTCTAGGTCCCCAAATTCCCATGTCCCTAAATCCCTACGTTCGCATTTCCCTAGATTTCCAAATTCCTACATTTGAAAATCCCTAGATTCCCAAATTCCTACGCCCAAAAATCCCTAGATTCCCAAATTTCTACGTCCACAAATCCCTAGATTGCTAAATTACTACGTCTCCAAATTTCTACTCCCCCAAATCCCTAGATTTCCAAATTCCTGCGTCCAAAAATCCCTACATTCCCAAATTACTACGTCTCCAAATTTCTACGCTCACAAATCCCTAGATTTCCAAATTTCTACGTCTCCAAATTTCTACGCTCACAAACCCCTAGATTCCAAAATTACTACGTCCAAAAATTCTTAGATTCCCAAATTAATTCATCACCAAATCCCTACGCCCTAGATCCCTAGATTCTCAAATTCCTACGTCTCCAATTCCCTAGATTCCCAAATTCCTACGTCTCCAATTCCCTAGATTCCCAAATTCCTACGTCTCCAATTCCCTAGATTCCCAAATTCCTACACCCAAAAGTCCCTAGATTCCCAAATTTCTACGTCTCCAAATTTCTACGCTCACAAACCCCTAGATTCCCAAATTACTACGTCCAAAAATTCTTAGATTCCCAAATTAATTCATCACCAAATCCCTACGCCCTAGATCCCTAGATTCCCAAATTCCTACGTCTCCAATTCCCTAGATTCCCAAATTCCTACGTCCCAAAGTCCCTAGATTCCCAAATTCCTACATCCCCAAACTCCTACGTTCCCAAATCCCTAGATTACTAAATTCCTACATCCCCAAATTCCTGTACACCCAAATTCCTCCGTCTCCAAATCCCCAAATCCCCAAATCCCCAAATTCCCACCTTCCCATTTTCCAAACCTAGACTTACAACTCCCACGAACCACAATCACCCCAACAAAATGGCGACAATACACCAAAAATATCGCCATACCTCAACCTGAAATCGAATATTAAATCCGCCATATTTCATTGCAAGTAATCCGAATGCGTCCTCCACCATTTTTCGATGAAAACCGCTTCGTCATATTGAACCCCGAACAACGGCGAAGAGGATCATATTATCGTTCGGAGATAAGCGTTAATCGACGTCGATACCCAGAGGCCGCAAACGCCGGTACAAAGATAAAATAAAGCCTGTTATACAACGGTCGATCATCTCCGCGTCGCAACGTGGCGTAACAACGAAAGCGTCCGCGTTTTCAGGCCGTGGCTCATACGTCGTCCGCGGATCATACGTGACAAGGATGTTATTATGGGGCATTCGTTGCATGCAGACGTCCTTGCTACGTCGCTGCGGTTTTTGCGGTACGCGAAAGGCAAAAAAAGAATACGTATATACTAGCGACTACGGTAACGAGAGTATTTGCGAATGTTTTGTTCGAAAATTTGCCGCGGAAAAACGTCGGCAATTTGGCCGGCTCGTCCTGAAGCTGCGCGAGATGTAATTCAGACCTTAAACTGAAAAGCGGAGAACGTGTAAACGCAACAATAAATGTTTTTTGTTATCGAATCGGATGCTTTATCATTTTTAAACTGTCGTTTTAACGAATAAACGCGGACAACGTGTAATGGTTTTTTTCGAATAATGAATAACAAATTGATGAAATTGATACGTGGGAGTGGCGCGTTTGTTGCTTTTAACGTGTTGATATCGATGGAAATATTGAAGTTTTGGAAATTGTACTTCACTTTTTGTGTTTTATAGGTTTTCTACAGTTTTATTTGATAATTCTGTTTGTAAAATGTGGTAGTTTTGGTTTAATAGTTGTGATTTATAGGTTAGAGACGCCATTTGTAAGGCGGTGAACGCGCGGGAAAATTTGAAACGATTAGAAAGGTGCAATGTTGAAGATAACCGATTTACTATTTCATTTATAAAATACAAGATGAATAATTTCGAATTATCTACTATTGAATTCATTTGAAGGTATCCCTTTTAATATTAGGTTTTGCGCGTGTGATTACCCCCAATTTTCTGTAATGATATTAAATATGGAACAATGTCCAAATTCTCCCAATCAGCAACAGTAATATTCCAGTTTGATGACTGCAATCCATTGATGCCGGAGGATTAACTGAGAAACATTGAATAAATCTTTGATTATTGAAACATATATTATTCTATCAAAATAATACAATAGATGTATGGCGTAATTAGGGAACTGTACAGATCACTGGCGTTAATTCTTAAGGGACTAATTACTTTCAAGTTTTTTTAATTTTCACTCTTGAAGTTTAAAAAATTTGTATGTGTTCAAATTTCCAAGGTGTTTCAGTTTATGGATTTTAAACTTGAGTGATTGTACATGTCTAAATTTTAAAATTCCCAGATACGTATGTGTTGAAATTTCTAGGTTAGCAGATTCCTACGTTTGTGAATCTCTAAGTTCCCAAATTTCTATTTTCCCAAATTCCCTAGTCCCCAATTCCCTAGATTCCCAAATCTCTACGCACCCAATTCCCTAGATTCCCAAATTCCCACGTCCCCAATTCCCTAGGTTCCCAAATCTCTACGCACCCAATTCCCTAGATTCCCAAATTCCCGCGTCTCCAATTCCCTAGATTCCCAAATCTCTACGCACCCAATTCCCTAGATTTCCAAATTCCCACGCCCCGAATTCCCTAGATTTCCAAATTCCCACGTCCCCAATTCCCTAGATTTCCAAATTCCCACGTCCCCAATTCCCTAGATTTCCAAATTCCCACGTCCCCAATTCCCTAGATTCCCAAATCTCTACGCACCCAATTCCCTAGATTCCCAAATTCCCACGTCCCCAATTCTCTAGATTCCCAAATTCCCACGTCCCCAATTCCCTAGATTCTCAAATCTCTACGCCCCCAATTCCCTGGAATTCCAAATTCTTACGTCCCCAATTCCCTAAATCCCCAATCCCTAAGTCCCCAATCCCTAAATCCCCAATCCCTAAATCCCCAATCCCTAAATCCCCAATCCCTAAATCCCCAATCCCTAAATCCCCAATCCCTAAATCCCCAATCCCTAAATCCCCAATCCCTAAATCCCCAATCCCTAAATCCCCAATCCCTAAATCCCCAATCCCTAAATCCCCAATCCCTAAATCCCCAATCCCTAAATCCCCAATCCCTAAATCCCCAATCCCTAAATCCCCAATCCCTAAATCCCCACTCCCTAAATCCCCACTCCCTAAATCCCCAATCCCTAAATTCCCAAATTCTCTCCCCACACCTCCACCTTCCCACACCCTTCAAAAACCATAACCCCTCCGAAATCCCACCACCATCTCAAACCTCATCATCTCCCAAAATCCCTCTTCCCAATTTCCCAAAACCTCATCATACCCCGCAATCACTCAAAATTACAATAAAACGTCGCCCGCATTCTGAGCCCTCCTGTATCATTCCCTCTCCTAAATAATAAAAGAAGATTTTCCTCAACGACCACTCGGAATGCGGGCAAAGATATGTCACCGCAAGACAGACGAAGACCGTCGCCCGGATGCGTCATCGAAATATTTCACCGCGACTGCTAGGAGCTCTCCTAGACCCTTTTATCCGGCCGTAGAACGAAAGGGAACGATTCGAGGGGAGAGGGGATACGATCTACCTGAAGAGCAAGCCAGGTGCGTTCGTTCAACCCGCGAGCATCGTGTAGTTTACCTGCGGAAGCGTTTGCTGGTGCATCATCGCGTGGAACGTTCGTGCTTCGCTCTGTTTCCTCGTGGGTGTTCTCTTCCGCGCGAGAAATCGACCAAAATTCACGCTTCCAGGCAACACCGTCTCCTGTTACCGGGCCTCGATGAACCGATATCCCTGCCAGGTAGACGAAAATCGATTATCAACACACCGCGTCTGCCTCATACTCTATTGCTCTTCACTTGTGTCCTCTTCACTGTGGCGTCCATTTGCTGTTCTTATGGTCGTTCACATATTTATATTTTCTGTTGTTCTAGCTGTATATTTCTAGCTGTAATAGGTTTTGTTATTCTTCTGTTCGTATCAAATTTTTGTTCATCATCCATTTATTCCTATGGTCATTCTTGATGGGTTTGAAGTTCTATTTTTAATAGCATTTATTTCATATTATGTTTCTATCAAGCTTTCTGGTCATTTTTGACAGTCCTTGTTGCTTATTTATAAAATAAAATAGTCCAGCTTTAATAGGTTCTGTCATTTTTGGGTTTGTATCAAATTTTGGGTTCATCATCCATTTTTACCTCTGGTCATTCTTGATGGGTTTGAAGTTCTTCTATTTTTAATAGCATTAATTCCTTGCTATGTTTCTATCAAGATTTCTGACTATTTTTGACAGTTCTTGTTCATTATTTATAAAAAGAAAAATAGTCTAGCTGTAATACGTCTTGACATTCTTGCTGTGTTTGCATCAAATTTAGCGTTCAGTTACCTCAGATCCTTCTTTCTGTGTTTCAAGTTCTTCTATTTTTAATAGCATTTATTCCTTACTATGTTCTTGTCAAGTTTTCCCTCAATTTTTAACAGTCCTTGTTCTTCATTGTGTTTATACCAAACTCGTTTGTAATAATTTCTATTATTCTTGCTATGTTTTTATCAAGTTTGATGTTCACCTGTGATGCTGGTCCTTGTGACAGTTCATGTACCTTGCTAAGTTTGCATCAGATTTGGTCTCCATTTATATTCTGCTTCCTATATTCATATTAAATATGAATTATTCTAATATGAATTTTTATACTAATTTTATGGCTTGTATTAATTTCATAAAATGACAACCTAAACCTTTGCAAATAACCAATGACCCAAAACAAAAATCCTCTTCAAGCTACCAAACTGAACTTGACCGCTCTTAAACCTAACCTCAAAACTCGTCCCTGCAACCATCATCTAACTTAACCTAACCTAACTCCTAAAATACCACACACAAAAATACCGAATAACACCGAGAAATGATTGAATTTAAAAAATGATAAGAACACGGTACAGGAAATGAAGAACACTTTTGTCAGTGATCCGTTGATTCTTCGGAATAGCATGTTAAGACAGAAGATGGTTTAAAGTGCACGGGTGAATAAACTTCTTCAACGGTGAACGTGAATGAATTCCTCGTGAATTAGATGCAAGTGGTTGAGATAGTACGAAAGAGATTGAGTGGCTGCTTGAAATGCGAGGGTCTGTTTCGAGAGAAGTGTGCGTCTGAATGAATGCTAGGAATGCATATGGAGGAAAATCCTTTTTGGGGTGAAAGCAGACAAGATGTAAGCGCGTGTTCTAAGAGCAGCTTAAAATCAAAGCGAGAGAGCTTAGTTATTTCGATTCGATCGAAAGGGTTAATTTTCAATGGAATTCGGAAGCTACAAAAATTCTGTTTAAACAGAATCGTATAGATGGTAACGCGATCGCGAATCAAGTTTGCATCGGGGTAGAATTAAAAGTTTAATCGGATCGGAGAGGTTGAGGGAAGATGGAACTTTTGGGGACAGGAGTCAAGTTTAATAAAATTACTTGATTCTTTTTTATGGTTGGTTGGTTCTTTGGTCCATTTTGATTTTTGCGTTCTAATTTTGGGTTTGATTTTGTGGATTTTGGAATTTTACCGAATTTGTGAAGTGTGAAATTTTTTAATTATTTAATTTGTAAGGTTCGAGGTTTTACAAATTGTCAAAATCCTAAATTTTCATATTTTTAATTTCAAAAGTGTATAAATTTCCAAATTTCTAAATTAGCTAATTTCTAAGTTCACAATCGCTAAATTCCTGTGTCCCCAAATTTCCAAATTCCTAACTACAAAACTACTAATTTCCCAAATTTCCAAGTTGCAAAGACTCTCCTTGCCCTAATTTCTAATACACATAACCTGAATACACTCATTGAAATCAATTACCATCAAAAATTCCTCCAAAAGAAGAACATTAATAGAGTCCTAAAGTCCATATCTCCGAACTCGTCCGAGCGCGTCCGACCTCCCCCGACTCCCGCGAACCCGCGCGACGAATTGAATCCGAAAAAATGAGCGCCTCGAAAATAAATAATACCGGCAATAAATTCCAGCGAAAGATATCCGGTAACAAAACAGCTCGCATTCGCCTGTGATCATTCATCTAACACGTAAGCAAATAATAATAATCGCGTCGCTGTTATGAATTTGCTAAATCCTTTGCGTCGGGCACAGCTAGTAAACGGCACATATTAACTCAAGCAGTCGCGCGTGTATTCCTTCATCTTGCCAGCGGATTTGCCGACGAAGACTCGCAATCGAAATTCACGATCTGCTCGCGAGTCACTGCAAGAACGCAAACTTCATTTAATTAAACTGCTAATTAACGACAGGTAGGAAAAGGCGAATCCCTGCGAGCAACGTGGCCGTAGAGACGTCGAGAAAGAGAGAGACGGAAGAGGGAGAGATAGAGAAAGGGGAAGGAAAAGGTTAAAAAGTAACGTATGATTTTGTTTACCATCCTCCGACCCCCGAGCGGGTAAACAAACTCGCGTAATTGAAAGGCGGAGCTGGTTGAACGTCGATGTCGAGCGATTTTCTTCGAAACACTTGTGCCGGCCAACAACGAGCCGTGATTTACGTAACGTTTAATACCTTGAGAAACGTAGGTAGACCGTCTACGTTTACACTACTTACGTTCCGCGTCGTTCTAATCGGTTCAACTTGTTCCGTCACTATGACAGAGCTCTTTGTAAATATCTGTAGAACGTATTTGCACGCGATCGATAGGTGCAAACGCTACACGGTTTCTTTGTTTAAGCGTTCCCCTTTTGTTTCATGGGGCAAACTTGACTGTTGGCGAGAACGATACTTTGATAATAAGGTGGTGGAGATTATTTCATTATGGAGTGGGATTGGTTTGAGGAAAAATTTGAGAAAAATTATGGTAGTGAAGAGAGGGGTTTTTGTAGGATTTTGGAGGTTTTAAGAGGTTGGGGGATTTGGGAGTTTGGGGGTTGGGAATTTGGGGAATTTGAAATTGGAGGATATTGGAACTTGGGAATTTTGGAATTTGGGAACCTTGAGATTTGGGAATATTGGAGTTTGGGGAGCTTGAGATTTGGAGAGCTTGGAATTTAGGGAGCTTGGGATTTGAGGAGCTTGGGATTTAGGAAGCTTGGAATTTAGTGAGCTTGGGATTTGGGAAGCTTGGGATTTGGGAAGCTTGGAATTTGGGGAGCTTGTAATTTGGGAAGCTTGGGATTTGGAGCACTTGGGATTTGGGAAGCTTGGAATTTGGGACGCTTGGGATTTGGGAAGCTTGGAATTTGGGGCGCTTGGGAGTTAGGAAATTTGGAATTTGGGGCGCTTGGGATTTGGGAAATTTGGAATTAAAAAAATTTGGAATTTGGGACGCTTGAAATTTGGGGAGCTTGTAATTTGGGAAGCTTGGGATTTGAGGAATTTGTAATTTTGCAAATTTATAAATCCAGAAATTTTAGAATTCAGAAATGTAAACATTAGAACATTTAAAAATTCGAAAACTCAGAAATTAGGTAATAAAGTAAAAAATTTAGAATTCAGAAACTCGAAAATAGCGCTATTTAAGAATGCACAAACTTCAGAATATAAAAAATTTCTCTAAAATATTTCATCCACCCCCAGGCTCCGCAGCGAGTAAATACGTATTCTATAGGGGCTGGAACCGTAGATTAGCATCGAACCCAACCTAGTTATGGCAACGAATGTGCTATTGTTTTGTTAAATTCGATAGAATATCGGAAAAGTGCAGAGTATAATACATTCATGGCCATTGAATAGTCGCCCTCGATAGTCAGAAACGAAATTAAATCTTGGATATTTGAATCTGTTCATTGAAAACGTGCAATCGGATTTCTTCTTATAACGGGACTGAGAATTTAATCGATAATCTGATAAATTCACTAGATAAATTACATTTTTCCGTTTTAGATCCTTCAATCTAATCTCTTCAAATATTTAACTTATGAAATATATCTTGAATCCCAACATCCTCAAATCTCCAAGTTCCTACACCACAAATTTCGACC
Source organism: Megachile rotundata (assembly GCF_050947335.1). Lineage (NCBI taxonomy): Eukaryota > Metazoa > Arthropoda > Insecta > Hymenoptera > Megachilidae > Megachile > Megachile rotundata. Next base: position 18,658,756 of record NC_134984.1, on the reverse strand, counting down.
CCAAACGTTCAACTTTTCAAAGAATTTTCAATGAGCAATTGTTCAAATCACCAAATTTGAATCACTCGATGATGAATGCAGCTGTCTCTTTGTTTCCAACATTTTCTCCATGGCCGTCAGATTGACTTTCGACTGTAAATACGAATGTCCTTGCAAGACGTATAAAGTGATCGCGGCTATAAAGTGTGAGTCGAGCTCGTTAGTAAGAAAGCGAGGACATATGGCGAGGCTGGCGGAAGTCGCGGGTATCCGACAATGGTGTCACGGCGAAGACTCTTGTTAACGCCGTGACGTGGCAATTCTTGTATGTACGTCACAGGTACCCTTGTTGGGGTACCCTTCCATCGATACTATTCAAAAAGAAAGATTTCTTTAATACCACTCTTCATTATTATTTGCATCGAAGATACCCTAACCTTCCGTCTAAGCTGTAACCTTCTCTTAAATGCGTGAGTACTTGCAGATATGAGGATAAAAATTCTTGATCTTGAAGAAACTTGATGGCTTAACTATTTACAAATCCAGAAAATTTGTAAATTTGCAAATATGTAAAACAATGAAAATTCACATGTGATTCAAGAATCACATGTCACCAACAAAGAAGTAACTTTTCATTATCACAATCGATGTTGCATTAGCAACTGAATGCTTTGTTAATGCATCGATAAACCACACCATCTGATACAAGATCCCCAAAAGATTCCTTCCAGACAAAGAACCAAATGGAAATCGCAATCCATGTGATTCAAGAATCACATGTCACCAACAAAGAAGTAACTTTTCATCATCACAATCGATGTTGCATTAGCAACTGAATGCTTTGTTAATGCATCGATAATCCACACCATCTGATGCAAGATCCCCAAAAGATTCCTTCCACACAAAGAACCAAATGGAAATCGCAATCCATGTGATTCAAGAATCACATGTCACCAACAAAGAAGTAACTTTTCATCATCACAATCGATGTTGTATTAGCAACTGAATATTTTGTTAATGCATCGATAATCCACACCATCTGATACAAGATCCCCAAAAGATTCCTCCCACACAAAAAACCAAACGAAAATCGCAATCCCCGATTTTTGTAGAAAATCGAAAACGAAGATTGGCCGGATATGTATACGGAGCAGCGATATTCGCAATTGCCATCCGCACGGTGTATCAGATGGGTCGAAATGACACCCGACATCCGCCAGAACCACCAGGTCATCGATTGTGGTCGAAGTGTGTCGTGCTTTGAATATTTTGCACGGAAATCGGGTTGACGCGTGAAAGTACGATCGTTGTTTTCCATCGAACACGGTGCCGCGAAAGCGTGAGTGCTCGTTTTCAACGGGCTGCGACCGATGAATATTTCAGATGGAACTTTAATCGCGTGTTCGACGAGCTTCCCTACCAGAAGATAACGTTCCTCTTTTTATCCCCACGGAACACGTGTGTAGTCCCTTTTCAAAACGACGAAACGTCGAGCATTGAAATCCTCCGCGAAAACCGCGTTACGCTAAACCCGTTCGCCTTTGAGAGTTTTGATTTCCACGAGATCTCTCTTCCGCTTTTTTTATTCCCGTTTCGGAAAATCTCGAGCGGAGCGGAACGTACGAGATCGTTTTCCGTAAGTTTGCAAAATCGTGAGGGAGAGATGTGACATACATTTGATTGATAAACGGCTGACGGAGATTTTTGCTGCTGTGACGACGGGTGTTGAAGTGTTTTAGTAGGGGAGGATGAACGAGGTGTTTTGAGGAGAAATAGTGGAGTTTTGGGGGGTTTAGAGGGTGGTTTAGGGTGGGACTTAATTGAGGGTTTGGAAGTTTGGAGTTTGGAAAGTTGGGAGGTAGGAATTTGGGGAATGACTGGGACAGATGGGAATTTGGGGTTTTGGAATTTGGGAAATTTGGAATTTGGGAAGCTTGGAATTTAGGGAGCTTGGGATTTGGGGAGTTTGGAATTTGGGGCGCTTGGGATTTCGGGATCTTGGGATTTGGAGCGCTTGGGATTTGGGAAGCTTGGAATTTGGGAAGCTTGGAATTTAGGGGGCTTGGGATTTGAGGAGCTTGGGATTTGGAGAGCTTGGGATTTGGGGAGCTTGGGATTTGGGGAGCTTGGGATTTCGGAGCTTGGGATTTGGAGCGCTTGGGATTTGGAAAGCTTGGAATTTGGGGCGCTTGGGATTTGGGGAGCTTGGGATTTGGGGAGCTTGGGATTTGGGGCGCTTGGGATTTCGGGAGCTTGGGATTTGGGAAGCTTGGAATTTGGGGCGCTTGGGAGTTAGGAAATTTGGAATTTGGGGCGCTTGGGATTTGGGAAATTTGGAATTAGGAAAATTTGGAATTTGGGGCGCTTGAAATTTTGGGCGCTTGGGATTTGGGAAATTTGGAATTTGAAAAACTTGGAATTCTCAAACTCCAAAATCCTCAAACCCCCAATTTCCCAACTAATAAAAATCCTAAAACAACCCCAAATGTCCCGAACTGCTAAAAATCCCCAAACTCTCAAATTCCCAACATTCCAACCATTAAAATCCTCAAACCTTCAAATTTCCCTTACCCCAAACATTAAAACCTGAAACCTTCAAATCACCATTTTCCCAAACACCAAAATTCCCATCTTCTCAAATGCCCATTTTACCACGGACACAAACTAGACACCCGAAATACGTAAACTGACAACAACAATGCAACAAAATTGGCGAACAGTGGTAGAATTTGATTGTTAGTGATAACCAAACTGGTTGCCGGCTAAAATAGTACTCGGCTGCTGAATTAATACAGAGGGAAAGTTTGTGAAACGTAAGTAGCTCTTCAAAAATTGAACCCCTTCAGTCGAGTAAGTGATTTCCCCAACAGTTTGGAGCACTTTACAAATTAAATACTCGACTGCACACTTGATATTTGACGGCTATTTCAAAAAACTTTAATTGTTACTCTCTAATGGGTCTTATTCGAACTGGAACTTCCATCGAACTGAAAATTTGGGAATTTTCGATGAAACTTGCTGATTTGGGAATTTTGGGATTTGGGGATTTGGGGATTTTTGGGAATTTTGGGATTTGGGGATTTGGGGATTTTTGGGAATTTTGGGATTTAGGGATTTGGGGATTTTTGGGAATTTGGGGATTGGCGGATTGGCAGATTGATGGATTGGTGGATTTATGGATTGGTGGATTGGTGGATTGGTGGTTTGGTGGATTGATGGATTGGTGGATTGGTGGATTGAGGGATTGGTGGATTGGTGGATTGGTGGATTGGTGGATTGGTGGATTGGTGGATTGGTGGATTGGTAGATTTAGGGATTGGTGATCTGAGAGATTGGTGGATTGAGGGTTTGGTGGATTGAGAGATTGGTGGATTGGTGGATTGGTGGATTGAGGGATTGGTGGATTGAGGGATTGGTGGATTGGTGGATTGGTGGATTGGTGGATTGGTAGATTTAGGGATTGGTGATCTGAGAGATTGGTGGATTGAGGGTTTGGTGGATTGAGAGATTGGTGGATTGGTGGATTGAGGGATTGGTGGATTGAGGGATTGGTGGTCTGAGAGATTGGTGGATTGAGGGTTTGGTGGATTGAGAGATTGGTGGATTGAGGGATTGGTGGATTGAAGGATTGGTGGATTGGTGGATTGGTGGATTGGTCGATTAGAGAATTGGTGGATTGGTGGATTGGTCGATTAGTGAATTGGTAGATTGGTGTATTGGTGGATTTGGGGATATTGGGATTTGGAGACGCAGGAATTTGGGGATGTTGTAACTTGACAATATTGAAATTTGGTAACATTGCGATTTGGGGACACTGAAATTTAGGAGAACTGAAATTTGAGGATATTAGAATTCTGTGATATAGGAATTTGAAGATTTGTACATTTCGAAACGTGAAGTTTCCCGTATTTGTAGATTCAAAAATTTAGTAATTTGTCAGCTTTGATAATTTATAAATACTCAAATGAAAGAGTTAAACAATTTAAAAACTTGACAATTCACAAAATTTATAAATTTGAAAAACAAAAATTGTAAAACTACTAACTTGACTATTAGAATGTTCAGAATCTGTGGAAGTAGAGATTTAGAAATTCAACGACACAAGAATTCCAACTACCTCAAACTGTAAAAACATACCGCCCCTAAAAACATAATTTCCCTAGAGCCAACCCCAAGATCCCCAGAACAGCCATTGGCATCGACACTCGTCCCACTATCGTTTCACACACAATCAACCAGTTGATCGTTCGGAAATATCGTACAATAAACTCACATTTCACGAACAAATACCTCCCGCGTTTTTAAGCGAGCAAAGCAAAATGGCGGAAACAGAAAAGAATGGCAAGAACTGTTCATTTCACTTCTCGCGTTCGTTAATTAAAAGGATAATGGTCCTGTGTGAAAGGTGCTCGAAACTTGTCAACGTACCGCTTAATTCAAGAGATAACAAGCTCGATCGCATCGTGCAGGGAATAATGTCGAAAACAAATTCAACTACGAAACTTTGTAAAAGCATTTTCGTGCTTACCTTTCTTCTGCCTCTCGAACTTTGCTATTTTTCATTCATCTTTCTTGCGTTTCGTTATTTACTTTTTGGGCTCGAAACTTTAACGTAGGTTTGATTAGGTTAGTTGGAATGGGATGGTTTAATTTTAACACACGTATTAATACCAGCTTTGACATATGAAATCGAATTCCAGATTAAAGGGTAATGTGTTTGGTGTACATTTAACATGATTGTAGGTCATATGAATAATAAGCCAGCGAAATCATGGTTGGCATCTCTCGCAATAAAGGAGGTATTCGGGTTGGAAGTTCTAGATTAAATTTCTACTTAATTAAGAAAACAAGGCGGACGCTGCAGTATTAGATTTGAATTTGGAAATTTTCGGAGGAGGTGATGATTTGGGAATTTTAATAATTATATGAATTTGGAGATGGAAGAAATTGGACATTTGCAGACTTAGAGATTATTTTATTCGTGGACTTCGATGTTTGGGTACTTGGACAATAATTATGTACTTCATAATATAAATGATTAATTTATAAATTTAATAATTGAACACTTGGAAATTTGTATATTTATGAATTTGGTATTTGGATATTCGAAAATTTGTGTATGTAGACATTTATAAATTCAGCGCTTAAACGTCTGCAAAATTTATAAATTCAATAATTGGAGCACTGAAAATTTGCAAATTTAGGAATCTATAAATTCGATACTCTAACATTTGAAACTTTGTTAATTTCAGAATTTATGAATTTAATATTCAAATATATAAAGACGCAAAAACTAAAATTTACAAGCTAAAGAGCTCGGAATTTTGGAAACTTCTAAATTTGTAATGCAAAGCTTTAGCGCCATGTTTCTTTTCACATACCATTTTCCTTTTAATGTACAATAAAATAATACTAAATATCCAGTAAAAATAACAATAATAAATACCTAATTAAATTAATAATAATAAATACGCAATTGAACTAATAAAAATGAGTGCCCATGTAAAATAACAAAAATAACCAAATAAAAAGAAAGAATAACCAAATGAACAACCAACGCTAGTAAAATGAATAACCAGAATTTGGAATTTGGGGAATTTGGGATCAGGGAAATTTGCGATCTGAAGAATTTGGAACTTGGAGAATTTGGGAAATTTGGAATTTGGGAAATTTCGGACCTGGGGAATTTGGAATTTGGGGCGCTTGGAATTTGACGAATTTGAGATTTGGGGAATTTGGAATTTGGGATATTTGGAATTTGGGGCGCTTGGAATTTGGGAAATTTGAGATCCGGGGTATTTGGAATTTAGGGCGCTTGGAATTTGGGGCGCTTGGAATTTGGGGAATTTTGAATTTGGGGCACTTGGAATTTAGGGAATTTGGAATTTGGGGCGCTTGGAATTTGGGGAATTTGGAATTTGGGGCGCTTGGAATTTGGGGAATTTGGAATTTGGGGCGCTTGGAATTTGGGGAATTTGGAATTTGGGGCGCTTGGAATTTGGGGAATTTGGAATTTGGGGCGCTTGGAATTTGGGGAATTTGGAATTTGGGGCGCTTGGAATTTGGGGAATTTGGAATTTGGGGCGCTTGGAATTTGGGGAATTTGGAATTTGGGGAATTTGGAATTTGGGGTGCTTGGAATTTGGGGCGCTTGGAATTTGGGGAATTTGGAATTTGGGGCGCTTGGAATTTGGGGAATTTGGAATTTGGGGCGCTTGGAATTTGGGGAATTTGGAATTTGGGGCGCTTGGAACTTGGGAAATTTGAGATCTGGAGAATTTTGAATTTGGGATGCTTGGAATTTGCAGAGCTTGGGATTTGCGGATTTTGGAATTTGCAGAGCTGGGATTTTGGGATTTTGAAATTTGCAGAGCTTGAAATTTGGAAAGCCTATATAACAATAATAATAAACACCCAATTGAACTAATAAAAACAAATGCCCAAATAAAACGCCAAAAATAACCAAATAAAATAAAGAACACAATAACCAAATAAAATGAACGACGCTAATAAAATGATTAGCCAGCATAAAGAACGAAATCAGTGTAACAACGATAGTATAATTTTTTCTTTGCCAGGGCAATTATTAAAGTAAACATCGTACAGCGTGATCGGATGAAATAATAAATAATTTGCAGGCAGATGATCGCGCATGAACGTGGAATTTCGCGCGTTAATATTACATCGAGCCCAGCTGCGAAGTTTAATTTGACGAAAAACAACTCGACGTGTTTCTGTTTGTTAACACGCCGGGAGAATACTCGTTAATGCCGTTGATTTCGCGCGAATGGTTTATTCAGTTTTTTAAATAATAGCCCGACAGGTTGGTAATCATAGCATGAAATTTTAACGAGTCGGAAGCCACCGCCGAATGTTTACTTTTATAACCGGCGAAAGTATTTTACCGGTCTGTAGTTACGCGAATATTAAGTCGATAACGGGTTATAAATTAAACGAACGATTTTATCGAAACGTACGAACGATGATTTACGGTAACAGGCTTATAAATTAATTTCGATTAACGTTACCTACCCAATTAATCTCGGCTATCCTTTGAACCTACGTCCATCTTTCTTTTTTCATTAATTAAACATATAAATCGATCATTCTTATGAATATTCAAGAGTTTCTGGTCACGGTTTTAAACGACGCCGATAACACGGTGTCAAATTCATGATATCGTGGCTGATTGAATTTTTCATGCAGGATTGATTGATTTCAGTCGATGTAATCTGAAGCCTCGTCTCGAATCGATTGACATTCATATGCTTGTATTAATATTGGAGCATGGCTTTCAACTATCATTCAAATGCTTGAAATCAGGAGAAATTCGGTTTATCAAGTGTCGTGGTAATTCAACGGGTACAAATATTTTTGGATTCCACTGTCAATTATTGTGATCAAAGGATACAATTGTTTATGTAACGGTAACTAAGTTTAACTTGCTCAGACATGCTACTTGTTACAACGATAAGGTCGGAGAAACTCGTTATCGAATTTAGATACCTAGTGTAGGTTGCTGAAATGGTAGCTGACGTGATTCTGAATAAGATTTCCCTTTGCAAAAATGGGGCATGAAGCTTCGGTTTTGAATTATTGAGGAAAAAGGCGGACCAATCAGAACGTTTGGACTACGTAGTAATACAACGCGTATTAATCCAACGCGTATTAATCCAATGCGTATTAATCCAACGCGTAGTAATCCAACGGATATTAATCCAACGCGTGGTAACTGAACGTATGGATATTCAATGCGTAGTAACTCAGCGTATGGATATCCAGCGCGTACTAACACAGCATATGGATATCCAGCGCGTACTAACACAGCATATGGATATCCAACGCGTAGTAACTCAGCGTATAGATATCCAACGTGTAGTAACTCAGAGTATGAATATCCAACGCGTAGTAATCCAGCGCATGGTAATCTGACGCGTGGCATTCCAGTGCGTAGTAATGCAACGCGTGGTAATTCTACGCGTAGGAATCTAACGCGTTATAATCTAACACGTAGTTAACCAACGCGTAGTAATGCAACGCGTGGTAATTCCACGCGTAGAAATCTAACGCGTAGTAATCCAGCGCGTGGTAATCTAACGCGTGGTATTCCAGTGCGTGATAATGCAACGCGTGGTTATTCTATGCGTAGGAATCTAACGCGTTATAATCTAACACGTAGTTAACCAACGCGTAGTAATGCAACGCGTGGTAATTCCACGCGTAGAAATCTAACGCGTAGTAATCCAGCGCGTGGTAATCTAACGCGTGGTATTCCAGTGCGTGATAATGCAACGCGTGGTTATTCTATGCGTCGGAATATAACGCGTGGTAATTCCACGCGTAGTAATCCATCGCGTGGTAATCTAACGCGTGGTATTCCAGTGCGTAGTAATGCAACGCTTGGTAATTCCACGCGTAGAAATCTAACGCGTAGTAATCCAGCGCGTGGTAATCTAACGCGTGGTATTCCAGTGCGTGGTAATTCTATGCGTTGGAATCTAACGCGTGGTAATTCCACGCGTAGTAATCCATCGCGTGGTAATCTAACGCGTGGTATTCCAACGCGTAGTAATTCCACGCGTGGTAATTCCACGCGTAGAAATCTAACGCGTAGTAATCCAGCGCGTGGTAATCTAACGCGTGGTATTCCAGTGCGTGGTAATTCTATGCGTTGGAATCTAACGCGTGGTAATTCCACGCGTAGTAATCCATCGCGTGGTAATCTAACGCGTGGTATTCCAACGCGTAGTAATTCCACGCGTGGTAATTCCACGCGTAGAAATCTAACGCGTAGTAATCCAGCGCGTGGTAATCTAACGCGTGGTATTCCAGTGCAAGGTAATGCAACGCGTGGTAATTCTACGCGTAGGAATCTAACGCGTGGTAATTCCACGCGTAGTAATCTATCGCGTGGTATTCCAACGCGTAGTAATGCAACGCGTGGTAATTCCACGCGTAGACATCTAACGCGTAGTAGTCCAGCGTGTGATAATCTAACGCGTAGTAATCCAACGCGCAATAATCCAGCGTGTATTAATCGAACACCTATCAATCAGATCACGAGAATTATTACACACTCCATCAACAAAATCTCTCTTCCACCTATAAAGTTACAAAAAACTCTCTTCACTATCGATACCCCTGCAGTAACCAAAAAGAGAAACTGGTGTTTCCAGTTTCGAAGAGTATCATTTATTTCCCTTGTTCCCCGATGAAAGTTTGAAAAGTAACTGAATTCGAAACTGTATATATGACGTAACAAGAACAAATGTCGATGGTGGTTTATCGTGTAAAAAATTTATGCCAGAGCCATTCCAACAATTGGCAGTACTTAGCACGATGAGATGGATTGCAGTGTGAAACTTTTAAAGTCCATAAATACTTGAAATCCTCGAAGAACTGTTTCGCAAGTTCCAGAACTTCGGATAGCATCATTTGCAATCCGTTGGTAATGACTTGTAAAAGTTAACTGATCTAAATCCCTAGCATTACAACGGTTCTCTTTTCGTTGAAAATACGACAGAAATGCGAGTGAATCCTTCTTGTTCAACAAGTACTGCGTATCTGTAATTGAAATCAAATTTTTCACAGATGTTTGCTTCGATGTTGATATATTTATGGCTGTACACGTTAATCCGCTGCGAATATAAATTTAGACTCGAATAATCTGGCTATTGAAATTATTATGAATAACCGATATTACACTAGCGATTCCTAATACCAAATTGTAATATTAAATTCGTGATACTGTTAATTATTCATATTATCCTATATTGGACTAGGTATGGTTATTTCTGCTGTCTACTGTTATCGATATAGGGTAATTTGTGTAATTTTGGGATGTGGAGGTGCATTTTTAATTTTTGACAGATATTGAAAGGTTAGAAATTGGGGATTTAGGGATGGGGGATTTAAGGATGGGGGATTTAGGAATGGGGGATTTAGGGATGGGGGATTTAGGGATGGGGGATTTAGGGATGGGGGATTTAGGGATGGGGGATTTAGGGATTGGGGATTTAGGAATTGGGGATTAAAGGATCGGGGATTTAGGAATCGGGGATTTAGGGATCGGGGACTTAGGCATTGGGGATTTATGAATTGGGACATATGGACGAATGTCCAGCGCGTGGCAATCTAACGCGTGGTATTCCAATGCGTTGTAATGCAACGCGTGGTAATTCTACGCGTAGTAGTCCAACGCGTAGTTAACCAACGCGTGGTAATTCCACGCGTAGAAATCTAACGCGTAGATAACCAACGCGTAGTAATGCAACGCGTGGTAATTCCACGCGTAGAAATCTAACGCGTAGTTAACCAACGCGTAGTAATGCAACGCGTGGTAATTCCACGCATAGAAATCTAACGTGTAGTTAATCAACGCGTAGTAATGCAACGCGTGGTAATTCCACGCGTAGAAATCTAACGCGTAGTAATCCAACGCGTGGTAATCTAACGCGTAGTTAACCAACGCGTGGTAATTCCACGCGTAGAAATCTAACGCGTAGTAATCCAGCGCGTGGTAATCTAACGCGTGGTATTCCAATGTCACATCTAACGTAAAAATTTTCAAATTTTTTAAATTTCATACTTAAAAGGAAAATTTGTTAAATTTCAAACATAACAAGAAAATGTGCAAAATTAAATTTCAACCGTAACAAGAAAATTTGAAAATGTAAGAACGCAAGTATTTGGTCATATAAGAATAGAGAAAATTAATTCCATCCTAATAGAATGTACCTATGAATATCTAAGAAGCCCTTGTCTACAAATAGTTCCCGCAGGAAACTGAAATCTACAATTCAATGTTTGACCTCGTTAGAGCGAATGAAAAATTTGTCGGAATTACGCGATTGCGTTAGATCCGTTAGGGGTCAGAGACGGGCGCGTAGTTGAACGCGTTAATAGCATAGAAATGGCGAGGGCTAAACGTCGCGATCAAGAATAGGGAATAATGATAGTCGTCGTCCGCGCGGCACGGAGCGTACAGTCGCAGCAATTTGCAAATAATGCGAAATTTACCGACCGGCAACTGTGTCATTTGCCCGTGGAATATTTGATCGTCCGATTGAACGATTTCCCCTGGCCAACGGTTAGATAAAATATTCTACAGGGAGAAAGGACAATTACACGTGCGTCGTGCAGTCTTGATTGATGCGCGAACGGGTTCATTGAAAACTTCGATCAACGACTCGTGTACTCATCGATTTTTCGCTTCGTTCTTTTTTTTCCCCTTACTCTTCTGTCTTATTATCTTCAGTTACTTTACTTATATTTTCTCGCATCAAATTGCAGGTGCATTATGTGTGCTTATTTGTGGAAATACTTTGTGGAAAATCAAAATGGGGGTGGCTAATAAATTAGATAGATAAGATATTAAATATGTGCATTCATTCTTCATATTTTTATTTAATTTGAAATTATTAGTTGGTTCAAAATAATTACTGATACAAAGTTAAGAAGTACTTAACCTAAAAGGACTACTTGATCTAACATGAACTATAATTTGACACAAAATGAGGATTGATGCATTCAAAATGGAGGGTCACTTGATTCAAAATGAGGGGTTGCTTCATACAAAATGGAGGATCACTTGATTCAAAATGGAAGATCACTTGATTCAAAATGCACGATGACTTCATTTAAAATGGACGATCAATTGATTCAAAATGGAGGATCACTTGATTGAAAATGGACGATGACTTCATTTAAACTGGAAGATTAATTGATTCAAAATGGAGGATCACTTGATTCAAATTGGAGGGTTGCTTCGTTCAAAATAAATTATTATTTGAACTTCTTCAAAAGTTCGTATTTAATATACATACATGATATATTATAGTAAAAGATTCAAAGTAACTGTTTATTTTATAAAAACCAAACCTTATATTAGAGGTTAGAAATTCTTTTACTCATTGCATATTTTAATCTTCAAAAGAGAATTCTTTATAAGAATTCATTTTATGAACGCATAAAATATATTGTAGAGAAAAATTGAAAATTATTTAGTTTGCAAAAGTTCGTAAGATTTCCGAACATAACCTCAAAACTAGTCCTCGAGCTTGAAATATCATAACCTAAAACTTTGATATTTTAAGAATTCGAAAGTTGGCAAAATTTCCAAAGTTACTTGAGAATTTCGTGAAACAGTAATAACAAGGTATTAAAGAACTGGAAGCGAGTTTTCTTACAATTCTAATTGTATATGTCCTCTTTTGTGTATCATTATTCTTTCGTGTAATAAACTCGACAGTTTTACCGTGACGAGGATAAGTTGGGAAGTTTCGAAGAGGTTTCCTGAGCTAAAGGTGACTCAACGTTGACTTTTTACGGCGATTCGATGGAAAGCCGGGAAGTTCGTTGCAGTTTGTTGAAACATTGTCTTCGGGGTAGGAAAGTATCCGTTTGGACGGAGGAGTTAAACTTGTTGAAGATTTCATGGAAAGTCTACACTGATCCTCGGGTAATGGAAGGGTGAGGTAAAAATGGAAAAGAATGCTAACTCGATGGGAATGGCTATTCTCTTCTTTGACTATGGAATAAGCAATTTTTCGACTATTTCATATTTCGGGTTTATTTAACTCTTACACTATGCAGTATTTAAAAAAATGTTAAGTAACCTTAGGTTCAAATTTCGAAAATTCCTAAACTCCTAATTTCAAGTTTTCCAATTCCCAAAATTTCTCAAATCCTAAAATTTCTAATTCCAAGCTTTCCAATTCCAAATTCCCCAAATTCCAAATTTTTCCAATTCCAAGCTTTCCAATTCCAAATTCCAAATTCCAAATTTCCCAATTCCCAAATTTTCCCAATTCCAAGCTTCCCAATTCCAAATTTCCCAATTCCCAAATTTTCCCAATTCCAAATTTCCCAATTCCCAAATTTTCCCAATTCCAAGCTTCCCAATTCCCAAATTTTCCCAATTCCAAATTTCCCAATTCCCAAATTTTCCCAATTCCAAGCTTCCCAATTCCAAATTTCCCAATTCCCAAATTTTCCCAATTCCAAATTTCCCAATTCCCAAAGTTTCCCAATTCCAAGCTTCCCAATTCCAAATTTCCCAATTCCCAAATTTTCCCAATTCCAAGCTTCCCAATTCCCAAATTTTCCCAATTCCCAAATTTCCCAATTCCCACATTTTCCCAATTCCAAGCTTCCCAATTCCCAAATTTCCCAATTTCCACATTTCCCAATTTCCACATTTCCCAATTCCCATATTGTCCAATCCTCACATTGTCCAATTCCAAATTTCCCAATTTCAAATTTCCCAATTCCCCAAATCCAACTCCTGGCATCTCAAATTTCCAAAATACACTTCCACTTTCCCAAATTTCCCAAACATCAATTTCCCCTTCCCCAAATTCCCAAAATATCAACTTCCATTACCCCAAACTGCAAAAATTCTCTTCCCCAAACTATTCCCTTTCTACATTCTGCAAAATTTCAATTCTCTGCGCCCCAATTTCCCAAATTTCCCAAACCTCAAAGATCTCCAACCGCAATGCAACCCTCTCCACCAACGTTTTTAAAAATAATCCAAAAGAACAGTGTCGTTCGATTTTCAAGATATAAATACGAGATTCGCGTGCAGCGGGATTTCGCGACCGTTGAAGTGTCGGCGGTGCTTAATTCCAGGTGACACGGGCCCACGATATTCAATCGTGGCTTTCGGTGTCCCAGCTTTTTCGCGATCCTTTCGTTCCTTCCTTCGTACTCCTCTTATCTGGCGTACCCAATAAACCAGGTATGTGTGTCGCTCGATAAGTTGTATTGTTCCTGTTGGCTGGCTGGCTGCGTCGAGCTTATCGAGCAGGAAAAAAGCAACTCCGGCGAAATTCGTTGTGGAAACGTATTCCGCGAACAACCCGCGAAATGCTCTTTGCGTGCGGTCGATGCTTAACCCATTCAAGATCCCTGATTCTATTATGAGATCATCTTCGAATGCCGTGATCATCTCTCTCTCTCTTTAATTATACCATCTTCTTCCGACCTGATAGCGCTCCAATTTCTACTTAATTTTTACGACTTCTTTTCTGGGAGGATATATAGCTGGATTTTCTTTTTAATTTACACTATTTTTTCTGTTATAGCTAGATTTGCATTTTAATTTACACTATTTTGTATTATAGGTAGATTTACTTTTTTATTTTCACGTCTTTTTGTGTTGCTGGATTTTTTTATATGGAGCCGCAAGTTTTTTTAATTTTTAACCCTTTGCACTCGAAGACAATTTTACTGTTTGTAAACAGCAAATTTAAAATATTAATTAAAATGTTAAATGACTTCTTTTGAAGTTATTATTTCTCTACTAATAATTTCCACTATTGTCTATTTCACTATGTTTATACATCATATAGGCACTGTTATAGAATTAATTAAATAATGCCTCTTTTTAATTATTGTATTAAATCGAATAGCGCCTCTCGAGCGCAAAGGGTTAAGTATTCTTTGTTGTGATATGCGACTTTTTTAGCAATTTTTTCTTAATTTTTGTGTGTTATTTTACGTCATGATGCATAGATTAAATTTCTTGTTAAATTTCATGTTTTTTTTTGTTTATATATGGCTCCATATTTTTCCCTAATTTTTACATATGCTCATATACATATACTCTATTTGTTGTGATATGCTGCTAAAATTTCTTTTTATCGTTAACACATGATTTCCATTATTCTAAGACTTTTTCTAAAGAACATTTATTGTCATTTACTGTTAGAAACCTTCTAAAAATATTCCAAAACTTGGTCATTGATCACAAATCATATTTAGACTATAAGCGACCATGATTCATGATCAGGTTGTAACATAACCTCAAATCAGACATTGAATGTACAAAATCAATCCAAAGATCAGTTTTGTATATTTCTTATTCAAAGCTACAAACTTAAGATACTTTTTTAAAAATATGTCTTGATTTTTCTTAAAATGTTCGTCCATAAAATAAAATCATCTCTGTACATACAATTTATAGTCACATTGTCAATTAATGTTTTTAATTATTCTTCTTTTAACTTCAAATAATACATGCATCACACATGCAGTCAATTGAAAAAGTTACAAAAATCTGGCACATCAATTTCAATATTAATTACTCAGATAATATCAATTACTTAGCATCGATTGTTTGAAATTACTGAACAAGATAAACTCGCTCGATGTTCTCATCCAGCAAAAATAATTGATGACCCTGTCAATTAAAAGCGAGATATTTTTAGAAAATCTATAATTGAATAGTTGAAACAATTTGGTTATATTTCACGTGGCCGAAGCGTCCTATCGTTCAGCGTTAATTGCGAACAAACGATGCATCGATACTCCTCATAAAAGGCCGAACAAAGAACACTTCCGGTGCACGGTTTACTCCATTTTCGCTTTTCAATTAGCCCGGCGTTGTTTCGTAAACCGCGATCACGATGATTAATCGAGAGAAGCGAAAGTTTCAATGGGCCGTCTCGGAATAAAAGCAACGATAGTCGAGATCTGAGTATTCGAGATTCGTGCGAATATTTCTATAGATCAACGGTGAGATGTTTCGTTGACGAGAGCGAACAGTCTCGTCATTGGCGTAACTAGCTAGGGAATTGGGGGGAATTATCTGAGGTTTGAGAAATATGCTGTTTGTACACTGTGGTTTATTGTGCGATTTGAAGGATGAATACATAGCAATTTGTGTACTTTGAAATGGAATTTAGGGGGTTTCAAGGTTATTGGGTTTTTGGATTTTTATATTTTTAAGGTTATTTTTAAATTTTTATGTTTTCAAGGTTATTTTTAGATTTTTAGATTTTCAAGGTTGTTTTTAGATTTTTAGATTTTCAAGGTTAATTTTAGATTTTTAGATTTTCAAGGTTATTTTTAGATTTCTAGATTTTTAGATTATCAAGGTTATTTTTAGATTTTTCGATTGTTAGATTTTCAAGGTTATTTTTAGATTTTTAATTTTACGAACTTCAGTTTCCAGATTTTCTCAAACTTTCAAATTCCTAGATTCCATAATTCCAAATGTTCCAATTCCAAGTTTCCCAATTCCCAAAATCCCCAAATCCCAAACTTTCAAACCCCAAGCTTCCTAATTACAAATTCTTCGAATCCCAAATTTCCCAACTCCAAGCTTCCTAACTCCAAGCTTCCCAACTCCAAGCTTCCCAACTCCAAATACCCCAATTCCAAATTTTCTAATTCCCAATTCCCCAATTCCCTAATTCCCCGGTCCCCTTGACCCCGGTTCCCTAATTCCCCAATTCCCTAATTCCCCAATTCCCTAATTCCCCAAATCCCTAATTCCCCAATCCCTTAATTCCCCAATCCCTAATTCCCCAATCCCTAATTCCCCAATCCCTAATTCCCCAATCCCTAATTCCCCAATCCCTAACTCCCCAATCCCTAATTCCCCAATCCCTAATTCCCCAATCCCTAATTCCCCAATCCCTAATTCCCCAATCCCTAATTCCCCAATCCTTAATTCCCCAATTTCCCAAATTCCCATCTCCACCCTTCCAAATATCCCCAATTCCCCAAATCCCCTTCTCCACCCTTCCAAAAATCCCTAAATTCCCAAATCCCCTTCTCCACCCTTCTAAAAATCCCTAAATTCCCAAATCCCCCTTTCCCACCCTTCCAAAAATCCCTAAATCCCCAAACCCCCTTCTCCACCCTTCCAAATACCCCTAAATCCCCAAATCCCTTTTCCCACCCTTCCAAATATCCCTAAACTCCCAAACACCCCTCACAATCACCCCCAACTTGAAACACCCCCACCATCCCCATCACCACTGTCACAATATCTCACACATCCCTAAAAATCCCAACATACGCCAACGTCATTAAAAATACTGCGATGCGCGTTCGCTAAAAACATCGCAGCGAATGTCAATCTCCCCAGAACCTTACGTAGCTGCCGTTTCAACGTGGCGTGCAGGCTTATTCGATTAATCGATCGATACTGACGTGACCCGCGTCGAGCGAGAGGATGTCTCGGAAAATATTAATGACGCCGCTCGGTTAGCATAGCAAAAAAAAAAAGGACTGTATTATATTTTCTCGCGATAGATTCTGATCGTTAGGACGCTTTCTATTCGACGATCCACAATGTCGTTCGCAATTAGTGACTCCATTCAAACAGCCAAAGTATCGACTTGTTCTTTTTCTACGTTCTACCTTGCGATTTTATCGCTGTTTGAAATGACGGATACTTGGAACGGTTCTTTCACAATGTGTTTTGTATCGTGGAAGTTTATTATCGCTTGCTTATCTGTCGATTACGACATGATACTATGAAAAGCGATTTATGATAGTGTGACTGGTTGTTGTCGAAGTGTATTTTAAGACTGTTTCCATGAATTTACGTCAGGAAAACTATAGGTCGAGGGTGAATTTTACAGTATTCTGTAAATTCTTTAACAATTTATCTTACGGGGAATTTTATTGTATTAAACGTATCTTACATTTTTTATTGAGATTTGAGGGTGAATTTTATAATACACTATTCTGTAGATTCTTTAATAATTTATCTTATGGGGAGTTTTACTGTATTAAACATACCTTACATTTTTTATTTTTGATAGATATATCCAACGCGTAGTAACTCAGTGTATGGATATCCAACGCGTAGTTAACCAGCGCGTAGTAATGCAACGCGTGGTAATTCGACGCGTAGGGATGAAACGCGTAGTATTCCAGCGCGTGGTAATCTAATGCGTGGTATTCCAGTGCGTGGTAATGCAACGCGTGGTAATCTCAATAATAAAACGTATCTTACATTTTTTATTGAGATTTGAGGGTGAATTTTATTATACACTGTTCTCTAAATTCTTTAATAATTTATCTTATGGGGAATTTTACTGTATTGAACATACCTTACATTTTTTATTTTTGATAGATATATCCAACGCGTAGTAACTCAGTGTATGGATATCCAACGCGTAGTAACTCAGCGTATGAATATCCAACGGGTAGTTAACCAGCGCGTAGTAATGCAACACGTGGCAATTCCAGGCGTAGGGATGTAACGCGTAGTATTCCAGCGCGTGGTAATCTAACGCGTGGTATTCAAGTGCGTGGTAATGCAACGCGTGGTAATTCTACGCGTGGGAATCTAACGCGTGGTAATTCTACGCGTGGTAATCTAACGCGCAGTTAACCAACGCGTAGTAATGCAACGCGTGGTAATTCTACGCGTAGGAATCTAACGCGTGGTAATCTAACGCGTAGTAATGCAACGCGTGGTAATCTAACGCGTGGTATTCCAGTGCGTAGTAATGCAACGCGTGGTAATTCTACGCGTGGTAATTCTACGCGTAGGAATCTAACGCGTGGTAATCTAACGCGTAGTTAACCAACGTGTAGTAATGTAACGCGTGGTAATTCTACGCGTAGGAATCTAACGCGTGGTAATCTAACGCGTAGTAATCCAGTGCGTGGTAATCTAACGCGTGGTATTCTAGTGCGTGGTAATGCAACGCGTAGTAATTCTACGCGTGGGAATCTAACGCGTGGTAATTCTCCGCGTAGAAATCTTACGCGTGGTAATCTAACGCGTAGTTAACCAACGCGTAGTAATGCAACGCGTGGTAATTCTACGCGTAGGAATCTAACGCGTGGTAATCTAACGCGTAGTAATGCAACGTGTGGTAATTCCACGCGTAGGAATCTAACGCGTAGTAATCCAGTGCGTGGTAATCTAACGCGTGGTATTCCAATGCGTGGTAATGCAACGTGGTAATCTCAATAATAAAACGTATCTTACATTTTTTATTGCGATTTGATGGTGAATTTTATTATACACTATTCTCTAAATTCTTTAATAATTTATCTTCCGGGGAATTTTATTGTATTAAACATATCTTACATTTTTTATTAAAATATGACATCTGAGTATGAAGTATCGATACAATAATAATTGATACAATAATAATACTTTTATCGTACTTTCAAGTGATGTTACATATCATATCGACAATATCAAGGAGGATAATATGTGATAGCATGTTTCAATGGAATTGATATACCAATACTCTATATTTTTTACCACTTATGAAGTATTAATTAATATAATAGTAATTTAGTTTTGTTATCACACTTTCAAGTAAATGTCACAGATCAATACACTGTCAGTACCAAGAAGAATATGTGACAGCTTCACCGGTATTGATATTTACACATGTCCGTTTGTAATATCCATTAGTTGCTGAATTAATCCTGATATATATTAGTATCTCGTGATATCTGAAAGCGATAGCTATTTCAATGGTATTGACATTTGAGTTTGTTCGTTTGTAACTATTAACCCATCACTGCACTGCTGCACGAACTACATCATAAATATTTCAACGTTACCGACGTCTATTAATTTATCAAATAAACTACATTTTTCCATTCATCAAATTGCATTTTTCTTGCAATAAATTTATTCAGAAAATGTATCCATCGCTACAAGAACCCGTCACCAATTCCCTGAACAATAAAAATTATCCACATTTTGAAAAATATCTCGAGTATAAACAATAATCATATTGATTCCGTGTTTCATTATCAACAAATTAACTCGATCTCATCACGCGATAAGAGGATAAATCCAATTAACGGCATAAACATCGTCTCCGACGATAATGCGATTGATCGCTCACGTATCGCAGAAAATCGCGATAGGGTTGAAACCTTCGTTTCCGGCGTTAGCTCGGAAATCGATGCGCTCATTTTTCTCGTTCTCCTTATCTGTCTCCTATCTCCTACGATAACGCTTTTCACTCGCGAACACTCGTTTTTCACTCGAGCACGCGGAACAGTTGTTTCGCGACTGTTTTTTCGACCGCTCTAAAGAACTTCCGTTTTAATTTATTCCCGGAAGCTGGCGCATCCGTGAGAGAGGCCACTCCTGGACAGGATACCAAGGAGCTCGACCGCTTTTAAGGATTCAATTCCTCGCCAGGGATGTGCTGCTGCGGTTGCTCGGACGAGTCGTCGTCCAAGGTGGAGCCGACGGTAAGAATTATTTTTTCGACGTTTAATCGCTACGAAAGTCCGGAACTGGCTTAAGGTTCGACTTCCGACTTCGATGGTGTCGTTTCGAGGAGACTGTTGGTATTTTACGCGTCGTTGCGGCTCAACGATTGTTGAGAAGATTTCGAGTTAGTTCGAAGTAGGGGAGATGAGAGAACATTGGGGTTTGGGATAGTGAGGGCGGTAGGGGAATGGTGTGGGTTTAATGTGTTTCGATGTGTGGCGAGGAATCGGGGTTTTGAGAGTTAAGATTTGGGGGTGATGGGTTTTAGGACTTGTGGGATTGGGGATATGTGAGATTTGTGGGATGTGTGGGATTTGGGATATGTGGAATTGGGGGTATGTGGGATTTGTGGGATGTGAGATTTGCGGTTTGTGGGATTTGGGATGCGTGGGATTTGGGACGTGTGGAATTTCCGATATGCGGGATTTGGGATATGTGAGATTTGGGACGTGTGGAATTTGGGACATGTGGAATTTGGCACGTGTGGAATTTGGGACATGTGGAATTTGGAATATGTGGGATTTGGGATATGTGGGATTTGGGATATGTGGGATTTGGGATATGTGGAATTTGGGATATGTGGGATTTGGGATATGTGGAATTTGGGACGTGTGGAATTTGAGACATGTGAGATTTGGGATATGTGGAATTTGGGACGTGTGGAATTTGAGACATATGGGATTTGGGATATGTGGAATTTGGGATATGTGGGATTTGGGATTTGTGGGATTTGGGGTTTGTGGGATTTGGGATATGTGGAATTTGGGACGTGTGGAATTTGAGACATGTGGGATTTGGGATATGTGGAATTTGGGATATGTGGGATTTGGGATTTGTGGGATTTGGGGTTTGTGGGATTTGGGATGTGTGGAATTTGGGATGTGTGGGATTTGGGACGTGTGGGATTTGGGACGTGTGGAATTTGGGATATGTGGGATTTGGGGATTGTGGGATTTGAGATGTGTGGAATTTGGAACATGTGGGATTTGGGATGTGTGGAATTTAGGATATGTGGGATTTGGCATATAGGATTTGTGAGGTTTGTGGAATTTGTGAGAATTTGTAATATTTCTAGGGTTTGTGGGACTTAAAATTTGGGACTTGTGAAATTTGTAATTTATGCCATTTCAAATTCAACATTCATAGAATTTTATATCTGCAAGATTTTGATATTGGTAGCCCTTGTAATTTGTCGAATTTTTGAGACTTCTGAAATTTGAATCATAAAACTTTTGAGATCTGATAGTCTGACAATTTATAACCACATTATTTAATGATACTAAATAAGAGTTTCTATAGTAAACAATTTAATAATGTACAGTTTTTTAATTTGCAAGTTAAGAAATGTACAATCTTGAGAATTTTGTATATTCCAAATTTTGTACACGTAAATTTTTTATTACATAAATATTTCTAAAGATATCAAAATTTTTAAATGTAAATATTTAACAATTTGTAAATTCACCTGCACTATTAACAAATACTGCAATATTAATAATTTTCAATATCATATTCAATACTTCCAACTATTGAAGAACATATTATAATATTTATCTTAAATAATCTATTGAAACCGTTCAGTGCATTTGTACATAAAAACAAACATAACCTATATTTCGTTTAGCCGCCTTCATCACGAATTCAATTTCCGTGTATTTCCAAAAATCCCCTCAAAATATAAACGACACGCTAAAAAGTAAAATAAAGCACCGAATATTTGTAAAAGTATTAAAAATTTTCAATGGCTTTCATAATTACCGATGCAATAGGTCGATGGTTCTTTTCATAGATTCAATCCTCGAATATGTGGGTTATAATTTGACGGCGAATCGATCGAAATAAATTTCAACCCCCCCAAAAAAAAATACTGTCGGGTAAAATTAGTCCGAACGTTTTGGAAAGAATTGAGTTTAAAAATTCGTGAGATTTTCTTGATAAACGTAGCTGTCTAGTTTTCGCGTGAAATTGCAGAGAAGAGAAAGTATATTGCAGCAGACGAACGATTTCGTTCTGTCGCTGTTCCTATTTTATTTTACCGTCAGAATGCAATTTTAAGCGTGCAATAAAATTTGATCGATATTGTCGCGACACTTTGAGCAACGCATTCATTTGGTATGTTGAATTTGAAGGGAGTCGTGATCGACGATTCTGACTTTCCGATTTTTATTAATCGCGATAAAATTCTTTGAAAAGAGATTTCTTCGTGATAAAATTAAACTTTTGTTTCGTGAATTTTTGCTGGGAAATATTAAGATGTTCAATGTTTAGATTTTGTAATTTTGGGTTTTGGGGTTTTTGTATTTTTGTAATTTTAGATTTTTGGATTTGGAAAATTTGAGTGATAAATTTTTGAGTACTGGTGTTCAGGTGTTCAATTTTTAGTTTTTCAAATTAGTCAATTTTTGAATTCCATATTTCTAAATTCTCAATTTTTCCAATTCCAACATTTTATAATTTTTATATTGTCCAATTCCCACTTTGTCCAATTCCTACATTGTCCAATTCCCACATTGTCCAATTTCCACGTTTCCCAATTCCATATTTTCCAATTCCTAAATTTCCAAATTCCATATTTTCCAATTCCAACATTTCCCAATTTCTATATTGTCCAATTCCCACATTGTCCAGTTCCCACTTTGTCCAATTCCCACATTGTCCAATTTCCACGTTTCCCAATTCCATATTTTCCAATTCCTAAATTTCCAAATTCCATATTTTCCAATTCCAACATTTCCCAATTTCTATATTGTCCAATTCCCACATTGTCCAGTTCCCACTTTGTCCAATTCCCACATTGTCCAATTTCCACGTTTCCCAATTCTATATTTTCCAATTCCTAAATTTCCCAATTCCACATTTTCCAATTTCTAAATTTCCCAATTTCCACATTTCCCAATTCTCACGTTGTCCAATTTCTACATTTTCCAATTTCCACATTGTTCAATTTCCACGTTTCCCAATTCCATATTTTCCAATTCCTAAATTACCCGATTCCATATTTTCCAATTTCTAAATTTCCCAATTTCCATATTTCCCAATTCCCACATGGTCCAATTCTCACATTGTCCAATTCTCACATTGTCTAATTCTCACATTGTCCAATTCCCACATTGTCCAATTCCAAATTTTCCAACTCCCAAATATCATATTTATGTTTTCATAATTTCATAACCTCAAATTTTAATATTCTCCAGCTTTAATTCCCAAATTCCCCATATCCATTCACCCAAACCTCAAATTATCAAGCTACCTAATTCCCTAATTCCCTAACTTTTCCACCGTACCAATCCTCAAGTCCTCAAACTCCCTCGAAACAACTCTCCCTCCAAAAAGAATTATTCCCTCCTCACCATAAACTTAAACTCACCCTTCTCACAAATATCTCCTCAATAATTATACAATTTTCTTACAACTCCAATCGCCTTCATCATACAAATATAATTTCGCATTCAATATTTTATTTATCAACGTAATCGCTCTTCTTTCAATAAATAGTATTATACTTCTATCAGTTTCATTTCATATCGCTTTTCGAGAGATATCGCACACAAGTTTTATTATGTTATAAAGTTCGCATGAACACCACCTATCTGTAACCAACTAAAAAACTGAAATTTTTACCATTGTTTGCTCTTTCATAGATAGATTCGGCATATACGCGATGTGTAAAACAATTTCACGTTTTTAAAAAGTGATTTTTTAGAGATGAAACACTCTCCAATATATTTTGTATGCATTTGAAAAAAAAAAGTGTTACTCTCTTCAAAAATTTCATTGCCCCTTCACGGGTTTTCTGCCATTTATTTTTCGTACGATAAACCGCTGGGAGATTATGTACCGTTTTAATTCGAATTTCGTAAAAAAGTTGTTTTAAACGTTTTATTTTAAATACTGCTGCAAATGTGATTTTCTAGAGATTGAAAAATTAGCTCTTTCTCTTTGAATTTGCTAATTGTACGTATTGGATTATGCAGAAATACATTTTAATTTTATTTGTTTTAAAAGATAAATTAAATAGTATATGTATTGATAATTTATAGCTTTGTGACTAAGGTTACTTAGTTACTTTGTAACTAAGATTAGGTTAGGTTTGATGAAACATAATTACTAAAATACATTTATAAAGTTAAGTATATTTTCTGTGTTAAGTACACCTAACCTCACTTTCTAGTTATGAGGCGATAAATAAAATATATATATATATATACTATTCAATTTAAATTTTACAATTCTAAGTTATATTTTATAACCTTAAACTTAACCTAACTTTATAGTAACAAAGCTATAAATTTTTAATTTAACTATTTAATTTAACTTTAATATTCAATGTATCTTATATAACTACAAAGTCATAATTCATAATTTTACAATCCACAATGTTTGCAACAAGTTGCAAACTTAACTAAGAAAAAATTGATGAATTTAAGTATTATATCAATCCTGTATTTTAATTAAAAACCCCCGTATCAATAATTCTTTTTAGATTCCTACGCGTTGAATTACCACGCGTTGCATTACTACGCGTTGGTTAACTACGCGTTAGATTCCTACGCGTTGGTTAACTACGCGTTAGATTCCTACGCGCAGAATTACCACGCGTTAGATTCCTACGCGTAGAATTACTACGCGTTGCATTACTACGCGTTGGTTAACTACGCATTAGATTACCACGCGTTAGATTCCTACGCGTTAGATTACCACGCGTTAGATTCCTACGCGTTGCATTACTACGCGTTGGTTAACTACGCATTAGATTACCACGCGTTAGATTTCTACGCGTTAGATTACCACGCGTTAGATTCCTACGCGTTGCATTACTACGCGTTGGTTAACTACGCATTAGATTACCACGCGTTAGATTCCTACGCGTTAGATTACCACGCGTTAGATTCCTACGCGTTGCATTACTACGCGTTGGTTAACTACGCATTAGATTACCACGCGTTAGATTCCTACGCGTTAGATTACCACGCGTTAGATTCCTACGCGTTGCATTACTACGCGTTGGTTAACTACGCATTAGATTACCACGCGTTAGATTTCTACGCGTTAGATTACCACGCGTTAGATTCCTACGCGTTGCATTACTACGCGTTGGTTAACTACGTATTAGATTACCACGCGTTAGATTCCTACGCGTTAGATTACCACGCGTTAGATTTCTACGCGTTGTATTACTACGCGTTGGTTAACTACACGTTGGTTAACTACGTGTTACATTACCACGCGTTGCATTACTACACGTTAGATTCCTACGCTTAGAATTACTACGCGTTGGTTAACTACGCGTTACATTGCCACGCGTTTTTTTAATTCTAAAACAATTAAAGACCAACCAAAACGGTTATATCAATCCCGTAATTATCAGCATACTTTTCAGGAAGCTCCTAATCGCTCCCCACGAAACAACCGTCGCAAAACGTCATCAATCTTTCCTCCAGAATGCACTGTTTGTCGTTGTAAATCGATTTTATCGCTGTTATCGATCGCAGGCGCAGCCAACTTGAAGAATAAAAATGTTTTAATTCTAAAACAATTAAAGACCAACAAAAACGGTAATATCAATCCCCTAATTATCAGCATCCCCTTCAGGAAGCTCCTAATCGTTCCCCACGAAACAACCGTCGTAAAACGTTATCAATCTTTCCTCCAGAATGCACTGTTTGTCGTTGTGAATCGATTTTATCGCTGTTATCGATCGCAGGCACAGCCAACTTGAAGAGTAAAAATGTTTTAATTCTAAAACAATTAAAAACCAACAAAAACGGTAATATCAATCCCCTAATTATCAGCATCCCCTTCAGGAAGCTCCTAATCGCTCCTTACGAAACAACCGTCGCAAAACGTCATCAATCTTTCCTCTAGAATGTACTGTTTGTCGTTGTGAATCGATTTTATCGCTGTTATCGATCGCAGGCGCAGCCAACTTGAAGAATAAAAATGTTTGCACCGCGTGCTAGACCGATCGTGATGATGTTATCAGCGAAACGAAATTGACGTGCTCCTAATATGGCGGCGGAGAAATTTAATTACGGTCGGACTCTAATGCAAGGTCACCGTCGAAGACTCTAATTAATTTAAGGCTGGCGGTTGTGTTCGCTTGTACTACGGTTACAAGCTTTCTCTCTCTTACGGTCTTTCTCTTTTGCTCTCACGGCGATTCGTCGAAAGCATTAGCTACGCTCGATTTCGTCGGTCGAAAATTTACTGGAATGCTGACCGCGACCGATAGATCCTCCATTTCCGGTCGTTACACGGGAACCCTGCGTACCTCCGAGAAGAAGCCAACCCGAGTCTCTTTCCTTCGAGTTCAGCTTATTTGCGAGCTTCTGTCAAACGTGCCGATGTAAAGTTTGAAATTGTTGCGACAAGAAGTCGATTGCCACGAGTTACTATGTCTTTAAGCGCGGCTTCCGCTCACGGTGAAACGGAGGTGGGTGCATTTTTAACGATGCTTAGTAGGTTAAATATTTTGTCGGAAATGTTATCTGGGGTTAATTTGTCGAGCGACGTATGTATAAGAAAATACTCATTTTTAAATTGGACAGATCATGAACACCTTCGAAATTTATTTAAAGTTCAATTTATTTAATACACTTAGTAATTTCATTATTTATATGGTCAACACACTTGTTCATTCAACATAGAATTTTTGGGATGAACTTATTAATTCAACGCTAAATTTGTTTGACAAACTTGTTAACTTATGGTTGATTTTATTTCATGAATTTTTTAATTTGACATAGAATTTTGTTTGACAAACTTGTTAATTTAGGGTTGATTTTATTTCATGAATTTTTGTATTTAACATTGAATTTTGTTTGTCAAACTTGTTAATTTAGGGTTGATTTTATTTCATGATTTTTTTAATTTGACATAGAATTTTGTTTGACAAACTTATTAATTTTTATTTGATTTTATTTGATGAATTTTTTAATTCAACACTGAATTTGTTCAACAAACTTGTTAATTTAAGATTTAATTTTATTAATGAATTTCTTAATTTAACATGGAATTTGTTCAACAAACTTATTGATTTAATGTCGAATTTGGCTAATGAACTTAGTGCTTTAACATCGAATTTGTTCAACAATCTCGTAAATTTAATATCGAATATATTTGACAAACTCATTAACCTACCATTAAACTTCCATCAAAATCTCCTTCATTTAACCTTGATTTTCCTTGGGCCATATATCGAGACGGCACCATAAATTCAAATAGCAAAACAACCTTCAAAAATTCATAAAAACATCACTATCTCAAGAACTAATAATATTAACTCCCCGATTAACCTAACCTAACCTAACCATAAACAAATCCTTCTAAAAAACAAAAAATCACCAATTAACCAAGAAAATATTTAACCTACCCTAACCTATCCTAATCTACCCATAAACAAATCCTCCTAAAAAACAAAAAATCACCAATTAACCAAGAAAATATTTAACCTAACCTAACCTAAGCTAACCTACCCATAAACAAATCCTCCCAAAAATCAAAAAATCAAAAATTAACCAAGAAAATATTTTTTTTCAGGCAACCGACGATGAGGGAATGTCATCGCGGCACACGGAGCAAGTTTTCGTCACCAATCGATCGTGCACCGATCTCATAGCTTTGATCATCGTGATTGCCCTCGCGATTGGTTACGTACGTCCCGTTCTTCCTTTCCAAGACAACGAAAAGATACTCTACTCTACTTTTTCCTTTTGTCGGTGTACAGGGCTTTCTAGTTTCCAACACGGTGAAGCACGGTGATGTGTACCGTGTAGTAAATGGCTATGATAACTGTGGAAACGTTTGTGGTCGTGTCACGAAGGGTGAAACTGATCCTCAATTCAGCTGCAAGGGTGCAGACATGACGAATAAGCGGTAAGCACTATTCCAACGCTGTCTGTAAATCCTTCCGTAGTTGGCTAAAAATTAATCTGCAGATTCCACTGTTAGATATATGGGAAAGGAGGACAATTTTTAGATTGATAAATTAGAGAGATTAACAAATCAGAAAGATTGACAAATTAGAGAGATTGACGAATTTATTTTGGAACACTTTTGTTTAGGAATGCTTCTGTTCGAATTTATGATCGTCTGTAGCTTTAAAATTTTATTGGGAGGGTTTATTTGTTTTGGGAATGCAGAGGTGGAGGGATTTAGGTAGATATGAATTTATGGAGTTAGGGGTAGAAGAGGGATCAGGTCATCAAATTTTAAAAATTTGGAGAATTGTAATTTGGGAGTTTAGAAGTTTGCAGAAGTTTTATTATTTGTTTTGGGAATTTAGAGATGGGGGATTTAGGTAGATATGAATTTATGGAGTTAGGGGTAGAAGAGGGATCAAGTCATCAAATTTTAAAAATTTAGAAAATTGTAATTTGGGAGTTTGGAAGTTTGCAGAAGTTTTGTTATTTATTTTGGGAATTTAGAGATGGAGGAACTTAGGTAGATATGAATATATGGAGTTAGGGGTAGAAGAGGGATCAAGTCATCAAATTTTAAAAATTTGGAAAATTGTAATTTGGGAGTTTGGAAATTTGCAAAACTTTTATTATTTATTTTGGTAATTTAGAGGTGAGGGGATTTAGATATGAATTTATGGAGTTAGGGGTATAAAAGGGATCAGGTTATAAAATTTAAAAAATTTGGAAAATTGTAATTTGAGAGTTTAAATATTTGCAAAAGTTTTATTATTTATTTTATAAATGTAGAGATTGGAGAATTTAGGTATCTACAAATTTATGAATTTAGGGGTATAAGAAGGATCAGGTAATAAAATTAAAAAAATTGTAATTTGGGAGTTTGAAAATTTGCAAAGATAGAATAGCAAAATTTTTAATAGTGCAACAGTAAAAAATATTTAAATAATTTTTCATTGTGGTTCAAGTGCTGCTACTCAAACCTACTGCTTCTCACAATTTGAAGAAATTGTTCTCCTAATTTATTCCTCCCGAAATACATGTCTGACTATAATTGAAAAAATGGCATCGAAATTAATGCCATTTGCAGAGCAGAGAACTTCGACAGAAGTTCGAGACTAGCTTCCACATTTTATTTGAACAGCGTCTCCAGAAGATAACTCGTTGAAGCAAGATTCTATTATCCAAACAGATGTATCTCCCAATTAGTTCTAACAATGGCGGTTCCGCGAAGCGAAGTTAGCAAATCAATAGACACTGTCTGCCGATTTTCCAGCGTATTTCATCGGAGATTCAAGTTAACGGCCACCGTTTCCAACGGTTTCAATCTCTTTCACCGCGATAAACATTAACGATAATCTCTCGGCTAACAACCTATCGAGGTACACCGTCCAATCGCGAACAACCCCCTCCCCGCGCAATATCTCACCCCCTCGACCGCGACGTCCCCGAAGGATTAATAATTCGCGGACGCATTAACATCGAGTTTCATACGCGATAACAGTGGCCGAATTCAATATTACGCTTTTCGCGATGAATGAAACGAGTTCGCGAGAAAGATAATCGCTAAGGATTAATAATTTCTCGCCACGGTTAGCGAGCTACCCTTTGTTTTCGCTCGGAGAACGCCTTATGGCTTCGTGTACTGAGCGAGATTAAAGTGTGTGCAAAATGAAATGTGTACGAATGTATTTGCATGGGTTTAGGCTTGCACTGCTGACGTGTTGACGTTATAGTTTGAGGAATATTTAAGATGGCGCGGAAAAATTTTTAGATACATCAGGTTATTTTGATTTTGAATTATTAGGGTTTGACTGATTTTTCGTCGAAATTTTGTTTGTGAGTTTATGTTCTAATTTGGGTGAGTGAAATTATAAATAAAGACATCTAGTTTCCTTTCATGTTCCTATTTCAAGTTTTCCAATTCCAAGTTTTGCAATTCCAAATTTTGCAATTCCAAGTTTTTCAATTCCTAAGGTTTCCAATTCCAAGGTTTGCAATTCCAAATTTTCCAATTCCTAAGTTTGCCAATTCCAAGTTTTCCAATTCCAAATTTTCCAATTCCAAGTTTTCCAATTCCAAGATTTCCAATTCCAAATTTTCCACTTCCAAAATTCTCCAATTCCAAGGTTTCCAATTCCAAATTTTCTAATTTCCAAAATTCCCCAATTCCCAAATTTTCCAATTCCAAATTTTTCAATTCCAAGTTTTCTAATTCCAAATTTTCCAATTCCTAAGTTTTCAATTCCAAGTTTCCCAATTCCAAGGTTTGCAATTACAAATTTTCCAATTCCAAGGTTTGCAATTACAAGTTTTCCAATTCCTAAGTTTTCCAATTCCAAGTTTTCCAATTCCAAATTTTCCACTTCCTAAATTCCCCAATTCCAAGGTTTCCAATTCCAAATTTTCTAACTTCCAAAATTCCCCAATTCCCAAATTTTCCAATTCCAAATTTTTCAATTCCAAATTTTTCAATTCCAAATTTTCCAATTCCTAAGTTTCCTAATTCCAAATTTTCCAATTTCCCAAATTTAAAGCAGTCCGGGGGAGAAGTAGCAGCTAAACCGCGATAAATAATGCGGCTAATTAGCGTTAACGTCGCGCATAAATTCGACGGAAGCGAGTGTTTTTCAGCGAATTTCCCGATTTCCCTGGCAACACTTTTCGTGGCCACTGCTTCGTTAACACCATGCTCATTCATTATTCATTTCCCCAGGTATCTGCTGATGACCGTGGACGTGAATGGGGTGAAGTCACGCACGTGCGTGGCCAACTGCAGCGATCAGTTAGTATTCCATAATGCACGAGCTTCCGGTCTCTGTTCGTTGATCGTTGGCGAAATATCGCGACAATTTGTCAACGAGCAACGCTACGGAATGACTGGGATTATTGTTTGGTCGCTCAAGGCTGAACGGATGAATTGCCTAATAAGGTTTACTCTTTTGTTAAGGTTTTAAGGCTTCACCTATGATTTTGGAGGATTTGGACGACTTAACCTGCAACTTATTTACGTTATTTTTGTTTTATGTATTGTTTATTATTATTGTATATTAATCATGTCGTTGATTTGAGAGATGACTAAAATTCGAAGTCTTCAGAGTATTAAAATTAAAAAATTTCAAGGTTGAGAAATGTCGATATCTGATAATATAAGGTTTAGAACACTGCAAGGTTTCGAAGACTCAAAATTAGCAAACCTTACAGCCTCAAAATTCCAAAATCCTAGGATCTTAAAATCTCAGAATTCTACTAAATCACGAAGTTGCAGGACCTTAAACTCTAAAATTTTCAAGGTTCCAGACTGTAAAACTTCGAGGGTCCCAAAGGCCTAAAATTCCAAGGTCCCAAAGTCCCAAAACACAAAAATTCCAAAGTCCCAAAATTCTAAAATTCCAAGGTCCCTAAGTCCCAAAGTACCAAGGTCCCTAAGTCCCAAAATTCCAAGGGTCCCAAGCTCCCAAAGCCCCAAAATTCCAAGGGTCCCAAGCTCCCAAAGCCCCAAAATTCCAAGGGTCCCATGCTCCTAAGGTCCCAAAATTCCAAGGGTCCCAAACTTCCAAAGTCCCAAAATTCCAAGGTCCCAAAATTCCAAGGGTCCCAAGCTCCCAAAGTTCCAAACTCCCAAAGTTTCAAAATTCCAAGGGTCCCAAGCTCCCAAAGTCCCGAAATTCCAAGGGTCCCAAGCTCTCAAAGTTCCAAACTCCCAAAGTTTCAAAATTCCAAGGGTCCCAAGCTCCCAAAGTTCCAAAATTCCAAGGGTCCCAAGCTCCCAAAGTCCCAAAATTCCAAGGTCCCAAAATTTCAAGGGTCCCAAGCTCCCAATGTCCCAAAATTCCAAGGGTCCCATGCTCCCAAAGTTCCAAGCTCCCAAAGTCCCAAAATTCCAAGAGTCCCAAGCTCCCAAAGTCCCAAAATCCCTAAGCCCCACTCTCTCAAAATCCCAAAATTACAAGATCCCAAATTTCTAAAATTCCAAAATCCCAAAATTCCTAATCCCCACCCTCCCAAATTTCCAATCTCCCAAAATCCTCAACCCAATAACTCCCAACCCCCCAAACACCCAAACCCCCAAATTCAATCAAACTCTAATCCCCCACAGAAATAATAACAGCCTTGAGAGACCACGACTTTAAATTTCAGCCACAGTTCGCCTAACTTGTATTATTTCTAAACAGGCACATATCGTTCCTGAATCGCTGTATACCCAAGGAGTTTTCCGAGACGGCAACTTCCATGATCAGGAAGCTCGGGTTAGATAATTTCTACAGGGTTTGTAAACTTTATTTTGATAGAAATTTCAATAGAGTTACAGTAGCTGTTAGTGTAATGGCCGCCGGTGGTTCGGAGCTGTCGGTACGATGATCAATCGTTGAACAATGATGTTAATGATACAAGGTGTTAATCCTTGATTGTGTGGTAGATGTGGTGGTCGACGTCTGCCACACTGTTCTTCCAAAGCATGGTGTTTGATTGATTATACCGGTTGTCGGATCGAAACTGTCCCTATATTATCCTCCATTTCATGATCTTCGATAATTACTGTTGTTGATACCATTTTTGGAGTATTTTCACTTGGGAAATGTTAACGTGCTTAAATTCTGTGGAATTACATTTATTTTGTTTTTTAATTTGGAGGTACATTATTAAACTTATTCTTGCAATATGTAGGTGATATTTTCTTTTGAGTTGTAGTGTGAATAATTTTTGTTCTTGCAACATGACATTTGTTTTACTTCTTAATTTGAGAGTGAATAATTAAAGTTGATCTTGCAGCGTATGTATGACATTTATTTTACTTTTTAATTTGACAGAGGGTAATCAAACTTGATCTTGCAGTTTAATATACATGACATTTATTTTCTTTTAAATTCTATGTTGTATAATTACGCTTATTCTTACAACATAACCTATATTTTTTTTTAATTTAACAGTGTATAATTAAATTTGCCCTTGCAAAATAATGTACGTGAAATTTATTTATTTTTTTATAATTAACAAAGTATCTTTGAACTAATTTTTGCAACATAGCACATATTTTAGGGAATTTAATTTGAAAGCTGACATAACCTCTTTAACCCAAAATTTCCCAATTCCAAGGGTTTTAATTCCAAGTTTCCCAATTTCCAACATTCCCCAATTCCAAGGGTTTCAATTCCAAGTTTCCCAATTTCCAACATTCCCCAATTCCAAGGGTTCCAATTCCAAATTTCCCAATTTCCAACATTCCCCAATTCCAAGGGTTCCAATTCCAAATTTTCCAATTTCCAAAATTCCCCAATTCCAAGGGTTCCAATTCCAAGTTTCCCAATTTCCAACATTCCCCAATTCCAAGTTTCCCAATTTCCAACACTCCCCAATTCCAAGGATTCCAATTCCAAATTTCCCAATTTCCAACACTCCCCAATTCCAAGGATTCCAATTCCAAGTTTCCCAATTTCTAACATTCCCCAATTCCAAGGCTTCCAATTCCAAATTTCCCAATTTCCAAAATTCCCCAATTCCAAATTTTCCAATTCCAATTCTATGTTGTACAATTAAACTTAATCTCACAACATAATATATTTTTCTCTTTTAATTTAACAGTGTATAATTAAACTTGATCCTGCTATTTAATATACATGATATTTATTTTCTTTTAAATTCTATGTTGTATAATTAAGCTTATTCTTACAACATAACCTATATTTTTTAAAATTTATCAGTGTATAATTAAACTTACCCTTGCAAAATAATGTACATGAAATTGATTTATTTTTTTATATCTAACAAAGTATCTTTGAACTAACTCTTGCAACATAGCACACATTTTACTGAATTTAATTCTAAAGATGACATAACCTCTTTAACCCAAAAATCCAGTATCATTTGTTTTATCAAACGAAAAGTTTGACGTGCACTTGCAAAAGAAAATGAGGTATGCAGAGGTCAAGATGAAAAATTTATATTTGTTTTCTTCTCTTGAAAATGAAATTCATTTAGTAGGAAGCGGAATTTATCTTGGGAATAGAACATGCTCATAAATATAAGAGAGCCTCATTCCGATCGAAATACTGGCCGTATTTAGGTTATTATAATCCCAAAAAATGGGCCACCCTGTGTATTTCATGAGAACTTATTATTGGGGTCAAGTTGAACCAATTCCGCCGGTTGTAAATATCGCGGTCTAACGGCCAAGGGTTAAAGATATTGTATCCTGGATCCTTTCGTGCTATTACTGAATGATCTATCGTTGTTTATAACTTACTAATTTAAATTAACATCCTTTCGATGAATTTAAAAAAAAATATCTAAAAATTATTTAAAAAAATTAATGTTATCAAAATTTCAATCAACAAGTATGTTTAATAATAATGATTTATTAATTGTTTTTTAATTAATCTTCATCCTTGTACTTTTGCAATATTTCTAATAATTAAAATGAATTAATATTGATCATTTTTCTATGACATTTAAAATAAAAAGTCTAAAAAATGTTGCTATAAGAAATTTAATTTTTGTAACATTGTGAAATTTTCAACCAACAAATATATTTGACAACAGTGATTTATTAATTGATTTTTAATTGATCTTCACCCTTGTACTTTTGCAATATTTCTAATAATTAAAATGAATTAATATTGATCATTTTTCTATGACATTTAAAATAAAAAGTCTAAAAGATGTTGTTATAATAAATTGAATTTTTGTAACATTATAAAATTTTCAGTGAACAAATATATTTGCCCCAACGATTTATTACTGTATTTTTAATTGATCTCAATAATTAAATACCACGCTTTGGAAGAATATCGTAAATCATTCGAACCACCCCTCTGGCGCAATAAACTTACCTATTGCTTGAGAAGAAAACACAAAATTATTGAAGTCTGAGTGCAATTTATTGAGTTCAAATTATTCTTGGTATAATAAATAAAATAAATAAATAAAAGTTTGATATAATAAATAAATTAAATTAAAATAACTAAAAGCTTGATATAACAAATAAATAAAATTAAAATAACTAAAAGTTTGCTATAACAAATAAATAAAATTCAAATAAATGAAAGCTTGACAAAATAAATAAATAAAATTCAAATACCTAAAAGTTTGATACAATAAAAAAATAAAATTCAAATAACTAAAAGCTTGACAAAATAAATAAATAAAATTCAAATACCTAAAAGTTTGATACAATAAATAAATAAAATTAAAATAACTAAGAGCTTGATATAATAAATAAATAAAATTAAAATAACTAAAAGTTTGCTATAATAAATAAATAAAAGCTTGACAAAATAAATAAATAAAATTCAAATAACCTGAAGCTTGCTATAATAAATAAATAAAATTCAAATAAATAAAACCTTGCTATAATAAAAAAACAAAATTCAAATAAATAAAATGTCCGTCAAATTTATCTTTCTGGCCAGATCAAAAATAAGAATAAAACATAATTATCACTCGAATTTTCTAAAAACTTCATTAATGTATTCAGAACGAATTCGATAAATGTACCAAGGTTCATTCTATTTTCATAAAATATTGCAGCAGAAATATTCGCGAGTCGAGCATAATTCATTGCTCCGGCTGCTCGAACGAAGCAGCGAAATGTTACGGTCAAATATAACGCGGTTTCCAACTACCAAAAGGTTAATCTCATTTCGCTAGGGTCAATTTTCTTCCCCAAAAATATGTCCATAGAAATGTTTCTACGTTCCAGGAGGCTTCCAGAGATTTGACTGTCGCTTGGAGGGAGTTGATTTACCTTATTCTGATCGCTTTAGGTATGCATCTTCTATGAATTTTGGTATTTTAAATAAATTTTGTTATTTATTTATTAGTTTGGTGAACAAAGCTATATTTATAAATTTCAGCTATATCGCTGGGAATTTTAATTGCGTTTCGATACATGGTTCAGTGGGTGGTTTATATTGTGCTGATCGGTGCCATCATTGCGTGCATTGGGGGATCGACGTATCTTTGGTAAGTTTGTATTTTGGTGGAAAAATTTGATGTATCAATTCTTCCAAGTTCTAATTCTCTCAAGTTCAAATTCTCTCAAGTTCCGATTCTCTCAAGTCCCAAATCTCCCAAATTCCAATTTCTCCAAGTTCCAATTCTCCCAAGTTCCAAATTTCCCAAATTCCAATTCTCCCAAGTCCCAATTCCCTCAAGTCCCAAATTTCCCAAATTCCAATTCTCCCAAGTCCCAATTTCTTCAAGTTCCAATTCTCCCAAGTTCCAAATCTCCCAAATTCCAATTCTCCCAAGTCCCAATTCTCCCAAGTTCCAATTCTCCCAAGTCCCAATTCTCTTAAATTCCAATTCTCCCAGGTCCCAATTCTCTCAAGTCCCAAATTTCCCAAATTCCAATTCTCCCAAGTCCCAAATTTCCCAAATTCCAATTCTCCCAAGTCCCAAATTTCCCAAATTCCAATTCTCCCAAGTCCCCATTTCTCCAAGTTCCAATTCTCTCAAGTCCCAAATCTCTCAAATTCCAAATCTCCCAAGTCCCAATTCTCCCAAAGTCCAATTCTCCCAAATCCCAATTTCCCCAAGTCCCAATTCTCCCAAATCCCAATTCCCACAAGTCCCAATTTCTCAAACCCTTAATTCCCCAAATCCCAATTTCTCAAAATCCTAAATTCCCAAATTTTACTTCCCACAAATCCCACTTTTCCAAACCCCAAAATTCCAAGATCCCAAATTACAAAAACCCCAATTTCCACAAATCCCAAAATTCCCCACCCCAATTTCCCAAATCCCCACCTCCCCAAATTCAACTTCCAAAAGAAAGCAAAATATCATCACCCTGAAGTGTCAAAGTAAACAAAATTCGCAAAAAGTTTCAAACTGATTTGCCAAGTAAATTCACTTGTCGTGTTTGAGTTAGTTTTCCAGCAATCTAAGGTTATGTTCATAACTGCTCCCCTGCGATTCATTTCAATAATATAAATCATATAACAAGCTACATTGCTCATTACCATTATCTCAAGATTCTTCTTAGCATTATTTTCAAGATTCCTTTACGGGGAAGGTTGAATAGAGAACACTTTTCAGGCTGGCGTGGTACAAGGAGAAGAAAGGGGTGGAAAGGAATGAAATACCTGAAGATGACTCGAGCGAACAAGCGTACTTCATCTACGCCATTATTCTATCTGTCGTTACTGTGAGTAACTATAATTCCCTATATTATCATTACCTCTGAATACTAAATAACTAAATAATACAACTATATACTAAAATATACAACAAATGTTTAACAAATATTAGTATTATTCGCACTATGCAAATATTAATATTATTATTTTAAAATAATATAAGAATATCAAAACAATTCATAGGGTAAAAATTACTCTTTATTCCTAAAAATTATTTAAGAGCAGCTTGCAAATAACTAAATAATATAACTGCGTACTGAAATACACAACAAATGTTTAACAAATATTAGTATTGTTCACACTGTGCAAATATTAATATTTTTATTTTAAAATAATATAAGAATTTCAAAACAATTCATAGAGTAAAAATTCCTCTTTATTCCTAAAAATTATTTAAGAGCAGCTTGCAAATAACTAAATAATATAACTGCGTACTAAAATACACAACAAATGTTTAACAAATATTAGTATTGTTCGCACTATGCAAATATTAATATTATTATTTTAAAATAATATAAGAATTTCAAAATAATTCATAGGGTAAAAATTACTCTTTATTTCTAAAAATTATTTAAGAGCAGCTTGCAAATAACTAAATAATATAACTGCGTACTAAAATACACAACAAATGTTTAACAAATATTAGTATTATTCGCACTATGCAAATATTAATATTATTATTTTAAAATAATATAAGAATTTCAAAATAATTCATAGAGTAAAAATTACTCTTTATTCCTAAAAATGATTTAAGAGCAGCTTGCAAATAACTAAATAATATAACTGCGTACTAAAATACACAACAAATGTTTAACAAATATTAGTATTATTCACACTGTGCAAATATTAATATTATTATTATAAAATAATATAAGAATTTCAAAATAATTCATAGGGTAAAAATGACTCTTTATTGCTGAAAATTAAGAGCAGCTTGCAAATAAATGTTCTTGCAAATTTGATAAAGGAGATTGCTATTATTCTACAATTTTGGAAATACGTAAATAATATTGTATTAATTTATTCCTTGCAAATGAAGCTGAGGTATTATAAGCTGCTAAATTATTAAGGAGCGATCAAGCGTTTTAAGGTTTGAATAAAGAAGTATCTTTTATTATTCAGAAATACGTAAATAATATTGAATTACAAGTGTAACCTGAGACCAGGTATTATGGTATATCGTTGTAAATTATTTAAGAGCAATCGAGCTTCGAAATTTGATTAAGTTCTTATAACACAAATTTAGATACGTAAATAATATCGTATTAAATAATTCGTTGCAAAAGAAGCTGCTGTAATTTCAGCTTGAAAATCTCATAAAGTGTCTATTGTTATAAAAATTCAAAAACACGTAAATATTGAATTAATTCATAATTTTCAAGTGAACTATTATAAACAGCTAAATTGAATAAATCTTAAAAACTTGATAAAGGAAGTTATTACGAAGAATATCTCGTTTCACAGAAGAAGAAACGTTTCATAAAAATTACATCAGTTTCATACACAAACGATAATGTCCCCCAGTTTCGTTGAAATAATCGAGATTTTACTGTAGCTATTCGACAGTCTATTTAACGAAGCAATATTGGTGTTATTGATCGCGTGTAATTTGCAGGTCGTCACACTTTTGATCGTATTGGTGATGAGAAAAAGAATCGCCTTGGTGATGCAGCTGTTCCGCGAAGCAGGGAAAGCTGTTTACGCGATGCCAGCGTTGCTGCTTCAACCTATATACGTAAATATTTGATAACAAAACGATGCACGGGTACATAGAGCGAGCTAACAGCTCAGCACACCACAAGTATCTTATCTCTTGTTACTTTTTAAGGGTTGAGCGGTTTTATTTTGCTAAAATTCAATTGAGGAAATATTTTCGTAGTGACAGTAGTGGAGAAATTCAAATGGGGAAATTTTAAAGTTGTTCTTTTTTTTGGTGGGAATTTTCCAATTTCAAGATTTCTAAATTCGAGTTTTCCAATTCTAAAATCTCCCATTCCCAAATTTTCCAATTTCCAACATTCCCCAATTCCAAGGGTTCCAATTCCAAATTTTCCAATTTCCAAAATTCCTCAATTCCAAGGGTTCCAATTCCAAGTTTCCCAATTTCCAACACTCCCCAATTCCAAGGGTTCCAATTCCAAGTTTCCCAATTTCCAATTCTCCCAAATTCCAAGGGTTCCAATTCCAAGTTTCCCAATTTCCAACATTCCCCAATTCCAAGTGTTCCAATATCAAATTTTCCAATTTCCAAAATTCCCCAATTCCAAGGGTTCCAATTCCAAGTTTCCCAATTTCCAACATTCCCCAATTCCAAGGGTTCCAATTCCAAGTTTCCCAATTTCCAATTCTCCCAAATTCCAAGGGTTCCAATTCCAAGTTTTCCAATTTCCAACATTCCCCAATTCCAAGGGTTCCAATACACAAATTTTCCAATTTCCAAAATTCCCCAATTCCAAGGGTTCCAATTACAAGTTTCCCAATTTCCAACATTCCTCAATTCCAAGGGTTCCAATTCCAAATTTCCCAATTTCCAACATTCCCCAATTCCAAGGGTTCCAATTTCAAATTTTCCAATTTCCAAAATTCCCCAATTCTCACATTCCCCATCTCCCAAATTCCCCAATTCCCACATTCCCAACTCCCAAATTTCCCATTTCCGAAATTCCCCCATCCTCGCATTCCCCATCTCCCAAATTCTCCAATTCCCACATCCCCAACTCCCAAATTTCCCAATTCCCAAATTCTCCAACTCTCAAACTCCCCGAATTCCCAAATCCCCCAAATCCCTAAAATCCCGCCCAAAATAATAAAAGCTTGATCTACCCGTAAACACCCTCCACCGAAAGAACTATTTCCACAACATTAAACCCTCAACCCCTTTTCACCCCGTTCACCATTTCATACCTCGAAAAAAAGAACAAAAAACTATTTCAATTTGTGGTGTGTTTGTTATATTAGATTGCCGTTCGAAAATAGATTAAATCGTGTTTCAGACATACTTGTTAATCGGTTTGACCGTGTGTGCTTGGGTTTACTTCGCGCTCTGGGTAGAAAGCGCGGGACACATCTATATGAACAGGAAGAATCATATTCACTTCAAGAAGGATGACTGGATAATTGTAAGAGAACGAAGTTTTTGAGAGAAAGTTAAGAGTGATAGGACGAGGGGATGATCAATTTTTGAATGATGTTATAGGCGACGAGATGGTACAATATATTTTTCTTCTTCGTCACGTGCGAGTTTCTTCTGGGCTGTCAACACATGGTGGTCGCGCTGGCCGTTGCACGTTGGTTCTTCACCAGGTGACATTCTGATCGATATCGTACTTTGAATATGAATTGCTTGCTGTATATCGTTGCGAATTTACATGCTTTTGTGTAGAGAATTGTTTATTGTATAGAGTTTGTAGTTTTTTGGAATGTAGAATTAGTTAAAATTAATTTTGAGTAAATCTTAGATGTTTGATGTATGAAAAATTGTTATTAAGTTTTAGTTAAATTTTCTTGGATATTAAATAAACTAGAAGAACGTTAATATTGAACATTATATTAAAATTAGATTATTATAGAACATATTAAGATAACCTTAATCTTGAAGATATTAAATTAACATTAATATTAGACGTACTAAGTTAAAATTAATATTGAACATATTAGAATAACAAACTTCATACTTCATACAATTATCTTGAATGAAAAACAGTGACAATTGTTTTTGACCAACAAAAACAATTTATTGTTAAAATTAATTTAACAAATTGACTAATAGTTTCTGCCCCTTAAAATCATTTTAAAAAAAATCTTCATTCATTAGAAATCTGCTGTACTCATTCTTTAAATTCTCAGCGAAAATAATTACCATACATTTGTTTAGTTTGTACAGTAAAGTAGAGAAATTGTCATAATTGAAAAGTCGATACCTTACAAACTTCTGTTTCTAAATTTGATATAAGTGAATGGTTTCGAAGCGACACCGATGGCGCCATCTTGTTGCACGCGATAGAATTAATGTAATAAAATGTCTTTCATCGAGTTTGGATAGAAGTAAATTATCTTATAATTGTTTGCATAGTATTTGTAGTGTGCAGTATTATGCAAGAGTCGTTTATTTTATAAGAAAAAAATAATTTAAATTTGTAAACGTTAACAGGGACAAACGACAACTGTCACTGACGGTAACCCGAGGATTCTGTTACCTGGTGCGTTATCACCTGGGCACCGTAGCATTCGGTGCACTGATAATCGGAATAGTTCGACTGATAAGAGCAGTCTTATCCTTCATACAGAATCGTCTGAAACGTTACGATAACGACCTGGTTAAAGGAATACTATGGTGTTGCCAGTGTTGCCTCTGGTGTTTCGAGTGCGCTTTAAAATTCCTCACCAGGAACGCCTACATCGAAACAGGTATCCACAAAATTGCAAAATATACTCAAATTAACTAAAACAGTATTCACTAACTAACAAATTAACTAACAAATTAACTAACAAATTAACTAACTCAGTTTACTTAAATTAACAAATTTTCAATTATAAATTTTCAGCCATCTACGGATGTAACTTCTGCGTGGGAGGAAAGAAGGCTTTCCAAGCGTTATCCAGCAACATTCTAAGGGTAGCGGCCATTAACAGTGTCGGAGATTTCGTGCTGTTCCTCGGGAAGGTCCTGGTGGTTACTTTAACAGTCGTCTCAGGGATCTACTTGATGCAGGTACGTAACTAGCGAATTCGTGGTCAACATAGATCTGTTAATTGCCTGTATGTTTAGAAGAAGGAAGGACTCCATTATCCTTGGGTACCAATTGCATTAGGTGGTGTGTTTGCCTTCTTGGTGGCGCACTGCTTCATTTCCATCTATGAGGTAATTACATACTATCTTTTTATTTTAAAATTCACACTTGGATTGGCAGTATCTTTGTAATGAAATCAATCTTTCTTTCTTTTGCCTTTCAAGGTTATATTTAGTCCTTGAGATCCTGAAGATACTCAAATCCTACATTTCTAAGTTCCTCGATTCTTAGATTCCTTTTTGATGGAATGTAGGATACCTTAGAATCTATAATCTTAGATTTCTAGAATTTCAAACTCCCATGTTTTCCAATCTTTTCACTAAATTTCTAAATCTGCTAATTTCTGAAGGTGCTGTTGACATTAATTCTATCTGCTAATGAAGTGATATTGCTAATAAAGAAATTATATCTCCGTGTCCACAAACCTCTGTACTCCAACATCTGTGGACCTCCAAATTCCTAAACGAATCTTAAACTAAATCCCCATTGCTACTGTAAATCTACCAAATTGCCATATTATACCAAATCAGCAAAAAACAATCCGAATAACTTCTGCCTCCATTGTAGATGATCATAGACACGATATTCCTCTGCTTCTGCGAGGACTGCGAGAAGAACGATGGCATCAGCCGACCATACTTCATGAGCCGAGGATTAATGGTACTCCTCAAAGATTGCCTTCTCTCTCTCTTATTAATTACAAGATTAATTCTAACCTTTTAATAACAAGATTAATCCTACCCCTTTATTAACAAGATCCTAACCCTACTTTCCATTACAGGAATTCGTGGAGAACAGTAAAAAGGCTCTGCAGCACATGGACCAAACAGCGCACACGTAATGGCGTCACCCGATAGAAAATTCAGCTACGAAGAAAACCCAAAGGACTTTCAGTGTCTTCCGAAGACACAACGCGTAGAAATCGTGATATTTTCGTTATGCGCGAAAGAACACGGAGGTTCCGTGCTTTTTGAACGATCAAAGGTTACAGGAAGTATTAATCCTCCTCGGGGAGAGAGGAGAACAGTGATTAATTATCCGTTTCCAAAATGTCCTCTTTTACAAATGGACCGACACTTGCACACGGATATAGAAATCGCTTCCTGGTTGAATCGTCGCCAACTGTGAAACAACCGAGGTAGACGCGTGTGTATAGCAATTGTTTTTAGGTAGTTTACGTAAGAGATGTGCGGTCAAATGTTTATCAGTAAAGCGGTCCGTTTCGTTAAGGTTTTTTGATGCAAGTCGTGTGGTATAGGAAAGTATTTTATTAATTTTGTTGAAGGATTTAATAGTTACTTCAAATTACTTAGATGTTTGGTATAAAATATGTAAATATGTTTCGGTAAAAAGATATTTAGAGGGACATTTCATAATTGTTCACAAAGCCAGCTTCATAAGCTTCAGCTGTAATTTAAGTCAGCAAATTGTTATACTTTCAACTTATGTTTCTGAATTTTCAAAGTTTAGATAATTGTTTAAATTCAGAAATATTCAAATCCGGATTTCTAAATTCTTCAAACTTTTCTCTAAAAATTAAGAAGTGTCATTCTCTTTCTTAACCGCCATATTTTTTCTACGCGAACAAATTTGCTTTTCGCAATCTGTGAACCCTCACCTTCACATGAACTGATTTGTGAGTAAATTCGCCATCTTTGATACAGCGTCCTTAGCTATACTTCCCCATAAAACACAACTTCCACCAAAAAACACAAAATAGAATAAGATAACCCGTAGCCAAGTTCATCCGGCATTGTTAGTCCAAAAAAGATAAATACAGTGTACGCACAGTTGTTCTTCCAAAGAGAAGAACAACGTTATCGTTGCCTTGAAACTACGATTACCTCGAATCTTCTTTAACGAAGAAGCCTGAAGAACCAGTCGACTGATAGTTGCAGCTTTTAAGATACGAATTTTCAACATTCCCGACACATTGTTTTGGTAAAAGTCGATCCATGACTTAACGTTCTGTATGCATTTACCTGCGAAGCGTTCGGTTTTTATCGTTAGGGTACAAATAATACTCGGATAAATCGACGCAACATTGTGAAGTTTCTAATATTTTGAAACATGTTGACCAGTGAATACTATGTTGCCAACAGCAAGATTGAACAGGTGCCAAAAGGCCGAGATTTGATTAAACGGCCACGAACTGTACACGAGACACGTGGCGATAATTCGTGGCTATCTGAGCTAATTACATCGATCATTGTATATATATATTTTTCGAAATCCGCCCATCAATTGTGCATCGAGACGTTAATCGATGTTGGACATGTTATTTGTAAATGGTTGCAGTCGTAAATTAAAGATAGTATTTTAATAAATGTTGAAGAGAATAGAGTGATTTTTATTCGGTGTTTAACGTTTCTGAATAAATCAATTTTCATTGTAGTTGTGTATTTTTTTGACCTGAACAAAAATTAAGAAATATGAAATATTTCTTTAGATCGCTACTTTAGACTCAATTTTGGAATTTGATAATTAGTCAATTTAGAAATTGGTAGATTTTTGAGTCTGTAGATTCCTCTATTTGCAGGATTGCAAATTTTTGTAATTTCAATTTTTAGAATTAGTGGATTTTTCAATTTTCAATTTTTAAAATTACTGGACTTTCAATTTTCAATTTTTAGAATTAGTGGATTTCTAAATTCTCAATTTTTAGAATTAGTGGATTTTTCAATTTTCAATTTTTAGAATTAGTGGATTTCTAAATTTTCAATTTTTAGAATTAGTGGATTTCTAAATTCTCAATTTTTAGAATTAGTGGATTTTTCAATTTCCAATTTTTAGAATTAGTGGATTTCTAAATTTTCCATTTTTAGAATTAGTGGATTTTTCAA
This sequence comes from Megachile rotundata, assembly GCF_050947335.1. Lineage (NCBI taxonomy): Eukaryota > Metazoa > Arthropoda > Insecta > Hymenoptera > Megachilidae > Megachile > Megachile rotundata. The sequence goes on along the minus strand of NC_134984.1, from coordinate 18,614,089 downwards.
TTTTCAATTTTTAGAATTAGTGGATTTCTAAATTTTCCATTTTTAGAATTAATGGATTTCTAAATTCTCAATTTTTAGAATTACTGGATTTTTCAATTTTCAATTTTTAGAATTACTGGATTTCTAAATTCTTAATTTTTAGAATTACTGGATTTCTAAATTTTCAAATACGTAAACTTCCAAGTTTGCAAGTACTACATTCACAAATCTCCTAACTTATAAATTTCCTACTTCCATATATTCAAATACCTAAATTTCCTACTTCTCAAATCCCAACCTCCCACATATACAATTTCCCGAACCCCAAATTCTCAAATTTCCCAAAATCCTCAAATCCTGAATTCACAAATTCTGAGACTTCCACCTATCAAATCTCAAGCCTTCCAAATTAATAAATAAACCTAAAACCTCCCAAATTTCTAAATTTAAAAAATCGCAACTGTACCAAATACAGCTACCGCCATACTCGAAAGAAATAAATAAATCACAACCTACCGGCGCCATCTGTGCGCCAAACTAATCATTCTATTTCGATTCCCAAAACTTCCGTCGTAAAATGCACGGAAATAGCTGAATAAAATAAAAGGTAGAAGGGTGGCAATATAAGAGAAATTACACCGTCAGCAGAGACTATCTCGCTGATTCGTTACTTTTCATTTATTCGTTTCGGGCACACAGTTTATTGCATGAATAATTATGTGCACCCCAGAGCGACAGCTTCACATCGTCGTCAGGTGCACACAAAATGGATCTTATTGTTGTTTCTCTTGTCTCGTTACATTCAGCTGGCAGTAAGTTGGGCCGACATTTATGAAACCTAAAGCGGACACTTGTCTTATATGTATATATATATATGTATATATTTATGTATATACTCTTTTGTCTTGTTAATTATATTTTTCGTTTCGATCTCCAAGGACACGCTTGGCGAAATGGCGTGTAATGTCGGTGGAAAAAACGGGATATTTTATCGAATTACAAAAATTCGTGGGACAATATTGTACTCTATGCGACAGCGTTGTCGGAGACAACTTGAACGGGACTAGCAAACGAGAATGTCAGCGTGGAAATTTCGTCGCGACTCTTTACAACACGGGAAGTCGCTTTACAACACGAAAAATATCTCTTATTTATCATAGATAGTGTCCGTATGGGGACACGAATCCCCCGCTTACAGGAAACTCGGAGATGCAACACTTTCTAGGGTACTTAATTTACGGGTATACTTAGAAAAATAATAAATAAAAACGGAAAGGGATTGCCCGTTTGCACTCTAATCGAATAGAACGTTCCAAGGGTAAAGTATTTTATTGGTCAAGCTTATGAATTCTCCGGGTTCATTTAACCCCTTAAGGATCATATTTACTTCGAATTTTATATTTTTTAGTACTCGATGTTTTGTAACATTCTTGTAGAATGATAGAAATTCTGAAACTTTTACAACCTCCAAAATTTGCAAGTCAATTGCGAAATTTACTGATAATTTTCAGGATGAAAATTCCCAAATGCAGAAACTTTCTCAAATATAGAAACTGAGACATTTTCGGATTTCTATATTCACAGATCTTGAAATCCCCAAATCCTCAAATTCCTAAATAATAAAATCCAAGGTTAACTTTCTAATTTAGGAACCGGGACTTAAAACTCCAAAATTCTCAGATTTCCAAATATCCGCAAATCCAGCAGAAATAAAATTCGAAAGCAAACTAAATTACTGTCCACGAAAATATATTCCACTTACGAAGAATCTCCCCCAAAACTTGAGCTCTTAAGGGGTTAATGCCCGACAACGAAGCACATCGCTAACACATTCGCTTTACAGCTAAAACAGGGATGTCATGGTTCTCTCTACATTTCCATCGAACGGAAATTTAATGCCCGTTTTTACACTTCCCCGTTCGATTCGTTGGTACACGAACGACTTCGTTGAACGTAATCGACAGAACGTGTGATCCGACGCGACTGAAAAGGAAGTTACAAGCGTCGAATTACCATCCGTTCTTTCCATTTTCCATCTTTTTGGTCTGATTTAGTGATCGATGATTATTGTACAATTTGCTCAGTCTTTGTCGAGGAAGCAAACTCCTTTTAAACGTTAAGTGGTAACTCGGAGAGGGTCCATTTAATACGGGATGGAGTGATATGCGTGGCCAGAGGCGCGCCTTTGATCAACGAGCAATTCCAGGTGATTTCGAGCCAGACGCTGATGCTGCAACAACACCAGCAACAACCCAACGGAAGCCTGTGCCACGAGGCAGTGTTGGGCTCCTCAGGGTTGATGGGCAGTTGCCCAAAAGCGACACACCCGACGACGCAACCGTTAGATCCCATCCTTTCGACGTCTAACAACTGTAACATCGATCGAGTTACTGCTTGGGAGTCAGATATCGAACTGGAGGCGATCTCAAGAGCTTTACCACATATTTTGGACATTTATAATTTGCGCTCATACGTGTCTTCCACACTTGATCTCATCGGAACTTCATTTCTTGCTAGCTATCACGGTTGTGCCATCGACAGGATCTATTATCATAGTGTGTTGTGGAACTGTAAAGGTCTGAGACATCAAGTGGGAAGTCACTTCGGGGTGTCGTAGCGAATGAAGAGCAATTTAATATTTCAACTATTCTTATTATCTAAGTGGACTCGGGAGTTAGCGAGCTTTTATAACTCCTGAACAGTGTGACGAAGTATTCGGAACTTTTGTTGTGAGGAACAATAAATTAAGAGGTACAGTTGATTATTAAAGACATTTTAACGCGATTGGGATTATAGTTTCTCGAATTTCATAGCTCAATAAAATAATTATTCATCAACGAAGTTGGAACGTTTTCCCGCCAGCGATCAAAGCGACGCCATATTGGACTCTATTTCGCAACTCGCCATTCTATTAGTAACAGCATAAAAACAGTTCCAATCGCAGTAAAAACGAAGTAGAATATCCAGGTAAAGACATTAATAGTCATTCATTTTTTGTCGAACTACGATGTATTGCAAATCTGAATTAACATCTGTTATTTAGAACGATAGAAGGCATTTCAAAGATGATTTACAAAGACAAATTACAGAAGTTTTTATCTATTCGAATCAAAACGATAGCTTTATCTTTACAAAAAAATATGATAAGATTCCTGGTAATTAATGGAACGTAAATAATCTGACAAAGAAACGTTTACTTACTGCAAAATGTTCCGAAAACTTGATCACACTGATCAGTACTGATTCGGCCGAATTAATGAAAATTATTATTTGTATATCTTTCCGCACTTAGTATACAATGTATCTCTAATCCGGAGACCCGAACTAGGATTTACCTGGATAACTTTTTCCGCTAGGGTGAAACATGAGAGAAGTAAAAGAGGGTCGACGATCGTCGGGCAGTGACGATTGAGAAAAGGATCGTCTCTCAACAGGTTATATATATATGTATATATGTATATAATAAATAAATTGTATTACACTATAAACGTCTGGCTCGGTACATACAGTAACGCGTGGGTTTCGTACACCTGATACGTGTTAGGTACATACCAACGATCTTCGGCTATTCGAGGGAGAAACGTTCACTGCGACGAGGGAACAATCGAGATTTAAAGGTCGATCGAGTGCAAAACTTCATTATTAAACTTCGTTTGAAATTTCCATATATTAACTGAAGTTTCCAAGAACTGATATCATTTACTTCTTAGAGTAAGCTGCTTTGTGAGAAAAATCTTGAAAGTTTCTTCAGATGTTCTCATATTCCTTTGAGGCAGTTTATAGTTCAGATACGAGAATGTGTGGTACTTGAAATATAGCTACATCTTAGTTTAGCTGTAACAGTAATTGTACAAATTTCAACTTCTTTGTCTAAACATTTTGAACTGAATAATCATACATAAACGTGGTAGATAATTAATATTTGATATGTGACGAACGAGACTTTAGAACCAAAGTAACCTATAAAACTCGATAAAATAAAGGTCCTAAGTATACAGAACCGTACCTGCCATCTCAAGAATCTACAAAAACAGTTTACTTGAAGAATCTCAGAATTTCGACCTTTAACCCTTGCGCCGCTCGCCCGCAGTGACGTACATACAAAAAGGGAGGGTGAAAAGCGAAACGTGTGCACATGCATCCCTTAGACTCAGCGAAATCTCTGCCGAATGACCCGCATTCGATCTTCGAAGCAGATAAAGTTAATTGAAGAAAGTCCATCCTGCTCGAGTCTTCAGCAAGCTTCGACGAAGAAGAAAAGCGTGTAATGTCATGGATAATCGTTGTTCAGCGTCTCGGTTTATTACAGTTGCAAGACGCGTGTAACATCCATCAGTCATGATGTCGCGATGCTAATCACACAGCAAGGCGTTTGTTTCTCTGGGATGAGAATGATTATGAACGAATGAGGAACGCGCTCAGCCGGCAAGCGCGCGACTCGCTGTCAATACGAAGAGGGAACGGGTGACGAGAAGAAAACTGCGTGACGTCAGGTTTCTGAAGACTTCTTGCTCGCCTTTCCGGGATGAATTTGTAGAACATTTTTTTATACTAAATGATTTTGCATTGGGGTTTCTTCGATAGTAACTTCTTTCATAGTTTAGGTTGCAGAATATTTGATGGTCTATCCTTGTCTCCGCTTGGGAGGCTCAGCAGGTACCCATTTGTAGAATCTTACTTCCCCGTATCTTTCTAAAGAAATTCTCCTTTTTCAGTGTATAGGCTGAATTCGTTAAAACTCATAATTCACGGATGACACTAGCTAAAATGTGAGCCGGTAATATACTTTCAAGACTTTTTGAACCAAGACCTTCCGTTCGCACTTTCCACTGTGTCCAAGTTGTATCAAATATCTTTCTTCTATAAAATCCTAGTTGCCCGTTTCGATAGCGATCAGATTTCACCCGAAAGTGAAGTTCGTTCTTCTTGAAGAATTGAACGTCGATCGAATTCTTCCATTTTCTTGCTCGTCACGTCGACCATTTGTAGCACCACTAACAATGTCCTCCATCGAAACGATACGCAAATTTAATCGATTACATATAAATACCGCGTCGCTCGTGTTTTTTGAATCACGCGAGATCCGCGAGAGCCACGATCATGCTACCGGAGGCGTCTCTGCGCAGGAAAACAGTACGGTCATCGCGAACCGGGAGAATGGGAGGTGGACAGATAAATTAAGGGGAGCAGGGAGAAAAACCATTGGCGTAACTAGGATCTTTGTCCGAGGTGGGCCACCGTTATGTCACCGCGTGTTAGATCACAAGGCGTTAGTCTCGCGTTATATCCCTACATCGACACGTTTCTTGGCTAACGGTGTGCAGCATTCGAGAAAAGAAAATTCGTAAATCAGTCATTAGGTTAGCTTTTGATGACTCGGGCATCAAATGCATTCTGCATGAAGATCCGTTTCTCTATATTCTATGAAACAGTTTCCTATACAGTCCTTATTTGGCATTTCAATCTCCCGAATGGGATAATTTGATGCTGTAGATGAAGCCGAAGCTCCACTTGGTATGAAAAGTATCGAATGTTTTATAGTCAACTTGGTTAGTTACGCCAATGAGGAAGACCCTCCATGGTAATGAGATTCCAATGTCCACGGATGATTTTAGCGACTTTGTTGCACCCGATTCACGTCGATATCTAAGTCATACCATAGATAGTGACAATGATATTAATCGTAGTCAATAATCGTAATAATAATAATAATAAACGTGACAATATTAATAATATTAATAGTAAAAATAAAATTAATAATAATAATTATTATAATTGTAATAAACTCTGTAACGTTTAATATAGGTTTGTTCACACGGACTAGATACACTTCCCGCAGAGCGACAGATCGATCGATAACGCCCTCCTTTTCGACTTGACCCTTTTACTCTCGTCGGCACGCATCATTCGAGGGAAGGAGTAAGGTATGGTGAGAGTGAGGCGTGAGGGGGGTAAACATGACGCGATCGATCAAACGCATTGACCATTGACGCATGCCGCGTAATCGTCGAAAGGTCGTTGCTGACGATCATCGCGACGCGTATGGCGTTCAGAAGACGTCCGGTCGTTCGTATGACCGTCGCCTTGTACGTCTCTGCATAACCGACGAGGCCACGTGTTCCCGCGAATCGGTCGTCGCTACTATAAAATAGATTGCACTTCGTGATTAGCCGCGCCCTCCTCCGCTCGAATCGGCGGCGTACATTATCCGTCGCGTAACAGCGGCTCGTCCACAATCGTACTGTGTCATCCATCGTTTGTGCATCGACTCGCTCTCAACGCGGTTTCATCAACAAAGGCTGCAGCACTTGGACGCGTCACCCAGGTGAATGTGGCAGACGGTGGGCAGAGCGCCGCAGCCCTTGCCGACCACGGTTTCCTGGACCAGGTGCGAGAGACCTAGATTCTGGTTGATGTCGCCGTCGCTGCCGCGATGCTGGTGCTTCGCGTCGCACCATTGCCGACGCTCCCGCCATTTGTCGTCCGCCGTGGTGCAGAACAACATGGACTTGGGCGACGGAGGGCTGACGCGATCGCGAGCGATGCTGCCGCACGACCTGGCCTTGTACAAGCGCCCTTTGCCGAACAGACCCGGCAACGGGACGCACAGCTTCTTGTGCACGGCGAAGTAACGACTAAGCAGTCGTGTTTTCCGGCTCTTGCAGTCGTTCCTGTTCATCGAACCGTTTCTGTTCTCCTTATCGTTGGACGGTATCTGGTTGACCGAGCTGCCGTTCATCTCCCTGTCGTCGCAACAGATCTCGATCCTTTGACACCCGTCTCGTTGCACCTCTTGCTTTGTACACCTCCCGTTAGGGCTGCAGTTGTTCTGCTTGTTCGACGACTGTGACAAGGAGGATTTTCCGGTGCTGAGCGACCAGCTTTGAAGGAGCCTAGCTCCAAAGCCTTTCGCCTTCTGCACCGTGGCAGCTGCCTGAGACATAGGTTGAGCGAGGCCGTGGGAACCTGTGCTGCTCTGAGACACCGACGAAGACGACGAGGACATGCTCTGAACGCCCAGGACAGCCGAATTACGAGACACGTGACAGTGACTGTGACACGACGACGGGCCTTCAGCCTCTTGGACCTCCGTGATGCGGTTCAATGACTGACTCTCCCGTAGCCGAGTTTCGCCGGCTCTTCTTCTGCCCGTGCGAGGTCTCCTACCAAATATAACTTGATTCTCCGCGCACCTGTGCCTACCGCTGGTCGTCGTAGTGGTCGTAGTTGTCGTATTGCTTCTGTTCCCGCTGTCCTTGCGATTCGTCTCGTTCGACGGTGTCTCTGTCGTGTGCTCCCCGTTACCCACCCCTCCACCACCACCACCTTCCCCGCCACCGGCGTTTCCGCCAGGATCTTGCGAATCACTGGAATCGTCGTGACTGTCGCGTCTGGAAGGCATAGGTTTACCCGTAGACGCGCCGAACTTGTGTGCCCTCTTCTTCCTACTCTCGCTGTCGTCGTCGCTTGCGTCCGAGCTGGAACAAGAGGTTGTGCGCGTCTTGTGGAACTTGCTCCTCCTCTGCTCGTACCCTGTCCTCCTGACTACGCGACACTTGGAGCTACCGTTGTCGCTGTTGGGCACCGGTAACGCGTCTCCGTCCTCCAGGATCTCGTTCAGCGGTGTCGACGTCGAGCCCGTGCTTCCTGGTGACGGCATGGTTTTGTATTTAGGCGTTAACGGAGCCATATTATCGCCGAACGCGCCCAAAGGTCGAAGCGGAATCGACACCGTGGACGACTCCGTTAAAATGGTAGTAGTCGTGGTCGTCGTACTAGGATCGGACGACTTCGGCGAACCTATCGTTGCCGAAGAGTCCAAGGACGAGGCAGCGGAACGATGCTGCGCTCCCATCCTCCACTTGTTCGCCGGTACAGGTCCCACCGACTTCAGGCACTCGGACACCGACTTCGGCCTGTTCTCCGTACTGCTGCCCATCCTAGCCCAGCTAGGAGAGCCATCGTCCAGCCGATTCTTCAGGTTCTCCTGAGTAGTGGAATCGAACTTCGTTACTGCAGGTACTTGGTCCACGAGCTGATTGCTCGCTTGGGTTCTGCCCGACGTCTTCGCGTGGACAGGCGACGAGGACTCGTTGCTGTGCGCGCTCTTTGGACTAGACTTAAGTCTCTCCTTCCCGTCGGCCAGAACAGGAACGGCGTTGATGTCCTTTTGCGAGTTCCGCTGAGACGGGGGCTTGTGGCTCGGCTTCTCCGGCAGCTGCGACAGCCGCTCCTGCAGGATATGCGAGAGCTTGCCCTCCGAACGGGAACCTCGTCGATTGAAGGAGTTCAACGCGGAATTGCTGCCGCGTTCGTCCCGACCCGAACACGAGGAGACGTCGTCCTCGTCCTCCTCCTCTTGGACGATGCTGCACTTCCGCGTGCGCACGTTCTGCAACGAGAACAGACACCTTCCGTGATCATAAAACAGAATCGTTAAATCGCGAACGAGCCGTGCGCGGTTATTAAATGACGAATGTCGTCGATAAGATCATGCAATACGTACTTGTGGCACATCACCGGGCGTTCGTGGCACGCTCAGCAGCGATTGGTTCACCGTGCTCAATGAATTTTGGTCGGTACGCAAGTTCGTTGCCGCGTCATCCTGCCGGCTGAAAATAACCGAATAGTTTCGCGTATATAGATCGATGTACATTCGGATCGGACGAGTCTCGTATCGACGTGACGCATACCTAGGCGAAACCTCAAGGATCTCCGGTCGAGTTTTCTGCACCTGCTCTTGACGATGAGCCCGCAGTTTCCTTTCCGCTAGCAAGAAATACGTCGCCGTTATGTGATTGTATTCATTCTTGTCGAGGGCGCTATGATCAGATTGAACACGTGTGTTACGAATGAATCTCGGTCAGTTGGCTAAAGATTAACCCTTCTGGCTAGGTACACGTTTAATTCAAAGAATCCAATTTCGTTATTAAATTATCCACGCTACTCGACCGATACCAAAAGGGTTAAAATCGATCTTCAGCGTCTACTTACTCCAATATTTCTTCTTTGGTGGCGATGTTACCGTTAACCATTTTGGTTATGATATGGTTATGATGATCGTCGGAGACCTGTTGCCTGGAGACGAGGGGCAAAGTTTCCACGGAATCCGAATCGGATCCGATCGCCAGCCAAGGATCGGCGGCTATCTCCTCGAGAGTCGCTCTGCCTTCCGGTTCTCTGACAAGCATTTTGGCGATTAATCGTGTACAGCCCTCGGAAACGTGCGGAGGAATGGAATATTTGCAATCCATGATCATTGTGAGGGTCTCGCTGTCGTTCGCCTCTTGGAAAGGTGCTTGACCGCATACCAGCATGTACAAAATTACCCCTAGCGACCAAACATCTGCAAATACGAACAAGGGAGAATTACTCGAATTAACTTATTGTTGGATCGCTTCGATCCTGATATAAAAAGAAAAAAGGGAGCGGTCGTAAATAGGATTGTTACATAAATAAGCATAACACGAAGTATTTTTATTGCAATCTAAATCAGGCTATTTATTTTCTGTCGATTAACTAATGACTAGAATCAGGTTGAATATTCAAGGTTCTGATTTTGCAGATAGCTGTATAAGGATGCCGACAGACAGGTTTCTATCCTTTATACGCCATCCACGATAATTGGAGGGCTTTATCGCAATAACTCTATTGCTCAATAAGATACTCGGAGCTTCAAACGTTCCAATACGACGATATAGTATACCCTGTTCAAATCAATTGACCACTCAAGGCCACTTCCCCAGCAACGATATCACCAACGACCCACGACAGAAGTACGTTTGCTTTGTTTTGAATATCTTTGTTAACAACATAATGACCTCGTTTGTAAATACTAAAAATCTTTCTCAGAAATTCTTTTTTAAAAAATACCAAAATCATTCAAAACTAGCATTATTCAGCAGGCTTGATGTTAAAAAATTGGTTAAGAAGTGAAGGAATTGAAAGGCAGAAAAAGGAAAACCAATTGGAAAGAAGACAGTGACAAATGCATAAATGCGATATTGATTGTTGGCGGATGAGAAAGGAATTGAGAGAAGGATACGAGGTTTAATCGGGTAAAATCGATGAGAAAACAAACAAGCACTCCCCGTAATCGTACTTACCGACAGCAGGAGCATCGTAACTATCGCCGAGCAGGATTTCCGGAGCAGAGTACGCGAGAGAGCCGCAGGAAGTCTCGAGCTTCTGACCCGGGCAGAACCTATTGCTAAATCCAAAGTCGGTGAGCTTCACGGTGCCAAGTTTCTCGAAGAACACCACATTCTCCGGTTTCAGGTCCCTGTGCACCACGTGCAATCGATGGCAATACGATATGGCTCTGACTATTTGCCGGAAGTACGTTCTGGCCACCTGCGATCGATCAAAAGCCTATCAGTGAACCTCGGACAAAGAGACGCTTATCCTTGAACTTCCATTTAATCGCGATTAACCTTCTGATCGAACCTCTGATACGGATAAACCATATTCCGCAAGTTTTCTTTTATGATATTTCACTGTTACAGATTTATGCGAATTTTCAAATTTACACATTTTTAGGGCTGTGAATTTTCAAGTTGACAAATTTTTAGGGTTGTGAATCTTCAAATTGACAAATTTTTAGGGGTGTGAATTTTCAAATTGACAAATTTTTAGGGGTGTGAATTTTCAAATTTACAAAATTTTAGGGGTGTGAGTTTTCAAATTTACAAATTTTTAGGGTTGTGAATTTTTGAATCCATAAATTTATGGATTTGGAAATTTATGAGTTTATAAATTCACAAATTTACGGATTTGTAAATTTACAGATTTACAAGTTTGTGTTTTAGCAAATTTATATATTTACAAGTTTGTGTTTTAGCAAATTTATAGATTTACAAGTTCATATTCTAGCAATTTTATATTACAGAAAAAGTTCAGATCTACAAACTTAAATTTTCAAGTTCAAGGATTCAGAAATTTATCAAATTTTTAAATTTTACGTCTTAGCTAACGTGTGTAATCAAGAATTACATAAAGTATCATTGACAGCTTCTATAATTTCCCTGCTCCTATATCCAAGGCCATATAGCGAGACATCGCTAAATTGAAAGAAAAAATAGAAAAAAGATGATTATAATAAGTTACATATTTGAAAAAATTGTACAAAAAAATGAGACCTAAATATTGCCTGTTAGCACCTTTTGCAATGGATTGTACACAGGTAATCAATTATATAGAGCTATCGGAAGAATTCTCGTAATTGCACTCTACTTGGAAACTATAATAGTATGCGGAATGCGTAATAATGATTTATTAGTGAGTGATTCAACTTTCGTTCGTTCAGCGAATAATGAAGTAATCTTTCCAGTTAAGTGACTAATGTTTCTGATCGATGTTACAATTGATAATGGAGCTAATGATACATTTAGCAATGGAGCGCTAAAAGAGCGTGAATGAGAATATTATACGATTGAAGGACGCTCTGTGAGAATATTGATTCGATAAACTAATTAGAGGATTATTAATCAGTTACATTAGGGACAATTTTGTTTTGTGTAGGACTCAAATTTTTGAATAATGAACATGTGTTAGATATTATTTGTGTTCGTGCTGTATGTACTTGTGATTTAAATATGATCTGTATAGTAGTATTTGATGTAGCTAACGTTCATATGTAACATATGTATTTGATCTATCTACTTAACTTAAGGTGGCAAAGTTAAGTAGGTACCTAACCTGTCTGCATGTCTATGTAATCCATGTATCAATCTTACCTACCTATCTAATGTACCTACCTGATCTATCTATTCAACATAAGTAGCTTAAGCTAGGTACCTGCCTATTTAATCCACTTGTCCATCTATTTTACCTATACACCTGTCTATCCAATCTACCTACCTATCTAACCTATCTACCAAACCTATCTGGCTATCTACCTGATGTATCTAATTTAGGTAAATACCTAATTTACCTATTTACCACCTAAAGTATCTATTTAACCTACCCACCTAGATTAACCTAACTAACCTAACCTACCCACCTAGAGTATTTAACCTACCCACCTAGGTTAACTTAACTAACCTAACCTACCCACCTAGAGTACCTATTTAGCCTACCCACTCTATCTACTTAAATAACCTTTTCTATTTGAAATGATCCACAAAATGAAAACACGATCCACATAACGAAAGCTATGTGAAGCAGCTTTGAAACAGCCAGTACATCGTATGTACCTCTTCACTGAGGCCGCTATCGTGCCTCATGATGTAATCGTAGAGGTCACCGCCATCGCCAAGCTCCAGGATCAGGTAAAGCTTCGTCTGCGTGTCGATCACCTCGTAAAGCCTGACCACGTTCGGATGTTGCACCAGCTTCATGCATCTCACCTGCGAACAGAACACAAAGAGGATAAAAGCAACGTTCGATGCTTGGCGAGTCTACTATAAACGTTGCTTGGTCAACGACCTTTTTGCTCCTTTCCTCCCGTGCCATTATCTCGTTGACCTTAACGAGATCTACAAGTTCGAAGCGGATCGTAGATCTTTCCTACGCGATGTCGTGTGCGCGAGCGGATCTTATGAAATCTCGTTAATATTTAACGCCCGAATGTCGCGGAACGATGGAAATCGCGCACGTGGGAAGCGGCTTTGAATAATGAAAATTATCCAACTATTTTCTCGATCGTGCTATTCTAATGAACGCGAGTTCGTTGGCTCGTGGAATATTTGCAATATGAATGTCGTTAGAAAATTTATGCGATCGCGTTTAGAGAGTGTGAGGAAATAGACAAGGTAGGATTTTGGAATTTTTGTAACGGGGTAAATGAAGGTAGTTGCTTGATAATTACCTGCGTTTGGGGATCTCCACGCGTTCCTATTGCTACGCGCTCTATCGCCACGCGTTATATTACCATGCGCCCATATTACCACGCGTTATATTACCACGCGCCCGTATTACCACGCGTTATATTACCACGCGCCCACATTACCACGCGTTATATTACCATGCGCCCATATTACCACGCGTTATATTACCATGCGCCCATATTACCACGCGTTATATTACTATGCGCCCATATTACCACGCGCCCATATTACCACGCGTTATATTACCACGCGCCCACATTACCACGCGTTATATTACCACGCGCCCACATTACCACGCGTTATATTACCACGCGCCCATATTACCACGCGTTATATTACCACGCGCCCACATTACCACGCGTTATATTACCACGCGCCCATATTACCACGCGTTATATTACCACGCGCCCACATTACCACGCGCCCATATTACCACGCATTATATTACCACGCGCCCATATTACCACGCGCCCATATTACCACGCGCCCATATTACCACGCGCCCATATTACCACGCGTTACATTACCACGCGCCCATATTACCACGCGTCCTTATCGCTACGTGTGGTATCACCACGCGTTGTATCGCCACGCGCCCCTAACTCTACGCGTTACATTACCACGCACCCATATTACAACGCGTTACATTACCACGCGTCCTTATCGCTACGTGTGGTATCACCACGCGTTGTGTCGCCACGCGCCCCTATCTCTACGCGTTGTATCACCACGCGTTATACCACCACGCATCCCTACCACCACGCGTTATATTACCACGCGTCCCTATCGCTACGTGTCGTATCCCCACGCATTCTTATCGCTACGCGTTGTATCGCTACGCGCCCCTACTGTTACACGTTGTATCGCCACGCGTTCCCATCACCTCGCGTTATATTACCGCGCGGTCCTATCACTACTCCTTCTATCTCCAGAAGTGTAGATCACATAAAAATGATATAATCGACGCCTATACTTCGAACTCCATCGACGGCAATATAACGAGAGTCAACAGTATTCTACCCCAACATTGATATCTACCTTGCAACAATTTATCGCGTTGACCTTATAAAACGGTCAAAATGATTAAACAGTAGAAGAGAGTCGTAAAGCGAGTGACATAAAAATAATTTGGTACCATTTCCATTAGGGAGATCTTTTTCCAAGCAACGAAGGGATGCACGGTTATTGAGCGAGCAAACGGAAGGAAGGAAGAGATTAGCACGCGTTTCCATTTCCTTCTCGGTCCGCTTTGTGCTGGTCGTTCTCATTGACGCGACACACGAGGGGGAACAGGAACAAAGGGAAGAAGGATACGCGGTCGTCTCCGACGGCTTGTATCGACGAGACGACCCCACGTCGCATCGTCGGCTGGTTCTCGGGAATGAAAGAACGCGTCTAACGCGCTTTTCTCTTCGCTCACCTCCTGAAAGAGGTGCGCTCTCGAGACCTCGTCGAGTTTGCTCTTGTCGATGACCTTCACTGCAACCTTCTCGCCGGTGAAAACGTGTCGTGCGAGCTTCACGACGGCGAAATGACCGCGGCCGAGAGTCTCCTCCAGGTCGTACAGCCCGGCGATCTTGCCATCGTAGTTGCTGTACCCCACTCTACGATGCATCTCGTGTCGCTGAAACATATTTCATCTTTCACTTATCACCTTCACCTAACTTCTACTATTCTTATGATAAAATAATTTATATTGTTCACTGACAAAATAATTTATGTTGTTTACTGGTAAAATAATTTCTGACGCTCACTCATTAGAATAAAATAATTTATATCATTCATTGACAAAATAATTTCTGACAGTCACTCATTAGAATAAAATAATTTATATCATTCATTGACAAAATAATTGTATGTCGTTCACTGATAAAATAATTTCTGACATTCACTCATTAGAATAAAATAATTTATATTCACCGATTACAACACTTTTATCATTTTTTATAAATTTCAGTTTTTACCAGTGGATCTTGCCTCTTCATTATTCAATAGCAAGTTCTACTTTACCAATGATATGTGAACTTGTATGTAACTTTAAGATGATATGTGAACTTGTATGTAACTTTATGATGATATGTGAACTTATACATATGTAGCTTTGTAATAATATGCAACTTGTATATACATTTTTATATAAATCTACCTTGTGTAAAATACTTTCATGATCCCAGAAAGTAACCAAAGAGAAAAATCTTCGTAGAATTTGATAGAAATTGTAACAGCAATGAGTTTGCTCGATTTACGTATCACGTGCGTCAGCACTAAATATGCATGCTACTATATTAAAATATATAATGAAATCTAAAATATTACGTCAATATGTTCAGCGATCCTTGACCATGCAAATGGGTCTTAAACTTCAGAGTGGAAAGTAGTAAAAATTCGAGTGAGATTTATGATAGTTGAACCTAGAGTGCATGAGACTCAGGGGTTAAGGTAAGGTATATCAAGTACCAATACTTATACAGAGTTTTACCATTAAAGAACATCCTGTACAGATAAAATACGTACATGGAAATACGGAAGCAAATAAATATTGAAAGTATTCGAAAGTAAATGAAAGTACTATAAACCCTATTCACTCACTGTACAAACATGCAAAGGCAAACCAAACCAGGAATTTATAAAAGAATATAACTTTCTTAAAAAGAGCCTTCTCAGAAAAAGTACCGAAAGGTGGTTAATGGTGTGTAAGGGGTGCAGCACCCTATATGTACCGAAAGTATTCGAAGTAAACAAATATTTGTATTGGAAGTAGAAAACATGAACGAGTAAGAATGTGAACGAAGCCGTTGAAAACAATTGGAAAGCGTGATTGCACTAACAAGGTGCACGTGCTACAAGCGTTGCATCCGTAAGCAACGACCAATCGATTGTTCACCATATATAGAAAATAAATGTCTACGCCCACTGGACACACGTGTGTAGGATCAGGCTCAAGGTAGTCTCGTATACTCTCACTTTTTCCGCGGTGTTCTGCCGGTTCGTGGCGCTGTGCTCGCGAATAAGGTTAGCTTCCGGTCGACGGCGATGACTTCCGGAAAACCGAAAACGTGGCGTGCACGAATCGATCGATCCGAATGTTCCCCGTCCGGGGAATCGGGTCGTGGATTATTTTTAGGAGCCAGTAATAATTAAACGATTCGATTCACGGATAATAATATCAATCGTCGGGAACGACGGAAACCGGTCACTCAATTTGCGATTCGAATTAGCGAATTGTTTCGACTCGACGCGAAATTGGTTCCTTATCGCTCGCGCAACGAGAACGAGTATCTGTCGTTGAAAAGAGGCTTGAATAATTGATGGCTCGATTTGAATGCGCACCGTTCCCGATTTCGTGCTGTAATGGCCGCGCTTATGGCGGAATTGAGCCGTTAATCAATCAAATTGCTGATACCGCGAGAACGTCGCGTTAATCTTGCCCGTTACTATTGTTTCGCACGAATTAACGAAACCGATATCCCGGTTATCTCTAACATTGTAATACCTGTTTATATTACCGTTTTATTGCGCCACATGTTCACCGCCAATAATCGGATTCTTCTTTGAACTTGTATCTTCAAGTTTTAAACTCGCAAATCTTGATTTCTTGCACATTGTGGTATTTGTTCATTTTAGTCCCTATAGGGCCATATAGTGAAACAGATGCACATATGTTGTGTGTATGAAACATATACACAAACACTTGGGTCTAGACTGTGTCATATTGGTATTGATAATACATGTCATACTCGTACACAATAAATTACACATACATGAGTGTGAGTGATGTATCAAGAAGTATGAAATCCCCTTATCTTTACGCACATATCCCTAAATTTCTACAACGCGAATCTTTTTATACCCAAATCCCCAGATCTCTATCACCAGCTTATTCCAATATACCATCTTATCCAAATATCCCTAAATTCCGCAAAGTATCCTCGGATGCCATAAATCCATAGTTAAGTAAAACATCCCTGGATCCTATACAAAATACAAAGTAAAAATGTGGCCAAAATGTAGGATGTAAAGTATCCCTAGATCCTACATGAAATGAACAGCAAATTTTTGACGCCATCGTCATCGCAACGAATTAATGGAATGCAACCAAAAGTTGAATCAAACGATCGAACTAGGAGATATTTTGGTATGAGCGTATAGTCGGGAAGAATCGAGCTGACGAGACGAAACACTTGGTTATATTTCACCACGGAGAGTCACGATTGTAAAATTGTACCGCGGTGACGATACGGTCTCTATAGCCGTCTGGGAATGACGGTGGATGGTATTTATTCTGCTGGTTGATATTCAAACGGAACGGGCTCAAAAATACGTTTCTTTGAAGTACACGGAAGTATGAAAGGAACGGACAAAGACGTGAATAAGATCGCTCGATGTTGGGCGCTCGTGCAACAGTTAAAATTAAACGCGTAACACAGCGTGTGGAGAATTTATGCGGGCAGCAACAATCGCGAGCCGTTGTTCGCCACCGTTCTTCCAAAATAATTGCTCCATTTTTTTTGCCAAATAAAACCGATATATCTGCCGCGAACAACTCCGTGAAGAGATCGAACTTTTTGTAGGAAAGTTTGCAGTTCGAGGGAAATATGCCTTTCGTAACTGAGCGATACGGTACCGTGATCCTTACCGTGTTCGCATTACATAAGCGTACGTGTAATAAGTGAATATATTTTTCCCTGTTGAACGTCACTTCGTTCATCGATTCGACATTTAACAAGCTTGTTTACCCGTCCTCATAATGACGCAAAACCGAATTGTTTATCGACTAATTTTACATAATTCGCGATTAAAGAAGATTAAGACAGACTCGAGGAACAATGGACGCGTCTATTGTCCGGGCACGTGCCCAGAAAGCTATTGCCCGATCGCGGGCAGACAACGGTTCTAAGAAAAGCATGGTGTGCGGGTCCGAGGCCAGTCTAGGTTACAAAGTTGGTCGGCCATTATTTTTGGTCGAGTTGTTCTCTTACCACGCGTATTTCTAAGTCGGCTAGGTGCGACCAGACAGACAAACGATCGGCCCGATTAAAATACTCTCGGGTTAAGCGGTCATCACGTGACCAGCAAGTAGGTTTCTATGGTGTTGGCCCTTTGCGCTCGCGATTCTTATTTTTGGCAGACATTTTAGTTGGTACTGTTACTGTTTCACTGTTTTATACTTTACATGTATTTGGTACATATGAGTATACAGTAAGTACATATATGGTGTATGATTGTATGAATATACATTATGTGTATATACGGTGTATGATCATATGAACATACATTATGTGTATATATGATGTATCTTCATATGAATAGATATTATGTACATACATGATGTATGAGCATATGAATATACATTATGTACATACATGATGTATGATCATATGAATATACATTATGTACATACATGATGTATGATCATATGAATATACATTATGTGTACATATGACATATGATCATATGAATAGACATTATGTGTACATATGACATATGATCATATGAGTATACATTGTATCTGCACATGATATATGATCATGTCAATATACATTATATGTATGTATGATATATGATCACATATTGTAGACTACATGTATGACATGTGATCATATGTATTTAGATTATATGCATGTATGATGCATGATCATATGAATATAGATTATGCGCATGTATGATATACACTGCTCAAAAGAAATATGGCATAGAAAAATTTGACGCAAAAATTTGCCAAATTTGACTGATGATAACTCCGTGAAAAATTATCGCAAAGTTATGCTCTTTTTTTTAAATTAAAGCTTGAGATCTCTAGTTTAAGACCATGTAGTTTGATTTTAGATTTGATTCATCTCTACCACAATAACACCGTAAATGTGAGGTCATATTTGCAATATTGAAAATTACAAAGTTTGACGAAATGCACGGTCTTGCCACATTTTTTTTTGGTGATACTGTCTACAGCAGCATAAAGTCCAAACCTTCTTCTTTAATTTCCAGTATGTGAAAAACCGCTACCATTTTTTTCCGCGAAGATACAGAACTTTAAAGAAACCCTTGCATTTATGGTATATATCGCCGGCATTACCCGATATGCACCTCGGAGAGGTTGCTGGACAGATTTTGCACATCATATGGCTCTGACAGGAGCCTTTTCTGTGTGTATTTGTGTGTGAGTATCTGTGTGTGTGTATGAATTATCGTCGAGAAGCCTCGTTGAGAATCATTCTCGAATTTTGCAGTCCCAATTCAATTTGATTGCTTCCATATTCTGCAGTAAGTTCAAATTTGAACCCTATAGAAATTTAACAAGACAACCTACTAATCTGTAAGACCTATCGCAAGTCTTAACTGAAATTCGGAATGACATTCCACAGGAAGAAATTAGGGCTTGCATTAACATGAGTAATCGACTGCAAGGGATAATTCAACAACGCGGTGGTAACACGCGTTATTAGAATTCAAACATACAGACACACAGGTGCTCACACACAAATACACACAAAAAAAGGCTCTTGTCAGAGCCATACGATGTGCAAAATCTGTCCAGCAACCTCTTCGAGGTGCATATCGGGTAATGCCGGCGGTATATGCCATAAATGCAAGGGTTTCTTTAAAGTTCTGTATCTTTGCAGAAAAAAATGGTAGCGGTTTTTCACATACTGAAAATTAAAGATAAAGGTTTGTACTTTATGCTGCTATAAACAGTATCGCCCCAAAAAAATGGGGCAAGTCCATGCATTTCGTCAAACTTTGTAATTTTCAATATTGCAAACATGACCTCACATTTACGGTGTTATTGTGGTAGGGATGCATCAAATCTAAAATCAAACTACAGGGTCTTAAAGTAGAGATCTCAAGCTTTAATTTAAAAAAAAGAGCATAACTTTGCGATGATTTTTCACGGAATTATCATCAGTCGAATTTGGCCAATTTTTTCCTAAAATTTTTCTATGCCATATTTCTTTTGAGCAGTGTATGATCATATGAATATAGATTATATGTATGATATGTGATCATATGAATATAGATCATATGTATGATATATGATCATATGAATATAGATTATATGTATGATATGTGATCATATGAATATAGATCATATGTATGATATATGATCACATGAACATAACTCATATGTGTGTAAGATATATCACGTGTATTATAGATTACCTGTACACATATGATGTACGATCATCACGATTCCAGCTAACGAACACCTGTTTCAAATAATTGCATTGAAAAATTGCAACAAACTAAAGATTGTGAGTCACCTGACCATGGATTTAGCTAAGGCTGTTTCTAATTGTTCTATTGTAAATTGCTTTTGCAACAAAGTAACTGAGTCACCACGTGTCATTGAATTAGCTAAGAAACACCAATTTAAACTGCGATTATAATAAACCAAATGTGACCCTTCCAGTCCAAAGGGTTAGATCGAGCCACAAAAAGGTAAATTTATAATTTAGAAGCATAGCGTTGTAAAAACGTGTCAAATTATTCGAAAATTGCACGTGCGATTAGATCGCAGCTGCGATGTGCAGCAGCATCGAAACAAGATCCAGTAGAGCGTGCCTCCTTTAAACTCATCTCCGTTCGTCTCCTCTTTGACAGACTCAAGGGTATCTTATGGAACTCTCTATTACCGTATACCTAATTAATTTTATCGCGTTCATCGCTGGTTACCTGCATCTATCGAGCGGCCGACATTCCGGAACTCGCACTATTACCTACCTACAAGATATTTCAGGAGTTCATCGAGTAACTTTTACAACAATTTTATGCGAACCCTATTACGCAAATAACCACCACCCGTCCACAATATTTCCACCAAAAATACTTCTCCTTTCGTTACAAATTTTATCCAATTTATATCTTGTTTATCGGGTTATCACCTCGATAATTCAAGAACGCGATAAATTGCCACAAATATTTAATCTTGCATTCCGATTGTAACTCAAGTATACACAATACAAGTCTTAACTAGAACAATAACCAAAATGAATCTAGGAATCTAAAATTATTAAAATCTGAAGCTACAGAAGTCTCAGGACTTGGTACTAAAACATCTCAAGGATAAAGACATTTGAATCTACAAGTAAAACATAAGTCTCCATAAAATACTCCATCTTTATAAAATTTAAAACGCAAATAACCTCGATTTCGTCGTCGAAAGAAACGTAAAATTGGTTGAAATATCTGGATGATTGATCGAACATGACATTTAACCGATAACAAGTTAGGATCCCACGGTATCCACCTGCACGTGACACGTCGCTCGACCCGGTTCCTGGTCAGAATAATGAGTCGCTCGGCCGCCTATCAATCCAAGATAAAAGTTTTACGATGCACCCTCGAACACCATGACGATACGACACGCGTCCTCTCGCGGAAACTGTGTTATCGACGCGTTGCATAACACTGGAGGAAGTGTACATACGCTCGTGTACATACACGGATCGCTGCATTCCTCCGGCCAACGGACAACGCGACGAATTTATCTCGACGACAGCCTCGTATCGGTGATTCGAGCTTCGGAAAAAGGGAACAAAATACTCATCGGTATTTTCGCTATGCTATCGGCTTTCCAGCGAAACATGGCTACGCCGATAGATTCATGCTATTTGCACTTTCATAGCTTGGATGATTCAAATATTCGGAGAGTTGAGGGAAAAAATGGAGGACAAGTAGAAAAGTTATCTTAGAACTTGGTGAAGGAATAGAAAATGTGGAGACTCAAGAGTAGACTCAAATTGTATTTTACAATTTGTGTAATTTCTAAATTTGTTCACATATAAGTTCCTCCAACTCTCCGGATCTAAATATTACAAGATTTCCCAGGTTTCAAAGTTTGAAAATCTTCAAATTCCAAAAGTACCAAATTTAATACCAAACTTGCCAATCTCTAAACTTTAAATCTTTGAATCTCCAAAGTTTCCCCAAATTATCGAAACCAAGTCTCGAACATTCCACATGGGAAAATACTTTCACCGAGTCCACCCGTACTTTTCCGAACACGGCCGAGTAATCAGCCCGTACCGTAATTATCCGCAAGAATCCTCATTAAAAGGCTCTCTAGCAGGCGTAAAAGGCAGATATTAAATTCGTAAAGTACAGTGTTAGAGCGTTGTAACACGCATGGAAAACAGATGACTCTGGCTGGCAGTAAATTGGATTTGGATACGCGGAGATGCTTAATCCAACCGCGGCAACGAAATCACACGTAGGATTATCCAGAGTAATTGAATTAGGATCCGCAGTCAATTTCACGGCAAGGACACACACCATTTACGTCCCCTACTCGGGAATCTGTACGATATAATAAGTCGTGATTTCGTGAAAGTGGAGGAAATTTATTGTTCGTATATAGGTTACGTTACCGGTCGAAAAAGGTCAACGCGTTTTACCGCGATGCTCCAGTTTAAACGAGGGAAGATTAAATTTTGCGTCGGCCCAGTAAACTGATTTCCAGGTTCCTCGATTAACCAGAAATCGAGCAAACCGCCATGGTAATTTGTTGGAAAGTAGTGGATTTCATTAGGTTGTTACAAGGTTGATAAAACTGGACGGTACGATAAGCACCCCCTTCGATAAATGTGGATTCTATTTCTACATAAATCTCCGAAAGAAAGAATTCTCGCGTGACTTCACCGTGAAAGCAATGGCGAATTAATTGCTTCCAGGTATGGAGGCAGCCCGTGTTTCCTTGATTTTTCTTTATCACTGTCTGGAAGATAACATATCGTCGCATTCCACAGGTAGAAAAATGTCTTTTTCAGCGGAAGATAAACAAACATGGAAAAGAGCATCCTCGACGATTTTATCGTCCGTCGATCCTTGAACCAGAAGTTCCGTATTGGTCGCACGAGAGCGTCCGAAAGAAAACGGAAAGAAGGAAGATACTGGTTGCACAATAGTTTCGCAAGAAGGGAATTTCGCAATCCGGGGAAAAGGCAAAGAGAACGGCAATTGGTGTACGCACGAAGCTCTACGAAATGTACGATTCAGGAGGCGATAACTTATGGTAATGTGTAACGTAAATGCACCACCACGGCTGCGTAACAGGTAGCGCTCGCGTACCGTTACCAAGATTCCTCCTTGAGTCTTTGACACGCGGAAGATGCCGGTTGTGGCGTACTTGGAAACCTCTAAGGCACCGTTCACAATGCTCTTGCCGATCATTTTATCGACTAAGATCGATAACATCGTTACGGCGTATGAGTGACTGGCGTAGAACGCAATTACATTATTTCCAGCCAATCGTCCTTCATTAATATTAGATTGCGTCATACGCGAAGTTCAAACAGGAATAACTAGATTTAAATGACAAAACTCAACTTCATCGACAGTGACCTCGCTCGTGTTAATATGATCTTAACGGAACTCGATATCACTCGTCGTTCAATTTAACCTGAAGATGCTTTAGTT
Source organism: Megachile rotundata (assembly GCF_050947335.1). Taxonomy (NCBI): domain Eukaryota; kingdom Metazoa; phylum Arthropoda; class Insecta; order Hymenoptera; family Megachilidae; genus Megachile; species Megachile rotundata. The sequence continues at coordinate 18,590,870 of NC_134984.1, read as the reverse complement.
TAACCTAACCTAACTGCGTTTGAAGTAATTTGACTTAACCTGATGTCTTTTATAATCTGACTTGAACTAACCTCATCTCCATTATCTTAACCCGATCTAACTTCATTAAAATGTAACTTTCTATTGAAGTTAACTTAACCTAACCTAATCACATTTACACTAATTTGACCTAACCTGACGTCTTTGATGATCTGACTTGAACTAGACTCACTTCCAATATCCTACTCTAACCTAACTTTATTAAAATGTAACTTCGTATTGAAGTTAACTTAACCTAACCTAATAACATTTAAACTAATTTCACTTAATCTGATGTCTTTAATAGTCTGACTTGAGCAAACCTCATCTCCATTCTCTTAACATAGCCTAACCTCATTAAAATGTAACTTTATATTGAACTTAACTTGACCTAACCTAATCACATTTACACTAATTCGACCTAACCTAACAATACAATAGTCTAACATAACCTAACCTCATCTCCATTATCTTAACACAGTTTAACCTCATTAAAATGTAACTTTATATCGAACTTAACTTGACCTAACCTAATCACATTTAAACTAATTCGACCTAACCTAACAATACAATAGTCTAACATAACCTAACCTTATTTCCATTATCTTAACACAGTCTAACCTCACTAAAATGTAACCTTGTATTGAACTTAACTTAACCTAACCTAATAACATTTAGACTAATTTGACCTAACCTAACACCTAACTTAACCTAACCTCATCTCCATTACCTTAACATAACCTAACCTCATCTCCATTACCTTAACATAACCTAACCTCATCCCCATTACCTTAAAATAACCTAACCTCACCAAAATTTAATCTTGATTTTAACATAACCTGATATTTAAACTAATTTGACCTAACATAAGATCACAGAAACTAACTTAGCCTAACATATAATCAATTCAAGAGCTCTTGAGTGCATGCTATCGACTACCTGTAAACCAGTAATCGTGAACTACTTTGCACTCCTAACTGTCGTGGTTCATGATACATTGATTCTGTATAAACTGCATCGCATTAACTGTTAGAGTGCACGATTCGCGTGTCTCTGGCATCAATGTGGATGGTGCATAATAAGAAACCTAAGCCAAGCCGGATGAAACGGGCAACGATACCCTGACGTTGCGTCCTCGTGGCGTGAACAATTAGGAGCGATTAGAACGTTTCTTTGGTCGCGACCATGGCGCTCGGGTGAGACAATTTCACGGGTGCAATGCGACGAAGTGCATGCGTGCATTCCACGATATCCGGGGAGAGAGAGAAAGAAGAGAAGAGAGAAGAAGGACGATCGAAGTAGAGAGACTCTGTAATCTGTATCCGTGAGACGATGGTATACCGTGCCACGCCATTTTTAGTCGTCTCGCACTTCTTTTCCTCGTCCCTTTCCTTTCGTCTCTTTGACCCCTTTCTCTGACCACGGTAAACGAACGTGACGTAATAAGACATTAACATTTCAGAGAGCTCCCGGTTCGTTAACCTGCCCATCGAAATATCGAGGACCTCGCCTCGTTTTTTTTCAGAACGTTTTGCTTGGAATGTTAATGAATTATACAGGCTCGCTCGTTTCACGAGGTACGTTAATTGCGCCTGGAAAAAGAGACCGGACATGCGATTTTGTACTAGTTTCCGTGCGATGACTCGAAGCAAATACTTTCACGACTTATCCTAAGCCGTTCGAGATTCTTTCGATTTTTTTCGCAATTCTTTCCCCAATGAAAAGATACACACCTCCGTAACCTACATATCGGAAAACACGCTCGCATGATCGAACCGTAGGAAGTGTCTTAATAACTGTTCTGTCGATAACAGCCGACGCACGTGATTCGCATATTGCTCGGAAAACGTCAGATATTCGTAAGTCGAACGTTTATTTGTCTAGCGGTCGGGTTTCAAGGTTGCATCAGGTTATGCACCCGTGGGAAATAAATATGGCGGAATAGCTGTCTTACAAGAACACAAAAAGGATCTTTCTTAAAACGTAACGGGTATTCGAACGATAGACACACACACAGGCGTGCGCGCGCACACACATGCTGCGCTGTCATTCACACATTTATCGCATGCAAGCAGCGCGCTATATCGTGCAGGGTAGGTCGCGAATGTTTATAAACGAATCACCTATCGGACACTACTCAACTTCTCGGCTCGTTACACGACAATCAGATTCCCAAATTCCGGTTCAAAAAGAATCAACTGTCCGGTCACATCCTGCTTATTACAAAACCAAAGTGGACGAACGACGCAAACACCAAAGAAAAAGAAACACGTCAGAGGCCATTTTTATAGGACAGTCCACTATAAATGTTCATACACTCGCGAGCACCGTGGGCTTCCCTAGGGAAAATGGCGCTGCGGGGAAAAGGGCATCATCGTTTTTGGTTAGCTACATTTCAAATATGGAATTTGAAAATTTGGGGATGTGGGTGGTTATCATATTTTGTTATATTGTAAAGTTAGAGAAGTTGGAAAGTTAGGAAATTTGGTACATGTGAAGAATTTGGGAATTTGGGAAATAGCAGCTGGGGAACCCTTGGGAAATCTGCAAAATTTAGTATGGAAATTCCGGAAATTTGAAAGTACATTTTTATACATGAGAATTTAGGAATTTGGTCGCTTGGGAAATCTAAGACTGAAAAATTTGACATAGATTTACAAACATGCAGCTATGAAAATTGTTAAGAAACTTGGTGAAATTGTGTTTAGTTATTTTATGCTCGAAAATCGAAGGTTGGGGTTCCCCTACAATTGACCCGATGTAAAGGAAGGTTACGTTGCAGTGAAATGTACCGTTGAGTAAAACACGCTTACCGTTTTGCCCGCTAGACAGACGAATCCAGCCAGCACTCGACTTGCCCTCTCGTCCGATGGACTGTCATTTGTGATCAAGGCTCATACGCGTGTCAAACACTCGGCTGATTTAAACGCGCAACACTGTAGCGATTTTTTGTGAGATTCGCGTTAAGGTTGTCGCGAGAAGATAGCTCGACGACGGTGACCGACGACGTCGACGACGATGTTAAGTCGTCGCTGATTGCCACTCGCGCACGCACTTACGGCAATGGGATGTGTTTACACGGCACTGCACCGTCTCTTTCTCGCACTCTCGTTTACGGACACAATACTCTTCCCTCGCACAAAAGATACACACGACTCGTACACCCTTCGCGGCCGGATTATCTCTTCCTTTACGAACTGTCTCTTCTCTTTTCGGCACCCCACCCACCAATAACCCACCCCTCTGCCCCTTCGATCCAACCTAACGAAGAGGAAAAGCAAGATTTCTCGGCTCGTTCCTCGATGTGTATAGTGGCCCGACACACTTCTAGCTATTTCGTTCTCTTCTCTTCTCTTTCTCTACTCGCCTATGGCCGAGAGCGAGAGCTCCACGCCGTTTCTTCTCTCTCTCTCGCTCTTCCTGTGCTCGTCTCTCACCCGTCGACCGCCTTCGTCGCTCGTCTCCTTTGCTCCTCGGGAACACGGACGACCCTTTCGATCTCGTGCACGACACGCACACTACCACCGATCACCCGCGACCGGTACTCACACCCTCGCGGAATCGAATTTTCCTCCGAGCGATTAGATAAAAACCGACGGACACCGCGAGCGTCGACGACAGACGCGCTCGCGACACCGTGACACGGGAAAGCCGAGAAAATGTATTCACCGGACTCGAACCACGAACACCTCTTGCGGCGTCTGCGCAGTCACGCTGCCGCCACCTGCCGGTGCATTCTCGGTACTGCACGCGCCACTCGATGGCGCGAAAATTCAAACTGCATTTAGTGTACCTCGATCCATTACCTTATATTTCAACATATTACTGTCTAAAAATTATAATTTTTACTGTTACACATAGATTTTTATATCAGATATTAATTATCGTATGCTTTACTGTCTATATTAGTAAGTAAATCATTTTTTAAGCATTTGATATTTACAGAAGAATAATGAAAACACTTCATAAGATGTTCTTGTGATTTAATTGCAGTTATATAACGGTTATTACTGTCGCATGATTTTCCTTAATTTACAATACGTGAGGATTTGTAATTATGCTAGTTAACACTTTTGTGAAACAACAATCTTTGAAACTATAAATAAAATGCTTTTAACTTCAGTGTTTTAAGATTTTGGCCGATAGATCGTTTTATTTATAATTAACGAGATGAAATAAACAGCTGGTCGCTAATGAGAAGTTCAGTGATACGTACTGAAGAGAACTGCAGATATCGACGGAGTTGAGGAAGAGGTCACGGTTTCATGACACGTTACCAGATGTCTGTAACGTATACGTATAATTTTAATCGCCTTTGTAGCAATAATTGAAATTCCAATACCGACGTTTATTAATGATTATTAATAATTGTCGTAAATGAAAATTAATAACCAGAAATTGTGGTCAGATAAAAATACCGCAGACATATAATCCATAAGAAAATAAATAAAAGTATGGTCAGAGATGTATAAGTTAATCAAATTTATTAACTTCGTATAACAAATACAAATCGCATGATTCCCGCTTATAAATAAAGTGTTTAAGATCGAAATGGAAAAAATTTTAAGCTAATTTAAGAACGTTAATGACAAATCATATGAGTGTACAAATTTTTCGAAGTTGAATCAGCGGAGTTCCATGAACGTCTCAGTCAAAATACTCGGAGACACCACCCACATGAATACTCTAAAGGGGCCATGTAAGCACGATATCACTGTCACGAGTATCTAATTTAAACGACGTCTCACATTTTTCCCGGCGTGCGAAAATAAATGACGTACTGATCGATCCCATAAGACACGCAAAAGGTTCATAGTGTCGCGACGCAGACGCATCAATTGCCTGGGGTCGAAGATGACACATTTAACCACGTTCGCCACGTGGTTCTATGTGGTAGCTCGTGACGGGCGTACTCGCGCGATTTTCTTCGATTTCCACGGAATCCGGGGCCCGCTGGGATCGTGGACGACGAAGACATCGGCGTCGAGGCGTCAGCGCGCGGCCAAGCCGGCTCGCCGCCAAAATCAGCTCGCCAGTCGCGCTTTCCGGTCGGTGTTTTATAAATACTGCAGACAGCCGAAGAGTGCAGCGAACACGGTAGTTGCTGTAAAATCACGAATCCCGACGGACATAGTTGCGGCCCGTTGCACGAACGAATTTAACTCGAAGCGACGAAAAAACGTTCCTTAAAGTTCCATCGTACATTTTTAAATTCGACGAAGGTGTTCGACTGGTGGTGACATTTTCATGGATTAATTGTGTCTCGGATTCGTGAGCGAATTCTTGGAACCAAGTGCCAAAGTGTTGAGTGCCTGTGTGTGTGTGTGTGGGTGAACGAAAGTTGGGAAAGAGCTCTTGTGAATATTCCTCCAAGAAAAGTGATAAGCGTTTCGGTGAAGTTTGATAAGAAACGATAGAGTGATACTATCGCTCGAAGCTTCATTTATCTCTTGGTACGATTACGATTTTTAATTATATCAGTACTAAATTATTTGGCTTGTGTCAATGATTTTTTATTCTATGAAGTCTTTAATTTTTAACCAGATTTTATTATTTTATCATTATTTTGGGGAATTTTTGTTTTGCGATTGTGCTTTCGCATCAATATGAATAGATTGCCTCCATTCACCATAAATATAAATAGACACATTATATTTTTACATAACAGTAATTGAACGTAGAAGCGTTGATAAAAATAATCGTCGAATCATGGACAGAAATATTAATCCAGTTTTGTATTGGTTTTGAAATGTTTCTAGATATAAGAGACAGAAGTATATTAGAGAAAGGAGACGTATATCTTGATATTATACTCGAACGATATAGTTAGTATAATTTGGCTAATGGAGAGGTTGGTGTATGCCGGCCGAGTTTTGCGGCGTTTCGTTGTCCAACTTGCGCAACAATTATCGTGATTCGAAAATACGATGCTGTAAGCTCTCTATAGAGAGGAAATACGGCCTTTTTGACGTGAAATTACACAGGAGCTACTTATTCGGACCAATAATACACAACTATGAATTATGGCTCAGAATCCGTGATCCTATTTTCGTCTTCAACACGTGCACCCCGGTCAAACAACGATCTTTTCAACGCGCCGAAGAGACTCCACTCTTTCTGAAAAAAATCCTTTGATCTTTCAACGTACCCTGACTAATAGAATTACTTGGGAAAATTGGGACACATTTCGGAGACTTCATAAACACTGAAAGTGGGAAATTAACCCTTGATACTATCACGAGTTAAGTTTCAGTCAATGAAGATTATTTGCTATTTATTTTAAATTTAATAAAAATTTATAGCACAATTCTTAAGTGACTTTCGAATTGGTTATTAAAATAAATAAAGAACATAATTTCTTTAACTGAGCTCATTCAGAGACCTCCAAAGTAAACAGTAATAAAGTGGAGTAGTCCCACAAAAGCGTAGTAAATTAGTAAATTAATAAAACTGCAGCAAAGTAATAAAACGATAAACTAATAAAATGCTCGTACAAGAATAACGTTTACCGATAAGATTACTGGAGTGAAATTTCACCCGTGATATTAACGTCATTTCCTCCGATGATAGCCTTTAAGGGTTAATAAATCCACCGTTCACGACCTCTTTAAATCGAGTATAAACTGAGGATTCTAACACGGAAGAATTTAGTTGTCCATCTACTATAAATCTAACGTGTCTACTTTTTACCGGGTACCCTATACATATAAATTTTCTTCTAACAATAAAGCGGAAGCAGAGTGGGGCGATCCACCCCCGCGTTAAGTCATTCATAAAACTTATTTTTTCTCTCTTCATTCATGAATACTTAGACCTGTGAGCTTTGTAACGTTCTGAAAATTTAGTTAGTCTTCAGAGGTTCAAATCTTGCGCTTCTGTTTTGTATGACGGGGTGTGGGTCATTGTGGCTTAAGTAGTTTATTTACAAATTTTTATTTTTTACGATATTTATTTAGATAATTACGAAACGTCTTCAGGTTACGTGTGCTACTAAAATTAATATCATGTATACATTTTGTGTAGTGAAATGTATTGTATAGTAAAACCAACCCTTTCTTCATAAAAGCTTATAGAATTTAAACAAAGATATATAATATTAAAAATTGTAATTACAGTTGTATTTGACAGAGTCTTGAACAGACAATAATATAATAATCCTAATAAAAAGAGTAATGTTTGAACTTCATACTAACCAATTTAAAAGATAACACTAACCAATAAAATTTCGACAAAAACAAATTAATGCTACGAACGTTTTAAAAACAGAACAAAGCTGTTTCTTTCCAGACGCAAAATTCTCGATAATAAGACTGAATGCTCGAAGCCCAATGAACATCGTTCATGCAATGACAAAATGTGAGCAATCGTGCGAACAACTCTATGTTAACCACAACGGATTGTTAAGCTCGTTTCCGACTTTTGCCTTCTGTTCGAGCCCGTGGTACACGACCGACGACCGTCCATCAGAATGAGCTTAATGAAGAAGGCGATCGGCGGTTCCATTCACAGGATACGCGAATTCGAGCTCGAGAAGGTAATTCGATTGGCGAATCGAATCTCTCAAGTACTACTCTCTTTTTGTTTTTCATGCTCGCTCTGCACCCCTTTCGATGCTCCGTTAATACGATTTTTCGACCCGTCTGAATGAAACTGTTGGCCCAATCGTCGGCCAGACAAACGCTCCGAACGTAAATTCGCAGTAAAACAATTACCGATCCTTTAGTAGACTTCCCTGATTGCCTGCAGCAGATGTCGAACCCACGATTCGATGGATCACTTTATTGACTTTTCGTTCTCTATTTTTTTTCAGTCATGTTGCTTGCAAATTTTTAGGATCGATTTTTGTATTTCACAAAATTATACGCATTTCTTATGAAAATTTTAGTGAATTTTTGTGGAATATTAAATTCGATGTAAATCTTGTAACTGCAAATGAAGAATGTGAGATACAGAAATCGATCTACAAAAGCAGGTTCACATTGTGACCTCAGAACAGTCTTAGAAATCCTCCTACATATAGCGTTAATTGTTAAGAGTCCTTAATATTTAGTTATAACATTAAAATCAGATGTATAAGACTACAGTCAGACACCTAGTATTTTAATATTTAACGCGACTCACCCTCAAACTACCCTCCTCAAAAGTTTCTGCAGACTAACTCTTCTAATTAACAACCGTTCTAACACAGCTAACCATCACGAAGCTTACGATTCCCGAAGCATCCTGCAGAAGCCTGTTGGTTAATTAAAATCCCGTGCCGCATCGTTGATCTTCCGTTCGATAAAAAGCCACGACCTACAGGAGCTACATTTTCATCGCGCCACGCTAAATTATACATCGAATCCGCGAATCGTGGCAGACTTCTGATTATTCCGTGAAAAGAAAAGATCTTCAGTCTGGTTTCCAACGCTGCTCGAACAAATCATTCGGAGACGGCGTTATCCGTCGATCGGAACGTGTCCACCGCACAAAACGCGTCGTGCGTCGAATTAAAAATAGAAGAATGGACTCCCGTGTCGTTCACACTGGCTCTCCGCGATTCACGGAGAAAAATCGAGGGCGCAGCTGTTCGATCCATCGCATCACGACTAACGATCCCGTGACCGAGACAACAGCTGAAACGTGCTCTCTTACCTTCTTCGAACAGGTGAATCTGATCGATGAGTTCGATATCCTGCAAATCGTTGGCGAGGGATGGTTTGGCAAGATCCTGCTTACGGAGCATCGCAGCACCCAGACAGAGATGGTGCTGAAAGCGCTGCCGAAGGCTTACACCGGTATCTCGGACTTCTTTCGGGAATTCCATTATGGGCTACACCTGGCTGCGCACAGGAACATCATCACCACCTACGATGTGGCCTTCGAGACCGCTGGCTTCTACGTTTTCAGTCAGGAGTACGCTCCTCTCGGTGAGGATCGCTTTAGGTCTATTCAATTCACTTTTGCGTTAATTGTGGAGGTTTGGAAATGTTGAGAATGTGGAATGTTGAAAATATTCGAGTGGTGAGATTGTGGATATTTGGATGCTTTTGAATGGTGTTTAGGAGTTTGGTCATTCAGGAATGTGGAGAGTTTGGATATTTGGGTACTTTTGAATGGTAAACGTGTAGGAGTTTGGTCATTCAGGAATATGAAGAGTTTGGACATTTGGATACTTCTGAATGGTGAACGTTTAGGAGTTTGGTCATTGAGGAATATGAAGAGTTTGGATATTTGGATACTTTTGAATGATGAACGTTTAGAAGTTTGGTCCTTCAGGAATGTGGACATTTGAATACTTTTGAATGGTGAACATTTAGGAGTTCGGTCATTCAGGAACGTGGAGAATGTGGACATTTGAATTTATGTAAATGCGAAGATTTAACGTCCTGAATAATTCTAACCATCCTGTCAATCCCCTTGAATTTTCAGGAGATCTAACGTCGAACGTGACAGAGACCGGTTTAGGCGAGCTCCACGCGAAGAGGGTTGCCAGACAACTGGCTGCAGCGGTGCATCACATTCACAGCCGCGAATTGGTGCATCGTGACATCAAACTTGACAACATCCTCGTGTTCAAGAGTGACTTCTCGCGAATCAAATTGTGCGACTTTGGCGAGACCAGACGCGTCAACACTGTAGTCCGAAGGCACAACGAGTGGCTGCCATACTCGCCGCCTGAGGTATTGCAGATCGACACTGACGAGACGTACAAGTAATTATTTGATTGACCATTACCAATTACGTCCCCGTTATTATGGGGTGGAAGTTTGGGACTCGGGTGGTATGAAGACTATGTTAGACTATACTAGAACTATAGTTTCTATGAAGGATATGTCATAAGAGATAGAGAGTTGTGTTGAGATGTAGAGTTTGTATAAGGGGACACGTAGTGATCTTAACGTTTAAATTAATATACATTTATATTGTCAGTATGCATTAATATATTACTGATTTTGTTAGTGTATGCTATTAATATATTATTGATATAGGTGTTGTCAGTACATATTACTAATTTCTTATTAATATACACACATATTCTAGTATATGTTATTAATATACCATTAAGGTACTCACAATTTAAGTACACACTATTAACATATTATTACTGTACACACATGAATAGTCTTTTAAACATATGTAGCTGTACAGCTACATGTGTACATATATATATACATATATACATATGTAGTTGTACTGCATATTGCATATGTACAAAGATTATTCATGTGTCTACATGTGTGTAGCTGTATAGCTACATATGTACACATATATATACATACATATGTAGTTGTACTACATATTGCATATGCAGAAAAACTATTCATGTGTGTACATGTGTGTAGCTGTATAGGTACATATATACATATGTAGTTGTACTACATATTGCATATGTACAAAAACCATTCATGTGTGTGCATGTGTGTAGCTGTATAGCTACATATATACATATACACATATGTAGTTTATATAGTTATACACATCCACATCTCGCAATCCTACATTGTTGAGAATGAAGGTACAATATTGAGTAGTGTCTAGAGAGATGAAATATGGCACGTATAAATGAAAGAGTAATGCTTCAGCGAAAATCGTGGATTGCATGATGAATGAGAAAAGTATGATCGTTTATTTAGCCTTTCACGTTTTCAGAGCTCTCACATCGCACGATGTCTGGCAATTCGGCATTGTCCTATTTGTCTGTCTGACCGGATGCTTGCCGTGGCAGAAGGCGGCGTTGGACGACCCGCGTTACACCAGATATCAAAACTGGCACAACGCGACGCTGAACATAGCCAAGAAACCGAAATTATTTCAGCTGATCAGCTCACGGGCGCAGAGGTCAGTTTCTCGAATGCGTGACGCGTAACCAAGCGCCGGTCTGCACCGAATTCATCTGTTCTCATGACTGCACCTGAAAACCGTGCTAGACATATCAATTATTTTGATTATAATTATAGTTTGAATTTTTCAGCTTCCTAAATTTTCAATTTTTATGCTTCCATATTTTTTAGTAAGTAGATCTGCAAATTTCTATGTTGTTGAACTGTAAGATTACTAAATTCGTGGATATCCCTAGATCTTAAAATACCTGTATCTCCACATTCCTAGACCCTGATTTCTAGATGCACAAATTCTTTGACCTACAAATTCTTGGATCTGCAAATTTCTTGATTCAAAAATTCCTTGATCCACAAATTTCTAGATCATCAAATTCCCAGAATCCCACATCCTATATCCCTCAATCTGAAGGTCTCCAAACCCCAAAATCTCCAAATTTTCACATCCCCAAATTTCAGACCTTCAAGCCCCAAAAATCCCCAAATTCCTATACCTCCAAATTTTCCCCCAATTCCCAAATTTTCATATCCCCAAAAATTCCTATAAATAAGTGAACACTTCTCCCTTCCTATATCTCAGTGGAAAGCTCTTAACCGGATCACAAATTAATCTCCATAAATGTATACAAGTGCACATACAAAGAAGCTGTATCTCTGTAAAAGATTTAAGACGCAGTGATTCATACAGAGCTAATAAAGAAAGATACTTTTTTAGGATCACGTTAGCGTGTCAAAACAAGCAGAAGGGTTTGAAAAGAATTATAGACTACATTCTGAGGGAGCGCATGCCAGTACCAAGAAATGTTTCCATTTTGGTTTAAGTTTGCTTTTGAAACAAGCTCGTGAATGATTATAGTTACCCCTCGTGTTTATAATCTCTGAACAAGATTATTAATGTACCAAGATAAATTTTCTGTTCCCAAAAAAATCTTCATTACATGCTGGATCTGAGATTTAAAAGTCACATTATTGTCTTACCACACATGTCGATTATTTTCAAAAAGAAAGAAGGCATAAGTGGAACAAAGAACTAAAAAAATAGCTGAAGCTCATTCTACAGCGACCTCCCAGCATCCTGCCATTATCCCAAACTTAATTCCAAGTATTTTTATTCGAACCCCGATTAAACGTTCTTCAGGTTGTTCAAGCGTCTGCTGGACCCGAAGGCCGAGAAGAGGCCTGTCAGCGTGCTGGAGGTAAACAAATACCTGGAGGACAGGTGGCTGGCGAAACTGGGTGCGGAGAAGGCCATGAACGGTAACAATCGATCCAAATTAAAGACTCCAGGGTTTTCGTATCCGCTTCATTGAACTCGAACGTTTGCACAGGTGGCGCCGACGAGAGGGACGAGCTATGTCCCTCGATGTACAGCTTCCACAGTTCGTTGGAGGAGAAGAATCAGCTCCTTCACACCCTGACCACGTACGGAATCGAGACTACGGTTGACAGAGCGAAGAAGAAAGACCGTATCAGAGAGTGGATTCAAGCGAGCGCGATAGTAGAAGAGTACGAAGAGGACGAGTCGGACCTGAACGAAGACATCCGCTACTACGAGGACGAGGACGAAGAGCCGAGTTCGATGAAGGGTAGACACTTCCCGGAGACCCGTCCAATCGCCAAGAACGAGTCCAAACGACACAGACACAGAAGCAACACCTCTAACCCTAGAAAGCGACAAATCATCAAACCCACCGAGAGGAAGATCCCGTTCGCTCCTCAAGTGGCCGAAGAGCGACAGACGATCGCCCGATTCGCCAGTTTCCCGAACGGCGACCCGAACCTGGCGGTGCTGAAGAACGGAACCAACAGTGACCCGGTCCTCCCGTTGATGATCGAATCCAACACGGAGGAGACGAGGTCCGTTAACAACGGCCAGGCCGACAGCGCTTCTCGAGAGGACTCGTTACCGACGAGTAGTTTCAAACCGAACTTGCCCATCCAGGAGCCGGAGAACACGAACGCTCAAGATCAGAACTCGCAAACGGATCGCAGTTTGCCGAGAAGCCCGCAGATCCCGACCAGGAAGCATCGCTCGCAAACTGCCCCGTTTCCGGCGCCGACGTCGCCCGTGCTGAACGGAAACCGGGCCGAGTCCGCGAAGAGGAGCCAGTCGACCACCGTGCTGCCCACGGACAGATCGAGCCATCGATCGATGCCGAGCCAGTCGAATGGCCAGCCCTCGGTGCCTCGGGGCGAAAGGTCGACCACGCAGCCGGAGAATCGATCCGCGGCGCAATCAATGTCTCGAGTAGAAAATCAATCCGCGGTAATGCTGCCGGCGACGGCTCGAGTGGAGAATCAATCGAGTAACGCTGTGCAGCTGGCCAGGAACGAGAAGTCCGCGAGCGGGCTAGTTCCCCTCGCGGCCGCAAATCCGCTGACGATGTCGGTCGCCTCTCATCTGGTGATGCAGAGCTTCAACGCGTTGCAGGGGATCAACGCGGACGCTAACCACGCCGCCAGCCCGAAATCGCCCAGAAACAGTCCCAATTCTAACCACAGCAAGATGTCCACGCCGAAGAACAGCCCCACGACTACGCCCGCGAGAACCTCCACGCCACCGAAACACAAAATTAATCAGCGGACCGAGGAGACGGTCTTCTACGGAAAGGATCCTTTCGAGCACTACGGTATCGCTCAGGGGGCGATCCTGAGGGGCGATGCCCGACGAGGATCGCTCGAGAGCGCCAGCAGATCTGTCAGCAACTGAATACTGGTCGATTTTCGGTTGCACCTGAACACATGGGTGGGCAGTGACGATAGAGGATGTACATCGTGTTCTGGTTTGATAACGGCTTGCACCGGTTAATCCTGGATGAATACAGATTTCACTGCGTCGATACTACTGACCGGAAATGGGTTTTTGAACCAAATGGGTTATGAGGATTAATGGAGTTGGGGTTGGTCTGGATATTGACGAGGATTTAATGCGATGGCGTTCTTTAGATGTTGCAAGTTAAATGATAGATCAATTTTTCAACGAATTAGAATACAATATCGCTAGTACATTCTCTAGTATAAATTTGATACAAGGAATTTGCTTTGAGACACATAGAAAGGTGTCGACTTTCATCGACCTCGAAACTAATTCCCTGAAGAGACAACGTCAGTACAATTTAGAATACAAAATATTGTCTCATAAGTTAGACAATTTCCTGCTGCAAGCAGCAAAATGAATCGGTAATTAGAATGACAGAAAACGCAGCCACATCAAGATTGCAGGATAAAGCCACATATCGAACAGTAAAACAGAGGACGAACATAATGATCAATAGTAAAAATGATCTTAAAGAAGATAAAAAGCTTCTGAATCTTTGTCAATCTTCGTGGATGAACGAATATAATGATCAATAGTAAAAATGATCTTGGAGAAGATAAAAAGTTTCTGAACCTTTGTCAATCTTCGTGCATGAACGAACATAATGATCAATAGCAAAAATGATCTTGGAGAAGACAAAAAGTTTATGAATCTTTGTCAATCTTCGTGCATGAACGAACATAATGATCAATAGTAAAAATGATTTTGGAGAAGATAAAAAGTTTCTGAATCTTTGTCAATCTTCGTGGATGAACGAACATAATGATCAATAGTAAAAATGATTTTGGAGAAGATAAAAACTTTCTGAATCTTTGTCAATCTTCGTGCATGAACGAACATAATGATCAATAGCAAAAATGATCTTGGAGAAGATAAAAACTTTCTGAATCTTTGTCAATCTTCGTGCATGAACGAACATAATGATCAATAGTAAAAATGATTTTGGAGAAGATAAAAAGTTTCTGAACCTTTGTCAATCTTCGTGGATGAACGAACATAATGATCAATAGTAAAAATGATTTTGGAGAAGACAAAAAGTTTCTGAATCTTTGTCAATCTTCGTAGATGAACGAACATAATGATCAATAGTAAAAATGATTTTGGAGAAGACAAAAAGTTTCTGAATCTTTGTCAATCTTCGTAGATGAACGAACATAATGATCAATAGTAAAAATGATTTTGGAGAAGACAAAAAGTTTCTGAATCTTTGTCAATCTTCGTAGATGAACGAACATAATGATCAATAGTAAAAATGATCTTGGAGAAGATAAAAAGTTTATGAATCTTTGTCAATCTTCGTGCATGAACGAACATAATGATCAGTAGTAATGATCTTGGAGAAGATAAAAAGTTTCTTTGTCAATCTTCGTGAATGATCGTCGAAAAATCAAACACAAGAGGAATTTTGTATCGAACGATGCACCGTATAGTGTTTTCCTTCCGTTTGGACACGAGCCATGGCCAGGCCCATTATAGCGATTCTTTTGTTCCTTCATGTTAGTCCTTACATTATGTAGCCGCCACGCGAACCACGCTCCATGAAATAATTCACGGATTATTTTATTTCATTGCGCGCCAGAGGATGAATCATTGAAGCGGACAGAAAGGTAACGACGATCGTAAACGCGGCTAGCATCGCCGGCATTTTATTTGTATCTGAACCTGTGTGTCGTGTATTTCAGGAACTATTTACACTCGAACGTCGATCAGCCAGGATGGACGAATTTTGGCACGTTGCTCCCGGAAAACGATACGTTCGTCTCCGCTGCGTCGTCTCGCGAAGCTGAACGATCATTTCGTTCGATTATAACGGCTTTGTGGTTGCATGAACGTTTCGAATGACGTTCGTACAGGAAATATGTGTTTACGTGGGTGCTGTCTATACGGATTATTGGACCGAGACATTGTAGTGGAGAACATTTTGAACGGTGATGACGCTTGCGGACGATTTGGCTGTGATCTTGATCGGTGATGGGCTCGATCTTGAAATTTTATGGCTTTGGAAGGTAGATGGTTAGGAATTTTTAGGTTTTGAAAGGGAATTGGGGAGTTGGGAATTTGGGAAGTGGAGAATTTGGGGAGGGAGGAGAATTGGGGGGTGAGAATGTAGGGACTTGAGAATTTGGGAATTTCAGAATTAGGGGATGTGAGAAATTTGGGGAGGTAGGAGATTTAGGGGATGAGAATGTAGGGACTTGAGAATTTGGGAATTTCGGAATTAGGGGACGTGAGAGATTTGGGAATTTCAGAATTAGGGGACGTGAGAAATTTGGGAACTTGAGAATTAGGGGACGTGAGAAATTTGGAAGCTTGAGAATTTGGGGATGTGAGAAATTTGAAAGCTTGAGAATTTGGGGATGTGAGAAATTTGGAAGCTTGAGAATTAGGGGACGTGAGAAATTTGGAAGCTTGAGAATTTGGGGACGTGAGATATTTGGAAGCTTGAGAATTAGGGGACGTGAGAAATTTGGAAGCTTGAGAATTTGGGGATTGAGAAATTTGAAAGCTTGAGAATTAGGAGACGTGAGAAATTTGGAAGCTTGAGAATTTGGGGATGTGAGAAATTTGGAAGCTTGAAAATTAGGGGACGTGAGAAATTTGGAAGCTTGAGAATTAGGGGACGTGAGAAATTTGGAAGCTTGAGAATTAGGGGACGTGAGAAATTTGGAAACTTGAGAATTTGGGGATGTGAGAAATTTGGAAACTTGAGAATTTGGGGTTATGGTAATTTTGGGGCTTGAGAATTTAGAATCTTGAGAATTCAAAAATGTAAAAATTAGGGGAGGTGGAAAAATGTAGAAAATTTGAAAATTTGAGGATATGAGTAAAAGTAACTCTAGCAATCTATCAATACAGAAATCCACAAAATAAATTTATAAAAGCAGATTTCCAAAGCGAGTCCACCAGTATCCTCCATGTCACTTCACCACCAACCCCTATTTTCCCCATCACCGATCTCGACGACTTACGCACCTTACTTATTAAAATAAATACTGTACTTATTTTTCCCCAATTCACATATGCAGTTGTCCATGAGCCGTAGTCCATAGCGAACGCGTGAAAAAAGCATTAGCGTAATTGAAATGTAAATACGACAGTGCACACGCGACAGTAAAGTTTATCGAGGGTAGTCGAAGGTGTGGCTGATTGTGAGGCGAATTCGATTAATTGTGATACTAATAGAGTGAACTTTGGAATCGAGTTCGACGAGAATGTATGCTTCTAATTAACATGTTAATATGAAATTAATTCGACTATCTTGTATTATAATCATAAATAATTCAGCATAGAATATACGATCGATAAATATTGATTTGTAATATGAACTCTTTAGTCGAAGCGTGAAATTGCAAAGAATTCTTCTCTTTTTCTCTGGTCATAAATTAAACAACGATTAAAATATGTGGATTGTTTTATTACGTATTTTATAAACCATTTTACGTATTTGATAAACGAAAGAGTTACCCTTCTCCTACGTTCTTTTTGTTAATTAAATTGTTTTGGATTGAAATATCTCTGTTTAATTTATGGTGGAGAAGAAGATATCGAACGATGCTCTAAAAGAATGCGTGCACGAAAAATAAGGAACACGAGGCGAGTTGTCTTGCAGCGTCGATCACAGATGGCGGCCGATGCTGCGGCTAAGGGTGCTATAACAGTTTCCTTCGGAAATTCTTCCGCGACGTTTCAAGGCCACCGGGCGTGAATTATGCTTATTTCGTGTGTATGTTTATCCATTTGCGCAGAATATTTGTTACAAAGGCAATATATTTAAATGATTAAAGACGCCAAAAACATTAGCGTAAGAACGATAGTCATTCCTACATTTTGAATTGTACAGTTTCCAATTATTTCTAGATTATTACGTTTTAGAGTTTCTTCCTCATTTCATCCCCTTGAGCGTTCAGTACGATTAAACAACTTAACGATTTATTTCTTGTTTTTACTTTTTTTATCTCTGAATTAACCGTGATAGACTTTGGTAGAGCTTTGGATGCTTGAGGGGTTGATATTAACACGTCTGAAAAATTTTAATGGAATAACAATATTGTAATTGATTATAGAAAATAGAGGTTATGTTAAGTTTATTATATTATGTTTCTTTCGCTTCCACTAGTTTTATGAAGGAATAAAAATTACTCTTGATATTCTGAAAGAGGGGCAGATCTGAATAAAGTATAGATTGCTATGTTTCTATATTCTTGAATCCCCATATTCCTATGTTCTTAGGTAGCTACATAGGTATGTAGAAACATAGGTGACAAGGGATGTAGTAGAACTACAAGTCTCTAAATATAGATTAAGTATATTGTCACTTATGTTTCTAGATACCTATATTCCTAGATATCTACATTCCTAAGTACTTATATCCCTAAACTCCTTGTTACCTGAAATTTCTTGTTACTTTAGAAGTACTCGTACTTCCAAATACACTTCTAAATACTCCTAAGAATCCACATCCTCTACATACTCTGTTAGCTACATCCATAGATACCTATATCTTCATAGTGTTTCACACAAGCTATAGATACCTAAATTTCTAACTTCCAAGATCCCTAGACCCCTCCATCTGTGCAACTTCTGTGAAACCCTCTATCTCTGAAACTCCAGATCTCCACATCTTCACATCTCTGCATCTCTCCATGTCCACATCTTCACATCTCCAAATCTCCTCACGTCCACACCTGTCAAATATCCCGAAATCCTTCTAACCCTAAATCTCTACATTTCTGGATAACTATGATTTTTATTTTAAACCCGCAACACATAATTTTACAGATCACTAAAGATTTGATGGGTCAGGATGAACCAGCGATTCGAAGGTTAAAACACCAAGAAAGAACAGCGATATCCACACTGACCGAGATGCTCTAAAAACGGACACGTTTGAAAACGCGGCTAATAATAACTGGCCGATTAGCGAGGCCAAAAGATACCAGCATCGAAGCGTAATACATGAACCGATGATAAAAGTATTTCCGTATCGTAATTAATTAGGAATGAAAGCAGGGAAAAAGAGCGATTGAGGTCGGAAATGCTCGATATTCTTATGCGTGTCCCGTGGCTCGACTCGCTTGCGACCTCGTCCTCGACGTCGTCGAGGCGACGCCGACTCAGCCACGAACAGGAGGGTCACGGGGGTACGTGTCTGGCGATATGAAAATAATTACCGGGCGGGGCGAGGCGCGAATTAATTAAGAGATACCTAAGTAGCGTATATTGCGCAGGAGATGCAATTACGTCGTCTTTGAGCCCGCGCGCAGCCAACGCCCCGGGCAGATATAACGAGACTAACCACTCGCTTTGACACGATTCCTCAGGATCAACGGTCGAGCCTTCGACACCCTCGAACTTTGCGTTTATCTGCTCCTTGGAACTGCGTCTCGGCTTTGACACCATCTTTATAAGCAAAGCTTGTCGAGATCGACACTAGACGATCACTTCACTATACTGTAGACACTCTGGATGACTAGATGGGAATTTATGCTTAGAATGTCTGCTTTGTGCAGGTGGTTGTTTAGACTCTGTTGAGGGTTTGGGTACTGTGAGAGTGAGTTTGTGAAATTTGGAGGTGGTGAATGGTGGAAGTTTGGGTGTTTGGAGGGTTAGGATTTGGGGAGTTCAAGGTTTAGGGGTGAGGAGATTTAGGGTTTGGAAGATTTGGAGATTTGGAGATTTGGAAATATGGAAATTTTAGAGTTTGGGGGTGTGGGACTTTGGGGGTTTAGGGATTCAGGGATTTGTGGAGTTCAAGGTTTAGGGATTTGGACATTTGGGGGTTTGGATATTTCAGAATTTGGAAGACTTGGAAATTTGGAAATTTTAGAATTTGGAGATGTGGGACTTGGGGGTTTAGGGATTCAGGGATTTGTGGAGTTCAAGGTTTAGGAATTCGGACATTTGGAGGTTTGGATATTTGAGGATCTGCAAGATTTGGCAATTTGGAAATTTTAGAGTTTGGAGTTTGGGACTTTAGGGGTTTAGGGATTCAGGGATTTGTGGAGTTCAAGGTTTGGGGATTTGGACATTTGGAGGTTTGGATATTTGAGGATCTGCAAGATTTGACAATTTGGAAATTTCAGAGTTCGGAGTTTGGGACTTTGGAGGTTTAGGGATTCGAGGATTTGTAGATTAGGGAACTTTGACATTTCAGAATTTGATGGGTTAGGGATTCAGGGATATGCAGGCTTGGAGATTTGGAGATGTGGACACTTGGAAATATTTGGGTGTTCGAAGCTTTAGGTATGTAGAGGTTTGAGGATTTGAAGGTTCAGGGTTTTAAAGATTTATAGGTTTGGAAATATGAAAATTTGGCAGATTTGTACACTTGAAAATTTCATAATTTAAGGGTTTTAGGGGTTCAAGTATGTAACCATTTGGTGCCTTGAAAATATAAAAACATGAAAGATTCGAAAACTTGAAAATTTCAAAATATATAAACTTAAGAATTTGCGAACTCGCAGACTTGAAGCTTTGAAATGTATAAGAACTCAACAGGTTTGAAAACATCAATACCACAAATTTGAAAAACCTATCCTCTTAAAAACATCAAAAAGCTTCACCTAAAAATATCACCTAAATCACAAGATCTCAAAAAACTTGAAAATATACAATTCCAGAAATTCCTCAACTTCCACTATCAACATTCCACCACAATTAACCCTGAACAATTTCTACCAAGTTTCCCTATTACCATTTCGCATTAAGAGCTCGTAACGTGTATAAGTTTCGTAACGAAGTTGAAGAACAGCGGTACCGGAAATACTCCGGTGTTCCTCCTGAGGGAGGAAGTTGAAACGAGAGAGAACCGAGAGAAGGCTTAATTGTCGCCGGTACGGACGAATTCGGATGATTGATGATGGTTTCGTGGACCGTTGCGGGGATTAGATGGATGATGCTTCAAGGCTGCTGGAGACGCGAGTAACGGGGGTCCAATGTAACGGAGTTTCATGTTTTAAGCTGCCACGATACGGGGATCCGGTCTTATGGGATTTTGAATCGTATTGCAGCTGTGATATCATCCTGAATTATTATGGGCTATGAAGATTTATACCGGGGGAATTTTGTCGCGCGTTTTTACGCGATGTTACCTCTTTCGATTCAGATCTTGTTTTCTAGCAAACTTTTTAATTACATTCCACAATTTTATGTTGCGACATAAGATATTCATCTTTGTTGCATTTTCTTAATCTCGCAATCAGAGAGAAATATATTTTTAAACTCTCATCAATAATAATAATAAGGGAGTACCAACATAAAAAATTTAAACTAGTACCAGTTTAATTGATTGATTTTATAAGGCCTCGACTGCTACGATCATTAACCCAGAACCAGTTAAAAAAATTATACAAAGAAGCGTCAAATAACATTGCAAATTTGTACCATTTCGAGAAGACATGAATAATCGCAATTACAAAAGGTGCAATCAAGCTAATTACAAAATTTGCAATTCGTCGATGTTTAACGAAGTAAAAATTTCACGGTGCGTTACTTCATGCCATAAATTTACAACGCGTTAACGAAGGGTTACCGTTGAAAAGCGACAGTCCGAAGAAGATACCCATGCATTTACCAATTTACTGATTTATCGCGGAAAAAGTTGATAGCAGTTGTAACAACAATATTAAAGATTATTTAAGAATCGCTAATGTAGCTCCACCTCCGTCGATGTACACCGATTCGAGCAGAACCGCGTAATTACACGGAACATGAAGGCGATGGATGAAGGCGTTAGAGACGCGATCGTATCGCGATATAACCGGAATCGTGTGAATTAACATCGAGCACGAGTGATTCGGAGCGTGTTACCGGTCACCACACGCGCGTTCCATTATAAATAGAAACGGCAGTCGAGAAATTCGTATCTGGATCGTGTCGCCGGTGGATCCAGCTTCCCTTTTCAAACAAATCCAGCGGACCCACGAAAGCGTCGGTTTAACCAGGATACAGAAGCTTCGCTGTCGGTCGATTCCCCGCGCTGGGGAGGCCGTGTCGCGCCATTAACACCAATTGTGGTTTCATTAATTTTCATCGGCACTTTGCCGCGTTAACGACGAACGAAGGTGACGGCCGGGAATCCCGAATTGGGAACCCGTTCCGTGGATCGGGTCCAGCTCTTCGGTGCAAGGCCGGCTGCTTGAATGTATGGATGGCTTTTTTGCCGTGAGTGTCGTCGATGGTGCCGGATTGATGCATTGGGTGACGCGAATCGAGTGCTGCGGACCTCGAATTTGCACTCGGGGAATTTTATGGCGATATAACGCGTGTTGGTACAACATAAACTGATATAAGAACCGCAGTTATTCAAAGCGTGCTATGACGCTTGGCTATACATATAGGCAACGGAGATGTGAAGCGTAATACGCAATATGGCAATATAACGAGGGGTGATATAAGGCGAGGTAATGTAATGCGTCGCGACACTACATGATTGGAACGCTATGGTATGATAAGGTAATATGTGGCAATATAGCAAGTAGTAATAGGGACGCATGGCGATATAACGTGAGGTAATGTAATGCGTCGCGACACTACATGATTGGAACGCTATGGTATGATAAGGTAATATGTGGCAATATAGCAAGTAGTAATAGGGACGCATAGCGATATGACGCGTGGCGATATAACGTGCAGTGACAAGAATGCGTAATAATACGATATATTGCGTGTGGGACGCGTGGCGATACAACGCGTAGCAACAAGGGTGCATGGCGATATAACGCGAGGCAATATAACGCGTGGGAATACAACACTTGAAGATACAAAGCGTAGAGATAGGATCGCGTGGCGATATAACGCGTAGCAATATAACGCGTGGCGATATAACGTGTGGCGATATAATGCGTGGCAATATAACGCGTAGCGATATAATGCGTGGCAATATAACGCGTGATGATACCACGCGTAACAATAGGGACGCGTGGCGAAACAACGCGTGGCGATATAACGCGTGACAGTATAACGCATGGCGATATAACGCGTGGCGATATAATGCGTGGCAATATAACGCGTGGCAATATAACGCGTGGTGATACCACGCGTAACAATAGGGACGTGTGGCGAAACAACGCGTGGCGATATAACGCGTGGTAGTATAACGCGTGGCGATATAACGCGTGGTAGTATAACGCGTGGCGATATAATGCGTGGCAATATAACGCGTGGCAATATAACGCGTGGCAATATAACGCGTGGCAATATAACGCGTGGCAATATAACGCGTGGCAATATAACGCGTGGCAATATAACGCGTGGTGATACCACGCGTAACAATAGGGACGCGTGGCGAAACAACGCGTGGCGATATAACGCGTGGTAGTATAACGCGTGGCGATATAACGCGTGGCAATATAGCGCGTGGTGATACCACGCGTAAGAATAGGGACGCGTGGCGGAACAACGCGTGGTAGTATAACGCGTGGTGATATAACGCGTGGTGATATCACGCGTGGCGATATAACGCGTGGCAATATAACGCGTGGCGATATATTGCGTGACGATGTAACGCGTAACAATAGGGACGCGTGGCGATATAACGCGTGGCAATATAATGCATAGAAACTCGTGTTCAAACGAATACAACACACAGCAATTTTGTAGCATATAACACGTGCATACATGAATATATGAAAATACGACGCGTTGGCGAAAGAACGATCTAGCACTTGGCCCTCCAGGGGTAGTTTGTTCAAAAGCGGCGAACCGAAGTGACACAAGTCGTATCGTCGATTGTATCCCGCGGGATCTAGGTATTTCCGAGGGCAAATACACGTGGAAGTAGGCAGTGTCCGTCCAGCCAGGCAAATTGAATTTAACGGGCGCGACGCGCGAACATGGAAGAGCAAACAAAGAGAACGGGGCACGTAAGGAAACGGTGTTTTACGGGAGCGGCGGTTTTCGTGTCCAAACAATTATGCCGAGGGGTGCAGACGAGCACATGCTCACGGTAACCCACTTACCGTTGGCTAAAGAGCGAAACGGCACTCGGCGAATGCGGTTGTCGTATTAATGGCCTGTCGCTAATGTGCGAATATTCCATTACGCTGCCTTAAGATATTTACCAACCTCTCGCGGTTCGGATTTTCATATTGTCTAACGGAGAAAGTTCTGTCGGAGAATTGTACAGAGGTTGAACGGAGTACAGGGGACAATAGTTTAACGACGGCGGATCCTTAAGCAAAGCGAGAGAACGGACAAATTGAAATATGTATTTTATTCGACGCATCCTTCTGGAGGAGACGTTGCCATCTTTCATACCTGTTCCGTTTGTGTTTCGTGGAAGAAAAGGGAAGTCTCGGAGCTGAGGCTCGAGTCGCGACCGAGCTACGGCGCTTGAAAGACCCGTTGCTGAAGATTCAAATGGATGAGACGGTAAATTTGCTTGCAATTTCATTACGGTTTGGTTGCGTCAAAATTACTTCGTTTCGAGACGTGCTTCTAAAAATTCATATTATAAAATAAACGCTCATGATAATAATCAATAAGAGATGTTAGTCAAACGACCGACAATGTCACTGTATTAGAAATGTTTCGAAAACTGTAACAATTATTATGCAGAACACCTTGTATCATAAGGCAGCATTAAACACATGTGTCGAAATAACAATTTCTAAAGTATGTCAAAAGTAATCCTTAACAAAATTGTTATTCAAAATCTCTGCGACAAAGTTCCCAGAAGTTCTCATAAGACAAAGAAGCGACACAATTGTTCTCAGTCATTGTCAGCAAATTATAAAAATAGAGCGTTGATAATTATTGACTCACCCTCGTGGCATTATCCTCGTGAGAAGAATCGAGAGCAAAGCGTATCTCATCCTGTTCTGTCGTGCATCGAAACGTGGCGCGGTTTCACAAAACCAACCCTCGATGCCGGTATTGCAAGCATGATCGTGGAAAAAGAAGCCGGAGGTTCGCGTCGCAAAAGAAGACCCCCTATGCTATTAACATCAAAAACGAGCGTGTGCAAAACGCAGGCTCACAGAGGCTCGCCACGACAAACGCAGGAAAAGCGGAAATTCCTTGCAGAAAGTGCGAACGGCGCCGTTTAACGCGCGGGGTACTCCATATTTATACCATTACGATCGCAACGCGCGCACGCACATACGCACACGCGTTTTCCAACCCCGCAGACGAGCGCGTACAGTCAACAGCAAATCCGGTGTTTCTAGGGAAAGTCTCACGGTGAAAAACTCTGTCGTTTCTGGGGCGTTTGATGTCGAAATTTGGGGGTGGGTTAAGATTTGAGGATAATTTGGGTAGTTTGGAATTTAGGGATATAAGGATATAGGGATGTAGGGATATAGGGATTTGGGGGTTTAGAAATTGGAGGGTCTAGGGATTTGGGAGTTTAGAGATTCGAGGATCTAGGGATTTGGGGGTTTAGAGATTCGAGGGTCTAGGGATTTGGAAGTTTAGAGGTTGGAGGGTCTAGGGATTTGGGGGTTTAGAGATTCGAGGATCTAGGGATTTGGGGGTTTAGAGATTTGAGGGTCTAGGGATTTGGGAGTTTAGAGATTCGAGGGTCTAGGGATTTGGGAGTCTAGAGATTCGAGGATCTAGGGATTTGGGGGTTTAGAGGTTGAAGGATCTAGGGATTTGGAAGTCAAGGAGTTTGAGGACGATGGGATTTGGGGATACGTGGATATGAAGGTTTAGAAATTTGGGGGTGTAGAGATATTCCAATCTATAAATTCGGGGATATAAGAATTCAGGCAGCTAGAGATTTGGGGATCTAGGGATACAGGGCTCTAGGGATTCGGGAATCTAGTGAGTTAGGAATATACGAATTTGGGGGTCTTACAATTTGGGGACGTAAGAATATGGTACTCTAGGAATTTGGTGCTCTACGAATTTAGAAATCTAGGGATTCTGGGGTCTAAAGAGTTGGGGATCTAGGGATTTGACACTCTAGGAATTCAGGGATCTAGGGAGTCGATGGTCCAGTGATTCGGGAATGTAGAAGTTCAAGGATTTAGTAGTTTGGGGATCTAGCGACTCAAGGATATAGGAATTTTGTACTCTAAAAATTCATGGCTCTAAAAATTGATATGTTCAAAGATTTGTGGATTTAGGAAATCAAGTATCTATTATAGTAATTCAACTATCTAGGAATTCCACGATCTAGGAGTACAGTGATGTCTAGTCTTAGACATCAGAAGATTTGTGGTCTACAGAAAGTCTATATTGCACCCTTTGGTTGAGGACACAGAGGACTCCATTTTGTAGCATCAATATCGCCCCCCCAAATACAAAGGCGGGGTTCCTTAGTTTCTGCTATAGATTTGAAAATTTTTATTTTTACAAACATACCAAATTAAGAAAATAAGAATTTAAAAAAGTTGATAAACTTAAAAAGTTTGAGAAATATGAAGATTCAAAGAAAGAACCCAAAAATTAAAGTTTAAACTTGAAAACTTAAAGCGCAGTGGAGTAATTTAAAGGTGTCGCACGTTGCACCCGAGTGTACACCGTGGTGTTAATTCACGCACAGTCGAACGGATCGGGGGTTGAAGCGCGCGGGGGTTGTATCATCGTTCCCTACCACTAATTGCTAAATGCTAATGTACGCATACGCTTTGGCGACGCCTACTTTCGCGACAGACCGAGGGCATTATTCGCGGCTGACTTCACCGATCGGCTCGTCATCCACTTTCCACGGTGCCGGCGTCGCGCGTCCGGGGACCACCCGATTGGAATTTACATTTTACATCCCCGCCGTCGTCGAGGATTAATCATTCCGGATCGCTACTTGCTGATTTATGAAAATACCGAACGAACAGTCGCGTCGTAGCTATAGATAACGTTATCGATTAATATCGAACGTCGAACTTGTCCTTTGTGATTTTCGTTATTATCCCTTGAATCAATAAATATTCTATAAATATTTTTATCAGTAAATATGCAACTATTTTTCATTTATTTTAAATCAATCTTATGTTGTCTAAGAATATAGCTGTACAAAATTATTTTTTGTTTTTATTTTAATATTTTATTTTTGAACTTGTTTGAAGAACCTGAAGAATGTTTCTGCTTTTATAAGAATACATTTATATAAAATTATTTTTGGGTTTTTATTTTAATATTTTATTTTTGAACTTGTTTGAAGAACCTGAAGAATGTTTCTGCTTTTATAAGAATACATTTATATAAAATTATTTTTGTATTTTTATTTTAATATTTTATTTTTGAACTGGTTTGAAGAACCTGAAGAGCGCTTCTGCTTTTATAAGAATACATTTGTACAAAATTATTTTTGTGTTTTTATTTTAATATTTTAAGTTTGAACTTGTTTGAAGAACCTGAAGAATGTTTCTGCTTTTATGAGAATACATTTATATAAAATTATTTTTGGGGGTTTTTATTTTAATATTTTATTTTTGAACTTATGTTTGAAGAATCTGAAGTACTCCTCTGTTTTTAATAAAATTTAGTTCAAAAGAAATAGCGTTTTTTATTAAAAAAATAAACTTCTATGAGGCACGTTTTAAGTAGGAAATTTAAAAAAAATGTAATAACGTTGCACCCGATTAAAATGACTAAAAATGAGTACAATACCGTGGTCGCTTTCTTTGTTCGTCTTTCGCTTTTGCACCGATAACACGGTCAGAGGGATGTTTATCGTGATATCGAGGCTGAATGCTGGTGGGTTGCGGACAGACCCTTTGTGAACGGGGCTTTGTGACGTGGATAGATGTGCACTGGGGGTGAGTTATGATAGAAGAACATATGCTATGATAAAAATTTGGGGAGCTGCGTTGTTATAATTGCTGTGATGTATAGCTTGTTTGACTGGTTAACGAGAGGGTTCCTGGGAATTATGAGAACGTTTGTCTTTGAGGTGACGGAAATTGGGAAAAATAAAGACAGTTGCAAATTTTCTACATTTCATAAATTTTCTCAATTCTTGTTGTTCTTCAATTTTTGTAGTTCTTAAATTTTTTTCCATTTTTTAAATTTATTATATTCTTCTGAAGTTCATAATTATTTTAAACTTCCACATTTTTCAAATTCAGAAAGTATCAACCCTTAAATCTTCCACGTCTATTTTGCATACGAATACTCATAAATTTGTAGGTTCAAAAATATGTTCATTAAATAAATAGTCTACGTCACCACAGCGAGTGTTATCATAATTATATATGTTTTACGTGCATAGAGCATAAATGCACTAACCCCTCTGCAATAAATTCTACGTTCCAAACCCCGATAAAAAGCAGCGTAGAAATGATGAATCGTCCGAAGAAAAGCGCAGCTACAAACGTTAACATTCCGCAGATAATCCAATTACCGGATAACAATTTCGCTGACAAACACTATTAATTTCAGCTAGGATGCCGAGGAAGTTGAAATTAAATCGTGATAACCGAGAGACTGCGAAAGAAAAATGAGTGGAGACTTAAAGCAGCGACGATAATAGCCTCATAATTTTTACACGGTACGTTGGCTCGATTCAACAATTATCCCGAGTACAATTAAAACATTGAATCTCGTGAAGTTACCCCCAGAAAAATCATTAAAACCCGCGTTCCACCGTTCGTAATTGCGGATCGACCAGCGCGCGCGTGTAAATGGCTTAATCTCGATTAAGACAATGATTCCCGATAATGGATCCGCAAATGACTCTTCGATCTCATTAAAAAATTGCGAACGGTTTTTTCGTTGGAAAAAAGAAAGCCTCGTATATCGACATCGGATCGTTCCGACGATCGCGTCATCGATGACGGGACATCGTTAAACACGCCTCGGCTCGTCTATCATCGTGGCTCGCTCCAGAAAGCTTTTATCGCGATGCTGAAACGCGTTACAACGTATTACATCATACTCGACACGACACGACGCTCGTTTTGACATTAACGAGCGACGGTGTTCGAGCAAACTTTCGCCATCGCGGAGAACATCCTCGTTCCATGGGAAAATATCGAAACCTTCTGGGTGGACGATACTCATTGCAAATGTCGTTTGGACAGCTCTCTGGACGTTCGCGGTGACAGCTTACACAATATCGTTTCTTAAAGGTGACAACGTCCAACGCGTTAAATCTTTGCGGTAACTGGCTGTGTAAAATATTCTCTTCCATCTTGATTTCAGTTACTTTTGTGAGTTTCATTCTTGAGATTTTGGGGTTTCGATACTTTGGAATTTTGGGGATTATTGGAGATTGATTTGGAAGTTTTAGAATTTGGGAATTTAGAAATTTGGGGACGTAGGAATTTGGAAATGTGGACTTTTTGGGATGTGGAAATTTGGGGATTTCGAAAAACTAAAAATTTGGGTATTTAGGAATTTTAAATATTTCACAGTCTGAGAATTTGGGAATTTGGAAGTTTTAGAATTTGGGAATTTAGGAATTTGGGGACACAGGAATTTGGAAATGTGGACTCTAAAATGATACACCTTTTTCCACCCTGTCATCTGCCAAAAGAATTTTTACAAGAAAATTTTCCTTGTATGAAGTCCTCTACTTCCTCACACACCTACACCCTCTATCATTGTCGCACCTTCTTAAATAAACCGTAGTTTACCGGTAATAAAATTTGAGAGCCCAAATTAAAAATTGAAGGTAATCGCGAACGAAAATCGTCCACTCGATCAAAACGCAATCTTCTCGCGAACAGGATGTTCGTACATGGAAGTAACCAGGTGGTGTAAGTCGCAATTACTGTTTAGATTGCTTGTTGCTTAAAGTAAGAATTGCGAGTTGCAGGTGTTGGTCGCACAATACCTCGGCCAAAGTTATCTTGTAGCTTCCCTAATCCAGGAAATTGCTCGTCTCAGCGCGGCGATTTTGTAACGTGTACAAGGTGAAATGAGTTTTCACCGAGGGAAAATTTCAAGGGAAACAGGATAGAGGGGAAGAATATTGAGCAATATTTTCGTAAATTTGACTGCAATTACCGGACAGAGGGAGGCAGATTTCTTTTTTATGCAAGAATAATAACGGACAATATCTGTGTGCAGCAGGTGTTTACTGAATTATGTGCAACAATTTCACTTTTTTAATTATAATCATTCTGTACGGTGATGGATCCTTATTGCATTCGAGTGATGATTTAACATACAGGTACAAGTTTTTAATTTATAAAATTGTTTAATTTATATATGACAGGTTAAATTGATATCATAGAGTAGCACATAGAAATAAGTACACCAGAATTTGTCTTTTACTATTAGAAAACCTAAAGAACTTGCAGAGTACATCAATCATTCATCATCTGAAAAAATAATAAAACTAAAAGATAGTAAAATGGGTAAACTTGTATCAGTTTTCCGCAGTGAATAATTTCGACATTTTTGCAGCGGCGATTACGCGAAAGAAAAGCAGGGAGGCCGGCCAATGACATTTTCTTCCATTTTCCTTGGAACGACGGCACAGCCGAGGGGCAGAGTCATCATCATCGGCTCCGCACGAAGAAAATTGCGAACAATACGACTGCTGGCAGAATGATCACGATTTCGCGTTTTCTTCGCGCGTACAATTGCGTGCGTGAGGCGTTCATTCGCGTGCACTGGCACGGCGATAAATTCTTGAATTCCGCCTTTTTAATCGGGAATTTCTGCGCCTCTTCACCGATGAAGAGACAAGTCTTGCGTCCTTCTTTTTCAATCGAGCTTAATGAAAGGCCTTTGAAATTTTTTTAACGGTATAGAGTGCTCTCTGGGGTGTCGGGAAATTAAACCTTTCCTCTAATTTTTATTCAGATAGGTTTTAAGTTTGTTTATTTTTATGAGTGATGGAAATCAAGCTTAATATATGATCATTTTAAAAACATTGACATTATGAGTTTAACTTGTTTGAACATATGAAAGAGAAACACTTATATGAGCTTCATCATACTGGTTTGAATAATGAGTCCGTTCGTAATAATACATATTATGTATCCAATTTTAAATGAATTTTAAAGTTTGTTCATTTTAAAAAGTACCACCATTATGGTGCTTCCTAACCTCACAAATAAGAAGAGACAAAAAATTGTTTATATAAATAGGGTTCAACTTATTTGAACATATAAAAAAGAAACACTTATATGAGCTTCATCATACTAGTATGAATAATGAGTCTCTTCATAACAATACATATTATGTATCCAATTTTAAATGAAGTTTATAGTATGTTCATTTTAAAAAGTACCACCATTATGGTACTTCCTAACCTTACAAATAAGAAGAGACAAAAAATTGTTTTATAAATTGGGTTTAATTTTTTTGAACAGATAAAAGAGAACACTTATATGAACTTCATCATATCAGTTTGAATAATAAATCTGCTTACAACAATATATATTATGTGTCCAATTTTAAATCAAGTTTAAAGTATGATCATTTTAAAAAGCACCGCCACTATGGTGCTTCCTAACCTCACAAATAAGAAGAGACAAAAAATTGTTTATATAAATAAGGTTCAGCTTATATGAATATATAAAAGAGAAACATTTACATGAACTTCATCATATTAGTTTGAATAATAAATCTGCTCACAACAATACATATTATATGTCCAATTTTAAGTCAAGATTAAAGTATGATCATTTTAAAAAGCACCGCCATTATGGTACTTCCTAACCTCACAAATAAGAAGAGACAATAATTGTTTATATAAATAAGGTTCAGCTTATATGAATATATAAAAGAGAAACATTTACATGAACTTCATCATACTAGTTTGAATAATAAATCTGCTCACAACAATACATATTATTTGTCCAATTTTAAATCAAGTTTAAAGTATGATCATTTTAAAAAGCACCGCCATTATGGTACTTCCTAACCTCACAAATGAGAAGAGACAACAATTGTTTTTATAAATAGAGTTTAGCTTATTTGAACAGATAAAAGAGAAACATCTACATGAACTTGATCATATCGATTTGAATAATAAGACTACATACAGCAATAGAAATTGTGAGACTAAAATTAAATCAAGCTTAAAGTATAATCATCTCAAGAACTCCGCCATGATGGAATTTCCTAACCTCACAAAAAGTACAAGTAAGCTAAGAAGGTACAAGTAAATTTCTTGTACAAATAGAGTCTACCTTCTCTGAATAAATAAAAGAGAAATACCCACATGAACTAAATAATAATAACAACTCTACTCACAGCAACACATTATAATTTTTACAAGCGTATAAATAAAAGCACCGCCATCTTAAAATTTCCTAAACCCACAGCTAAGAACAAGTAAATTTTTTCCACAAATATGGTTCAGCCTCTTTGACCCGACAAAAGAGGCTCATCGAAAGAAGGGCCGAATAAAGCGATACATCGTAGGTAAAAAAGAAAAAAAAGCATCATAAGCCTTTTTCCCTAAGCGATAGCTGCAAAGCAGCCGGTATCACTCATCGACCGTGTTTCCTCTCCTCGTCTTCCCGTTGACTTCCTGTCGAGCATTAACCGGGTGTCGGATTACCGCGTTCCATTCCTAAGCTGGCATAGAAACAGACAGTTTAATCCGAGCCGATTTACCCCAAGCGATTTGTCGATCAGATCCGATCAGAATCATTTCAGTCAAGCAAGGAGGGAAAAAAGTGGTAGTTGTCTGCGTAATTACGCACAGAAAAGTCTGACCATTTTTATTGGGAAGAATTTGTAAAATGGTTGAAATATTAATGATTTCCATTAGGAGACTTTACTTAATATTATTATTATTTTTATTCGGTTTAATGTGATATTAATAGACTTATCACATGGGTAACTTGAACTGATATGAATAGATTCGAGATAATATAACCTGCTGGGTAATTAACATAACTAACATGAATAGACTGGGGATATAACCTGTTAATTAACATAACCTAATATCGTAGGCTTGTAGACTTGCTAATATAACTCGCTAGCTAACCTAACATGAATAGACTTAACCTAAATATAATCTACTGAAGATTTTTCTAAAGTTATTGGAGCTAATTTTCCCAAAATGGGGCTAATAATTTTTCTAGGATAACCTAAAATTCGACCAAACTCAAAAATTGAAATATTTCTATATCGACCGGTAAATTTGAATTGGCAAGTTTGCGTACACGTCAGAGTCCAAAGGGAGCTCACGTCGAGTGGACAGGGAGCAATAACAAAGGTGAACAGTATCGAGGATCGTAAAATGCCACAAAAATAACTCCGAATTTAACGTCGTTCGCGATCATAAATCTTACGTACTTCCGACGGTAAAAGTCACCAGTGCACCTCGATCGACGAGGTTCTTGACCGGTATACGGTGAAATGCAGCGAGGGTGTTCTATAGGTCCTCTAAGTTTGCATACTCTACCTCCGTGATCGTGATCTAGGGGGTGACGAATAAAACGTGCCTCAACATTACTACTACTAGAATTACTCAATCTTATTCACTTCACCTTACATTCTCAATTTTCTCATAATTTATACAATTTTTTTTATACGTTGTCTTGCAAGAATTATATAATTTTTTATTTATTTTCTTTATATGTTATCTTGCAAGATTTATATAATTTTTTATATATTTTCTTTAGATGTCATCTTGCAAGATTTATATAATTTTTTAAATATTATATTTTCTTTACACATCATCTCACAAGAATTACATAATTTTTTAAACATTTTCTTTAGACATCATCCTGCAAGAATTATATAATTGGTTATATATTTTCTTTACACGCCATCTTACAAGAATTGTACAATTTTTACACACCTCTCTTGCACGTCAGAAATGATACAATTTTTATTACAAAATTTTTGCTGTTGTCTCGTGCTCTTTTCTTCCAAAGGATTTTATGTAAGCGATTCGTGATCGTCTTTTGATTATCCACCATTAATACTGCTCCACCTAATTAATTTCGAAATACATACCGTTCCCTTTTCACGGTATAACTTTTTCTCCGGCTCGTATCCTTCTTGTGTAGGTGCAATATCGCTTTAACTGTAACGGTATTCAGCGAGAGGCCATTATATTACGGGTGCTGCGAATCGTCAACGACAGTCCTGCAAAAAGTCTAGAAAAAGTTAATGCCTCGATGAAATACGAGGAGTAACAGAAGCTGATCGAAAGAAAAGCTTAAGAGCTCTTTTACGATATATTCGAGGTCTTTCATATTTCATGTACGTTCATACATTATTAATTATTAGAAACTAGACACTTCATCCTGTAAATTCAATAGAAACTTTCAGGCTATAAATTTCATATAAATTTTCAGGCTGTAAATTCAATATCTACTTTCAGGATTGAAAGCTTCCGTAATTATTGAAAAACCGAGCGCAGTAATAAAACACTGAATCACGCTTAATAATATTAATTAATTATGAGACGTTGTAGAATTTGTAGAATAAGATAGTATGAATTAAACTAATTATGATTAATTTAGTAATATTTAATTTAATTAATAATATGAATTAACTATAGCTGAGATGTTGTAGAATTTGTAGGGTAAAAGATAGTATGAATTAAACTAACTATGATTAATTTAATAATATTTAATTTAATTAATAATATTAATTATAGCTGAGATGTTGTAGAATTTGTAGAGTAAAAGATAGTATAATTTAAACTAATTATGATTAATTTAATAATATTTAATTTAATTAATAATATGAATTAACTATAGCTGAGATGTTGTAGAATTTGTAGAGTAAAAGATAGTATAAATTAAACTAACTATGATTAATTTAAAGTTGACCTATGTTCAGAAGACAAACGTCCATCGCGATAAAAGTTTAAAGACTTAAAGACACCCCAATTTATTTTCCAGAATTCTTTTAACAAAATATGATTTGTGTTGATCGCGTGACGAGATAAAGACATGCAGTAGCTGCTCAGTAGCAAGATGAATCGTGCGAAAACTATAACGACGCGTGAACAAGACTTTAAGTTGCACGTGGAGGCCGATTATACAATCATGCTCGATCTTCCCTTAATTATGCCCCGCGATCCCTTCCGAGATATCAACAAATTACCGGATCTTAATTTCCTTCTTCCTTCCTATGTTTCCTCGCATTCCTTTAAATTGCTAATAAATATGACGATGTGAGAAGTTATGGCCCAGTAAGAAGGGTAAGTTCGTTAGACTCCAACATATCGAGCGAATTGCTTTGAAACTTGTATCGCGTGCTTTTCCGTAATTACTGCCCGCAAGATTCGAATCGATGATTCGATCCTGATGATTGTAACGCGGGCATAAATTTATGTCTCGACCGTATCGCGTGAATTTTTTCAACTATCACGGATCTTAACTGCCGGTTACATTTTCCCTTTGGAAAAATTTATTTTATTCAGACAGATTATAAATTATTTCGGACGGGAAACTTTATGAAATCATTTATTTATGAGTGCTGAACATTTTTCATACTTAAAATATTTCAAATTTACTGCTTAAAATTTCCTAACCTCAAATTCTGAAATACTGATTCACTTTTACTTAAAAAATTAATGTATGCTGTAAGTTCCAGATTAAATACAAGGCAAAAACTTTATGAAATCATTTATTTATGGATATTGAACATTTTTCATACTTAAAATATTTCGAACTTACAGCTTTAAATTTCCTAACCTCAAATTCTGAAATACTGATACACTTTTACTTAATAAATTAATGTATGCTGCAAGTTCCAGATTAATTTTCGAATCTCTAAATTTGAATTGTTGGATCATATATTCCCCTTAATAATACAAATACTAACTACAAATTTCCTAACCTCAAATTCTCTTGCACTTTTACTTAAAAAATTAATTTTCGAATCTCTAAATTTGAATCGTTGGATTCCCTTTAATAATACAAATCGAAGGTTTTTTCGTACATCCATAAATAAAGAAGATTTACTATCCATTCAAGAGCCCCACCCTGTCTAAGTGTCCTCCTCGGTCAAGGTATTACGACACCCCACAAGAAATACGGTTTTCTTTCCGCGTCTTCCAGGTACAGATGATCATTCCCATCTTCCATTTTGTTGCTGAACTTTGCCAGCCTCTTTCATAAAATCCTTTGAGCGTTGCTTCGCCATGAATCTTGTCATGCTTTAACTTCTCGAAGGAGGATCAGCCTGCGCTCGTTAGCCAGGACAAATTATAATTTACATCGATGTTTATTCATATCGTACGGTACACCGTTTCATTGTCTCGCAGATTTTCGCGACCGAACTGTGAAATCTCCCAGAAACTTAGCGACCGACTAAATTAGGTTAACGAGCTCTACTGAAACTCTCCAAACTCTTCGAACTCTTGGAATTCTTCGCTTCGACTTGGTCGCGACATTTTTAACCCTCTAAAGATCTTGCGGATGTTAATCAAAGTAATAATTTACGTAACTTGCTTCACTAAATATTTTGTCTTCTACCTGATCCTCAATAATTAAGTCAATTTATATTTGGTTTGTAGATTACACTTTGTGAACTTTATGTAATTCAATTTGGGAAGTGCTTTGCGTAACTCGATTTGGAAATTGCCTTAAATGCTTCAGACTGTATATTATTTAACAAAGTTCAATCTGTAAATTGCTTCGAATAATTAAACTCATAAATTGTTTTATAAAATTCAATTTATAAGTTACTGTAAATAATACAATTTGTAAATTGTTTTACAAAACTCAATTTGTAAGTTGCTGTAAATAATTCAATTTATAAATTGCTTTAAATAATTCAATTTGAAAAATTACTTTAAATAATTCAGTTTAAAAAATTGCTTTAAATAATTTAATTTGAAAAATTACTTTAAATAATTCAGTTTCAAAAATTGTTTTAAATAATTCAATTTGAAAAATTACTTTAAATAATTCAGTTTGAAAAATTGCTTTAAATAATTCTGTTTGAAAAATTGCTTTAAATAATTCAATTTGAAAAATTACTTTAAATAATTCAGTTTGAAAAATTGCTTTAAATAATTCTGTTTGAAAAATTGCTTTAAATAATTCAATTTGAAAAATTACTTTAAATAATTCAGTTTCAAAAATCATTTTAAATAATCCAATTTGAAAAATTGTTTTAAATAATTCAATTTTAAAAATCGTTTTAAATAATCCAATTTGAAAAATTGTTTTAAATAATTCAATTTTAAAAATCGTTTTAAATAATCCAATTTGAAAAATTGTTTTAAATAATTCAATTTGAGAAATTGTTTTAAATAATTCAATTTTAAAAATCGTTTTAAATAATCCAATTTGAAAAATTGTTTTAAATAATTCAATTTTAAAAATCATTTTAAATAATCCAATTTGAAAAATTGTTTTAAATAATTCAATTTGAAAAATTGTTTTAAATAATTCAATTTTAAAAATCATTTTAAATAATCCAATTTGAAAAATTCTTTTAAATAATTCTATTTATAAGTAACTTAGTAGAAGTACCTTTTTAAGTGTCGATTTGAAAACCATGTAACCTAACCTAAAAATTTTGGCGAAGAATCCTCGAATGCAAAAGCTGAAGCTCGGATTGCGAGCTTGGAAGCTCAGGTCAAGGGTATGGTTCCCATAAACCTGTCACTTCTTTCCTGGCACTTAGTTACGGTGGTTCCTCCGGATTCTTTTCCCTTTTTTTTACAGAGCCGCTACAGTTGGGAAACCTTCAGTCACAAATCATAAAATTTTTTTCTCTTCTCGTACTTTCGTACCCTGGAGAAAAATGAATTCAGACATTCGACGATTTATCGCCGCGCTTATCAAGCTTGGGTTTCTCAATATTTCAGCCATTTTAAGTTCTGGACAGATTTTTAGCTTTCTCGTCGAATTTAGTAATCGTTAAGGTGGCTTGGTTTCTTATGGATATTAATTTTTTGTATGAATACCTTTGGTAATGGAATTGAATTTTTGTTAGTTCAAGATTGAAGGTTATAATGGATAAAAGGTATAGTAGGTCTTAGTTACAATTCTAATCAACAGTAATGTGATCGGTTATACATTATTATTTGTATACGTGTACAGGTAAATAGATGTGTAATATACAAAATAGAGAAATGTGAGAGAATACAGTCTACGCAGAATTTATGGCTAATTCAAAATAATGTACACAGAGTAAACACAAGGTTAATTAGAGTATTACCTATTTCAGAAAATAGTTAATGTCGATCAGAAAACTATTATCGCCCTTGGATGTAATCGAACTAAACAAGCCGCGAATAATCGATCAGGCTCGCGAACGTAGAAAAATCTCGATTGATTTTCAACGGCAGCTAAGGGTTCGTGGAGCGACGATAAGTTTATAATAAGATCGTAATTACTTGTTTTAATAAACTCGACGACAAACTGGTTCCCATCGTGGCCGTATCGATCGATCCCTCCGGTGAAACGGGCTGCAACTTCTTATAATAGCTCGGCCGTTTCAATTAATTCGATTCAACGCCACGGTTTCGAGTTTCCTCCATGTTCGACGAGAAGTTCCGTGCAGTCTAAAAGGGACCCGTTTTACGACCTCCACCGTGCCAGAGCCTTGAATTCCGTCGTTAACGTCACACTCCTTGATCCCCGAGACGAAACAATGATCGATCACGATTTATCACGTTCCTTGTACACCTCTCTTTCGTGATTTCACCCGTTCGTGACAACTTTTCAACTCGGTGATCGATTATCGATGTTCGATCAAAGTACTTTCAGCGATGTATGGTAATTATTTGTGAAATTGCACAGGCTTCACCGACTGCTATGACCTTGAAATATGTTGCCAAGAATGTCGTTCTGAACAATTTCTCTCTTAATATATAACCGCCGTTCGGCTTTAGTTTAACAGATATTTGCAAAAATATTTAAAAGAGGGTAGTTATTTATAAAAAATCGTACACTTCACCGATTGTTATGACCTTGAAATATGTTGTCAAGGACATCATTCTGAAGAATTTTTGTCTGTACATGCAACTGCCGTTCGGCTTTAATTTCAGAGATATTTACAAAAATATTTTTGAGGGGGTAATTATTTATAAAAAATCATACACTTCACCGATTGTGATGACCTTGGAATATGTTATCAAGGACGTCATTCTGAAGAATTTTTGTCTGTACATGCAACTGCCGTTCGGCTTTAATTTCAGAGATATTAACATAAATATTTTTGAGGGGGTAATTATTTATAAAAAATCACACGCTTCACCGATCGTACTAACCTTGAAATATGTCATCAAGGACATCATTCTGAACAACTTTTCTCTACACACATAACCTCCGTTAGGTTTTAGTTTGAAAGATATGTGCAAAAATACATTCAGAGTGTTAATTATTTATAAAAAATCACACGCTTCACCGATCGTAATAACCTTGAAATATGTCATCAAGAACATCATTCTGAACAATTTTTGTCTCCACATATAATTGCCGTTCTGCCTTAGTTTCAGAGTTATTCACAAAAATATCTATAACTTGCTCCTTACGGAACATACTTTCGATGACCTTGAAATGTCCTATCAAAAATATTATGTCGACCAATTTTTCCTCAAGAATATTAAAATGTGTTATCAAGAACGTAATTGTAGATAAGTAAGCTTGAGAAATGTTGCAAGAAATTTGGGGTGGCTTCATACAAAAATAGTTTAATTGATAGAATCGTTTGGAGCAGCGATCCTTCTCGAGATATTCGAAATAAAAGGGGCGATGCTTAATGAACATGGGATATGAAAAATGTTTCGTTTTCGAGTTACACGGCCAATTCTCATTTATCAGCTGTCGGCCGTTTATGGGGCCATTTAAACAGTACGATATACACGTACGCCGCGCCGGTTGAATAGCTTACCACCGTTCAAGTAACCAGCTTAACACTATTCCGAGGGTATAAGAAGAATATATGGAATGTTCTAACGAGTTCACCCTTTTATTTTTACTCTTTTGAAATTGCGCTGATCAGATCTCGCCGAGGATATTTATACGTATTCTTATTAACAGAGTATATTTCAGATCGGATTAAACTCTCGATCGTGAGAATTAACGTAATAAAATTGCCGATTCGTATATGTTTGAGGAAATGAAAGATAAATTTGCGAGGGAATGAAGTTTCATAGGTAGGTTAAATAAAGAAAAAGGTTAGGGTTATTTGTTAGGGGTTGACGGTTATTGCTCGATTAAGTCAACTGAGTCGAACCCTTTGCTTTATGATTTGTGCGTCAGTCGGAACTAATCGCTCCTATATTAAAACTGAGAAGGAGAGTTGAAATGTTGTGTCAATTTTCTATTCAGCAACTCTTGACTTTCGGAGTTGAATTCTAAATTAAAGCATATTAAAAATTAAAATAAAATTTGTCACCGTCAAAGCATGAGTGCGTCATTGAGTGCGTCATATTAAAAATAGAATACGACATTAAATAAATGAGGGATGAAAATCAACTCACACAATTCTTCATCTCAACAAAACACAAAAAAGATTTTAATCATTTTTGTGATTTAAAGAACAAGGAATCTAAACCTATGATCCTACAATTAAATAAAAAATTGAATGAACTACCTAAAATGTTGATATCAAGAAAATCCACCACGGGTATCCAAACGCGTTATCGCCTTTTCGCGATGTCGCGACCGGAAGTCTGAAACAAGAGCATCCGTCGGGGTGGGTTACGGCTTTCGTCGTCGCTGATCGATCCCTCGTCATGGATTCGAGTCTTTGTTCGAG
The DNA here is from genome assembly GCF_050947335.1 of Megachile rotundata. Classification (NCBI taxonomy): domain Eukaryota; kingdom Metazoa; phylum Arthropoda; class Insecta; order Hymenoptera; family Megachilidae; genus Megachile; species Megachile rotundata. The sequence continues at coordinate 18,550,679 of NC_134984.1, read as the reverse complement.
ATGAGTCGAGTACACCGACTACCAGGGAGATTGAAGTCGAGGGTTGATTGGGTTTTCTGTGTTTTCGAGGAGACGGAAATCGGAAGCTTTTTTGGAAGCTTGTTTGCCGAGGGATTAGGAGTGTTTAGCGAACTCTTGATATATCGCTTTAGGGTGGCTTTTTTACGTCTTAACGCGACGGGAGATTCGTGAAGCTTGATGTTTAATTATAAAGTAAAAACTGCTCGAGAAACTTTCGGATTATGCCAAATTAAAAGTTCTCTTAGATAAAACTTATTAATTAGCGGATTTGACGAGGGTGTAAAATTTTCGTGACAAAGTTTAAGCTGTGGGAAAGTGGAATTTAAGTGACAAAATTAGGCGAAGTACTAATTGGGAAATTTAACGGTGCTTGCAAGGAAGAACAAAGTTGTGGAAGTTTAGGACGTGTAAATTAATTAGAATAATATAGAACTCTTTAAGAGAACTTAACATAGAAGAGAAAATTTATCTCGAGTCATCTGTAAATATTTTCGTATTCCATAAATTCATTCGTGGTAATATAACAAATCTACTGCAGTTACAGTAGTTTGTCTATTCACCGCAAGATGGCTAATCCTTAATACTTTCTCCCAAGTAATCCAACTATTCCAAATCCACAACTATTTCCACACTTTACTGACCCAACTATATAAAAGTATACAAGCTTTCTAAATAGTTTCTGATGGATCCATTAAAATGTCCCGGTCGAAAGGTTATACCCTTTATTCCCTTTCACATTGTTTCTCGCAATTCGAGCGCCACAGGGAAGATCCCCTATTTGTCCCACGTCAAAATGGCAGAACGAAGCGAGGCTACCTCGAACTCGGGAATAATAGCAGCCGTAAAGACTCCGGGCTCGTGTTGTTGAAACAATATTTTCACAAGGGGCGTCTCGTAAGCCACGGATCTCCCCAGCTTTATGGTATCGTTCATTTTTTCCTTTTTCATTGGAATTTAACCTACGAACGTTTTACGGTTATCAAGTCCGAAAATAGTTTTTTATTACGTTACACGTTCAGTCATTTCTCGTTTGTTTATTTCTATTTTTATTCATTAGCATTATTACTGACTTTCAAATTTTTTATTGAATGTTGGGTTTGAATTTTCGTAGGAAAATTTATTTAGAGGAAGATGGATGACAATGTCTTTAGTTAGTTTGATAAAATTATTATTGGTTATGTTACTGGTTATGTTATTACTGGTTATGTTGTTATATTGGTTATATTATGATATTAATTTTGATGATGTTATACTTGATGTATGCATCAAAATTAATATATAAAAATTATGAAGAATAATGATCTCTTTATCCTTTATATATTTTTCCACATATATTTTTTTATGTAATTCTGCATCCTTTATATTCATCTTCACATGGCATTTTTAATCTGAAAGCGCACTTTGTCCATAAATCTCACATTATTTACCACTCTAAATAATCATACGACACAAAAGCGATAAAAATTATAAACCGTAGAGTGCATCAAGCACACATTAATAACACACGTGTCTCTTTTATAACACGTATCTTTCCATAGCAGCAGAAGGAAGATAAAAGGCGCCATTACTTATAGGAATGCCCTGATAATTTGTACCATAAGCGTCTCATTTTTATCTGAGGAAAGGTACGCTTGGGGTCTTTCCGGTGATAACAAGGCAGGCAAGTTGTCGGCGTGTATGCGCTTGTGGGAACAATTCATGGAAATGTCTTCCGTTTCACGGTCCAAGTAACCGAGCCTCTGCGACACGCATGTTTCTTCGTGGTGACAGCCAAACGAGCCCCGATTTCGCCCCCGGAACACCACGGGTGATTCGTTTGCCCACGCAAAGCCCACGTCTCCTGTTTAATCCCGATCGCGTCAGACGCGAGTAAAAACTCAAGCCGCCGGAACGACCCGCGAAAAGCGTCGCGAACAAAGTGCTCCGCTCGTTTCGCCGTCGACAACACGCACAAAGATCGCTTTAGCCGCGCCGAGGGATAAAAAACGAAGACTGACTCGACGATTTGCCACAGAATTAAAAACTTACACAAGAAATGGGACAAATGGCAGAAGCGATTTACCTGATATACGAGCTTTGTTTCCGCATGACGCGTTTTAGGGGTTTGTCGGCTTGATAAGGCAAGAAGTTTGCTTCTTTCTTACTTTCTTGTCAATTTACTGAAGTTCAGATATTCGTAAATTACTGAGGTGGTTTTGGGAAATTTTTAGGTGTGGAAGTTGCCAGGTTGACGCAAAGTCAGAGGTCGAATATTATAAAAATATCTGAAGACTCAAATATTTCTAGCTTCATGACATGTTCATATTCTTTTGGAAATTTAATATATTTTATATTTAGTAATATTTAGTAATTTAATAATTTAGTAACTTAATAATTAGTAAACTTTATATTTAGTAATGTTACATGAGTTCCAAAACGAAAATGTTACACAACCATATTTCTAGCTTCATGAAATGTTCATATTCTTTTGGAAATTTAATATATATTTTTTTTAATAAATTTTTCACTGAGCTGCATATGTTACATTTATATTTAATAATGTTACACGAGTTACAAAACATAAATGTTACACAACCATTTTTATTTTTATTTTGAATAATATAAGTATACACTATAATTTGATTAATTAGTACAAACAGTGAATCTATACATTTTAACAACAAAAGAATATCAAAGGCTTTTACCTAGAACAAAAAGATCCGTGTCACAAAATAAATACGAACGCTTCATTTGCTGTAGCTATTTGCAGAACGATTGAATAAGAGTAAAAGATAAACCGAACAAAAGAAGAGCGTCATTTGAAGTATCAACAGTCACGTAATCGTTAGCGTAGGCACAGAAGCATTCGTTTAGCCCGTTAATCCTCGACACGCAAATAATTAATGATCAGCCGTCGTCTCCCGCAGCTGTTGGCATCGCAAAGAAGGATTAACGGTACAAGAGAATCTAATTTGAATGGAATCAAGGGTCTTCAAAAAGCCCTTCTACGGTATACGAGTTCGTACAATGGTGTGCCTGTACGAAGTGACCGCCATTCGGTGCCGACTATCGACTATCGAACTACCCTTCGGTAAATTCCTTCTGAAACGAGCTCAGGGTGCTTCGTGGTCATCGTTTATGACTACCTTTATTGCCTGTAAAATCGTTTCACTTTCGAAGCTTCTTTCACTTACCCTTTTTCTGAATTTAAGGGAGAAATATGGCGGAAAGGGAGGGTTAAGAAAATTAGTTCTGGATTTGTTCTTCAATGATGAGGAAAATTTATAAATTTGCACCTTGGAAGTTTTGTATTGATCTCTGATATTGTAATAGTCGTAAGAAATTGTGTACTTTGATTTAGAGAGAGAAGGTGACTGTAGGTCGGAAAACGGCAATATAGCGAGAGGGAACTATGGTTGACATTCTATGAACGTTTGAAATATTTTAGAAACCCAATATGCATCTAAATGTATACATTTTCATTTTTATTCATAAACTAAATTTTTATGTACTGTAAATTATTATTAATAGCTGTGTATCATTTATAATAATAATAATTTTTAACAGCAATATTATTTAAAAATTGTATAAAACTTAATATTTATATTTTACAAATTGCATGAAGCTTAAAATTAATATTTTATGAATAACATAGAACTTCATATCTATATCTTAATTACATGCTTTACATTTTATATTTTAAACTTTATATTTAAAAAATTGTATAAAAGTAAAAATTTGAATGCCATGTATTTAATAAAAGTACATATTTGTAATTAAATGAACAGTGTGGTTTGTATAATGGAGTGTTTGATCCAACAGTATATTCACAAGGAAAGAGCAAGTTGAATAGCAAGCAGAACTGTCAGTAAATCATTTCTTGGCCAAGAGACTCGACGAAAAGAAAATTCAATTTACGAACTCGTATCTTAATACTCGGCTCTTGGTAATTTATACGACGATAGATTATCGTCGCAGAAAGCGATTAATCTCCCGTTGAAATGAATGCGAGAAACGATCCCGAGGCTGGGTCGACCCTTGACACGACGATAAGGGATGGTCATGTGGTGACGTTTGTACGCATAAATTGCCTACACGCGCGAATATAATGAGAGGCGAGATAAGCGGACATCGAGCTGCTTTCACCGCTCTATCTTGTTTTCAAGAGAATCTTGCAACGCAACAATTCTCTACTACATCTGAGTATGTTTCTCTTCATCTTTGCACTTTTCCAATCAGGCTTCGTACACTCACTTAAGCACTTATATACTTGATTCTACTTTTAAAAATATTATTTGAAAAATATTTTTACTTGTCAAATAAAAATAGATGGGAAGAATATATAAGGGACGATGAAGAATAAAAATGATGGAAAGAAATAAATGCAAGATGAAGAATATTATGATCTTTTACTTCTATGAAAGAATGTTGCCAATTTCTTATAAATTTCATTCAAAATTCTGAAATTCATTGACGTAGTCTTTTTATTTTATTTCAATATCATGGAATAATGTTAAATAAATTTGAAAATTTTCTTAAGATTCTTAAGATTCCATTTCTTAAATAAAATTACTGACAATAACTAAAGTTTCGTTGAAGTAAAATATTAGACGAGCATTCTAATAAAATTCTGAAATTTCCACCGCCTTGTAGACCATCAAACACCGAACCTACCCTATAAAAGCACGAACAAAAATAATGTACAAGAAAATTTAACCTCACATTATCAGATAAAAAGGTTTTATCTAAAATGATAGTATTTCAGCGTTAAGCCCCGAATATGACTATCTACATTTATAGAAAACGAGCAGCAATGAATTCAAAGAAAAACGAGAAAAGCAAGAGCGTGTTCACGATACGATCTAATGTTAGATCCCAGGCTGTAAGGGATCCTCCGAAAATTCAGAGGTCCTTTCTTCGCCGCATGGAAAACGTTACTCCTTCGGCTCGACAAACAGCGAGGGCGTCTCCGGATCCGTTTCCGCCTCCGTAAATTAGTTTTCTTAGACGCAATTAGTCGTCGTCGATCACGGCTCGCTACCGATCGGTGAAACCTTTCGGCAAATCTACTCGTAAATCGTTCTTGAACGCCTCTTTCTGGGTAAATAATGGTCTTCCACGTCTATTTTCGTTCACCCAGCGTAAGAACATGAGAGTATACTATTTCTCTGCACTTTAAACCCTTTCAATTTTTAGGGAAGACGTAATGGTGACTTTTTGGGAATTATTTTCTTGCAATTGCAAGATTATACATTGCTAAAATTTAGAAAAATTCAGTGCTTTTTAAGATTCTGAAGGTAGAAGGTCAGAAGGTGTCAGGGTCGGAAGGTTACAAGATCGGAAGGTCTCAAGGTTGGAAGGTCACAAGGTCGGAAGGTCTCAAGGTGGGAAGGTCACAAGGTCGGAAGGTCTCAAGTTTGGAAGGTCTCAAGGTTGGAAGGTCTCAAGGTTGGAAGGTCACAAGGTCGGAAGGTCTCAAGGTCGGAAGGTCACAAGGTCGGAAGGTTTCATGGTCGGAAGGTCTCAAGGTTGGAAGGTCAAAAGGTCATAAGGTCTCAAGGTTCCAATGTTCTAAGGTCTCAAACACCTGAGGTCCCAAAATTTTATTATCCCAAAACTTCCTAAGTTCCAAAGTTCGAGAGTCCTAAGATCTCAAGTACCCAGTGTCCCAAAATTCTAAGACCCTAAAATTAAAGAACTCCAAGAGCTCCACATTCAAATATTCTAAAATTCCAAAAGTCCTAAAATCTCACCCTCAAACTTCTAAAATTCCAAAACTCCCAAAATCTCAACCCCAAACTCCTAAAATTCCAAAAGTCCCAATATCTCAACCCCAAACTTTAAAATTCCAAAACACCTAAAATCTCATCCCCAAACTCCTAAAATTCCAAAACTTCCAAAACCTCAACCCCAATCGCAATCTTAAATCATATTTGCAAGCGTGTTAATCGCGCCGTCTCACAAGAACGCGTATAATCGCGTGGGCTAATGAAATCAATTACTCGCGTGTCTAATTAAAGGGATGACAGCCGCAAATGCGTCAGGGACACGCGAATCGTCCGCAATATGGTGGAAACAGTCGTCGCCGCGGAAGGCGCATCGAGTGGCTGCAATTAGGGAAATCAACACAACGCACCGCCAGTTAACTCGGCGAATGAATGACTAACGGAGATCCTTATCTTCCGGCCACCGTAAAACGTCCAGCCGGTTTAATACGCTTTGTTTATGGCGTTGATACTCGAGGTGTAGCGGCGGCCCATAAATCCAACGATTGCGGGGGTGTTTAACCCCCTCCGGTGTTGACTGCGCCGCAGGCAATGAGTCACGTACCAAACGCCGGTTTACTTAGGTTTCGGGTTAAACGGCGATTTTCACCGGACGATTCTGTAGCCCCGTGTAAATACCGGGGTCCAGCGAGACCGACCGTCTGCGTTTGCATTCATTTCTGCCGCCTGGGGGTTCAAGAGATTTCGCGCAACAACCCTTATCGTGCTGAAACATTTTGGCCAACTTTATTTGAGTTCTTCGTGGCGGATAAATGTTTTTGTACATAGGAAAATGACCGAGGTTTACAATGATGTGTGGATTCATGTGTGGAGACTAAATTTGAATCCATGTAAATTTTAAATTATGAAAATTTTTTTAGGATTTGTACTAGGAATTTGTTCATTTATCTCAGGTAAAGGTAGTTGTTTAAATACCTATTTTTAATTTTATACTATTTATTATTAGGCTATTATTAATTTTAGTGGTTGAAATTATGAGGTGACTCTCTTATGTTATATTTTATCTTGCACGTTAGAAGTAGTGGACATGGTGTGTATTTACATATTCTTTCAAAGATTAAACATCAGGTTACAATGTTAACTTTTTATGACTCCTCCATTTTAGCATTTTACTATTTTATCAGTTTGTCATTTTATCATTACACCATTTTACAATTTCACCATTTTATGATTCCACCATTTTAGCATTTTACTATTTTATCAGTTTGTCATTTTATCATTACACCATTTTACAATTTCACCATTTTATGATTCCACCATTTTAGCATTTTACTATTTTATCAGTTTGCCATTTTATCATTACACCATTTTACAATTTTACCATTTTATGATTCCACCATTTTAGCATTTTACTATTTTATCAGTTTGTCATTTTATCATTACACCATTTTACAATTTCACCATTTTATGATTCCACCATTTTAGCATTTTACTATTTTATCATTTTGTCACGTTATCATTACACCATTTTACAATTTCACCATTTTGTCCATTTTATTATTAATAAATATGATAAAACATCAAGTAAACAATGTATAAAATTAACAACACAATAAAAGACTATCTAAAATCTAAAGTTTCCAGCAGCTGTCATTCAGCTAGCAGACAACGTGTTAAAGGAGAATGTAATTTTCTTGACATCTGGCATACCGAACATGTTAAAAGGGAATTTATATCGTGTAATGAGGTTTCGTGGATGTTTCACATCGAAAGGGTGAAGTTTTCGGGTGTTAAGCCATTTACGGTCGGGGTATTCTTAGCCACGCACTTCGCCATAGCAACGAGCGGCTTAGGTTTACGCTTTATGATTGCGTTTCGTCGAAACGAGATTTAGGGATGTTTCTTTTCGCCTGTTGTAAAATATTATAGCTTTGTTTGGGTGTCTGTGTTTTCGGAGATGTAAAACTCGGGGAGTTCATATTTCAGAATTTACTGGGGGTCATTTTTTGTAGACATAATCTGGGTATAAGAGGGAACTAGTGAATAGAATTAGGGACTAAATGTGAGATAGAATAAAAAATCTAAGGTGGAATAAAATTAAATAAAAAGACGAGAGGAACAACTCTTAAATCTTGTAAAAAATATACAATGCAATTCTAACATAATATAATTCTTATCTAAAAATTGACATTGTAACAGCCACCGTTACAAGAAATATCAAACGATATTAAGAATGTAAACACATCGAGCTGTAACTCAAGCATACGGCGCCATTTCGTTTGGTTAGTTTGTTCAATTTCCAGACAGAAGAATGTAGCCACTTGTTCGAAGCTCTTACAGAAGGGTCTTTTTGTTTTATATAAACTGAAGTGTTCGTCTTGAGGACTCTTGTTTATATTCACCGGCGATCTAACGGCGGAAGTATTTACTTAAGATACTTCGGACTTTAAACAATTATGATTCGAGTATTTTCTCCAGAGGAAGAGTAAGCATTTTCTGCAATTTTAAACACTCGAAAGTTGTGTCCACAAATATACTGTCTCAAGATTTTCTGGGACTTTCAAAAGCATTTTAAATATATCTTGCCTCATAATTTATTTATCTCTTTTTGACTGATCTTCCATAATTATTACTTGGAGAGACTGTTTTTGTTTATAATAAATTATTTAATAACTTACCGTTACGTCATGTAATGTTTTAAATTGCCATGTACAGAAATAACAAGAATCTTTATTTCTAACAAGAGTCTCTAGAATACAAGAAAATACTATTGCAAGGATCGAGGAAAGGCAAGCAATAAACGCAAGGAACTTAAATAATAATAAAGTATATTAAAAATCGTATACAATTTTGATTTCAGTATATGCATATATGTATAACGATATGGTCGTCGGATACTCGATTAACTACTATGGCAACGTAAAGTTGTACAAAGATGGCGGCGAGCATTAAAGTCGGACCCAGAAAGAATCTATGGGTGTTTCCAGAGGAGAATGAAACATAAAAGCCAATAAACGAGGAAAACGCACAAAAGAAAAATAGAGGGAGACTATTTTGGAACTTTATTTCGATTGAGGTGTTATCACTATTGACGTTACTGGTGCTTTTATTTCAGCAATTTACTTTCCCTCGCGTTACATAGGGATTATATTTCCACGTGTCGAATTTCAACGTTAGGGCGCGGTAAATTCCTGTGCGGCAGATTCGTGCGCGTTAAATTCCTATGCGGTAGATTCGTGCGCGTTAAATTCCCACGCGATAGATTCCTACACGTTAAATTCCCTTGCGATAGATTCTTACACGTTAAATTCCCTTGCGATGGATTCTTACGCGTTAGATAATTACGCTTTAACTCTCTACGCATTAAATTTCCAAGCGTTATATTTCTACGCGTTAGAATCCGATGCGTTAAATTCCCACGCGATAGATTCTTATGCGTTAAATTTCCACGCGTTAGATAATCACGCTTTAACTCTCTACGCATTAAATTTCCAAGCGTTATATTTCTACGCGTTAGAATCCGATGCGTTAAATTCCCACGCGATAGATTCCTACACGTTAAATTTCCACGCGTTAGATAATCACGCTTTAACTCTCTACGCATTAAATTTCCAAGCGTTATATTTCTACGCGTTAGAATTTGACGCGTTAAATTCCCACGCGATAGATTCCTACACGTTAAATTTCCACGCATTAGATAATCAAGCGTAAACTCTCTACGCATTAAATTTCCAAGCGTAATATTTCTACGCGTTAGAATTCGATGCGTTAAATTCCCACGCGATAGATTTCTACATGTTAAATTTCCACGCGTTAGATAATCACGCGATAGATTCCTACACGTTAAATTTCCACGCGTTAACTCTCTACGCATTCAATTTCCAAGCGTTATATTTCTACGCGTTAGAATCCGACGCGTTAAATTCCCACGTATCAGATTTCCACGCATTAACTTCCTACGCGTCAAATTTCAACACATAAGATTTCCACCCGTCAAATTTCCACAAGTTAGAATCTAACGCATTAAGTTTTCCACGCATTAGGTCACCGTGCGTTAAGTTCCCACGCGTTAAATACCTACGCGCTACATTTCCACGTTAGATCGCCGTGCGTTAAATTCTCACGGGTCAGATTTTTACAAGTAACAGTTCCATGCGATAGCTACGCGTTACACTTCCACGTGTTAGATTCCCACCCATGAAATTTCTACGTGCTAATTTCCCACGCGTTGAATTCTCCCGCGATAAATCCCCACTGTACCTCCACTACTAATGATATACAGATCATACTGAAATTAAGCGCCAGTCACGTCAATATCTAAGTCACCAAAGCTCTCTACCGGAAAAAGAAACAGAAAGAAAACCATACCCCGTTTGATCGTCGTGGATAAAATTCCGGGACACACTCGTTACACACATTATCTTCAATTTTATTGACAATCATCGTGACAAAAAGTGGATTACAAATACGTCGTTATAAACTCCCTCTCGTTTCTCTATCGTCGCGTTCGTTCGCGTAACTCCCTATCAATCTTTGTCGACGGTGTTCGCCGTCGACGTAACATCTTCCCGCCATTTAATTCGCCGTTCCTTCGCTAATCATCATCGCTCTCGTCCACGAACGCGACATTGTTCGTTTCCGCTCGTAACAGCTTGGCGTGATATGTGACACTAAAAGGTTTCTTTACTCTCACTACTTTACAACATTACACGTGTACGTTTCGTTTGGCAGGGGTGACCGTCCGAGATGCGATACGGGTCGTGTTTCTTTTCCGTTTTATTTTCTTTTTCATTTTTTCTTTCGTTTTAAGTTGCTTGAGGCAGTTATCGTTTTTCAGTCCTTTTGTTCCATTCCTTCTTTCTTCCCCGCGTTCTCATCACCTGCTCTCGCGAGACATCTCGCGGAACGATCGCGTGAGCCGTCGAAATTTCAACGACCGGGAAAAAAACGGCGAAAGAAAAATGGAGGCCGCCGGTTAAGGGACGAACGGCAGCGAAAGGGTGTACGGTCTCGTTTGCCGTACATTTCGAGCCAAGGAATCCTGGTTTCGCACGCGACCCGATTCACGTGATGTCCCGGGAGTCGACGAGATAAGAAACGTTACAGGGAATTGCTTTTTTATCCTTCCCGGTTTTCTTCCCGTCAGCGATTATAAAAATTGTGAGATATCGACATCGCGTCGGAGAAGCGAGCGCGTCCTCGCCTCGAGGTCCCGCGCACGCTTCCACGAACATATATATATTTATTTATTTATATATATATATTTATATTTATACGTATCTGTAATATATTTATATATATATTTACGTGCTTAACGATCTGCTCGCTTATGTGTCGGATTTACTGCCGTGTCTCTAGACCACGTGGCATACACGCGTGAAAATACGGTGGTGGGTGGAGTCGGGAGCAACTGGTCTACCTTTTCCCTTATTGCACTTTTACATTTTTAATTTACGAGCACTTGCAATTTGGTAATCTTGAAATTTTACAAACTTGAAATTTGCGAGACTTGAAACTTTAGGAACTTGAAATTATAAATTGATATATAACTTGAATATAAAATTGAACACAGAAGATTTGGTACCTTGGGAATATGCAAATATGAAGATTTCAAAGTTCAAAAAGTAGGCAACTGGAAATTAAAAAATCGAGAGATACAGATCTAAAAATTTAACAACTTGGAACTCGAGAACCTCAGATAAATAAAACCACAAATTTCAAAATTCAGTCTTTCAAAAATTAAAAAATTGAGAAGTCAATACCCTCCACGTACCCTCCTCTATTTTCCCACCGTTGTCCCCAACTCCGTTGCCCACCACCCTTCCCTTTACCTACGATTTACTCGGAGTACAGAATCCTTTACCGTTTTTCTACCACGTGTGTGTATGCATACTGTATCTGATGTGAGTGTAAGGATGGTATGCACGTGTGCGTAGATGTATGAGTCCCTTGTAGGGAAAATCATACGAAGTACAAAAAACAGGTGTCGTTTGGAATCGTGTTGCTTCTCTGTACCTTTTTTTCTTTTTTTTTTCTTATTTTTTTCATTTTTCCCTGCTACGTTCGAGACGCGTACGTACGAGTAAATATATATATAAAACGGTGAAGGGTGGTTGGGGGCTTCTCGTTCGGCGGTAAAAAATGGTGTACGACACGTAAAATTTACGTGGCTCGTTTAACTTGTATGTGTACATAACGTATGTATATTTATATCACGCTCTTTCCGGACGCGAAATACGCTTCGATCGACGCGTTCCTTCGTCCGTGGCAAGACTAGCGGCACTTTCTTTTTCGCCGGTTCGTTTTAACCCGCCGGCTACCAGATGCATCGAATTCTTATTCAAAACTTTTACATTATAGAGTTCAGCAATTTTCGGCAATATAGAGGGACTTTATTGTGTACACGTCTCGCGGACGTCATACTCGTCCGAGACTGCTGGAAATAGAATTTCACCTGTCAACCGCCGGGTTAATATCCATTCGACCCAGAGAGTTCCATCGATTTCTCGGGTTACGTAACCAATTGAGTCTGTCGCTCGTGAATGTCCGTTGCGATCCTCCTCGAAAGACTAAAGCTCCACGGACAGAAAAGATTCGGATAGAAATGGAACAAGGAACGCGCGTTCGTCGCGATCGCGTTTGCAATCTGTACACCTTCGAGCATCTCGTGCGTCGATCGATTATCGATCGTTTTTGATGACCGTTTTCCTTATCCAGTTTATTTACAGCGCTTTTACCTAACATCTAAGAATGATATTTACAGTTACCTCGCTTAGTTTAATCCGCCTCTCAGCATTCTTCATTGCTAAAACGTATGCGCTATACAAGAGTTTGCTCGTCGTACCTTTTTCGCACGATCGATGGCGGTGAACCTGTATTCGGTACGAGTATGTACTTTCATTGTCCGTGAACCATGTCGAGATGATCGGTCGACCGTTTCGTCGTAAATGCACGCTCTCGGCTCCTATCGACCTTTCGACTAGTGACTAAAATATCAAAATTACAAAAAACGCGCGTCTGGAATGCCGGGCCACCGCCGTAGCCGCGTACGATATCTAGAAAAACCGTGTTTTACACCTATATTCAGTTTAATGGCTAGATTAGATAAATAGACGAGACGATACACGTTAGACGGACATGCGGACTGTACGAGCTCCGCTACGGTATTAATATAAGTAAGAAAAAAGTACAGATAGATACGAATAAAAATTGACCAGTCACTCGTTCCGCATTCGTTCGAATCATTCGTTCGTTGACACTCGTTCGATCCGCACGCGAACATCACAATCTCCCTAACCGGATGGTCCCGAGCGCCATTTTCTGACCGTCGCCCCTCGGCGTTCCGAGAGTTCCGCAGCGTCGATACACGACGACTAAAAACGGCGAAGATGGCGACTCGAGACCCACGGAAAAGACACGTACGGGCTAATACGTATATCGGGTAATCGAGAAGCACCGTCGCGAATCATCGACGGAGGTACCGAGAACCGCGTGGTCGTTCCCCGGGCTCCTCTTCAGCGTCGCAACAGGGACAAGGTCGTGTTCGAAAATCGACTTACACCTCGGTGGCTTGGGTGTAGGAGGGCGCGAGTCCGTGCGCGGGCGTGAGTGGGCCCGTGGTCGACGCCAGCGACCTCCTCGAGTATATGGTGGCCGCCGAGTGCGGCGTATGTGGCGCCGTATGGGGCGCCGTGTGCGGCGTGTGCCTGCGCGAGGCCGAGGCGAAGGGCTAAATGGGCCCGTAGTTACTAAGGGCGGAAGGCCTCTCCTGTTGCACCGACTGTGGTTGTTGTTGCTGCTGGTCGCAGCCGGCGGTGTTCATGTCGCCTCCCGCCGACTGGTGACGTCATACGTGCGACAGAGGGGGTTGTTTGAGGACGTGATGATGAAGATGATGCTGGGAGGCGCTCGCTACGCTGCCCGGTGGTAGCAGCGCGCTCCCCGGGCCCGGTGCCGGAGGATACGGCACTCCGACACGTCCTACGACGCCCTTGATACTGGTACTGCCGATACCCCCGCTGACGCCTGTCACGCCTGCTACCATACCGCCTCCACCGCCTCCGTGACCTCCTCCTGCGCTCCCGCCTCCGAACAAGCGCCTCCACAGACGTTTCCACGAGTCGACGGTTTTGCCGCTCCAGATCCAAACGCCGGACGTGATGCCTACCGCGAGCGCCATGAAGTACTTGAGCATTAGGACGGAGTAGAGAGGCCTGGTCCGAGGACCGCACGGGCAGGCCAACGAGCCGAGCCACTCGTCTCTTAGGGCCGTCTCGTACATGTGACATGCCAATACTACTCCGGCCGGCAGCGTGTACAGAACGCTGAACACGCCGATGCGAATCATCAGCTTCTCCAGTTTGTCCGCTTTGGCTCCGGGTTGACGCTTGATCACCGATCGAATCCGGAACAGACTCACGAATCCCGCCAACAGGAAACTCGTCCCCAGCAGAAGGTACACGAACAGCGGGACCAGGATGAACGAACGTACTCCCTCCGGTGCTACCGTGCAGACTCCGGCTACCGGGTCCCCGGCCACTCCCCCGGCTACGTAGGCCGACACTGTCTGTATCGTGGGCGCCAGCCAGGCTGCCAGGTGGAAGTACTGGGAGTATGACGCGATGGCTTCGTTGCCCCACTTCAGTCCAGCCGCCAGGAACCAGGTGAACGCGAGGATCACCCACCAGACCGACGACGCCATCCCGAAGAAGTAGATCATGAGGAAGACGGTTACGCAGGCGCCGGGACCCTGCGCTCCGGACTTCAACGCTGGACCGTCGCAGGCGATTTCCTCGTGGCCGAACACGCTCCTCGACAGGTAGCCGATCGAGACGACGAAGTAACAGGCCGAGAGGAAGACTATCGGTCTCTCAGGATACTTGAAGCGCTGGGTGTCGATCAGGAACGTGGTGACGGTCACGAGCGTGCTTGCGGCGCACAGGCCGCTCCACAGAGCCAGCCACACGGCTGCGAAACCTCGCTCTTCGGGGGTGAGAAACGCCCCGTGACACGGGAGCGCGCAATTCGGTACTCCGGCAATGTCCTGAATGATGTTCCGAGCGATGCTTATCGGTGGCGCCGGAATGCCCCCACTTACGGCCATGCCTGCCAGTCCAGCCCCGCTGCCGATGTTGCCGGTGCTGCTGCCGCTTATCGGGCCCGGAATTACCGTGCCCCCCGCCCCCAGGGGTACGAGGGGTGCCCTGCACCGGCACGTGCAATCCCTCGCCCTTTCCCCCGGGGGATGCTGGCAGTTTTTTTGATTCTTGCCTGGCTTGCACCGCGGTGGTTGCGTCTTCTTCGATGGCCTCGTCGGACGCGGTGGCGCTGCGGCCGGTAAGGGCACGCTGCTCGCGGCGCCCCCGTTTCCGGACCCGTAACCGGTCGTCGTGGTGCGATTGTCCTGTTCCATGCACAGATTTTCCAGGTCACCGTGGGCGGGTAATCTCTCGCAGGCCATTCTCTCCGGCCAGGAGAATCCGTATTGTTGCATCAGCGGCGCGCAACCGGCCCGCGCTCTCTCGCACACGCTTCTGCATGCTGGAAGCGGTTTCGTGTACTCCGGCAAGCATATCGGTATGTACATCGAGCACAGGAAGAACTTGAGGTCGGACGAGCATTTGATTTCGACCAACGGCCAGAATTGGTTCACCTCCATGCCAGCCTCTTCCTGGGTATCGTGATTCAATTCGTTCGGCATCGCTGTCAGGTTATATCCGATCCCGCGACACATCGGAATAGTGATCTCCTCGCATCTGCCGTTTCCATTAGCCGCTCCACCGCTTAGAGACGAGTGTCCACCGCTGCTGCCGGCGACGCTGCTGCTGCTGCTGCCGCCACCCCCGACCACGCTGTTGCCAGACCCTACTATGCTGCCGGAACCTGTGCCGCTGCTAGACACGACGCCCACCATGGACGAAGAGGAGGCGGACGAAGAGGACGACGAAGAACCGCTCGATACCGAGCCCACGTTACTCACTGGACTGATTGCTGATTCTAATCGAGCGTTCGGTAACGCTGCGAGCAGCAGCAGCGGTAATAGGGACGCCATCGTTCGGCTTGGAAGCAGCTTCGTCCGTCGAACGAGTCCCATCGTAGAGCTTGCTTCGCTTACTCCTGCGTGGATCGCATCACTCCGGCCTGCAACAATAGAACCCAAATTTTTATTACAATTTCTTATCCTTCTATTACCAAACAGATTTTTATTTTTTTTTTTTATTGTTAGTGTTTGTAAGAATCATTCTGTAGGTCTTTCAAAGTCTCTTTTACGATTGGAAAAACGTGGCAAACTTCGTATGAGTTTATTAAAGATACTGAATTTTGGGGTCAGAAGATTTTTGTGTGTTTTTAAGTTTGAAGCAAAAAAAACGTCGTGTGTAGTGCAAAGTGCACATGTTACAACGTGTGCATACAGATCGAAATGGAAGTCTAAATCGAGTGTTGGCGTTTTCGAGTAACGTTGCCAAAAGGACTCGTTAATTTCCTTTCCCCGCGAATTACATTCTCGTTGATGCACGTTTTAGCGTGTCTCTCACACTTTGCTGGCCAAATGGGTCAACAGAAATCGACCCATGAGCCGTAACCGCGTCGATTTCTCGGAAAATACGATTCTCCGAAGACTAAACTGGGGCATACCGATAAGCCTTTGACTCCGTTTGATAAAACGATCGCGTGAAATTCCATCAGAAAACTCGTACAAAACATCCACGCGTCCCACCCTAAAACCACCAAAAGCGTCCGACAAAAAAGACCAAAATCTCCCCTTGTCATCTATCTCGCCACATCATCGTCCTCTTCTCCCCCTAAATATAGTTATTTCTCCGTACGCTGGAACAAAAACGTGTCCAATCTCGGACGGCCCTTACGGTGGTCCTAATTAAGCCCAACGAGACGTTTCTCGCCGGAAAAAAGACAACGACCAGTCGAACTAGCATTATATAACGGGAACCGTTCCGAACGATCTAACCAGCCGTATATTTGCATAACTACCCGCCGACCGAATCTCGATTCGCTCGTTCGATCGTTAAGGGACCGCCGAAAGGTTGTCTGCGACCTTAACGAACAAAGGGCGCGGGAGTCGGTCGGCTGGTGCATAAATCAACGCGTTCAAAGAGGTTAGATCCTCCTCTGGAGATCTCGGAACACCGCGGGATACTCGTCTCGTGTTCGAAGGGTTACAGTGCCGAATTCAAGGTTTTCGGAACCCGGTGCATTTGGAGGAGTTCGGAGATTTGGATGGTTTGTTATTTGGGGTTTTGGAAATTGGGGGATTTGGAAGTTGGGGAGGTTGGGAATTAGGGGATTTGGAATTCGGGGAATTTGGAAATCGGGGGATTGGGAATTCGGGGGATTTGGGAATTGGGGGATTTGGAATTGGGAGGATTTGGAATTCGGGGGATTTGGAATTCGGGAGATTTGGAAATTGGGGAATGTGGAATTCGGGGAATTTGGAATTCGGGAGATTTGGAATTGGGGAATGTGGAATTCGGGGAATTTGGAATTCGGGAGATTTGGAATTCGGGAGATTTGGAATTCGGGGGATTTGGAATTCGGGGAATTTGGAATTCGGGGGATTTGGAAATTGGGGAATGTGGAATTCGGGGAATTTGGAATTCGGGAGATTTGGAATTGGGGGATTTGGAATTCGAGGGATTTGGAATTCGGGGGATTTGGAAATTGGGGAATGTGGAATTCGGGGAATTTGGAATTCGGGAGATTTGGAATTGGGGGATTTGGAATTCGGGGAATTTGGAATTCGGGGGATTTGGAAATTGGGGAATGTGGAATTCGGGGAATTTGGAATTCGGGGGATTTGGAATTCGGGGAATTTGGAATTCGGGGGATTTGGAATTCGGGGAATTTGGAATTCGGGAGATTTGGAATTGGGGGATTTGGAATTCGGGGGATTTGGAATTCGGGGGATTTGGAATTCGGGGGATTTGGAAATTGGGGAATGTGGAATTCGGGGAATTTGGAATTCGGGAGATTTGGAATTGGGGAATGTGGAATTCGGGGGATTTGGAAATTGGGGAATGTGGAATTCGGGGAATTTGGAATTCGGGAGATATGGAATTCGGGGGATTTGGAAATTGGGGAATGTGGAATTCGGGAGATTTGGAATTGGGGGATTTGGAAATTAAAGAATATGGAATTCGGGAGATTTGGAATTCGGGGGATTTGGAAATTGAAGAAATTGGAAATTAGGGGACTTGTAAATTGGGTGCTTCAGAAATAGGAAAAATTGCAAATTGTCATACTTGAAAATTACAGTATTTGAAATTCGTAGGTTATGAAATGCTAACCAAACCACGAATCCACCTTTCAGAGACATCTGACCTAAAAAAAGTAAAGTTTGACAGCGATTTGAATCCTTCCTCACGTCCGTTTTCCTGATCCTTTCCTCGCACGCGTCAATCTCCGTTCGCGAAGCCACACACGTAGTAGCCGGCTCGTTCCCGTGCCACGGTTCCTCGGCTCTTTATAAATAGCCGGCGAGCGC
The DNA here is from genome assembly GCF_050947335.1 of Megachile rotundata. Classification (NCBI taxonomy): domain Eukaryota; kingdom Metazoa; phylum Arthropoda; class Insecta; order Hymenoptera; family Megachilidae; genus Megachile; species Megachile rotundata. The sequence goes on along the minus strand of NC_134984.1, from coordinate 18,532,454 downwards.
GTGTCGGGCTGCTAGCAGTTAACAAACGGTAAAACTAACACCGCCTCCTACAATAACATTTCGCTCCGGTCACGTGTTTTCCGCGGGTCCCGACTATTATAAGATCCACGACTGTCGGCCCCGTGTCTTCTTCTTGCTTCTTGTATTCGTTCGTCAAGTCGGCTACCTCCGTTGCACGATGACAGATCACCGAAGATGGTTACTGCCCGTGGCGCACAAGATGTCTGCTGGAACGGCGCAGTAACGAGAGGACCACTTTAACGCTAGATTTACACGACCCTTCAAAATGATGGATCTTGAATTTATTTTCAATTATGGTAATTAGGAAGATTCTGTCGAATAACATTCCACGTGAGGAATCGTGTGAGCAAGTTATTCATTTTATATTTTTATACATTTTTGTAATTTTTAATGTTTTGTACATTTTTGTAGTTTTCGATGGAATTGGAAAATGGGCAAAGATATCGATCGAGAAATTCGAGACTTAGGGGCGTACAAAGGGGGTGTCGGCACGGAAGAAAAATTGTGGACCCATTAGTAGAAGGTGCACGTTCGCAGACACTCGTAAATCCAAGGGGTGTCCGTATAGGGACCGATCGCATGAGTCACCTGTTTCCAAATATCGGGGTGCGACAGGGTGGAACGTGCTTGACGAATCCTGACCGCTTTGAACATTCGAACGTCACGAACTGTCTGGTCAGCTCACCTTTTCTCATTGACTAATTATGTATCATGTTAATTAAATTCGTGTGACAAACTTAATCTTGACGAACAAGTTACTGAACTAGTAAAATGTTCCAATTTTACTTGAGGTATATTTTATTATCAAATACAATGAAGTGCAATGAAGTACAATGAAATAATTCGTTAATTCATTTAATTAAGCATAATTAACAGTGGGATACAGTAAAGTACAAAATAAAATGAATCACAATAAAATATAATACAAAATACATAATAATACGAAATGCAGTGAAAAAAGATAAATAATCAAATGCAATGAAAAGAGCAATAAAGTAAGAAGCACTTTTAAAAAGAAAGTGAAATGAAAATAAAATAGAAGAAAGACATGGTGATACATTTAATATTAATTGATTAATGGTAAGGATCGTTACGATCAGATAACGGGTGTCGAACCATATAAGTACCACAGGTTTCTCCATCGTGGAATCAATTAGGATTAGAATGAACAAGCTGTTGACCATCGGAAATAAAATAATGAGAATTTAGCATGTTAATGTCTTTCTCTTGTAATAGTAGCAGCATCCTACACGCAGAAACCCACACGGTCGTCCATATTAAACAAGTAGAATCTCATGAAATGATCTATGGCGATTGGTATTCCTGCTACAGTATACTGTTCGAGCTTGAGCCCGTTACTCCATATCGAGACACACTCGTCGTGCAAATTAACTGGAACTAATATGACAGGCGCGAGTTGCACTCGCGATGAGAATTATATGCGCATTTCAATGCAACGTAACAGCGAAACGTTGCATTAAAGCGAAACTAGTTCCATTCATCAAACGTCTATGTAATCTTCTCATTACTGCGAACATTATGTCCTTCGTCGAACCCTTTTCAAGCGCTTTAAATAAGAGTAGTTTGTTTCGAGTACTTATTTGTGATACATAGTATGATTCGTAGAAGCTTATCATTTTTGTTTTGATAGAGCTTTTTAAATAAAATGCTTTTTAGCAGTTTTGGTAATTTTATGGAATTAGATTCTCAACATCCCTAGATTCCCAAACCCCTAAATTTCCAAATTCCTCAAATTTTAAATCCCTAAATTTCCAAAATCCTCAAATTCTAAATCCCAAATCTCCCAAATCCCAAAATCTCCAAATCCCTCAGCTCTCAAATCTCCAAATCCCCAAATCCCTCAACTCTCAAATCCCAAATCTCCCAAATTCCCAAAATCCCCAAATCCCCAAATCCCTCAGCACTCAAATTTCCAAATCCCCAAACCCCCAACTTTCAAATCCCAAATCTCCCAAATCTCCCAAAATCCCCAAATCCCTCAACTCTCAAATCCCAAACCTTCCAAATTCCCAAAATCCCCAAATCCCTCAGCACTCAAATCTCCAAATCCCCAAACCCCCAACTTTCAAATCCCAAATCTCCCAAATTCCCAAAATCCCCAAATCCCTCAACTCTCAAATCCCAAACCTCCCAAATTCCCAAATTCCCAAAATCCCTCAGCACTCAAATCTCCAAATCCCTAAATCCCAAATCTTCCAAATCCCAAATCTTCCAAATCCCAAATCTTCCAAATCCCAAATCTTCCAAATCCCAAATCTCCCAAATCCTTCAACTCTCAAATCCCAAACCTCCCAAATTCCCAAAATCCCCAAATCCCTCAGCACTCAAATCTCCAAATTCCTAAATCCCCCAACTCTCAAATCCCAAATCTCCCAAATCCCAAATCTTCCAAATCCCAAATCCCAAATCTCCCAAATTTCCAAAACCCCCAAATCCCCCAGCTCTCAAATCTCCAAATCCCCAAATCCCTCAGCTCTCAAATTCCTGAATTGTCAAATATCCAAGCGGGGTGGAAGAAAACAGAGAAGATGCTTCGACGGTTCGGCCGGAATAATAATCGTGTTCCATGTGGTCGGTGGATCGAGGCTGCATCGCGTTTTCGAGCGTGATAATTTCTCGATCGTGGGCCCGCGTCAATAAGCGGCGCACGTTGTTGTACGGCGACTAACGATCGATCGGCTGGATCGCGCGTGACCGTGTTCCGGTATAAGGCACGTGAGATTCGTTTGGCCGGATGAATTACGATGACTCGGCCACGTGGCGATTAATAATCGAAAAGGTGTGCGAGTTCCTTCTTCTTTCGCGTACCAGAATGCAAGCGTGCGTGAAACCTTGTTTAAGACGTCGTTCCTGCGCCGTGGGAGGCTTCGGAAACCGCTCTCTCTCTTTTGATTCGCTACGGTTACAGTGGGCGCTCGATATATTGCCGATTTATGGATTTCGATATTGCGATATCGTGTATTAGTGATTTGACAATTTGTGCAGTTGGGAATTTAGAGATTTGGGAATCTAGGGATTTTCGGAATCTAGGGATTCAGGATTTCAGGAATTTGGAAATTTAGGGATTTGGGAATCTACGGATTTTGAGAATCTAGGGATTTTGGGAATCTAGCGATTTAGGATTTGAGGAATTTGGAAATTTAAGAATTTGGGATTTGAGGAATTTGGAAATTTAGGGATTTGGAAATCTATTGATTTAGGATTTGAGGAATTTGGAAATTTAAGAATTTGGGATTTGAGGAATTTAGAAATTTAGGGATTTGGGAATCTAGGGATTTAGGATTTGAGGAATTTGAAAATTTAAGAATTTGGGATTTGAGGAATTTGGAAATTTAGGGATTTGGGAGATTTGGGAATTGGGAGATTTGAGAACTTGGAAACACTGGAATTTGAAAGTTTTCCCATTTGAAGCTTTAAAAATGTAAAATGTCAAACATTTGAAAACTTGAAAATCTAAAAACATCAGAACTCGTACATTTGAAAATTGAAAAACGCAAAAATTGTAAAGTTGATACAAACGTCCCCAGTTAACAAGGATTCACGTTGAACAACACGGTGAATCGTTTCAAAGCAATGAATCAGTTTGAAAGACCTCGCCCCTGCTCAGAATATGTGGCTCTGGGTTCTGTTGTTTGGCTTATGATTTACTCTTCTCGCATGTAAATCCTCAGCTTCTCTTTTCTTCGTTCTTCCTCGTCTACCTACGCAAAGTGTGACTGTCTTTCAGACACAGAAAGTGTCTTCGAGAAAACGTATTCTTTTGCTTTGTGTCGCTTTCTGGACTGATAGCTCGAGGTTCTAATGTGAGTTATGTTACGCAGGGATTTTTATTAAGCACTTCAAGCTTTACTCATACCTTATTTAGTTATGGAAGAACATTTACAATTACGTACACACTTGGTTTATTTTTTGTAAAAATATTGGGCTTTTCAAAGTAGATATTTTTATTAAAACAGACACATGATAGAAATATTTAGAAGGTTTGAATATTGGTCCTGTAATTAGTATTTGAACATTAATTGGAAGTTACAGTCTTTAGTGAGATTTCTAATTTAGCTACGGTCTAGTCGAAGAAGGTAAAAGTGATAGTAAAGTAATTGCCGGTTTGAGAAATGAGCAGTTTTATTAAAATGATAAATCATTTCCGTTGATCATCTGTTTTAATAGAGCACGTGTAACAGTACAGGTGAGTCTGTGAGATGTACCAGTTTTATGTAATAACATACCAGTTTTATGTATTTGAAGTATTTCTAATAATTTCACTTACGTCATCATAACTCTTCTTCATATTAATGTATAAGTATACAAAGTTACATATGTGTACAAGTATCATATGTATCACATATGTACAAGTATCACGTATGTACAAGAATCATATGTGTACAGGTATCACATGTGTACAGATATCACATGTGCACAAGTATCATATGTGTACAGGTA